>NC_057390.1:34626281-35826281 GCF_019320065.1 Cervus canadensis | reverse complement strand
TGAGAAGTCCCTGCAGAGCATCATTGAGCTCCCTCAGTCCTCTGCTCCCCTGCAGAATGGAGGATGGTGGCGGGTCAGAGGGCCCCAAACTCTGCCGGCTTCTGGAGTCCACCCACAAGCCCTCCCTTCACAGGTTCTGCTGTTAGTGCACGAGGGGTGGGGCAGACACTTCTGTGGCTGAAATGGCCTGGCCCACTGGGTATGGAGAGGTGTACACTATCAGGCTTGACAGGGTAGATTCCTGCCCTGGGTGTTCCTGGACTCGCAGTGGGCTCCCTCATCTCTCTGAGCCCCGTATGGTGAAGGAATTTAATGAAACAATGAGAGAGCAACTCCCCATTTCTGGAGTCTCTTGAAGTTCTAAAAGCAAATGATTTTATAGGTGCAGAGGAAAGACCTGCTGCTAGTAAGCCTTCTAAGCATTGTGAAAGTTCTCTGAAGCTTTTTAGAAATGGTAACAATAATTAAGGACCGTTCATTCTGGGAGTTAGTGAAAGACAGGGAAGCCTGGTGTGCGTAGTCCATGGGGTCACAAAGAGTCGGATGTAACTGAGCAACTAAACAACAACAAATAGAGTTCTTGCTATGGCATATGCTCTATACACACTGTAATCATTAAAGCATTAGGGAACTCAAGGTTAGGGAGGAAAATTAAATTCCCAGCGATAGTGAAACAGGCTCAATTCAGGCCTGGGTCTGACCTTCTCTGGTGACCCTGCTTCAAGTGCACAACAGATCAGACTGCATTCAGCATCCTGACACACTCACATGGTACTCCAGGACCTTCCATGGGAAGCTGACCAACTTTTGAACAGGGAGACCACCAGCTCTGAAGGAAAGACTGGAAACCCTCACACCACACGGTGGGCTCTTCTAAATTCTGCCTGATGCAGACCCTCAGCCACTCCACATATTTCTTTTAAATATTCCCTCCACATCTTCCACGTCTTTGATGGACATGGTGAAGCCACTTAATCTGAGTGGAGCTGCACCTGTGACCCACCTTTCCTTCTATAACAAGCAGATTAAGGAGAAGAGAATGGCAGTAAAGGTGGTCCCTCCACACAGCAACCCCCAGAGCACACCAAAGGAGGTGGACACACTAGGTTTCAGGGGCTGGCAGAACCTGGGCTGCCTGTTTGTGTCAAGACTTGTTGGCACACAGACACTCTTCATTTTCAGACTGTCCATGGCTGCTTTATGCTACAATGGCAGAGCAGAGTAGTTGTAATGGACTGTATCTCCCACAAAAGCCAAAAATATGGACCATCTGGGCTTCTACAGAAGAAGTCTGCTGACCCCTGTACTAGATCACTGATGTGCTTCTGAAAGACAAAAACAAATCCTCTGATGTCCTCAGGGCTGGTATCTTTAATAAAACAGACTTCTCTAAGATCATGAAATTTAAGGGAAAAAAAGATAACAATTTATTTTTCATCTAACAGATATAAGACTGAGCAGGAAACTGCAGAAATGAGTGTATGAACTAGAAAGTGATTACACTACAGACCCTTGCTGTTATATTGTTATCACTTTATCAGAAATCTTTTACAAAACCTGAGTGTTAACCACTCTATGAGAGGTGAAAGGACCAGGCACACTAAAACGTTAGAATCTTGTTTTCTCTATTCTCCGATACATAACTCAGACTCTGGTTGATGCAAAATAATAAGGTATCATTTTGGAAATTATTACGGATGGACATGCTCAGTCGTGTCCGACTCTTTGTGACCCTGTGGACTATAGCCTGCCAGGCTCCTCGGTTCATGGAATTTTCCAGGCAAGAACACTGGAGGGGGTTGCCATGCCCTTCTCCAGGGAATCCTCCAACCAAGGGATTGAACCCATGTCTCCTATGTCTCCTGCATTGGCAGGTGGGTTCTTTACCACTAGCATCACCTAGGAAGCTGACTCTGGATGGACATGCCAACAGAATTCACATTTTTGTTGAGAAGGTCCGTAACCTGTAAATGTGTGTGTGCAGCTGGTTTACTATCTTAATCATGGAGGATGGACATCTGACAGTGTCTGCAAATGGGACAGAGAACACTACGGACTGGTAAGTTCTCCTAAATGGAGCACTACAACAATGTCTAACGTGTGTGCGTGCACACGCATATGCATTTAATTTGGGCCATTCTGAGGCATGCTTGAGGAGCCAAGGAGTGGAGAGAGATGTTGAGAGGGGCACAAAGATGCTGTATGGAAAGAGAACCTCCCACCAGCCTGGGGTGGCGCCCCGCCTACCTGAGTGCCCAGGGCCTGGATGTCATGCTCAAAGGTGGTGTGCATTCTCTGTAAGGTCTCCACTGTGTTCTGATCTCTCCCGAGCTCCTCGGGGAGTTTCTTGTGTTTGTCCTGGATGCGTCCAAAGATCTCCTTGGCGTCGTGGTAAAACTTGTGCAGTTCATAGGAGGCAGCGAGGATCTGTGTTCTAGTGTCAATGAGCTCCAGGAGGTCAGCCCAAGCCTCGTTGAGCCCATCCTTCCACTCAGCGATAGTAGCGGCATCTGAATGTCCGGAGTTGATGAGCTCGTCTGCCATGTGGTTGACTGTGTCCACGCGTTCCTGCCCAATGTTCCCCGTGTCCCGGGCGAACTCTCGGAATCGCTCTTGGAGCATCTGAAACGGGGATGAGCATAAAGAAACCAGTGAGATCACCATGAACACTTCATTTACTGATCACTCAAACACCCTTTGGAAAAAAACACTTGATTTAAGAGATGTCAGATCCAAAGCCTCATGTCAATCAGACTTCCTTCTCACTCATGGCAGCAGAGGCTCCACCGCCTCTGACCAGAGGAACGGGCACAGAGATTCAAACATGACAACTTCCAAGTTACTCGATGACAAAAGTGCCCAGTTGAAATGAAACCCCACGACCTCTGACTCGAGTCTGGGGTGTTTCCTCTGCTCGCAGATAGGGAATGAGAAGAGCTTCCCACAGTCTGCCGCGTGCCACAGGCCCACCCGAGCTCTGCTTGTGTTACTTGCCGTGACGTGCTCGTAGTCCTGGCCCAGCTCGTGCGACCCCGCGACCACCTCCCTCTCGGCAATCCACTGCTCCAGGTCGTCCACCTCGCGGTTGAGCTGGAACAGGCGGTGTCTTTCATCCAGCTTGCCCCGCCTCTCCTCAGCCAGGTCCTTGAGGCCTGCGTACAGCTTGTCCACCTTGGACTGCCGCATGCTGATACGTTCACTGAGGGGGGTGAGACGGGGTGGGGGGTGGGTGTGGGTGAGCCTTAAATGCCACATTTTCTTCAGGGAGATAGCAAATGAGGGCAAATGCCAGGAGGTCACATTGTACAAAATTTCTCAAAGGAATCTGAAGGTTAGCTGAGTTAGCCCCAAAAATAAAAGTCAACTTTGACCTCAACTTCAGGTAATGGAATGCCAACATGTAACAAAACAGTTATTAAGGACAAAGGCCACCCTGACTGTGATGAGAGGGAGGGGACAGAAATCGAAATGCTCTGCACTGATGGCTCTGACCGTCAGGATTTCCTTTAATGTTAAAAAATTATTAGCCTAGGAAGAGGGAGCCATCCTCTGTGCTCAGGGGCCACATTGCCAAAGGGACAGATGACATCCCCGTCTGCAAGCATTTGACCTTCTCTGGGCTGTATGCTCTTTCCTTTCAGGAAGGGGGGCCCTATTGCTCCCATTTCCTGGATCCTGGGGGAGCAGCATCCACCCCGCCACCCTGCTTCTCACTTCTCTCAGAAGGACAGCCTTCCAGCAGGTAAGCGGTCAGACAAGGACTCGATGCCCAGCCTTGCAGATGAGGAAGGCCACCTTCCTGAAAGGGCCCCATCCCAAGACAGCCAAGGACCTCACCTCCAGCTTGCCTCGGTTAATGCCCAAAGCTGATCCTTGTCTGTCTGAGACACAAAAGGCAGTTACAGAGAAAGCCTAAAATGACTACCACTGCAGTGAGTGTGTCAGTTTGGTATGTAACAGGGCAGGGTGCCACACACTCTTTTTTCTTATTTCTGAGGCATTATCAAGACTCCAAGTATAAGAGTTAAGAGTGGCATCATTTTGTTCTCTTGGAAGCTCTAATTATTTCACAAGTCCACAGGTCCTTACCCATCGCTCCACAATGGGCTTCCCTGGTGGCTTACACAGTATAGAGTCTGCCTGCAATGCAGGAGACCTGGGTTCAATCCCTGGGTCGGGAAGATCTCCTGGAGAAGGGTAATGTCAACCCACTCCAGTCTTCTTGCCTGAAGAATCCCATGGAGTCTGGCTGGCTACAGTCCATGAGGTTGCTAAGAGTTAGACATGACTGAGTGACTAAGAGCACACAGACACTGCTCTACTACAACACTTCCCTAAAACAGGTGACTTTCTAAACCTAAGCGTAGGTGCTCTGATCACCCTGTACCCATGCATCTGCACCCCTGACTCACGACACCAATAATCTCTCAATAGGACTTGGCCAGCAGGAGATAGTTATCCCATGAGAGCAAGCGCCTGTAATATTAACAGGTTCACCCTTCCTGTTCAGCACAGGCCTACTGGGTCTGTTTTAAAAATGCTTCCCAAAGACTCACGCAGGAGGCCCTGACCAGGAGGAACTGCCAGCCCAGTCTCATTTGATGAAGCGGCACGCACCTTTCAGGATGGCTGTCGGCCACCAGGGCCCGGCTGGTCTTGGAGAGCTGGTGCACCGTCTCCGCGTAGTCCTCCACAGCTTGTTCCAGAATCTGGTGCTTCTTCAACATGGAGACGGCGCTCTGCTCATCCTGTACAGACAGGGGACCGTCACACCCACAGCCGCCCCCCACCCCTGAATCCAAACTGAAAGCGGGACCGGCTGACTGCACAGCACAGGGGGCGGGAGGAAGACTTAGTAGAAAGAAAAAAAGCCACAAGTGCAACATGGGCAGTGCAGTATGGAGCGTTTCAAGAGTGGCAAGGCGGACTGGGCCGTGGGAGCCTCTGAAAGATGGCCATGAGAGTGACGCACAGTGACGAGGACCTTCCGACATATGAGGCAAAGCCCAGGCAAACCAAGTGTGTCCTGGCTGGAAAAACTCTCCATGTCTAACAGATGTAGATGATAGCATTCTGGTCGGAGTACTTTCAAGTACTTTTAAACTGTCTCAAAAGCATCTAGTATATTGTAAAAGAAAGACTTTGGCAAATTTCTGTTTAAAAAAGGGGAGAGCAGATAGATACCATGATTCCGAGAAGAAAATTCTGTACCAAGGGGCAAATAGCCAGGTTCCAGTCAACTATGTGCACCGCACTGCCCCCATAAACAAGGCAACAGTCAGACGTTGCACAAGGATGCCAACCCCAGCAGCACAAGCTTCTGGTCTGAGTCAGAGGCTCCCCGGGTGCAGGGACGGGATTGGGGGGTGGGCTCAGCCTCTGTCCTCACCTTGGCCTTCTCCTCGGACATCATGTACAGCTCCTGCTCGCTCATCCAGGCCTCGGCCTCGGCCGCGTCAAAGTAGTACTGCTGGGCCCTGTGCGCCTCCTCCAGCCGCCGGTGCCGCTTCTCCGTCTCCTCGATGAGGAGGCCCCACAGCTGCTTCAGGTCGGCCAGTCTCTGCCGGATGGCCTCGGCGTTGAGGCTGCTGTCAGTGATGATGTTCTGGCTCCTCTCAAAGATGTCGTCGATGCGAGGCTGGTGCCCCTGGATCTCCTTCTGGAGGGTCTATGTGATTGGGAAACACACACCCAAGGCTCACTGAGCCACAGCAGCACACTGCTTGTGCCAGGCCCTGGGGCCAAGGAGAACCTGCCTGTCCTCCGAACTCCTCCTTCTCTGCCTCCTAACATGGAGCTGGCCCCAGCAGACACGCTTACCTGATTTTTCTTTATCAACAGCTGCACAGTCTGGAGGTTGTGGCCATGATCCGTGGAGGTCGCCAAAGGCATCCTCTCACCAACCCACAACTGGAAGGAATTGTAAACAGGTGGTCAGGGCCACTCAAAAAGAACAAATATTTGATGCAGACAAGGGCAGGAGGGGAGAGCAAGGAGGCCAGTATGGGAGGGGAAGCATGTGCAACCCTAGTGGGGGATGAACAACAAGATACTATAGTGCAGCCCAGGGAACTACATTCCATATCCTGTGACAAACCATAAAGGAAAAGAACACACACATCTGTAAGTCAGTCACTCTGCTGCACAGCAGAAATACAGCATTGTAAATCAATTATACTTTAATAAAAGTTTTTTAAAAAAGAAGAAACAATTACCCCACTGGGAGGGGTGGCCCAGGGAGCCTGCCCTTCTTCTCCAATGAAGGGTACAGGCTAGTCTTCCAGACCTTACTTTTATCCACAATGCCAGACTCTCCAGGAGTCCCTATTCTTTGTTGTTAAAATGATTGTCCCGGGGCATTAAAGCCCTCAATTTATCTTTAGAAAACCAGACAGAAACCCGGAGGTGTATTCTGTGTGGACACACAGTGCAGGACCGCGACAACTCAGCCCCCAGGGACTGAGGTGGGTCAGGCACAGCAGTGGGAACCCGGGCTGCAGGTCGGCCACGGGAGGAGGCACTCACGATCTCGTCCTCCACGTCCCGGTTGAACTGATGGATCTCCTTGGAGGCCAGCAGGTTCTGCTTCCTCTCGTTGAGGGGCTCCAGCAGCTCCATGAACTTGGTCTGCACGGTGAGGCGCTTGCTGTCCACCTCGTCCGTGCTCTTCCCCTCCTGACTCAGGGCCTGCGCCTGGCTCTGGAGCTCTTCTATCTCCTTCTTCCGCACCTCCATCTGATTCTCCAGCATCTGAGGGCGGAAGACACACCCAACTTCACACCCGAGGCAAGGGAAACACAGACAGTGATTCTACATGCTCCCCTCTGGCACTGTCCAAAACAGAAGATTTGGGAATATTAACTGATACAGTGGAGAGCCCAAGAAATGGTTCTGCATGGCTAGCAAGCCAGCACCTAGTGCTCCACTTTCTCAGCTGATGTTTCCAAAACGAAACCTCCCTTTCTAAGGATTTTTAAACTTGGGAGCAACAGTCAAGTTTACCTAGGAACTTCAGAGGCAAATGACAGGGGAAATAAGAATTAATTATGGGGAAAGGATGGTCTCCATCTGCCTGTTCAGAAGCCACAACGACACTGAAAACCAGCTTAATCACCAGGAAGGAGTCAGGTCTTCAGTTTCCAGTTCTTTTAGGCCAGAAGGATAGCTAACATTAACCATCTCCTCTCAATTGCTTTAATCAGAAAGCTGATTCTTCTTTTTAAAAATACTCGATAATCAGCTGAAGACAGCCTAACTGTACATTTACATGAGGGAAAAGGGCAAAAGCACAGCAGAGGTGTCTTGCTCAGGGATCACAACCCTGGGAAGATCACACACTGCTGTCCCCAGAGACAAGGGGCTGGCGAATATACTGACCGCTCTCTTAGCTAGGGAAGCACTTGGCCACACACTGCAAACTCGGCCCGGGGAGCTCCTGCAAGCTACTGCCACGAACCTGCTTGGCTCAACCTCATCACAGCTATTTTCTCTCATCAATGTAAATTCATTTGCCCTTAGAAGGACTCTATTGATTTGCAAAAACCCCAAATTTCTCTTATTATCTAAAAGTGCCCTGAACCACTCAAATAACTATCACATATTTAGACATTTTACAGTGAGGTATGCAAACATGGTAACTTTTCTTCAAGTAAACTGTGGAACTAGATGAAATGAACATTTACTAAACTGTTAAGTGGTGATATCTGTCAACTAAGATGATAATGAAAATATACTGCCATGTATGGACCCCAGTACTCCTACTGTGTCTTTTCAAATCGATTCTGGAAATGTCCCCTGATGCCACCAGAGCCCACTGTGCTGGGTGTGTTAAAATCCCTTCACACTCCAAGCAAATGTCTGAGGACACGGTGGGCGAGTTAAGACCACCAGGACCACAGCAGGGAAACAGCCTGTGGTGTGCTGGCCTAGGGTGTGCTAGCCCCGGCACTTGCCTGCTGCTTTTTCAGAAGGATGTTGACGCTGGTGAGGTCTTTGCCATAGTCGTCAGACTGAATCTGACTTTCCAGGCCATGCAGCCATTTGTCCAGATCTGCACAGCTCTGGGTGAAGAGTTCGGCTTTGTTCGCATCGAAGAGCCGCTGGGCCTTGGTCTGTGTGGTGGATTCAAGGACTTCCCACATTTTATGTAAACCTGTGAGTTTCTCCTTCACCACGGCTTCTGTCTCTGGCTTTTCTGAAATGAGCTGCATTCCCTCCTGGAAAACACACATAAATACAGTTTGCAGAACAGGTGTCACAGTGAAAAACAAGCCTGACATATCTGAATTATGAGTTACCTATTCACTGAACAAACACATGTGCACACACCAGATACACACATGCACGCACGCAGTCTTTCTACATGGAATTACTGCTCGACAAAATCACCAATGGCCTGACTGGTTTTCAAAGGCATGGAGCACCAAGTGATGGTTGGGGCTCTGGGATACTTACTGGCAGTAACCTAAAACTTCATCCCTTCCGCATCACCCCCAAGAGACCTTAACAGTTCAACTGTTTAGATTTTGAAATAATATAGTGTATGAAGGAAGAGAAGGGAGGGTGGGGAATGTCACATTCATGTTTGGTTATGCTGCAGAGAATCTTGCTGTGCCAAAACAATACAGTTTAAATTATTAAAATGAGAAATTTAAAATACATAGTATTTCTAAGTTCTGTGGATCCGCTCAATGTGTGTCACAGTCCAGCACACATGATAGATCAACAGAGTGAGGACGCTGCCCCGGGGGCTGGCAGTCTATCAAGTGCAGCAGAGGAGACACACAACAGAAACTCACTCCTAGAATTCTTTACAAGATAAGGCAGGCATTTTGTGCCACCTGGTTGGGTTTCTGCTTGTCTGCTTTCTTGCTGGTTTGAAGGTAGGAGTTGGGAGGTGAAAAGTGGGACTGCTCCTGGCTGTGTAACTTCCATATGTGGTCACATAGGACTCAAATACGCTGGAAAACATGCTAAGTACAAAGGAGCTCATTTCCACTCAGTTTTCTCACCATAGCCACACCGATGGGGCACCATCAACCCCCTGACTCACCTTCTCAATTTTGTCAAGCCATTCTTTGTTGGAAGCGAGTTCTGCCATAAAGGCTTGATGCTTCAACCATTTACTGTGCAGATTTCTGGCTTCGTCGTAAGACATGTCCTGGGCTGTAAGCATCTTTTCATTGATCCAGAGAGACAGCTAGGAAAGAAAAAAATCAGGTTCAGAGATTGTGATCACAGACATCAGCCTTTTTCTGCCTGGAAACAGCTGTTATGTTGTTACATGCACACCACGTTTCCACGTCAACAGACAACCAAACGTTTACTTTACAACTCTGACCCATCACAACAGGTATCTCCATTGTATGGATGCTGTACTTGAGACTTGCTCCAAACTATGAATCTAACACTAAATCCAGAAGTGTAAAAAGCACGTCGAGCCAGCTTTCAAACTGTTTGGCACTCTTAACCAGCTTTCCCTCCAGACACTTGTGTTTAAAATTCTGTCCTAAGCAAGCTAAGTCACAACCTTTCTTCTTCAAATACGCATGGCTAGCTAAACAAGATTAACTGTCTTTACTACATTTGGTAATCTTTTTACTTTTAGTTTTAGTTCTACCATAAAAGAAACCAAAGCGCCTGTTCTTTCATCCCTCCCTCTTCTTCACAGACATTATCTATGTGGATGACAAACAGCATGAGGAACTTGCTTGCTATAGGGGTGAGACAACCATGATGCCCTCTTAGCCCCCTTCATTTCTCAGTCACCTTCATCTTTTCTTCTACAGCCTCTGTCTGTAGAAGACCAAGAACACTTCACAGGGCTGACTAAGATCAAGAACACTTCACAGGACTGGATTCTGAGACCCAGCATGTTTGCTTGGATCTGAACTCTGGGAAGCCTCTTCACAAACCCTGCTGGCCACTGACAGATCTGAGCCTAGCCCAGGCCCTGGACACGTTCCCCTTGCTGGCTCTCATCCCAACTCGACTGGCTCCTCACTGCCTGCCGGCAGTTGGCCACACCAGGGTCCTAATTCCTACCAGGAAGAGAGCGCTTCCGTTTGCCCAGTCGGAAGATACGCAAACAAATGCAGGGTCAGCCTGGAACCAGAAGCCAGTAAGTCTTCAGGGGCAGTGCCCTTACTCCACATGACCATAAGAAGTCACTCTTACACCAGCTGCTGCCATAACAAATCTGCACCCAAACTGTGTCATGGTCCCACCACCAAGGGTTTAGAAATGGTGTATAAACCCCTACAGAACCAACTATTCTGAGGCCGTTCCCTTGCACTTTGGGCAGCTGCTGGGAGAGGCTTCCCCATAAGAGGGCTCCCACAACACAGTCTGTTCTCTTGGAACCACGTCAAGGAGGGGGATGCAGGTCCCGGGAGGACCCCAGCTCTGCCTATGGGTGAACCCCCAGGCACCCTCCCTACCCTTCTCAGGATACAAACTACCATGTATGGGAGGGAGGGGGATCAAAAGCAAAAGTAGTGAGATTTTTGATGTCACGCTTTACTAAGGAAAAAACACCAAGTCCCATCAAGCCCTTGGTAAGCAAGGACCATAGATCCATTACACAACAACCAAGGCACTGAATTTCCTACTTTAAAAGAATCACCTACTTTCCTTCCAGTTATCTGAGTAGCTAAGGCCTTAAAGGCTAAGGCTATTCAATCTAAGGAGAAAAGATGTTAAGAAGAAAGCAAATGGAAAAACTACCCTGTATTCCACACGTGCACACTAAACATAAAAGGCAATGATCCAAAGTGCAAAGGACATCCACATATTTGCTCTATTCATAACCACCTACCCAAGAGAGATTAAAAAAAAAAGGAGCCACATAAAAATCAGAGGCTTATAAACAAATCTGCTCTTTGCTGAACACATCATCCTACAGATAAAGCAGCATGTGACACAGCACAATGAAACGGAGCTGTGGAACGTGCTAGTTCATCAGACCTCCATCAGCATTCTGGAATCAGACCCACAGTTATTATCAGTGGGCATTTACAAAGGTCATTTAAGAATATGCTCATTCTCTGAAGAACAGAACACTGTGCAGATTGGAAAAGGATAGGAACAAATGCTTTGATCACTGGATTAAGCTCAAAGCAAAGCGCTGAACCCGCTATGCCAGTGCCACCACGTTTAGTTATATTGCCCTCCAGGCGAGGAAAAAATCAGTTTCAGAAAACAGGAGGTATGGAGACAGGGAATAGAATAGAAAAGTAGGGCTTTTTAAATCACTAATTTTTCAGGTTATCATATTAAAATAACAACACAAAAAACATGATGCTCTTTGCATCACCATCTATAACTGGGATTAGCTAGGCCCTGCTCAACCTCCCTGCACTGTGGCAACAAATTTCCCCCTCCAGAAGTATTCATGGTGGGTGGCAACAATGGCAGAGCTTACAACCCAGCGTCCTCTAGCCTCCAACCAACCAGGAAGGGGCTGTGGCAGAGACCATCTGGATTTCCTAGACCTTGAACAATACTGACAGCAAGCAGCAGCATTAAATCTGACTTCTGGGTGCTCTGTAAATATCCACCAACACAATAAGAAGTAGGTTTCCATATGTAGCGCTAGTCCACCCACAAACTCCATTCTCAGAGATTCCGGTTTAAAAAGGGGCATATTTTAATAAGGCTAAATAATGGAATATTAACAAAGAAGAATATTCCTTAATAATAATAGCACCCTTTGCTGGTACTTCTACACCAAGGGTTTTGAAGCCCCCAAACCTGACCTAAACTCTGTCACTATGCGGAAACTACTGGGATTCCCAGGTGGCTCAAACAGTAAAGAATCTGCATGTAATGCAAAAGACTCAGGTTTGACCCTTGGATCGGGAAGACCCCTGGAGAAGGGAATGGCTACCCACTCCAGTATTCTTGCTTGAAGAATTAAACGGACAAAGGAGCTGGGCGGGCTATAGTCCATAGCATCACAAAGAGTCAGACACCACTGAATGACTGACATCTTGATACATTTTTACAAACCTGACCTAAATTTAGTCTTTATTTGTAAACTATATATGCTGATGTGGTACCCCCAGCAGATCCTATGGTTGTACTAACTTTTAACAAGGTTTAAGGAAAGAACAAATAGATAAGCCAGGGAGACCTGGCACAGCAGTTGGAAGGAGGCCTACAAATCACCTCCAGGACAAAGAAGCCTGGCCAAAACCTCTGGGCGCTCTTGGAGGGGAAATCACACAGGGCTGAGCCCTCTGGGTGTGCCTATCAGTCACTGGTGTGTGTTAGGGAGCAAATTCCTTGTAACCAAGGACGCTCATCTGGAACAAGAATTAACAAAGTTCTAAAGATCTACTGAAACTATTTCCTGTGATTCTACTTGGAAGGACTATGTCTTATCTATTTACTTTTCCCACATGTTTCTATTTATGAATCCACACGGATGTGAATGGAAAATCAGGGGCTGGAAATTTCAACTGAGCCTCTCTCAAAGGTTCCTCTGTTCCCTCACTTCCTGCTTATTTCCTGGCATTCTTTTCCCTAAATTCAGTCCAGATTTCACCATGCTTAGGTCAATGGATTTCATCTCAGTAATCTGTTCTTTAAGCAAAGGGATGGGGTCCCACTGGTTTCCCCAGCACAACCCCTTCCCATCTGATCTGAGGTTAAAACAAGCTGGCGGGGCCTCAAGGGCAACGTTAAGGTACTTCAGGGACCTCCAATCTGGGGAGGGCACAGCCCAGGCTGCAAATATCTCTTGACAACTTTTCACTCCCTCCAGGGCTGAAGGGCCACTTGGTATTCACTGCAGCACATCATGCGACTCTACACAGCTAACCCTGAATCCATTACTCTTCCCTGGGTCTTGTCTGGGGACATGAATGCCTCTTTAAATGAGCATCCTATTCAAATGGGTTATTCATGCTCAGGAGTGACTTGAAGAGGCACTCCTGGCTTCGCCTGTCTGGCTCCAGGCAAACCCCTCCAGGGACCCAGATTCATCAGCGTGGCCCTGAACGTCAAGAGACCCTAAGCACACAGTTGAGGGGCTTTTCTTCCTTCATAAGGTTTAGCTGCTGGAGCACATTTTAAGATTCACAGTAAGACAGCAGTTTAATGGACATGAAGGATTGCTTATGTCACCGACTCTGATTCAACTGTTATGAGAGCCATATTTAACACACAGCTACAAGTTTGCATGCAAAGGATTCGTGAAGAGTCTGGTCGTATTCTTAGCATATGACCTTGATCCTCCCCTCTCCATCTCCAGTTCCCCTTCCCCAAGATCCCTACAGCTTCCCTTGGATATTTTTCATCCCACTTCTGCCTCTGATGAGATTTAGTCGAATAAACCAGAGAGGACCGAGTCTCACCATGGTTCTCTGGTGGATAGTGAAATACGATGTGCTTGTGATCTCATGCATGTGAAGTCAGCTAGATGCTTCCTTCCAACCAGCTTGCAGAGAGATTGCATTTTACTGGCTAACTTTAGTTGTCCCAGTTTGTTTATGCACGTGTCAGGGGAGTATGAAATAGTTTGAGAATCATCAGATGAATACCACATGTTAAAACTCAAGAGTTTGAGATCAGGATTACTGCTCTTGGCATTTCAGACACATACCTGAGGAGCCTGAAGGATGGATATTTCAAGGTCTTCAAAACTTGAAGTTTCTTACTTGAGTAAGAAAACTGTGTATATTTCTTGAAATCTTTCTTTTTACCTGGGTAGCCAACTGCAATTCCTTTTATTTCTTTCCTTCCCTACTAGTAACTCTGCCTTATTTTAAATAGTAGATGTTTTTAGGCTATAGAATATTTGAGAATATCACTGTCTGTGACCATGGCAATGTTCTACACCTGCACTGTCCATACAACATGGCAGCCACGAATCACAGTCGGCTACTGAGCACTTAAAGTTACGGCCAGCGTGACAGAACAACTACAGTCTTGATTCCGTTTAAAATGAGGCAGCCGCATGTGGTTAGTATCTGCTGTGTTGAACAGCACAGTTCTAGACTGTAATAATCTGGTTACTCTAAGTGGTATCTTGTAGGCTGGAGAACTGACACTGCTCCACCTGCAAATTGTATGAGTGATGTGAATTTCTGGCCTCAGTTCATTTTACAATCCCAAGGGCTCTTCTGCCAAATGCTTGGTGGTTCTTGTTAGAAAAGAGGAAAGGAGGCGTTAAAGGGAGATGTACCTCCTGACAGTCTTGCAGGAATTTCTGAAGATCCCTGTTGTCCTTCAGTCTCATCAGAAGCTCACTGGCTGCCTCGCGATTCTTCCTGTGTCTGTTATAACGATAATAAAAATGATTTAAAAAAAGGAATTCTTGAAATACAGAATTTACAATTCAGTTTCTTTTATGGGTTTCTCTACATGCTGAAAACAATCTGCTGACAGTTCTTGATTATGTCAAGGAGACAAAATTTAACAAGGGAGTCGAGCATTCAAATGAGTAAGCCATGGTACAAGAAGCCAGAACACCTGTCCCAGCCACACAGCCAGCCAGGATGCAGGCAACAGAGCTTCGTAAGTCTGGTGCTAGGAAAAAACACCATGAGCAGGCACTCACACAACTCTCCATTTTAGGAACTGGGAAAACATAAAATTGATCTTTAAGAAACTCATACCTGGGTGACAGACCATGTACATGGCTAAGAAAATACAGAAAACCATGTAACTGGCTTCAAAGAACATTTCCTGATAACAAGATTCTCATCATGAGAAAAACTTGTCCCAAACAACAATAAACCAAGAATGAAAATTTTTAGACCTGTGAGATCATCTACCTACCCAATCCCCATCTTTATCAATACATAAGGGTAACCAAGGCTTACAAAAGTTAGAGCACAAAACCTTAACCAAGAAACTTAGAAGAATTAGAAGGAGCTGCTGAACTTGGTAAAACGACAAGCAACATCGGGCGCTCACTCCACAGCTCGGATGCAGCCACAGGGCTTCTTGGCACACACCGTGCAGGTACAGGAAGCCCCCTGCAAGACTTCTTTCCACTCCCAGGGGCTTTTCCACTGAACTGTGAAGAAGAGCCACATGAATGCTGTGAGTGCCATGGACACAGCTGCCTTCACATGGTTCTATTGCCTCGAGGAGAGCCATACTACACTGAGAAAGGAGAAGCATCACCATAACACAGCTCCTCATACACCCAAGGAACCCAAGCACCAGCTGGCCTAAACACAGGGTATGAAGAATGGCGAAAAGTGAAAGTGAAAATCACTCAGTCG
Organism: Cervus canadensis; assembly: GCF_019320065.1. Lineage (NCBI taxonomy): Eukaryota > Metazoa > Chordata > Mammalia > Artiodactyla > Cervidae > Cervus > Cervus canadensis. The sequence goes on along the minus strand of NC_057390.1, from coordinate 35,811,045 downwards.
TGTCTCTTTTTGCAACCCCATGGACTATAGAGTTCATGGAATTTTCCAGGCCAGAATATTGGAGTGGGTAGCCTTTCCCTTCTCCAGGGGATCTTCCCAACCCAGAGATGAACCCAGGTCTCCCAAATGGAGAGTGCATATGGGAAGGTTTGGGTTTTCCTGCCAAGTCCCAAGGCAAGTTCTTGCTGCAGTGTCTGCGCAAGATCTCTTGACCAACCCCACCAACCCCCATGGCCAGGAGGAGGAAGAACACAACCTCTGATTCTCCACGAAGCCAAGAAAGGGCAGCTCAGGGAGCACCTGCTACAGGCTGGCTTTTAAAATACCTTCTTCAAGTGCAGGAAGACCGTAACGACCGGTGCGTCACACAGGTCTGCAGTGGGCACTGGCAAGTGACGCTGGTAGCATGCTGCCACCACCTGCCTGAGGACCAAAGGGGATCCCTCACTGCTCCTTCAGGTCCCCGATCACAGGGACAAGGTGAATGGAAACAACACTGTCAGGGAACTGCTCAGCACAGAAGGTAACATTTTACTTTTTTGTTTTAAGTTGAAAGGGATTCTGTAGCTTCAGGCAAAGGGGTCTTAATATGTTTACACCACTTAAGCAAAATGCAACAATAGAAAAGTACTTCTTATATAATGCTAAATAAAAAAAAAGTTTATGCATAATCAATGATTAAAAAAAAAATTCCAAGGCACAGATTGGAAAGCAAAGACCAAAGTGGCATGTGCTAAGGGTGAGATTAAAAGGTAGTAGTTTCCACCCTCTACCCCCACATTTTTAACAATGTGACTTTTATAATAGTAAATTAAAAGGCCTAAGTCCCTTTACTTCAGTGCGATCCTTTCTCAAAGATGAAAACTTAAAAATTTTTTTTTAAAGATTGTGATTTCGGATTAAAGGAATTAGTCATCTAAAAAATGTGGGTGGGGAAGGAATGTCAAGCGAAGTCCTTCAAGTTCCCAACCCTCAAGTTCCAGTCACTGTTTGTACGGGGGTTTAAGAAAAATAAAGCAAATCTTCCAGAGGAAGGTAATCTGAGTTGGAGTTAAGTCACAAAATGCAAGAGTCCTGCTTTGAGTCAAAGGCCTTGAAGAAAAGATCTCATTTCCTTCCCGAGTATCACACAAAAATGCTGTCATGGCAAGGAGTAATCAGAGACACAGGCAGTTAAAACAGGTCGTGCAACCTTGAAACTCACTGAAGTAACAGCTAAAAATAACCTCAGACACTAAGAAAATTCAACATAGAGAGAAATACCACCAGAAGGAATCTTGAATGTATCTCTTATAAGATAAAGATTCACACGTACCCAATAGATTTCTGCCTGGACAATTTTTCTCCACCCTGGTGTTCATGGGACGTGAAACTCAGGGAGGTCTTTCAAGGTTGGATCACGGATTTAATTAAAGGGAAGGGCCTTCCAGAACTTGGCCATAGTTTCTCTTACCCTTTAGAGTGCTGTTTGGGATGAGGTTAAATTTCTTGCTTTCTTTCCATCCCTCACCTCCTACCCCTATAATGAGACTCAAAAGCTCCTAACCACAAGAGGCAGATACTAGGTTCAACTCTGGTTCTTATGAAAAGTGAAGAACCACAGGTAAGTGAGTAAAGCATGCTGGTAATTTTTAAGTTTTGTTCCCATGTGAGATAGGGTCTGGCTTTACGAAACTGGACAGATTTCCTTTTCTCCCAGGACTGCACTGTGGCTGGAATTTTCCTCTGAGCCAGGAAGCTCACCCGTTCATACTCCCCTTGAGCAGGCTTGGACTGCAGGCTCCATCCCACTATGTCAAAGACACTATAAAGGCCACTCAAACCCTACCCACATCTGTTAAGTCAGTGTCTTTGTTCTAGCACTTTTTCATTTCAACAAACTCAGCGGTAATCGACAAGATTTCCGGAATGTAAGCACATTATAATGATTTTGCATTCTACAAAAATAGCTTCATGGGAGCGTCAGAATATTTCTGGATGGGGATCAGATCCTGAAGGTTTAGATATTTACTTAGCTTGTGCTCCGACACCACCTGGAACTGAGATTTGTATATTTTTATAACAGACCAGTATCCTCTGGGGTCAGGTTTCAGATTTTGAGGTCTCTAGGGATATTAAAGTGAAAGCAGAATTTGGGGAACATATGCTGAGGCAAGGTAGAAAATGTAATCCTTCTGAGGGTAGATCACCAGAAAGCCCCGCTCCCTTCTCTCTGTGTTAAGCTTAAGGACAGTAGAGGATCATCTCCCCACTGTTTTTAACAACAGAAATCCCCAGGAGGCCTGGGAACCCCAGGTGCCCAGGCTCTGAGTCAAGGACAAAAGGAAGCTTAAGCTGCAACAAAGAGCTTCTAAAACGTTCTCTCTTATCCAGGAGTCTCCAGTCTTGACAGCATCACCTGCTTCCAACAAGCCCTTGCAGCTGTGGCATTGGGGGGGCGGGGGGGAGATCAACACACTGAGGAAGCGGTCAGGCAGCTGCGCGCCCACCTAAACACAAGTGTCCCCAGTGGCCCAGCCCATCTTCAGGAAACCAGCTGTGTGCACCTAACGTGGAGGAACGTGGGATATCATGTTTACAAAATAGTGAGATTTAACACCAGGAGAAAAGGAAATTCTTTTTCTCCTTGTTAAAACTGTCTTGCCCAATCCTTGTTTCTCATACTAATTTGAAGGTGGAGAGACTTTTTTTTTGGTAGCTGTTTTAAAAGCAACAGATACAAAATTATAATCTATCTTATACCCTATTCCCACAGTACCATCCATAGAGCATATGGTTTAGGATCTGAATCAGTGTACAGGACTGGCTAAAGCCAGGAGCCCGATCTTTACAGGCAACGAGTCGTTCCCCTCTCCACTGCAGATCGTGACAAGTTTATGTGGCCCAGGGTCCCAGGACACCCTCTCAGACACGGTTTAAGTAAGGAACTGCTCCCCACCGGCAGTTCTTCCTCCTCACTGCACTGGAAGGTCAGAGGAGCCTTGAGGAAGAGCTTGTTTCTTGATGACATCATCTCACAATGAGCCTGTAAATCTGGCCCAAACTGGGACCAGAGGAGATCAGCTGTAACAGAGACTGGTGACTGACTCAGATAAGCCATCCCTGGAGAGAAGTGGCCAGCTCAGAACAGGCCAGAACCAGGCCAGGCTGTGTGTCCAAACCAGATCCACCAGACCTCCTGCTTTAGTAATAACCTAGGCAGAGTGAGTGTTAGGAGAGAGGGTCTGACACAGAATGTGGCCAGGGAGAAAAATCTCTTGGAACTGAAAATAAGAAACAAAACAATAGCATCTAATGGTGGAGAGAGCTTGGCTGAAGAGGAAAAGGTCTTTTCTCATAAACAAGATGCCAATACAGTGTTATCCATTAGGCCTTCTAGTAAAGGCCTAATGATGCTCCCTATTTGGCTCTGCCAGGTACTCAGGACAAGCAACCTTGCCCTTCTTCCTTACCCCTCCTGAGACCTCAGAGGAGTCTTGCTTGGATGAAGGTGAATGTGGGTTTGGCTGGATGGGGAAGCGTCTGGTTCTCAGGGTCCCACTGGGTGATGTGCTGTGTGTCACCTCTTACAGGGCAGGCTTATACCCCACTGCTACTCAGCACTCCAGCTTTGTAAGTCTTTGATTAGGGATTAGCTTGGCCTTTCAAGCTTTCTTTTGTAGATTAAATTTTACTAGAAGCCCGTATCCTGACCACTTTGGAATTTAAACCCATAGCCCCAAAGATGTTGGCCAATGATACAGATGCTTGAGAGCCCCAGGGTGCAAGACTCCCTTAAGAGTGTCAGGACTCCGCACCTGTCATCGATGGAGTCCACCTTCTCCTGGATGCGATCCGAGTTGATGTTCCCATCGCTCACCAGCCTCCGGCCCGTTTCCACAACCGCGTTGATCTTCTCCTCATTGGCATCCATGGTGGTCATGAAATCCTCTTGTTTTTTAATAGCTGCTTCAGCTCCTTCCAAGGTGGTGGGCATTTCAGTATGGGCCAAAACATACTCCTTAATTAAAAAGGGAAAATCACAGCAGGATGAAAAATCATGAGATACAACTTGCCTTCAGAATATAAAACAACAACAACAACAAAGTTTTCCCCATTTCCATGCAACACACTTTGCAACAACTGCTTTATCACACTTAGATAAAATTATCTATGGAGTCAGATAACAGAAAAAGTTGGGAAGGGGAAAAAATCCCAATGAGATGCCGAAAGTGACTAGATTCCCCTAAGTGGTCAAATGCTCTCATTTTTCCCCCAAAGCAAGTGAGGGAAGTAAATGAAGGTTTGTGCATCAGCCACAAGGATCTGCTCATGTGCCCATAAGGTGATAGCAACAGACCCTTCAAACTTAATCTTTCAAGAGACATTATCAACCCTGCTGTTGGTGACCATCCTTAGCTCTTTCTCTAATTTCTGCATTGTCACTTGATCAAGTCCCTGACTTTTCTAAGAGCAAGGAAGACAGAACCTTTCAGGAAAAAAAAAAGTTCCCCCCAAATACTTTTCAATTGGATTAATACATCTCAGAACGTTGCCAATGTAATGAACTACTATGATGATATACTATGAGACATTAACAGGTCCTAGACCGTTATTGTGGTGGAACTGTATTTTGCAAGGCAAGGCAGCCTCCATAGGAATCTTCAGTTCTATCCCCTTCATTGTGATGGGTTTCAGTGCCTTAGAAGTCAGGGAAAACAAATGTCTGTCCATTGTTCTTCTAACTTCACACAAGTAGGTGTAAACCAGCAGCCCACAGGCAGCCGAGGCCCAGCCCAATGGGGAGGAAGCCAAGCGGTGGGAGACGTTACCTGGTTGTTCAGGAAGGCTTCAGCCTGCTTGGTGTCCCGCAGGAACTGCTGGTGGGCGTGGGACTGGGAGAGGAGGCTCTGCCTATTCTCCCACATCTTGTGGAGCTCGTTCCAGCCTGTGTCCAGGGCCTGCAGCCGCTGCCGCAGGAACATGTACTGGGCGTCTGTCTGGCCCTGGGTGACCATCTCGCCCATGTCCCTCATCTTCTGGTAGTCCTCCTCGTAGTTGTCGATCTCATTTTTGATGTTCTCGTGCTGTGTGAGGAGCTTCTCGGCCTCGGTCAGGGTGTTAGGCATGTCCTCCGAGGCAATGGCTGTCTGTGTCCTGGAGAGCCAGGACTGGAAGTCGTCCAGGTCCCGCAGGAACTGCTGCAGCTTGCTGGCCTCTCCCAGGGAGGCCTCACGGTTCTTCAGCGTGGTCTTCATCTCCTCCCACACGTCACTGATCTCGGCCAGCCGAGACAGGATAGCCTGGGCCTGGTCGGGGTGCTCGGACTCCAGCTTCTCGGCCTCCTTCTGCAGGTCACTCAGTTTCGCCTCGATGGCCACGAGGTCCCGCTCCATGCCGGTCAGCTTGCGCTGCAGGGCCATGACACCCGCCAGGTCATTGCCCAGGTCCTGGGTGGATTCGATGACTTTGGTCTTCTCCCGGATCCATGACTTGGTTTCGTTGCACTCGAGGTGGTAGTTCTGGATGCTCAGGGCGGAGAGGAGCGCATCCTTCTTCCGGTCCACCAGCTCCCTGAACTGACTCCACCTGTGGGTGCCAGGGTGGCAGAGAAAGCAGTGTGAGACAGTGGACAAAGAAATTCATAGTGACGGTCACAGCTGCCATTCTCCTGCCACCTCTGCTCTGACTCTGTGTTGTTTGGAAAACCACCTCCCTCAGTATATGGACACCAAGTATCACCATCGCAAAAGCTCAGGGACACACTCTAATCTGTAAGAAGTCTGACAAGGAGAGGGACTTAAAGAGCGGAAAGATGAGCAGTGACAAGATATCTGTCCTCCAGGGTCACTTAACTCCTGACTGCAATGCACCTCTTACTCACCTCCAAGCTGTACCTACTAAACATGTCCCATACCCCAAGGCTTCAGCTGCCACCACGACCCACTCAAATGTATTTATTCAATAGAAAGATAACACCAGGACAAAAGTCTACCTTGATAATTAGGACTTTCGTCCACCAATTCATCTCAAACATGCTAAAACCCTGTTTCAGAAATCACTTTAAAAGGGACAGCAGAAGAGCCACCTTGATGTCACGACCCACCATGCTGGGCATGGGTCTCATGCAGGCTCTCGCTTCCCACATGTGGGAGGGGTGCCCTGAACCATGTTGCCCCCAGAGATACTTCTCAGAAAACCACGGTATGTCGAAAGACAGACGCTGATGCCATGACAATGGCGCCACAGTGTCAGTCACCCCATGCAGGAAGTTCCTGACCATGAGGCTCAGGGGGCAGCCCCGATCCTCCTGGCCAGGCACAGGGAGCCAGCCTGCTGCCACTGGCCTCACGCTCACCTCGTATTGAGCTTGTCCTGCTGGGCTTTGATCTCCTTCTCACTTGGGTGGCCACTATGCATCAGCTGCCGAGCAATCTGGTTCACCACTGCCACCCGAGAAGCCTGGTTGTTCATCTCTGGTTCGAGACTCTCGAATCTGCAAAGGCAATTGGACAGAGCGGTCACCTGCTTGGTCACTGAAGCTGCGCAGGGTGGGAGGGTGGGTGGGCTGGGCGACCCCATGGCAGCGGCTCACCTGTGCTGGATGACCTCCAGGTCTTCCAGCTTCTCTGGGATCTGCATGTTGTTGAGCCACTGCTCCTTCTCATCAATCCAGAGCTCACAGGCGTCGGCCTCGCTGAACATCTTGTACAGGGCCAGAGTGTCCTGCAGTGCCTGCTTCCGCAGCCGCGTCAGCTCGGCCACCTCCTTGTAGCGCTCCTCAATGCCCGCCAGCCGGCCCCGCACGTCGGGGGACTCAGCGTGCTCCTGGGGCAGGGCGCCGGCCTGCTCGTGCAGCGAGTCGATGGTGGGCCGGTAGTTGGCGATCTCCTCCGCCACGTCCTTGTGCTTCTTGACCAGGGACTGGGTGGAGTACTCATCGTGGCCCACGTCGTTGCTGGAAACGATCTTGAGGATGTCCAGCATCCAGGCGTCGATGTCGTCGGCATCCGCCTGGAACTGGTGCAGCAGCGAGGCCTCCTCCAGGCGCTTCTTGCGAATGGCTGAGAGCTGCTCCAGGTGGGCCCACTGCTCGCGGATGTAGGCAATCCGCTCCCGGATCTTCTCTGATCCGAAGTGCTCCTCGGCAATCATGTCTTCGCCCTCCTTGATGGCCTGCTCGAAGTGGCCGCTGCGGCCGCTCATCTCATCCTCGAACGCCCGGTGCTTGCTGAGCAGGCGCATGACGCTTGTGAGGTCCTTGCCGTAGTCATCGGAGGACAGGATCTTCTCCTTCTCCCGGATCCAGCCCTCTTCCTCTGCCATCTCCCAGAAGAACTTCCAGAGGCGACGGGACTCTTCCAGGCGGGCCCGGCGCTCAGCTGCCAGCTGGCAAAGCTCTTGGTAACAGAACTCCATGTGGGCCACTCGGTCTCGGATCACCTGGGGGTCGCAGGGCTTGTAACCTGTGTAACATCAAGGCAGGCACATGGGTGTGACAGCGGTAGCATGGGCTCCCGTGCACAGACAGGCAGTCGGCCACATCCCTGTTCTCCTTCCTAGGTCCCCCACTCATGCAAAGTGCAGGGCCACCTTCTAGGATCTTGATTGGTAGAGGAGGGAGGAGCAATGTTATTTTTTTTTCCCCAAGTATTATTTTCTTTTGGGTCACTTAGGAACCAAAAAATGAGGTAAACTATAAGAAAGAAGGCAGCTGCATTTAAATGTTTCTGAACCTGCACAAAACCAAACCTTTCCAAACAAACTTAGGACAAATATCTGCATGACCAGGTGTGAAAGCCAAGAGAGCCACGCCAGGCAGTGGGTGTGCAGAATGCGGTCTGGCAAAGTTCACTGCCCAACATAACCAAGTACCACTTGGGTACTGAAGGGAAAGATAGGTCCATTTCAGAAAAGTAAGACGGAGTTAAAACTGTTTAGAAGGCATCTTGTTATAGCCCCAACATGGCCCACTGGGAACCCACAAATGCCTGGTACCTTTCAAGGCTGCACTCCGTCTCTAGAGACGGGCCTCTGTTGATAAGGAGGTACCGTTGGGGTCGGTCCATCCTTACCTTCCCCGTCAGTCGCGAACTTCTGGGCAGAAGCGTTGACACCTCTCACCCGCTCTGCCTGGATGCCAATATCTGCTTCAACCAGGGCGTGCTTCTGTAAGAGGTCTTCCACGCCGAGCAAGTGTTTGCCATAGTCTTGAGACAATAACAGCACCTGTACACAAGAGGCACAGAGAAGACAACCGTGAGTACATCCTGGACTTCAGCATCTCATAATCTGTGGACAGGATGGGAGCCAGCAGCCAAGCTGTACCGTCCCTCCAGCCACCCTCCCCGTATCTTCAGAGGAAGATGATGGCAAGAAAATCAGAGCAGAATAAACCCAAAAGCAGCGGGAGAGATGTAATAAACTAATGATCATCTATGTTGAATAAGAAGTCAAACCAACACTAAAAAGTATAGAATAGGAAAAAAAAAAGGAAGGGAGGGGGCACCAGTATGAAATAAACTGGGCCTCCAAGAAGAAACTGGTGCAGTAACAACTATTCAAGAAAAGACAATAAAGGTGACAGTTGCTTCATATCACAGTCTAAAGACATCTCCTCGAAGCTGCTGACCCCTTACCTGGATGCTCTTCTTGTCTGAGAGCTCACCAGTACACCTCTGTACTTACAGTCAATGGGAAAAGACATCAAGTGGAAAAGCTTACAGACCACATCTTTAATCAAATAAGGAGAACACGGTCAGCTCAGGTGACTATTACCCTTAGAACAATGCCCCAAGCAATGTCTCTGGTTTAAGTTTGAACCTGCTAATATTTTCTTTCATTTCTTCCATCACCCCAATTTGGGGAGAAGGGTGGTCTCATCAGACATCCTCTTCAGATGGAATTTCTACTTCACTCTTACTTATGAGGAGGTCTCTGGTCCAACTTGAGTTACAAAATAGAGGATGAATTCTAAAGTGCAAAGCACCTCTCTACTAGATTTTATGAACATTTCTATTTTAGGTGGTTAAGACTAATGAGAACATATATGAGAACATCACAAATCTGGGACCATAAAAGGGAAAAACTAATGGTATGAAGTGACCTTGCTCCCCCTGCCAGGAACAGTTCAAGAGGTAAAGCACAAGACAAGGGCTTACATCCCAGGAAGGAAATCCTCACAGGAGGTCAAGCTTGGAAACGAACACAGTGTGCGAGATAAAGAAGGCTTCATGGTCCTATCTGAAAACTGCCTTACTCTGCCCTGGCTATGGGGCTGAACGCCTCCCAGCTGGAGGAGAATGGCTGGGCATGGGTGATCTCTCATCAGAGGCCTGCATCAGAGGACAGGACAGGCAGGGCTCCTCCTGGGTCGGGGGGAGCTGGGAACTCCACACTCAGAGCTGTCAGTAACGGAAGGGGAGCACTGGAGCCCCTCCAGCCCCCGTCCTATGACACATACACGTGTCCTGCACTTAATCCTTTCTGTAACCGCATGAGGGAGACAGTAAGCACATCCTCCACTTGCAGAGGAAGGCAGAGAAGCTGCGGCATTCATGATCTGGACTCTGGCTGCCTGGTGGCAGGGCTGCACTCTGTCCACGCTGCCTCCTGCTCTTTCACACCACCTGCCTGGGCCCTTCCCCAAAGCAGAGCCACTCATACATAGACCAATGAGACAGTGATCTGGCTCAATGCTAAATAATTAAAACCACAGAAAATCACAATTACTGATCGCCTACCATGGAATCTATCTAAATCAGACCTGAGTCACAGCAGCAGACCTTCAGCTACGGAACTGGTCCTGTTACAACTTGTCACTTCACAGCTCACTTAACGTGTGAGCCAACAGCCTTCCCATGAGTGATGTGGCCCTTCCCTGGCTGTATGTGGGTGACTAGACCAGGGGCATCACTGTGTGTTGGGGGTTGGTGGGCGGGGCCCAGAAGAGAGAGAGAGGACTGACTGAATGTGCTCCAGCCTGTCGGCAGGCGTGTCTTTTACCTTCATTTCATCCATCCAGTCCATGATGTAGAGCATTTCCTGGAATATCTTCTGCAGCCCCAGGTTCATCTCGAGGCGCTGTCTCCGGGCCCTGAGCAGCTCCAGCAGGTACTCCCAGAGCCGGATGACATTGTCCTTGCGCGCTGTGATGCGCTTGATGTCGTGGTAGTTCTCCGCCTCCAATTCCCTGGCCACAGCCACCACAGCCTGCACCCGTTCTTCGTATGCGGCGATGTCAGTCTCAATGGCCTCGTGCTTTTTTGTGGCAGCCTCGACAGCGGGAAGGTCAAATCCAAAGTTGTCCTAAGAGAAAAGGGAACAGAAAGAACGAACACAAAATTCAAAAGCCATCCAGTGTGGAACAAAGAAACAGAAAATGGAAGTGAAGTCCTGAGCACACCTGTTAATTTTTGGGGGTGGGGGGTCCCCAAAGTCAAACACTGAATCCAGAGTCCCGACCCCACTGGCCTCTGCCTTCCCTGAGGCCCACAGAACTGCTCATGGGCCCAAAGCAAATCAGTGACATCTCACTTTACAGAAGGGTGAGGCATGTATGCAGCACCTGACCTACAAGACTGGAGCAGGTGATGGCTTATGTTAAGCCAAGAAGAAAAGGAGCCACTTATTTATTTCAAGGCCAGTCTAGCTGCCTTGAAGGCCAAAGGCTGGGAGAAAGGGAATTTTTTAAAAACTATTCAAATATGAATGGTTCACACACACTCACTAGCTCTAAACAAACTTTGTTTGAGCTACTTCCAGATCTATGAAAAGTTAGATAAATAGAAGAGAAACTGTATTGGAAATCATAAACATCCTCTCCACAGAAAGTGGATGAGATGGGATGCTGGATGTGGACAACAGCTGTCTGAAGGCCCCTGGGGGTGGCCTAGGTTCCAGGGGACACAGTTCCGGAGCAGACCTGGGACACCAGACGCTGGTTCTCACTCAGCCAGGTCTCTCTCATAGCTGCCTTGCGGTCGAATCTGCGGGCGAGCTGTTCCAGTTTCTCCTGTCTTATGAGCTCGTTTCGCAGGGCCAGTTCTCGCTCGTGTTCCGCTTTTTCCAGTCTTTCCCAGGCCTATGGAAATGAAAGAGAATGGTTTCCGGCTACGTTTAAGGAACCATTCCTAGGCTGCAGTTAACAGTCAGTGCTTCTCAAAAAGACCTAAGAACTTAAAAGGGAAATCCCATTCCCACCCTCAATGACTCTTAGCCTTGGGGAAAAAAAAAGTCATTTTTTCTCAATTGAGCCCCATGGGAACACTCTTCTCTATCTAAATTTAAAGATTCTATGTTACATCTGGAAAACAAAACAGTGAAGATAAATGGAACAACGTAACTTAAGTTACAAATCTCTTAACTTTCATTGAGAGGAAGCAAAGTATCTTCCAACAGCTCTCAGCATATAAAAAAGATAAACGACTTCTTCTAAGAAATCATATTATCAATCTTTCATTCACTGCACTCTGAGTCACTTATTTTTAATTCATAGATCTGAGTATTTTTTTCCAAATCCTCACCAATTAAATTCATTCCTGTGAAATATCTTATTTCACATTATTTAACAAAGTCCTCTTAAAAGATATCTAAATGTGTACAACTGATCACGGTTCTAGACTTTTTTCAAGTTTCTGCTTAGCAATAATGAAATGAAATACTTGCAGACGTAACAGGTATAGAAACAATTTTTTTGACAGCTTCCCTGACAGAAAGAGTCAAAATTCTAAGCCCTAACCTCTAGGAATTCCAGATACATAAGGTTTTGAATTCTCCCCTCTGCAATTGAAAGATGGCTGAGCCAGCACCTGGGACAGATAAGAGGTAAACTGATTGTGGATCTGAGTAGCAAGGTAAACAGGTTAAACCTGGTTTGATAAACTCTAACACCCCCCAAACCTCCAGTAAAGTCCCCCAAATCACCACAAGCACTCCATTGATCCTGAGTACTATCTGAGCAACGACTGTCCCTCAGTAACTCGACAGGCCAGGAAGGGGTCTTCCAAGATCTCTCAGCAATCAAGACCTACTGAGAGCACCAGAAAACCTACAGGAGGCTGGGGCCCACACAGCAGGCCAGATGGATGGGTCTTATACCTTGTTAATGTCAGAGATGAGCTTCCCCTCCCGGGGCATGTAGACCTTCTGGTTATTGGCCCTCATCTTGCTCTGAATGGTGAAAAGCAGGACTTCCAAGTTCCCCTTCTCAGTAAATCTAGACAGAGAAAACCAGCCATAAACATTATCTACTATATTTTGTTTCTTCAAAGGAGAAAATTCATCTGCTTCTGGAGAAAAAGACACTTCATGCAGCCTCGCAATTTTAAAAGCCATTTCTCTCCATCCCGATTTATGTGAAACACATGTGTGTTAGAGAAACCACAGTTTTTGGGTACTGCAGACCTCAGTATGTGCCCAACTATGGGGTTTTTCTTGCGGTTGGTTACTGTTCCTGAGATTTACATTTGGGGGCACAGAGTGCTACTCTTTTGTTAATCAACTCCATCAAGATTTAGACACCAAACCCTGGACCATGAACTTGCTTCACAGTTGAATGTATTCAACAAGGATTATTTCAAACAAACACCTAGTATCACTGTCAACAGGCTGCAGGGACTTCAGCCAGGAATTTACTACAGTGGAGTTTTCAGAAAAAAGGAGCAATGACTCTAGTCATAATAAGCAAGAGATAAGATCCACAATGCTTATCGGGCAATTATGAATATTTAAAATATGTGAACAATCAAACTTTGGGGGGGCAACAAAACCTGATCTGAACTGATATGAAACTTTGTGAACATTTACATGTTTTGCTACTGATACGTTAGTGGGGTTGATTATGAATAACAGCCTCAGACCACCTGGAGGCTTATAACACACAACATATCTGCTATTTCTCTTAAAATCCAGAAATGATGGAATTCTGAAACACAGTAGGCACAAGCGCTCAGAAGGAACTGGGGACCTGCACCATTTCTTAGCATTCTCATGTATCACATGTCCCAGCAGCACATTTCTACTGGAAAGGGCTCACAGTGTGTACAATTTGTAATAAATCTCAGCAACACAGACTCAGATGAAAAGAACAGGCCGCTGGGAAAAGGCATTCACTTTGAGATGAGACCATGTGAGTCAGAAAAGAGGGGTCTGTGGCTGTAGGAAGGGTAATGCATTCCAATCTGCATCTTACTTGGGGGGCTTCTCCACAGTGCGGTAAGTGTTGAACGCCTGAAGCTGCTGCTGGACCCCAACGAGTGAGTTGGCAAATTTGCGATTGTTCAAAATAATGATGGTTTGTTCAATCCACTCCAGAAGGTCAGAGGCAAGGGACTCATATTTTTCGATCATTTTTTCTGTTTCAATAGCGTTGTCAAGCACCTGTAAACAAGGGTTAGAAAAGTAGAAAAGCAAGATAGTGTCACTACGTAAGGGGAACCTGACTGCAGTCCTCCAGGAGCCAGCACATGCTTAATGATTGGCTTTGAAATGGTTCTCCAAGACTTTGGCACTAAATTCCAAGAAGCATTTGCTAATAGGCGCCCAGACTGTGGCTATTACTTGTGAGCAATGACAGCTTAACTCAACTGTAATTGGTTCTGTAACCTCCCAACCCCCAGGCAAAGGGTTTAAAGATCCTGAATGACTCCTGATGCCTGGGCTCCAAAATTCCTAGAGAAACTAAAAAGGCTCTATTTGGTTTGGTCATATTCCATGAACGCCCGTGGATTTTCTATTCCATTGCACTGGGAAGACAAGGTCCTCTGGTCTGAGGTGTTCTGAATATATGGCAGGGGAACATTAGCCAAACAAAAAAATTTAAAAAGCCTTTTCTAAGGCCTTTCCAATTATGTTAAGTAGGATTTTCACACCCATAACATCAGGCAACTCAATCAGATTTTTAATACCCAATTTTCTGGCAAGGCTTAGGGGAGGGTTGTTTCAGGTCTGTGTGCCTGTGTGTAGCATCACTTAGTCATGTCCGATTCTTTGCGACCCCATGGGCTACAGCCCCTGCCAGGTTCCTCTGTTCATGGGGATTCTCCAGGCAAGAATTCTGGAATGGGCTGCCATGCCCGCCTCCAGGGGATCTTTCCAACCCAGGGATCAAACTCAGATCTCCCGCATTGCAAGAGGATTCTTTACCATCTGCGCCATCAGGGAAGCCCAAGAATACTGGAATGGGTAGCCTATCCTTCTCCAGGGGATCTTCCCAACCCAGAAATCGAACCAGGGTCTCCTGCACTGCAGGCGGATCCTTTAACAGCTGAGCTACCTGGGAAGCCCTGGGTATGAGATCCCCCCTAAACTTTCTTCCTAAGTATTTCAGCCACCATGCCCACATCCTGTTACTCTTTGGGATGGCAGGCTTCTGCCCACTTCCCTGCCATTGGAGAACTTCATCAAGAATTCCCAGCACCTCAATGTCTGAGGCATGGTGGTGACACATTTAGACAAAAACCTTCATTACGTCTCACAACTTACGGGACTGGTGTGAGCTCACCTTTCCAATTCGTTTTCCTTCAACAGCCAAGGCCTTCATCTTTGAGAAGTAGTGGTAGTAAGTCACCACGTAAGTGATAATGGACTTCTCATCGGGGTGGTCCACACTGATATCTGTAACCCAGAGAAGATTCTGTTCAGTGCTCTGCTCACTGCACTGCCACCCAGGCAGCAGGAACAACCCAGAAGCGCTGCTCAAACCTCAACAGGCCCATGCCTTCCTTTTGGGGGGCTTGAAAGTTCTGCCATCAGAGTGCTGATTGTAAGGCTAACTAAAGAGGATGAAACCACCTCACCACCTCTTTTATTATATGAACATTCAAAACTGCCTCCTATTACCAATAAAGACATAGAAGTCTTAAAAGACCTGATCCTTTCTCTCAAGAATCCTAGGCCACTAAGATGATGAAATACATGCAAAACTACTACGTGGAAATGAATAACATAGTTAGAATTGAGTCAGATAACTCAGCAATGTGGGTACTACCCAGACACACCATGTTCACTTCCCCCACCCCCAAGTTGCTCTGTGCTTCTTATTTTGGCCAATAGCACCAGAGTTTTTCCCAGTCACTACGCCTATGGACATCTTTATCTCCTTGTTACTCACAATCCAGTCAGTCACCAAGGCTGAGACCAGATGATGCTATTCATGGAATCTATTGTCACTCTCAGGTCAGACTCTCACGGTCACATAACCAGACCTGAAGCAATGGCTTCCTCACTGGGTCTTCCTGCTACTCAATTCCTTTTACACACTGCACCCAGCTGATGTTCCAGAAGCAGAGCTGTGAGCATACTTCCTCTAAGCCCAAACGACTCAAAAAGTGCCCTTCAGTCTGAAAAATAAGTCCCGAAGTCCTCTACAACTTCCCATAACTTTCCTTCCCTCCCTTCCTTCCTTTCATCCATCCATCGAATATTTATCAAGCTTCCTCTAAGTGGAAAGCACCATTCTAGACATTTCTCATTCTATAGCCTACTAGTTCTTCTAAGGTGCCATAGATCTGAACCAAATTGAACTATTCATCATCACCACCACCATCACTACCTCAGCCATTTCAAATATTCCTTCCACTTTCAACTTCCCTTCGCCTGAAAGGGCCTTCCCTACCCCAGTCACATTCTTCCTATCCTCTAGGTCCAGTTTAGAAGTTAACACTCCCTCCTCACAGTCATTTCTAAGTCCCTGCAGCTGGAAAGACTGTCTCCTCTGTCCTCTAAAGGACTTCGTTTATACTCCGCTTTCTGTCAGGCTCTATGATTACTTATGCACATTTCATTAGTCTTATAAGACTGAGTGCCACTCTGACTCTCCCCTCCTAACGTGCTGTATATATAGAGAGTGAGTGGTCAATAAATATTTATTGAGGGAGGGAGCAAACGAATGAAGGTGGCCAGTCTTTGGGGTATATACGGCAATGATGAAGGAGGTACTCAGTTCAGGGTACACCGAGGAGAGAACACACAGAAGGCTCTTTGCTGACATGGTGGGCTCTTTTTTCAAAGTGCATTCACTCGTGCACCTCCACTGCTGCCAGGAGGATAGAAGTGGGAAGGGTTGTTTCTCTTAAAGACAAGACCACCAGGGCACAGGGTGGGAAAGCTCCCTGCCCAGGGTCACCGAGGCAGCCAATGGAAGAGGGGGCCACAGTGACTCTTCCCACTCCAGGGCCCCTGTGACCCACTCCTGTGTCTGGCTCTGTCAACGTGGGCCCCACGGAGGCAGAACTGGAGGAAGGGCAGGGGAAAAGTGCCAGCCCTGGCCCTGTGTATAATTTAATAAACACAAAATGGGAGATGACTGGGAAGGAGTGAGCAGGCAAGACCTTTTTAAACTCGTTTACAATTGTATTTAAACGGATGCTCTCTGGGACACCAGGCAACTAACAATAGCTAAGGACAACTAATAATCAAGATCAAAACCACAGGATGAATGACAGCAACTGCTTTTTTTAGCTCCTTGTCTTCAAATGACCTGGTGAACATCAATCCCCTTTTCATAGTGGGTGGTGATTAGAAAGATCAACTAATGAGTGAGTTATTAAATTTTTTATCACAGTGATTTCAAAAAAAGAGTCTATATCTCAGCACAAAGATCTATGGCTCAGGGAGGATGTCTTTCCACAGTAAGGCAGGGGTTAAGTACAAAGATTTATCACAGCCAAAGGAATTTTAGTTTTCTGTTTATATTGAGAAATCACTTAACGGGCTGGCACAAAGATAATTTTATCTCAGCTTCCTGCAGTAAACCTATCAGTGAATCTGATGCACTGGAAAATAGCAAGAAGCCTGCCTGGCAGCCTCATGACCTCGACCTGCCCTTGGGGAGTTTAACTTCCTGTTCTATATTTGTAAGCACTTTAAACTTTCACTCACATGCAGCTTTTTCTCAGTATCTGCTCACAGCTGAGAGGGTCTAAAAAGCTCCAGCCCTACAAACAAATTCTTTCGCATTTTGAATACTTCTCCACATTAGAAAACATTATGATAGCTCATGCTAAGATGAAGCCTACAATTAGGATTTTGTTAATAAAGGAGTTACAGCCCATTGGATTGCCCCCCACAGGTCTGCTCTGTGCCGTCCACAGTCAATCTCTGAGGTTCTGCTGCAGGGATCTGCGGGGCAGACAGAGGTTGGTTATGCACAGAGTAGGGTGCTGTGCCGCCAAGCAGCAGGCCACAAGGAGGGACTGCGTGTTACTCTTTCTGCCACCCACAGGCTCCTGGTGCACTGTCCTCATTTAAGCTCTTCTTACTCAGAAGCAAAGACTGCACAGTCTGCTAAGGAGGCTCCTAAACCTTCCTGCCCCCAGGCCAAACCACACTCTTGCCAGACTCACTATCAACCAGCAAGAGCCTGCTCATGCCCTCTTCCTTAAACACAGAGTCTAAGCACCTATGGTGACTCCCCACTGCCTGCTAAATAACCTCGAAAAACTGTTACCTGTTGGGCCCCACTCACCTTTCTGGTTGTATGTTTCCTACTGTTAAGCTAACACCACCCCTAATGAACTGTTAGTCCCCTGTTACGCCTTCCTCTTTCCTGGTTCCTTTACTCATATAAATCCCTCTGCCTACCACGACCTCTCCTTTACAACATGTTTAAATCATACTCATCTTTCAAGGCCATTTCAGGTATAATCCTTTACACAAATCCTCAAGTAATTCATATACCAACATTAAGCTCCTCTTCCTTAGATAATTCCCAAAGCACATGGAGCCCATAAACAAACTGACATGAAGCAGATTTTCTATTTACTCCTCTTACCCCTCAGCTCCTTACCTTCGGGGTCCAAGAGTTTAGTGAGGCCAAGGTGTTGCTCTGCCAGGTTAAAGGCGTTCTGCAGATTGTAGTGTGCATTGGATTTCTTTAGTTTGTCAAAGTCTATCAGGTCAGGCCTGTGGAGAACAACAGTGGAACACAACGGAAACTGCAGCTTGAAAACACACTGTGAGACCAATGGTGTCCACTTAGGAGTAAAAGCCTACGATATTATTTAACCATCAAACAACGAAACCCAATTTTTTAATAAACAACCTCAAAGTTTATTAAGAGAACTGAAGAGAATTGGCAGACTCGTTTCCTTTGTTTGGGACACTTTACACTCTCTCTCCCACTCTCCTCAAGTGGAAGGCAGGGATTTCCACCGTGGTGCAACATCTAAGGCAACGAATGTGAGGATGGAACATCACCCAGGTCGGCTATACAAGGGTGTCAATGTCCTCCCCCCACGTGGTCAGCGTGACCGCGAAGGACTCACCGGTGTTTGTGTATTAGTGCGTTGAAGGCCATGCCATCCCTCCAGCTGGTGGTGAAATTGTGAATGTTGACGTTGGGGTACCTAAGAAATACAATGCAAGGCAATTACCAGATAAAGGTCTGTGCTTTGCTAAATGCAGTGTTTAAAGAAAAGCCTGTTGGTACTGCGAAAATGTGAGATAATAACAAAATAAAGACATTGAAGACAATCAAGCTGAAGCTAAGATCGCCTAAACTTCTGCTTGTTGAAAAATAAAAACAAACACATATATGTGTCACATGGCTTTCTTTCTTGGTAATTTCAACCTGTGATCTGTGTCCTCGATTGAAAACACCATGCTTACTGAGAAAAAGGCAACCCTGACTAGATGCCTCCAAGGCTTCCTTGCTTCAATGGCTTTCCATACCCCCAGTGCAGCTATGAGAAGCCTGCAAACACGGATACCTGAGTGCACACATCACTTTGGGAGAGGAAGTAGCTGGGGTTACCTGTTCAAACACTCAGCTTTCCTTCTTCCTTATATCACTGAACTGGATGAAGTTTCATAAATCAAGTACCTTCCTGAAACACTTCCCTATAACACTAACCAATAATCAATCAGCTACTCTACACCACATTGATTATTAATAACTTTCTACCCATGGTTGATTAAAAGTTCATTTCTAACTTGATCCCCTTACTAAGCCTTACACTCTTCATGGTTTCCACAGTTATCACTGACTGATCACACCCCTTACAGTTACAACTGTCCTCCATGTAGCCCTGACCTACAAGATTAACTTGGGGGGACTTCCCTGATGGCCCAGGGGTTAGGACTTTGTCTTCCAATTCAGGGGATGCGGGTTCAATCCCTGCATCCCTGATCAGTTGGGGACCTAAGAACTCAGATGCCTCATGGCCAAAAACCCAGAACATAAACAACAAAAGAAATATGGTAACAAATTCAATAGAAACTTAAAAAATCAACCTGGGACAAAATCAGTTCTCAATTATTACCTGAGAGTTTCAATAGTTTCAGTGAGCAACAAATAAGATGCAGTTCTCTAAAAAATATCTTCACTGAAATTTCAATCAAAGAAAAAAAAGCAGGCAAACTCAGATAACATTGTACATTTGTACAATGTACATTTGTACATTACATTTGTCCACTTAAGTTTACTGCACAAAGCTTCCCAAAGCACAGAACTTAGAGAGGAGAAAGCCCACAACTTTTACAAATACCATGGATGAGATTTTTAAACACAGTTTCAGGGTTTTAAAATTCAAGATAAACTTCTCTCTGGAACTTCCTTAAAAACAAATAGAAGGAAATTGATTGTGCAGATGACAGGTCCAGAATATAAATCAACTCATTCCATCCCAAGAGCTAGCTGAAATGTCAGCGTCTCAACTGCTTACAAGTTAACAAGACATCTCAGTGGAAGCAATGGAAAAGATACTTGTCAACACTGATCAAGTGATGACTGGTAAAACTGAGTCTGGGGAGAAGCAGCCCCTAAACCCTTGGGTTCATACTCACCCAGCAGTCTTCATCTGGCACCACAAGAGCAAAGCGTCCTTGGCAGACTTCTTCTCTTTGTTGTCTTCAGTTTCTACACTGATATCCTGGATCTAAGGTTTACAGAGAAATATTAGATGAACAGACATGTGAGGTCTGCATGTACATAATGAGTAAACTTTAGGTCAACACCTAGCCTTGCAGAATGTCTACTCTGAGGGTCAATGAAAACTGCTTTCTGAAGCCAGGGTTCACTTCTTGGAAATAATGACCAGAACTAGGTTCTCTACTTTGCACAAAGAGTAAAGTGAAGACTAGTTACCTGCCATGATTTCCTAGAACCTATTAGGGGTTATTTCTACTCCCAGCATAGCCCATCTTTCTCAACGACAGGCTAGAATGGTGGTTGGTATGGTACACTTTGAATCCCAGCAGACTCGAGGAAAATACTGTTTTTGCACAACCAAAGATTTTCCACACCAGAGTCAGTGAGTCCTTTGTTGATGAGGACTGTGTATGCACCATTTCCTGAAAACTGACCCAAACTCTCAGAGAAACAGTGCCCTTAAATGCTGTGCTTCCATGCTCTGTGCTACATGGTCTGAATATTTGTGCTCCCAACTCTCATTAATTCTTATGCTCAAATCCTAATCCCCCCAGAAAGTGATTATGAAGAGGTGGGGACTTTGGGAGTCCTGGGTCTCATGAATGGGATGCATGCTTTATAAAAGAGGCTCCAGAGAGCTTCCTAGAGCCCTCCACCAAGTGAGGGTACAATGAGAAATCTGCGACCTGGAAGTGGGCCCTCCTTTGACCATGCTGGCACTCTAGTCCCAGAACCGTAAACAATAAATGTCTATTGCTTGGAAGCCACCCAGCCTGGGGTACTTTGTTTAGCAACCTGAACGGACGACGACAGCCTATATTCGTAAGTCACTCACAGTCTGCTGATTCTCAACAGGACATAGAGCCTGGTTCACTGGGACCAAAGTCAGACTTCTAGGTTTGAATCCAGGTTCCCCCACATACTTTGTGTCCTTGGGTGAGCTCCTTGGCTTCCCCTCTGAGGAGTGGCTATCTCAGAGCACTGCTGTACATTTGAAGAAATGCAAAATATGGAGGGCTGGGCTCTTAGTAAGGAAATCTACATGTCAGCTCTTTGGATCACAGGCTGCCTACCAGTTATGTGGTTTTTAGACAAATGTTCTAAATGCCCTTCTGTCTTCAGTTTCCTTGACTATACTAATAACATGTGGAACAGAGTTGGGGACAATGGTATCAGCCTAGAAAGCCATCCATTCTCTCTCAGTTCTAACCATTCCAAGCTTCCCAGTCATGGCCCCTGTCAAAGGTCTTTCCATCTAATCTAGAAACATACCCCGGAATTCTTTCTAAGAAAAAGAGGTAGGAAGAGGATAAAACAGAGACATGTGTAAGATTAAAAAGTTAGAAACTTTCAACTAGGAAAAACACCTAGAAATTGAAATTATTACGCTTTTAAAAAAATTCTCCAAGAGAAATCTTGAGTTTGCATAAATTCTAAACTACAGAGTATGCAAGAGTAACCCTCGCTCAAGGGGTAAGACACAGACTTATCAGGAAAGCAGGTGGAATTTTACACATTAACCCCTATCAGCTTTCCTCTATCTTGGGAATGGAATCTGTTTTCAGACATGGTCTTTCAGAAACAGAACCTACCCTTCTGAAATGAAGACATCTCCCTATGTGGACCAAGCAAACTCGAAGACCTTTATTCCAGTTTCTCACATCATCTTTTACTCTCTTTTAAAGGGAAAGCAGCATAAAACCTGTCTGTCACCATTGGTATTTAATGCACACCTGCTACACACATCAGGGCTGGCCACACCTTGGGGGCTCTGGGACACACACATACACACACACACACACAGGTAATGTAAGACGAGGTTTGTACATTCAGGAGCTGGGAGGCAGTGGAGAGACAGGTCTCTGCAGGTACGTGGGGAAGCCTCACAGAGGAGGCAGAATGTGAGCTGGGCCTTGGCTGGAGCGGAGTCAGTAAGTGTTTGCAAAGCAGGGGATGGACTGATAAAGCTGCTTCGGGAGGCAGGGGCATGGCAGACACCAACCCCCAACCCCCGCAGGCCACAAAGTGACATAAGCCTGTGTTTCTTTCCTCAGAGGAAAGGGAGAAAGTGCATATTGGCATTTACAGGTTCAAGCACAGAAAAAGGCAAGCTGGCAGGAAATTAATGAGTCAGTGACTCAACCCAATTCACAACCCAAGGGCTATGGGCACCAACCTGCTGTCAAGGGAGGCCATTGTCAGGATGTCCTTCCATGCTCTGATTATAGGCCAAAGGCAAGAGAAATAGAACTTCTTACTCTAGGGAATCGAGGCAAGGCTTGAGGAGGGGCCTGCTCATTTCACCTCTGTTGGCCTAAGGCCAAGAGCAGTGATCAGTAAATTTAATGGTGTTACACACTCCATTTTCAAATCATTCAGGAACCAAATGACAGAAACCTATAGAAGAGTTCTGTTTGCAAAATCAAGTCACTCCATTAATAATATCATCTTCAACAATGGTTCCTGGCCTCAGTTCAGTTCCGTTCAGACCTATTTAATCAGAAGCACTGGGGGCTGGAACCTGGGAACCTGAGTGAGTAAAAAGCTTTCCCAAGAAGTCAGATGATCGATCGGTCCAGGTTTAGGAACCCCCATTCAGGGAGTGTCTCTGAACAGCTCTGCGTTAGACCCCTAGCCTCCTTCCACATACCCACCGACACCACATACCCACCGACACCACTAAGCTAGAGTCCAATCCCAAGGGAAATGAGAAGGAAAATGACGGGTTAGAGGGTGATTTCAGCATTTTAGTAAGAATATAAAGGGAGGTATATAATATGATTTCTGGTGTGGCCCTTTGTTGGTGAGATTTTTATTTACCTAGGGGGAAAAAAAATCAATCAAACTTCATCAGAGGGACTTAACAAAGAGGGAAGGCACAGAAAGCAGTTTCTGAGGAGAGAGAACTGTTAGAGGACTTTTGTTTGCGAAGTAACCTGATGCTAGGTAAGAAGCGTTTCCTGCATTTCAGATTTTAATTGAAAAGCAGAAGCATGAAGCAACAGCCTGGAGAAAGAACCAGCCATCAGGCCGGAGGTGCTACAGACAGGAAAGGCTGAGCTCTCTCCTTAGGGGTCAGAAGCAAGCATGGCAGCCCTGACTGGCCTCGTGATCCTTGCAAGGCTCCTCCCTCCCCTCACAAGGTGAAGCAAATTGACAGAATGACCTTGAGAGTGTTTCTATGCTTATAACCTTACCCCTGGGCATAACAAACCCATAAATTCGTCAATTCAAACATGCATAAGGCCTCCGCACACCCCCCTGAAAACTGCTTCCTTACACCTGAAGGAGAATGAGAAGGTGAAAACAGCCCACACAGGTGTCACGGTTCTATGCAGCTTTGCCTAAAATATTCTGCGATGCACGCCACGATCTGTCAAAGTTCAGATAGTCTACTAGTAGTAACCTAGCGTTGACTACATCTTTACACCTCTGCTCCTGAAAGCTGAGTAGCAGACACCAGTGGTGGGCTGAGACTAGGCCCAGAAATCCCCTTAACCGCCAAGAGAGTCAAGACTTTTAGGGGCAGCTGCCACATGCCCAGAGGGCAGCTGAATGTGATGTGCAGCACACCTGACTCTGAGATGCCATTTCAACCTGGTCCTTCTGGTCCCCTTGGAAGGGGAGCCCAGTTTTGCAGGGATGCTCACACTCGGCAGGGAGGCCCGGTGGCCAGGTCAAGTCCCTCACCTGGAAGCGCAGGATAATGGTCCAGATGAGGCCGAGGGTCAGCCGGTGGTTCCCATCCACGATGTCGTGGGACCCCATGTTCTCAAGATGGACTCTCTGCTCCTTCAGGAACTGAAGGGCCTTGTCCACATTCTCCAGACAGTGGATGCGCATTCGTCCCTTGGTGGGTTTAGGCTAAAAGAGAAGAGCAGAAGGTAGAAACAGATCATCCAGGAGGGCATAAACCAGCTCAGAGCTACAGCCCAGAGAGTTCACACGGGCCCATTCATGCAGCGCTCTCCAACCCACACCACAACGTTAAAAAACATATGTTCATTCAGTCCAAGGACAGTGTTTATCTAACAGTCTTAAAAGAGAAAATTTACTTAAGGGATGATAACTGATCACTCTTCAGAGGTTTGTTTTATCATGGAAGTGACATAATTTACGTGAGCATGGAAGCTGG
Organism: Cervus canadensis; assembly: GCF_019320065.1. Lineage (NCBI taxonomy): Eukaryota > Metazoa > Chordata > Mammalia > Artiodactyla > Cervidae > Cervus > Cervus canadensis. Next base: position 35,787,061 of record NC_057390.1, on the reverse strand, counting down.
AAGTTCAGAGAAAAAGGAGCCCAATTTTCACAAAGAATTTCATAGCTACCACTGCCATTCATGGGCTTTTTGCGGATGCATGGCAGAACACCGCTGAGGATTTTCTGGCTGCTTTAAATGTAAAAAACAGGTTTGCCACCTGCTGGTTTGGGTTGTTTCCTAAAGTTGGCTCAAAATGAGAAAGGGAGGACATGCTACAAAATCAGGAGAATTTTCAAGTGGTGGTTTGTGAGGATGATGGAGGGGGTTGAGTAAAAGGGGGTGACTTGCTGGAAAGACAAAGGAAAGAAAATACAACAGTGGTCTAGTTGGAATACCCCAAAATGTCTGTTCCTTTTATTTAGTCATATTAAAATCCAAAAAAGGCCCTTTCAAGGTGAACATTTTAAATAAACAAAGCACTATATAAAGATACACACTCAAAAATCTTCAATGGGTCACTATCACCTCCTGTGTGTCTAGAGCAAGCTCATGCTTCCACTGCCTGGCTCCACCCTTCCTACCCCTCTTATCACCCATCACTCCCCCCTCTACAGAGGCTGCACCTCGAGCTGATCTCACAAGCCCACAAAGCTGCCACCAGGTTGCGCACACCCATCCTAGCCCAGAGATGTACCTATCTGGCTGCCATCCTCTCTCCTGAGACATCTCATCATACCCCACCCACCACTGAGGTTCAGGTCAAGGCACATCTTTCCTTCAAGAAGTCATTTCCAACCACTTCAACTGTCACAGGACTCCCTTCCCCCCAAACCTATACATTTGTGGTCTGGACCGCAGGGTTCAGGAACTCATCAAGTATCTTACATTTGTGCTGTTACTTCACATGTATTGTTCTTATCACTTTCAACCCGACTACTGGTTTGGGAGCATGGATGATGCTTTATACTCACAACTTACATTCCAGGAATGTCAGGAATGCTAGGATCCATGACTCATGTTAGGTCAAGTGACAATGTTACAGGAAAATCAAGTAATCTGGTGAGGTAAGAAAAAGGTCTGATCTAAAATGTCCATTAAAGTGGGTGAACTCCATCTAAGATTCCTACAGTGACCCCCTGTTCTCCTGTCAAGGTGGACAAGGGAGGTTTCTGCTGAAACTTGACCAACATCGAGGGGTGTGGACTCACTGCCTCGAAGAAAGTGTGTAAATTCTGGGCGGAGGGCTCCTGGCATTTTTCAGGGCTGTTCTGAGGCCTCTTCCTCTTTGCGGCCTGTGCCCTGACCAGCGAGCCCATGACCACACACTGCAGGTTGGGCCTGGAGCTGCAGAGTGGCAAGGATGCAAATATTGTGCTAACACTGGCAGATAGTTTCCCAAGTTCACCTCTGAGTGGCCAGAAAAGGCTGCATCCTAACTCATTGTGAGAGAAACAGTGTGGGTGGAATTAGCATTTGTAAAGTTAACTTGTGTACAAAGTCAAGTGTAAGTGTTTGTTGCTCAGCCAGTGACCCCATGGACTGGAGCGCACCAGGATCCTCTGTCCATGGGACATGGACATGTCCTCTGCCCATGGGATTCATCAGGCAAGAAGACTGAAGTGGGTTGCCAATGCCCTCCTCCAGGGGATCTTCCCAACTCAAGAATCGAACCCACGTCTCCCACACTGCAGGCAGATTCTTTAGTATCTTAGCCACCAGGATCAGGACTCCCAAAACAGAGGTCGCCCACATCACAAACCTAAGTCAGCCTGTTCTGGAGAGAAACGCCTGTCAAGGAGCCTGAACACACAAGGGTCGCTCCCTTGGGAAGAGCGCTCCACCACTGCTTGGGAGGCAGCACTGCCCCATCCATGGACTGTGTCCCCTTGAATAGAGGACATCAAACTCTCTACCAAACTGTTTTAGTTCTGTCATCTGACAGAATCTGAGCGGCAAGACAGGGAATAGGTTGGGGGCTGTCAGGACCTTTCCAGGCTGCTCCAGGTATAACTACAGTTCTTTTTGACCTGATCTTGAAAAACAACCTCAAACACACAGGAGACCTCTCAAGCCTCTGTTCTCTGCTACAAAATCCCAGTGGACTGCGTGTTCATTTCCGTATGAATATGGGGTGCAGGGGTCTGGGAGGGGGAAGTATGGGAGGGTTCCAAATGCTTTCCAGCAGGTTGGAGAAGCCCATCGTCAAGTGGCAGGAACCCCAGGCTGATGCTGACTGGCCATGCCAGGTGAGCGCTAAGGATGGTTCACCCTGATCCAAATGCAACGCAAGTTCCTGTTAATACCAGCCATCAGAAACACTACTGCATGGAACACAAGGGAAGGAACTGAAATAATAATGACAGAGAAACCTCTTCAGTTGGGTAAACGATTAGACTTCTTCAAATAGTTAAAAAAACAAACCTCACCAATTTCCAAAACTCAGAGGAAATGGAAAGTTTTCAGGAGGCCCCTCACCCCACTTTGGTTTTATATTTTTGCAATTCTTCTAAAAATCAAACCAAGATTTGGGCAGGGGTTGATACTCTGCTCTTCTCTCCCTAAAGTTGTTTTATTTTTAATTTTTTTACTGCTCCTGGCCATTACATCTTTTAAAACATCAAACACGAACAAACCAGATCCATGAGTATGCTTCTGCTGGGCAATTCAGTATAGAGGACGCTGCTAATGTTAAAATATCCACAATTTAAGTTACAATTACCCCACTTTCTAGTGAATTGGCGCCTTGTTTCTCAACTTTTACCTATAACATGAGGATAATATCAGTAATAATCCTAAAGGGCTGCTCCATAAATGAAATGGTGAACTAATCATCACTGTGTTCTCAAACCCACAAAATGTATCTACAAACAGAGGCACTTCAAGGATTTTCCTCCCAACAATTATTCTTAAAGTTGTAGGGGGGGGTGGCGGGGGGAGCATGCCCCACCTGAATTTCAAATTGTTTAGAAATAACACACTTCTCTGTAGACAAACAGGAAATGTTCAGGGTCTAGATAGAACTCTCCCACTGAGAGCCAGAGAAGCTGATACACGTCAACTGAAAGACAAATTTAATACCAGAGTGGAATGTGCCTCCAAATGATGGTAATGATATTACTCTTCTAATCCTGACACCCTAAATGGTACTCTGAACAGGAATAAAAGGAAATGGTGGTAGAGAAAACTTATGACTAGCTGGTATCTAGAGGGAAGAGGACATGGAAGGAGGGAAGGGCGAGGATGTGAATCTTCACCCAAACCTTGGCATTTGGGCCGTCTAGACATAGTGAGACCTCTGCAATTCAAAGTACATTAGGAAACAAGGCTAGAGAGCATGATTTACAGAGATAGCTTAAATATTACTATTATGCTGTGCAGCTAGTAATTCAAACTAGGTTAACTGTTAGGCAGTGAAAGTTGCTTCATCGCCTCACTACACCTCTCTCCATGTTTTTCAAACCTTTCCCACATTTCGTCTTAATTGAAACTCAATCAGCTTCAGTGGCACATGAATCTCCTTTAAACCAAAAGAACAAACCAGATGTGGCGAGGTTAGATGATGTACTGGTGTCACAAGGAGGAGTAGGAATTAAGACTAAAACTCAAGAATAGCAACTCCTAAGAGGTGTTCAGAGAGGGTCTCTGAAGTATTTTAATGCTTTAAATGGTATTCAGGCAGGTTTAGGGAGAATCATCACAGGGAATTAATTTTAGAAGGGTTAATGATTGCACAGACCTATACACAGAAACATATATTAGGTCATGAAAATAGCAAAGCTCTCAATATCTAAGAATTCCTAGCTTCCATTTTCTGGGCAACTATGTTATTTTTTTAAACCTGTTAGGTGGTTTCTATCTTATCACATTTAATCTTCACACTAACACTACATAGTAGTAACGATTATTATTCTTGTCATTGTACAGATGAGAACATGTCTGTTTAGAGGGGTGAGGTGATGGCATGGCTGGCTGGTGTGGTGAGCTGGGATTCCATGATGCGCCCCCTTCAGGCTACACCAGGAACCAAGTGCGGTACAAACACATTAGTATGTGAAAGAAAATAACGAGGCTTGGGTTCCCACCTGGCAGACAGTTTTCGTTTTTTTTTTTTTCAGAAGAGCTATTTTTATTTTATTCAACTTCCACCTTCTCAAAAGAAAGAAGAGATAACAATGGAGAAAACTGAACACACAGAATCTGGGGGAGGGGTGCATCTCTTAGTAATAAACACTTTCTGAAGCCTCACCCCAAGAGTGGCTCTTTCTGCCAAGAGGAGGAACATTCCCCGTCTTGTCTGCATTAATTATTGTCAAATTCCTAGTGGACCAAGGTCCGTTCCCACGGCAACATGCACATTTCTGTCTTCTGTTGTCCTTCCTGATGGGGCAGTTTGAGATGCCATGAATGTGGAGTCAAGGATCAATACCAGACTCACATGCAACTCAAACAAAGTGGGGTGCTCTGCAGGCTTGGGTTCCTCTGAGGAAATGCCTATATTTATGGCTCCTCCTTTAAATCCTAACAAGGGTTCCTGCTCTTCCACACCAGGGCCGTGTTCCTCTGCTTTGTGGTCGCTTTTCCTGTTTCCCTTCCTTAGTCCCTTCTGGTCCCAAATCTCTATCAACCACAGCTCCAACTTATCTGGGCCGGCTTCAGAAACATTGTCTTTCCAGCTCCAAAGGTGTGGGAATGACATGGCTAAGTAACCAACCTCCAGCAACTGACAAGGTAATTTTAAACTGCTTAGTAGAGCAGCCAGTTCAAGCCCCACCCCTGAGAAGTGGGGTGGTCCTGGGCAAATTCGCCTTAGAAAGGGAAAAGGGAGCTGGATGGCCCCTCCCAGGTCCACAGTGGACTCAGTCCTGAGTTTAGACCAATTACACGCTGTGAGGCATCTGGGTTTGCAGAAAGGTGGAGTGACTACAATGGCAGGATTTTTGTCAGAGCCTAGAGATGGAAAAGACAAAGCAAATGTTTCCTGGAGCTATTTTTAGCTTCCGTGAATAGAGGAGGATGACCTTAAGGAGGACTCCTGGCAGGGTATTTTGGGAGGACCCAGGGGAGCTGGGCCACTCTTCCACCCTGCTAAGCCCCGCTCCCTCTGACTTTTCTCCATGTGTGTCCAAAGCCACCTTGAAGCCACCTAGAGCAATAGATCTCCAGGGCTGCAGGGGGACAGAAGGCCAATCCTGGGAGCTGGGAGAAGCTGACTGCTGAACACCAGCTGGATGGCTTTGCTGGCTGCTTACTCTCTGTTTCAGCATCTGTGAAATCAAGGGATCTAGCTTCGGGGTCCCGAGTCCCTTCCAGCTATAAAACACAGTCTGTGAGCTGGAGGGTGAAAGACTCACTAGCACACCAGGTGAAGTCTAAACTGCCTGCTCATCTCTCATTTAGGTGGAGAAGAAATAGAGAAAAAGACACTACTGGTCACAGTGTGCCAGAGTGATGGACACTTGCTTATGTCTTTGCCTTTTAATAAAAAATCAATGTCTGCTACACACACATGCATGCCTCTGCTTAATACAGAGAGTAGGATGGAAACACTAATTCCAAAATCTTCTCTGATACAACAGTCAAACTTATTTCACATTAAGTTCCCAAACACCTCCCTACACATCACACTCTTGAGTTTTAAGAAGAGTATAAAATGATTCTTGCCCAATTAAAATTGAAGGGGAAATAACATACCGCGTCTCATTAATTCCTGCCCATTTCCTTCCTGGTGGGGACCCACTCCCCAGGACAATCTTCTCCTTCAATAGGGCTCAATGAGAAAGGAGGGGCCCAACTCCAGGGGAGTGGCTGGAATCTAAGTCATGCTCCTCAGTGGCGACAGTGCTTCTTCTCTGAAGTGTAAGCTGTCCACTCCATCAGACTGTGAGAATTAAACAGATCGTGTGTGTGACAGCAAACACTGAAAGTGCTGACTGTCACCACTCCTTCTGAAAACACACTCCAACTCAGCCAGGGTGCTCTTCCTACACCGGTTTCCTCCTGACGGCCACTCCATGTGCTCTCTTCACTCTTCCTCACGCTGACACACGACCCCTCTATTCTATGGCATCCACACCTGAGCCTCTCCTCTTGAATCCAGTTGCAACCCCACACACCGGGTATGGTTTCTTGACACTCCATCCAGAAGGCCACTTCCTTTTCTGAATGCCAGTGCTTTGGGGCCATTCATTCAGCTCTTTATCACATGGTATTACTATTACCTGTTACTATTAATTCATTTTTTCGTATCTGTGCAATTAGACTTGAATTTAACGGGGACATTCTCCTCTGGCTGGTTGTTTAGAACCAAAGCAAATTCTCCCTCACAAGAGATATAAAAAACAGGCAGGTTCTGTGGCCAGTCCATAAAATCCTGTCTCTACAACAATACATGCCAGCACGGCTCTCCTAACAAAGGTTTTATATAAAATGCACTCAGGGTAGTTCAACATGGGATTTCTTTAAGGCTTAGCAAATCTTATGGTAAGTCTATCTTCTCCACCTAGTTTAGCCTGTTTTGGAATTAACGGTGGTTTAAAAAAAAAATCCTGTTTTTGTTGCTTTGTCTTCTTTGAGATTGATTAACAGAATAAGAAGACAGAATATTAGGAAAACAACAGGCAGGCAGAAATCAGTGATACCTGTTACTGGTAATGGTGGGAGCTGGGGGAGAATAGAGGTGTTCAGAAAACCTTGTCCTCTCGGTCAGAGGAGAGGGCTCAGTCTGGCAGAAGCAAGGCAGGAAACCATCTCACACAGAACCATTCTTCACGCCAAGGCCCACAGAGGGAAGGGGGCACAGGCCAGCTTCTAATGGATGAGGACCTGTGGGCTCTACTTCACTCCCAAAGTCCAGAGGCCCCACTCTTTCCAAATATCAGTGGGTCATGCAACCTCAACCCTTCAAGTCCCATTTCTAATCTGGCTTGGGACCTGCGATTAATGACAAAGTGACCAGCACAGATTCTGTACTCACCGCCTCTATGTGGTCAGTTGACACCAAAGTCAAAGGTGGTCTATATTCTTTTTGGGGGGGCCTTCTTTATCTTTTAAGTTTTTGTTTTGTATTGGGTACAGGTGATAAACAATGCTGTGACAGTTTCAGGTGAACAGTGAAGGGGCTGAGCCATACATATCCATGTATCCATGGATATCCATCCATATCCATACATACATGTATCCATGTACCCATGTGCCGTGCAGCAGGTCCCTGCTGGTTATGCATTGAAAACACAGCAGTGTGCACACGTCCATCCCAAACTCCCTGACTGGCCCTTCTCCCTGACAACCGTAAGTCAGTCTTCTAAGTCTGTGCGTCTCTATTTTGTTAGTTCATTTGCACCATTTCCTTTGAGGTTGCTTATATAAGGGATGTCATACGATATTTCTACTTCTCTGACTTACTTCACTCAGTATGACACTCTCCGGGCCCATCCATGTTGCTGCAAATGGCATTATTTCATCCTTTATAATGGGATGAGTAATATTCCATTGTATATATGTAAGGGGTGGTCTATATTCTTTATGGAACTTTAAAGTCAGATATTTATGAAGTTATAGCCCATGGTAATTTCAGAGTAACACACTGGAAAGGAATGGTTTTGTCATTAACCCAATCCCAGTCTGCAGCAGCTTCCGGGCTCAGCCTCAGAGATGCCTCACTGCCCCATAAGCTAACACACCTTGAGGCAAAGATAGCGACATGGAGCCAACCCAAGTCATGACTAGGAGTGGGTGGGTGGGGGGGGGATTCCTGCCTTCTCATGTTCCACAGTACGTAAGAATCAAGTGTCTTGATAACTCCAACATCTACCGCAAACCTGCTCAAATCTAACCCAGATTTTATTAAGTCTAAATGCAGGGTGGGATTGGGGTGAAATGATGTGGATCATTAAGTGAATGCGTTTTTTTGAACTTTGCGCAGTAAAAATCAAGAAAACTTCCTCCTCTGTGAAGAAGGATGAGCTGGCTTCAAGAATCTGCTAATAAAATAAATTTAGATACTCCAGTCCCTCAAACATCTATGTCCTACCCACTGCCAAGTTGGTGGTGCGTGCTTGTGCTGAAATGCTGCCGGAGACACAGCTGCAGATGGAGTGCAAATGTTTGTGTAACCCAGGGATTCGGATCACTGGTGCAGAAAGCCCAGAGCTGACTGAATGTTATCTGATGATACACATTTATCTGTGGACATTAATTTACCTAGGCCTGTAAGTTCTAGCAACAGCACTCATTTTGGAATCTGAAGATTCAAGGATCATTTGGGGCAAGCCCTCACGGATGAATCTTCTCTTCCTTGGGGAGCATCTCTAACATGAGTTCCTGGCAGCATCTGTGGCCAACAGCAGAGTGTGGTCTGTGTCTTTTCCAGAAGACTCCATGAACCAGATAAGCCACAGGGCCAAAAGAGCCAAAAATCTCCAGTACAAAGGAATAAGAGCTGTAGCTCGCTCTCTCCATGGTGTTAGTCACTCAGTCATGTCTGACTCTTTCCAGATCCCATGGACTGTAGCCTGCCAGGGTCCTCTATCCATGGAATACTCTTGGCAAGAAAACTGGAGAGGGTTGCCATGTCCTTCTCCAGAGGATCTTCCCAACCTAGGGATCAAACCTGGGTCTCCTGCATACTGGCAGATTCTATATCATCTGAGTCACTAGGGAAGCCTATCTACAGTATCCTTACTTTTTTTTTTTAAACATTATTACTTTTTTTTGCCCCGTGGTAGAGTCTGTAGGATCTCAGTTCCCCGACCAAGGATGGAACCAGGGCTCTCCTTAGTGAGAGCTCAGAGCCCTGCCACCTGGACCACCAGGGAACTCCCCATGGTATCTTCACTTTTGGAATAAGAAGACTGATCAGACTCCCCAGCCAACAGTTAGAGATGGCTGGGAGGAATGGATAATAAAAGAAGTCCAGGCACTCAGGGTTTTATGAAGCGGTAGGGCATTGCTAAAGACAACCTCTGCCCCTGACTGCCTGAGAGGACGCAGACAGCAGCCCCCTCGTGTTCCTTCACCCCTGCTCCCCCAGGCCTCTGGGTCACTGCAAAAAAAAGGGTAACACATATACTGCTGGCAGCAAATAAAGACAGGAATGGGAGGTTTCTACAAACCACCAAGAATTATGCCTTGTTGGCTGCTTTTTTCTTCTCATATTTTTGTTGCCCTGTTCAGAATGAAGGGCAATGGGCTTGACCCCATTTATTATGTGGACATTATCACAGACAACAATCTTCTTGGTATAAAAGAACTACAGGCCTTCCAGGGTGAACCATTTGCTCCCCATGAGACCCTACTGGGACAAAAATAAATGTTCAAACTAATTTTCACATAACCTTTAATGATTTTTTTAGCTACTTTCAAAACATCACTCCCCCACCCCAAATCAATACAATTATACTCAGTTAAACATTAAGAGGGAAAAATAGGGGGAGGGGGTGGTGTTGGTAAGAAAGTCTGGTTACAACAATTATATTTAAAGGTGCATATCACAATATTTCTGGTCTAGACTCACTGTCAAAAAACAAATCAAAATGCAGTAAATGATCAGCCCTCCCCGTGTGAACCAACTGCCCCGACTCCCACATCACAGACTGCCTTCAAGGAGGCATCACGGCCAGAGGCAGGAGCCTCCTTTGTCTATTTGGTTTGTCCAGTTTGACCCATAACCTCTCAAAGAAAATGAGGCAGCAAGACGTGCATGCTCAGGAACAAAGAACGTGGACCAGAGGTGCTGAAGAGACGGGGCTTTGCTCTGTTTGGGGGACCCTGTTCCTGAACGGAGGGGTCAGGAGACAGAAACCTGACTATTACTACCTGGGTTCAAAGAGGCAGTTCTGTCTGTGGTATAATGTTAGGACAGGGGACAACCTCTGCCTATGGTCAGAGGTGTGTGGGTTGGTCTGCATACAGACCCACTGCGGCTGTCAAGTTGCAGGGTGGAGATCAAGTTAAAAATAAGGCTTTCTGGCAGCCCTGCCAACCACCAGCATCATATTTTCCTGGTGATGTCACTGCAGATGTGGGCTCGATCCCTGGGCGTCAGCCTGTGGCTCAGCCCCACCGCCACCTATGGAACTGTCTATACTCCGGTAGAAGACGGCATCCATCTCTGCACCAAAGCCAGACAAAACCTGTTGGGCCTGTTACAGTGACTGCGTTAAGATTCTTGGGTCTAAGGTTCACAAACAAAAGTCACATCAGAGACAGCCGTGGGAGCTCTGGGGAAACAGAATGGGGAGAACATTTTCACAGTAGGCTGACAACTCCTCTGCCCCAAAAGGCTGGGTGAGTTCATCAGAAGCTCCACATTTCCAAGGAGACAAAACACCAGCCTCTCCTTCCATCCCAGAATAAAAAGTGTGTGTGGAAGAAACAAAAAAACGCCAGAGACCACTGAACTCAGTTCCTGCTACCTTAAAACAGCAGCTCAGATTTTCCAGAGAATCACTAAGACACAAGTTTAGAATTATTCCATGATCTCAAGGGATACAGATTCATCCCAGAGGCCAGCGCCCAAGCCTAGTCCTTAAATTTCCAGCATCATGCTATTTAACAGGGACACCAGCCAGGATCTTTCTGACCAAAGACAATAACTTCGCCAATAACCAGAACAAGGCCACTTCATTACAATTCAAGAAAATCATCCAGATTCAGAATGCTACCCTGGAGCTTTCCACACCGTGCTCATCAACTCATCAAGCCTCTGCGCCTCAGAAGTATCAGCCATTAACTGCATAAATCTACAAGAGACAAGCCCACACTTGATTTTTCAAAACCATTTCCCCACCTACGGTACAAGACACTTCACAGCCGCTTCCCCTCCACCCCCCCCTTACCAGTCTCTCTCCAGAGAGGACCTCCAGTAGCTTGATGAGCATCCGTCCATCCCGAAGGTCAGTGTACAGATCTGTGATCCGGCAGGACACCCGGGCAAGGTGGGAGTTGACCCACTTGGTGAAGGTCTTCTTTTGCACAGCTTCACGTTCATCTGTAAGCAAAGGAGAACTTGCTTTACCACCAATCACAGCCTGGGGGGCAGTGGGTGAAGGGCATGAGATGCCAGCCAAAGGAAGAAGAGCAAAGCTCAACTGTAATGAACCTCATAGTCAACAACTCGGAAACAGAAGAACTGGACAGTCCTTGACTGTCTGAGCCCCTAAGATAACCACCAGCAGAGCACCCTTTGCTTGCACTCATTTCATTTTCTCCCACCTCTGCTGAGGCAGCAGGATGTGGGTCACAGTGGGCAGTCCTGCCCACTAATATAATACTCGGCTGGTAAAGTTTCTAACATGTGTGTCACAGCTGTTACTCCTCCAGAGGCAAGTGTAGGAGAGGCACACAGTGTGCCGAAGGACACGGGGCAGAAAAGCTCAGGAGACAGCTAGAAACTGCTTCTCTCACATACAAAGGACCAGGCATCACCTGACAAGATAAATTCACCCGTGACCTTGATCTGCTATGACCCTTTCGCCTGCTTAGCTGGATGTTCAGTGAACAGAGAAGATGGTGGGCAATGTGGCAGAGTACAAGGAGCGCTGGCCAAGCCTGGAAGCCCAGGGCATGGGCCTGAGGAGACTTTGTCAAATATGTGCTGAGACTCTGGGCTCAGCATCCCCTTCCATAGAATGAGTGGACGACCATCATTTCCAAGCTTCAAGCATTCGTGGAAAAGGCCACTGCTGGTTTACGGTCTAAAGTGGGGTGGCTGTACATCTAAATCAGTTGTACATCTAAATCATCAAGGAAAAAAGATTAAGCTTTTCAAGCCTCAGCGATCAAGGTCTGTCCAAGCCAAAGCCAGAAACTCTAGACCCAGCTACCTAGAACAGGCCCTTCGCACCCCATACAAACAGGTTTCCCATCTCCTTGCTCTGCCGAGTGTTTTAAACACAGGCCATTGCAGATCTTCAGTGGAGAGCCATGGAGGTGTGCCCAAGCCACTGATTCAAACTCCCTGACTGTTCTCTACCAAGCTACCCTTTAATCACATACTCACCCCACTGCCATCAGCATGAATTAGTCCTGAAAGGACCCAAGACTTCCTCCTTCCTGTGTGAGGCCCAAGCCAAGCAAGAAGAAACTACAAGAAAGGGAGGAGACCCCAACAACTTTTTCTGTATCTCTGTACAGAGTGACAGGTAAAAAGCAGCCTTGCTGATGGGGTGTGTACTTGGTGGCCTGGGTGTTCTGGGTTCCCAGGATGGCCAGGGGGCCCTGGGAATATCTGCCTGGAAGGTTCTGCTAAGGCCTCCACCCACCACAGGGAGGAAGCTAGACAGAGACAAGTCTGAGTCAATCACTCAGTCGTGTCCGACTCTTTGCGACCCCATGGACTATACCCCACCAGGCTCCTCTGTCCACAGGATTCTCCAGGCAAGAATACTAGAGTGGGTTGCCATTTCCTTCTCGAGGGGATCTTCCTGACCTGATCAAGCCTGGGTCTTTCGCATTGCAGGCAGATTCTTTACCATCTGAGACAAAGAGATGAGCCTTTACTGCTGCCAACCAGGCAGGTGAGACCACTGGGGCACCTTCCAAGACAGGCGCCCATCTGCACAGCCAACAGCTCGCCTGGCTCCAACCTCCCCTGAGAGAACAGCCCACCAGAGGAAAAGAGGGCCTTCCCCCACGACAAAGGCCTACTGAAAAGACACAAAAGATCAAAGAGGGCAGGACTCAGGGAACAAGGAAAAAGGCAGTGAGGGCCAAAGTGGAGACTAAAAAAGGAGCTGCGCCAATAACATCATGATCGGTGGCAGAGAAAAAACCCCATGCATTATTAATCACATAATCATCCTGATGGCTGGTATCTTTACAACAGGGACATGGTAGCTGCATTTTCTGGCCTTAGGTTGGCTGTTCTGAAAGAGCAGGTCCAGAGCAGAGCACACAGACACATGAGGCTTCCCCTAGGCGCATGCCACAGATGGAGAGTGACTTGTGGTTCAGAGGTGTTCAGGGTCAGCTAATTTCTTTCTAAATTATGTATCTTTTATGTGCTACATGGTTGGAAATGTCTTTAATAAAGCTCTTGATGGTATCCTAGGCTGTAATGAAAGGGTCTGGGGCTCCATGCCACTGCCACACCCAGCCTCTCATGGGAACAAGATGGAAATGAAAACCTGCTTGGGTAAAGTTATTCCTAAATAAACAAGTACCACATGTGTCCCCAGCCAACTGTCACTCCTTCGGGTGAATCTCACCTTATAGCAACACCTCCGGCTTCTTTCAGGTTCTGAACAAATAGGTTCCTTTACAAGGAGACTCCGAGGATCTCCTTCCAGAGACAGCCAGCCAGCCCTATAGCACCCTGTCCTGAGGGGTCAGAGCCCATCCCAAACCCTTCCCTGGGAAGATGCAAACAACGAGGTCACGGGGGTGGAACACAGGGAGCTGAGTGGGAAGAGAAGAGGCTGAGGCTCTGTGAGGGGAAGGCTCCCCAGGGCGGCTGTGGTCTTCAGGACCTCCAGGAAGAAGCAGGGAAAGAAGAGGACGAGAAGTTCAAAACCAAATCTAAACAGAAAGGAGAACCTGCTCTCTAGCCCTCTCTCCCACATCTTGCTCTCTCCTCTGCCTCCAGCCTCAAGAGCAAGCTCTGCGTGGCATGAGCCTGCTAGCAAAAACCAGAGGGTTCAAGTTCCTCAGGCTTGCACCACTCACTGGAAAAGGCATGGAAGATTCCATCCAGGGACTGGTCCAGAACCAACGCCCTTACGACACACGAGGGGCAGGAAATGGGCTCAGCCGAGAGACACAGAGCCGGGCCAGCTTAGCGTGTCCTCTTACAATGGAGTACTTGGTGAACAACAAACACTTCTGAAGCCGGAAGGAGGGAAAGGGAGGGGGAAAAAAATCTCCCCAGCAGGCCAGCTGAGGATGAGGTCTCCTGTCTTTGGGGACTCCATCCTTTGTTCTGCTCTTCCCAGGAAGGTGCAATGACATCACCCTTGCACTCCCAACCCAGCAAGGCCAGGGCAGACCTGGCCAGACGCCTGCCCGAGGAGGAGCTGGGGGCCCTAGAGGCAGACAATGGAAGACAGTTCAGAGGCGTGTTCCCCACTTCAAACTTGCTTTCGCTGGGCCTGAGCTGAGTAAAGAGGCAGCCAGAGCACTAGAAAAAAAGAGCACCTACTTCTGGTTCTACAAGTAGGAGCAGCTCTGGAAAAGGGAGCCCTTACAAGCACCACTTGATCTGCTTATTGAGATCAGTGGTTCTCAACTGGGGGCCACTCTCGCCACTCTCCTCCTGAGAGTACATAAGGCAATATCGGGAATCGAGTTCGTGGATTAAGAGATGCTGTTAAACATCCTCCAGGGCACAGGGCAGCCCCTGCACCAAGGAATTATCCAGCCCCAAATGACAGCGGTGCCTAAGCTGGGTTGAGAAACCCTGGTTTAGACCTCTGGGCTGACACTAAGACACCCCAGCCGGATACTATTCCGTCATTACTCCCTCTGCTCATGTCAAAGGCTTTTTGACCTGGATAGTGTACTTGTTGGCTGATGGCAACAGAATCTCCCTGTCCATTCAATTCCACAACGAGCTGCCACTTTCTGGCAGAAGGACAGGCAGTGGGCTTAGTGGCGGCCAGTGTGGCATGGGCATTTCTGTCCCCCACGCCATCTGCACCCTTCTTTGCCCTTTCAGGGCCACGTACTGCTGTTACTCGATCCAAATCACACCTGTATCTCCGCCTAAGAATTCACCCTGAGGAGCCTGACATTGTGGCAAGTTCCCATCCATCTCTGCCCCAAACTCAGCAGAGCTGTCTGCAAGGAACAGGTACCCCACAGCTGCTCCCTGTGAATGTATCTCAGCCATGCTTGCCCTGCACCTCCAGCCTTACGCTTACGCAGAGGGGCCCACCTGAAGGTTGTTCTGGCACTCAATGAGAGGACATCAAAGTGCCTGGCACGTTCTAACTCTCACACTTTTCTCTCACCCTCTCCCTTTCCCAGCAAAGTAGCCTGTTCAACAACTCCAACCATTCAAGTAACTTACCAAGGATCATGGAATCATATCTCAGTGTACAACAAGGCCTTGCAAGTCAACTGAGTCAACTTTCTTTTCTTTAAGTCTTTACTGAATTTGTTACAGTATTGCTTCCGTTTTATTTTTTTATTGGTCAGGAATTAAACCCGCACCCCCTGCACTGGAAGGCAAAGTCAAAATCACTGGACCACTGGGGCAGTCCCTGAGTCGACTTTCTTTCAAAAGCAAAAACTCCCTTCTACTGCACCTGGACCAGCCATTTAAAAAAATTTTTTAAAAGGGGGGAACTGTGTGTATACAGTAGAGCAGGAGGCTAATAGTTGTACAGAAAGAAAACAACTTGTTCTTTCTCTTTAAAATAACAATACCATTCACCACATACTTACTGTGTCCCTGGTACCGATCTGTGTGCTTTATTCCCCTAACTACTCCAAGACATGGGACCTATTAACTCTCCAAGACAGGCTGGCTCCAAAGCCCAGTTCTCAATCACTATGCAATGAGCCTCTACCACAACATTAAAAAAAAAAAAGTTTCAATGATAATATCATGAGAATCACCCTAATCTCATCATTGTAATCCAAGTCTTTACTTTGTTAAAGGGTCCACTCCATCACTGAGCAGCTCCAACTATTGGGGTGCTGTCTCCATCAAGACTAGATGGCTCTGTGGCCTGCCGAGGAAGCCTGCTCCACCTCTGATGCTATGGAAAATAGATCTCCTCACTCCTTCACGTAAAAGCCTTCAGGTCTGAACACTCCTCATTGATCCCTTTTTGCATGACGGTCACAATGTGGTGCACAGATTGAAACCCAAGATGGTACCTGAAGACTTAACCACCTCTTGGTGACCTAAACATCACCGCACACCTACCAACACAAGCTCAGACTTGTGGCAGCTACAGCACCAGCAGTCCAGAAGCCTAAGTGGGGATCTTTGATCCCTGGGTCGGAAAGATCCGCTGGAGGAGGGCACGGCAACCCACTCCAGTAGTCTTGCCTGGAGAATCCCATGGACAGAGGATCCTAGAGGGCTACAGTCCATGGGGTCACAAAAGAGTGACTGAACAACAACAAACATATTAGAGGAGCAACCCTCAGATTCAAGGAAAGTGGGGAACCACATGAGGAAAGGGCAAAATGAAGCCCTAGCCCTCTGAGGGGGAGAGTCTGGTGAGGCAGTCAGCGTGTAGGTGCAGGGATGGCAGTCAGAAAGGACTTGTAAGGTTGCTCTCAAAAATAAGTTTGCCAGGACCACAAATTCTACCGTGGAACCCTGAGAACCTAGAACCAAAAAGTGGTTCCAAACACAAAGATCCAACCAGCTAAGTCTTCTTAGCTCCACAGGCTCAGACATGAACTAGCCAACCACTAGGTCAGTGGGGACCACTGGGAAGCAAGTAAGAAACCCAACCTTGAGTGAGTAGCAACATCTGCACTGGCCTCTGATTGGAATGGGTGAATTACATGTGACTTTCTAGCATGGCGCTCTTTCCTGAAAATAGAATTTTACAAGATGACACTATCATGCCTCTGAACAATAATTTACACTTTCTCAAAGCTCACTAACTCAGAAGACTAACCCAGTCAGGGACGTGGGACACCAGCGTACTCTCCAGTAAAGCCCAAGGCGTGCGGGGTGGTGGGCTGTTCAGTGTCACCAGACACCAGTGACACTGGCTGGACTGGGTGTCCTTAGGTGTCCTTCTCTCTCTTCCACTGTTTAGGTCACGAAGGATTAGGATCTTTTCCTCTGAGTATCTAGATTCACTGTCTTTTGTTTTTGGGGTGTGTGTGTGTGACTGTCTTTTGTTTTTGGGGTGTGTGTGTGTGTGTACGTGCTTAGCTGCTCAGTCGTGTCCAACTCTTTGTGACCCCATGGACTATAGCCTAATCTGAAATTTTCAGAAGGTGTCTCACAGAAGGAGGACGAGATATGTAGAACAGAGAAACACATACTTCTTAATTTCAACCAAAGGGCTGTGAATATCCTCTTCATCATCCCCTTTTAGAAGCACACAACTGACTTTCTTTTTAGGGAATAACTGTGATCAGTACTGGAAGGCTGGAACACTTTTTAAAACTAACTTACTCTGGAGAACTGGCTCTAACTGGAAAAATGAACACTGTGTTAGCACGAGTTAAGCTACAGGTTATAGAAATAGCTTTGACAAACAGAAGGGCATTGTGTTATGGAAATGATCGTATAGTATCTTTCCACAACACCCTCTGTACAGAAAGCTAAACATAACCACATTCACCATATGCTTCAGCTCCAGCTATGGAATGAGACGGATGGCAGCCAGGGATGAAGAAAGGCCTGGAGGCATGAAACCATCTCTGGATGGAAAAATAAGCGAAACACAGAAACAAGGACTGACAAATGACTCCATTTATTATTCTCTCAATGACTGAATTTATACCTGACTGAAAGAGGGGAAATCTTTCTTCTACTTTTCAAACAGTCAGAACCTGTTGGTGTAACCCAGTATTTTCTATCAGGATCTTCCTCAGTTGTGCTAAGATAGTTGCCTATCTTAAGCAAGAGTTGGCAACCATGTAATTTTTCTCCATATAAACACACAGTCAAGTTAGGTATAGCCTTGGGTTCAGAGAAGGAAATGAGGTACAGAATGGAAGCAGAAATCAAAAGGAGACAAGACAAT
Source organism: Cervus canadensis (assembly GCF_019320065.1). NCBI lineage: Eukaryota > Metazoa > Chordata > Mammalia > Artiodactyla > Cervidae > Cervus > Cervus canadensis. The sequence continues at coordinate 35,769,479 of NC_057390.1, read as the reverse complement.
CACTCCACGAATACATCCCATAGGTAGCTACTTAAATCAACAATACTGTACTGCAAGCTGAAAAAGGACTCATCTGAAGTTGAGAGTATTAATAAGCTCCAGTATTTACAAAGTGCATACTTCATGCAGAACTCTCTATGTAAGACTTGCCTTTGATGAACTGAAAGTCTAGCTGGGGAAACTACAGGAAATGTTAAAAAATAACAAAAAATATCACAAAGCAGTACAGCTGCCATGAGGATGATCTCAGCAATGTATTTTTTGGGTGTTTGGAAGGTAAAACCCACTACAGTTAGGATGGGTTCAGGCCCCATCCTCCAACAGTTACTGAAATCCCTTGCCTCGTGCCTTTCCTATCCTTACCCTTCTTAAACATCAGTGGCAGAATTGTCTCCTCCAAACAGTGGTGTTTCAAAGTACGCCACTGCACCAGCACCTTCAATGTCCCCCAGCCAACGACAAGACAGTCTGAATCTGAGCCTGGCATTCAAGGGTCCTAAACAGCCTCTAGCAGGACGCCTGCTTTCTCTGGGATCCTTCCCAATACCCACCAATCTCCCTGCTCAAATCCCACCCAAAAGGTCCTTACTCATCATGTTCTCGACACTCACTTTGCACATTCCTTTCCTCCACCTGTGCTTACACCATTCTCCTAACCCGGAAAGTACTTCTTTGAAGACCCAGGCCAAGATTAGTTCTTCCAAGAGGAATGTACTTGATGGGATGAAGTCTCTGTCTCTCTGTTTATTATGTACTCTGTGTCCTGTCTCCTTAACTAGCCTGTAACTGCACCCAGGGCAAGGACCCAACTCCATATCTGCTTAGAGCCTTAGCATGTGCCTGGAGACTGGGGGGTAGAGGATGCACAATAAACGTTTGCTGAAATCCAGTGCCCAACAAATAAGCTTTCAAGTCAAGTCTTGTGGCTTCCGCTGCTGGTTCCAACTGTTCATGAAGAAAATTGAATTGCAACTGTTCTTCAGAGTCTGATAAATGATAAAAATGCATTTTTGTGATATTGTCTTTCAGATAGGAAGGGGTCCAAAAGCTAATCTAAAAAGTAGTTTCACAGAATTTTGTTTTTTTCTGCTTTGTTTGGGGACAATTGCCACCACATGCCCATACAATAAGAGTGAAGCTGCAAAACACAGAAGGGTATAATTATAACACTATTTCAACATGACCCAAACAAGCCAAAAGTTACAAGACTTAATTTATACTAACTTTAACAATTTAGCCATTAAAGCCCAATTCTTGAGGTGTTTTTTTTTTTTTTTTTTTTTCCTTTTTAAAGAATTCTAACTCAAAACAAAAGAATACAGTAGGGTGGAGGCCCCATATGTGCCTTGGCTTGAAAAAATAAATAAATCATTTCCCAAGAGTGACATGCAAAATACACAGAGCAGGAAACCGGAAACAGGCAACTGGCTGAATTGATAATAGAGAATCAAACTGTTATCTTGAGGCAGCAAAAGGAAGGAAACTAATCTTTTGACTGAAGGCCCTGTGACGGATTAGTCTGGGGGCCTTTAATTTATGTTTGCTGATTTGTATATAAATAGAACTTGAGTTAAAATACTTTCCCAACAGTTTAACCAGCTTCATGGATAAAAAACATGTAAACATCTGTTCTAAATGCATGTGTAGTAAATATGAAATTCTCTGCTAACACTTAACACTCTGATGTGCAGACTATAAAACAACTGTGAACTCCCCGTAACCTGGCGCCTACAGTTTATGTCAGGGAGCAGGGCTTGCAGCTTCCTGAGGGTCTTTCTTGTGAGCAGCATACCCCAGCTCTGCCAGGGTGGAAACCAAGGCACACAGAGGGAAGCTCTGGAGGAGGCTGCAGTGATGAACTGAGAAAGCAGGCCATGTTCCAGGGCTCCGGCCCTGCCGGACTCACTTTAAGGTGAGTCCCTTAAAGTCACAAACACCGAAAGCCGAGGCTGTGGAGGAGCCAGAGGTGATGGTGGGGGCCAACTCTGAAACCAAGGCAGAACAGTAGCTCTGACTCCCCTGAGATGAGAACCAGGGTGAACACCACCAAACCAGAAGGGACGAGTGAGTGCCTTGAAACACAGAGACACAACCTCAGGAAGAAATATTCAGAAATCATCTGCTCAACCTGCCTAGAAAATTTGTGGCATGCTTCAAAACACCTTCATAGACAGAAAACCATTCCACTGGCTCTGCTACTCTCCATCTCTGTGGGTCAGGTCAGCAGGAACCAGCCTGAAACTGGAGCCAGGGAAATCAAGAGGGTAAGGGATGTAGTGAGTCCTCCTCCACTCCTATGCACTGGTAGACGCTGCAGCAGTACCTTGTTTATTATAAGCTGCCAGTTCTGACTAGACAAGGCCCAGAAAGGTTCTGGGGATTCTGCTGAGGGCATCCAGCTAGCAAAGGCACACCCAGGATCAGAACCTAAAGGAATCCTGAAGCTCCCACTCACATCCCCTCCCATGGCGCTTGCGGAAAACACGTCATCGCCCCAAACAACACAAAAACCTCAGCCATCTGTCTCAGCTCAGTTTCTTCACGACCAAGATTTAAAACAGGCATTAGCAAACTCTGGCCTTAGAGTCTGTTTCTGTACAGCCTGGGAGCTAGAGAGCTTTTTCATTCTTTCCAGCTGAGCTATTTCAAATCCTGAAAGATGATGCTGTGAAAGTGCTGCACTCAATACGCCAGCAAATTTGGAAAACTCAGCAGTGGCCACAGGACTGGAAAGGGTTCATTTTCATTCCAATCCCAAAGAAAGGCGATGCCAAAGAACACTCAAACTACCGCACAAATGCACTCATCTCACACGCTAGTAAAGTAATGCTTAAAATTCTCCAAGCCAGGCTTTAGCAATACGTGAACCGTGAACTTCCAGATGTTCAAGCTGGTTTTAGAAATGACAGAGGAACCAGAGGTCAAATTGCCAACATCCGCTGGATCATAGAAAAAAGCAAGAGAGTTCCAGGAAAACATCTATTTCTGCTTTATTGACTATGCCAAAGCCTTTGACTGTGTGGATCACAATAAACTGTGGAAAATTCTGAAAGAGATGGGACTACCAGACCACCTGACCTGCCTCTTGAGAAACCTGTATGCAGGTCAGGAAGCAACAGTTAGAACTGGACATGGAACAACAGACTGGTTCCAAAGAGGAAAAGGAGTATGTCAAGGCTGTATATTGTCACCCTGCTCATTTAACTTATATGCAGAGTACATCACGAGAAACGCTGGGCTGGAGGAAGCACAAGCTGGAAATCAAGATTGCCAGGAGAAATATCCATAACCTCATATATGCAGATGACACCACCCTTATGGCAGAAAGTGAAGAGGAACTGAAGAGCCTCTTGATGAAAGTGAAAGAGGAGAGTGAAAAAGTTGGCTTAAAGCTCAACATTCAGAAAACTAAGATTACAGCATCTGGTCCCATCACTTCATGGCAAATAGATGGGAAAAAGTGGAAATAATGGCTGACCTTATTTTTCTGGGCTCCAAAATCACTGCAGATGGTGACTGCAGCCATGAAATTAAAAGATGCTTACTCCTTGGAAGGAAAGTTATGGCCAACCTAGACAGCATCTTAAAAAAGCAGAGACATTACTTTGCCAACAAAGGTCTGTCTAGTCAAGGCTATGGTTTTTCCAGTGGTCATGTATGGATGTGAGAGTTGGACTATAAAGAAAGCTAAGCACCAAATATTTGATGCTTTTGAACTGTGGTGTTGGAGAAGACTCTTGAGAGTCCCTTGGACTGCAAGGAGATCCAACCAGTCCATCCTAAAGGAGATCAGTCCTGGGTGTTCATTGGAAGGACTAAAGTTGAAGCTGAAACTCCAATACTTTGGCTACCTGATGTGAAGAGTTGACTCATTTGAAAAGACCCTGATGCTGGGAGGGATTGAGGGTAGGAGGAGAAGGGGACGACAGAGGATGAAATGGTTGGATGGCATCACGGACTCGATGGACATGGGTTTGTGTGGACTCCGGGAGTTGGTGATGGACAGGGAGGCCTGGCATGTTGCGATTCATGGGGTCACAGAGAGTCGGACACAACTAAGTGACTGAACTGAACTAAGGGTTGGGAAGGGTCACTGTAGGAGGATGAGGAGACAAGATAGAGACCCTGCAGCAAAGCCTAACATAGTTTCTATCTGACCTTCACAGAAAAGGTTTGTTGAGTCCAGGCTTGAAACATCTTTTAGAATATCCTTGGTCCTACACCCCATTTGCTAGCTTCTGTTTTCAAGGACATGCAGCTAGGCTGACATGCTATAGCCACATGCACTTTCTTTTTTAAGTTATTTTACTAGGACTCTGCCCACACGTCAGGTCAGGCAGGGGCGGGGTGGGGAGGTGGGGGGACCCTCTCAGCTGAGGAGCATTTATCTGGTTACCACGACACAATAGGATTAACAGCGCTATCCCAGCTGTCAGGAGAGACAAGGCATGGTGAGCACCGCACGCTGGAACTCAGGGCCATACCTTCACTTCCTGTTCAAAGGGTGAGGAAGGACCAGGAGGCTGGGCCCAGATTCCACACCCCCCGCCTCCTGCCCCCTGCACACGTGCACACACACACACCTCAGGTCCTCGATTCTTACCCTGAAGGACATTTTATTCACCATCACCTCTCCTCCCCAATCCTTCCTGGGATATGACAAAATATTAGGTCAAGGTGAACTGAGGGTAACTTGTAATATACTCAAAAGATGGAGCAGGTTTGGATCTAAAAAGATGGTACATCCTTAATTATTAAACTTTTATGCAGAATGCTCACATTAATACAGACTAACTAGGAGAGAATTTTTTAAGGGGTAAACATAATAGGTACACTAAAGATAGTAAGAATTTATAAAGGTAATTTAATTGCAATATATGAAGGTGTGTGTCTGTGTGGTATTACTTTTTCTAAGTAACAACTAAAGAAACAGTGAATAATATATTCTAAACCAGACTACTATGTGGCACAAATTCACAGGTAAAGGTAAAATTCTGCAACTGACTGTCAAGGGCTTTTCCTGCAATTCATTTTCAAGGGCTTAAAGGGAAGTTTGTATCACAGAACTCTCAGGTACATGTGGTAAGACAGGAGTTTGCTATGCATCTTTTTTCATGTAATAAGCAAAAAAGGGAGCCATTCTGAACAGTACATTGAAAATCAAATAGCATGTGCCCTGGCTCTTGATGATTTTTCTATCTTCTCTAGTTTTCCAGAATTCTTCAGGTCAATGGTGCAGGGAGTAAAATAGAAATGTCTTTCATACACTAGAGTCACATTGTCAGATACTCAAGATACAAAAGGATACTTGCTACTTGGTGTTTTCAGAGGCTGATGCTGCCAACAAGATGACTGCACCAACTCCAGCCTCTCAGTACAGTTACTGAGAGCTGGTCTATACAACGAGGACGTCCAAATTAACTGCAATGCACTGAAGACAAAAAGCTCAGAACCAAAAGACTCTTGTTTTAAACCACACAAACAAGAAGGAAGGAGCAAAGACCTAAAAGTCACCCTAAAGCTGTCTGCTTTTCATAAATAGTATAGTGTTTACTGTCAGAGGCAACAAGAAAACCCAGGTGGCGCTAATGGTAAAGAACCAGCCTGCCAATGCAGGAGATGTAAGAGCCGTGGGTTTGACACCTGGACAGGGAAGATCCCCTGGAGGGAGGGGGAAGGCATGGCAGGCAACCCACTTCAGTATTCTTGCCTGGAGAATCCCACTGACAGAGGAGCCTGGCGGGCTACGGTCCATGGGGTCGCAAAGAGTTGGACACAACTGAAGCTACTTAGGATGTATGCACAGTGTTCACTGGGCTTCCCAGTGGCTCACTGGTAAGGAATCCACCCACCAGTGCGGGAGACACGGGTTCCATCCCTGGGTCGGGAAGATCCCCTGGAGAAGGAAACGGCAGCCCACCGGTGTTCTTGGCTAGGAAATCCCATGCACAGAGAGGCCTGGTGGGCTACAGTCCATGGGGTCCCAAAAGAGTCAGACATGACTTAGCACCTAAATGACAAAAACAACAATAGTGTTTACTAAAATAATCATCTCTGAATGAACTGACTATGGAAGCACCCATGTAACAAAAATCTAAGGTGCCATGGAAGGCCTCCAAAGAAGGCTATGTGTGTAGATTTAATCTAAAAAGAACTGGCATTTTGAAACAAAGAAGCCACAGTGATGCCTGTTATCACTTGTATCTATATAATGATGACAAGGTTTCACTTAGTGAGAAGTTATATATAAAAACAAATGAAACAAAAGAATTTTAAAACTGGCTTCTTTCCTGAAGAGCATTACAAATTAGTCACCTAAACCCCTTCTTGCCAATAACCATGATGCACGGCAGAAACTATCAGGGAGGAAGTGGCAGAATAATAAATTAGGTAAGGCTGTCTCAACTTCAGTGCCAAACTTCAAAATTAAATAAGCCCAAGCTTTCATGTGTGTTTGGGGAAAGACTTCCAAACTATACTTGGATTTCAGAAGTAACTAGCAGTTGTGCCAAGACGAAGATACAAAATGCATAATGCTATAAAGATAAGCTGCTCTCTGGACTGCACTAAATAATTTTAGAGCTTAGCACTATTTTCTACATGATATCATAATGCATCAAACTCAAATTTCACTTCTTACTGTATAGTCTTCATCCAAGAAGCAGTAACTGAATGATAAATTCTGACCCAATCTTCGATTATATATTTAACTCAGCCAACTATTTTGCTGGAAATTGACTCCACGTAGAACAGCACTCTACACTCTAGTATCTGACATTCAGTCATACAGGTCTAGGGTCATTTTTTTTTTCCCCCATATTGGGTCAATCTATCAACCAATGAGCAACAAATTATTGAGTAAGTGCTATGAAGACATTGGAAAGAACACTTAAAAGTCCTGAGTTCTTACCTTATGGTGATTATTTCCTAATACATGCAGATATTAAATCATTATGTAGAACACCTGAAACTGGTAATACTTTACATCAACTGCATTTCAATTTTAAAAAGCTTACCAGCAATTTTCAATTCCTTAAGAATTCAATTCATAGCACTAGATAACTGATGCCCACGCTCAACCACCATTTAGTTATTTTTTAGGTGTCCAAATGAAAAAGAGAAAATTATCACTCAGAGGGTCAAACACTTAACAATTCTGCTAACTTCCTCTGTGGTTTTCCTCAACCCCACACATAGAATAAGTGGTCACACAGATTTCTTACAAAGCCAAACTGTACAGTTCTGGTGGGCAGATTCTATAAGTACACAATGTACAGTACCTTGCTTTAATAAAGGAGGACAGAAAAACTGGAGGAAGAGATGGCCTCACAGTCAACTCCTCTAATGACCTAGTCAAACAGCTAGGCGGAGGGTGTCCCTGAACAGGCCCTCACTCTAATCAAAGGAGAGCAGGACAGTTAACTAGTTCTTTTTTTTTAAAATCAGTATCTTTCTCTCATTGATGGGAACCCTCATCAAAGCTTTAAGTAAAGTTTTACAGAAGACAATGCATCAGGTATGCCTTGGATCTGGTGGAATCATCCTAGCTTACCACTGGTCATTTACCTTAATTTCTTCAAATGAAAAAAGTAACAAAAAGGGGGCATAAATAGGAGGGGCGTAAATAGGAAGATTAGTTTTTTTGCTATTCTACTTGTCTTAGAAACTTAAATCTGTTGCACAGTGTTGCATAACTTAAATGCAAGTGTCTTCCCACAGAATCTTGTTTTTTTTATATTTACGTATCTTTTATTTATATTTATGTTATTTATTTATATTTATTTATCCTTGGAAGAAAAGTTATGACCAACCTAGACAGCATATTAAAAAGCAGAGACATTACTTTGCCAACAAAGGTCCATCTAGTCAAAGCTATGGTCTTTCCAGTGGTCATGTATGGATGTGAGAGTTGGACTATAAAGAAAGCTGAGCACCAAAGAATTGATGCTTTTGAACTGTGGTGTTGGAGAAGACTCTTGAGAGTCCCTTGGACTGCAAGGAGATTCAACCAGTCCATCCTAAAGGAGATCAATCCTGAGTATTCACTGGAAGGACTGATGCTGAAGCTGAAGCTCCAATACTCTGGCCACCTGATGTGAAGAACTGACTCATCTGAAAAGACCCTGATGCTGGGAAAGATTGAAGGCAGAAGGAGAAGGGGACGAGAGAGGATGAGATGGTTGGATGGCATCACCGACTCAATGGATGTGAGTTTGAGTAGGCTCCAAGAGTTGGTGATGGACAGGGAAGTCTGGTGTGCTGCAGTTCATGGGGTCGCAAGGAGTCAGACACGATTGAGCAACTGAACTGAACTGAACTGAACTGAACCTGGTCTTAATTGGGACATGCTGGATCTTTACCTGTAGCATGCAAACTCTTAGTCGCAGCATGTGAGAACTGAGTTCCTGAGATCCTGGTTCCCTGGCCAGGGATTGAACCCAGGCCCTCTGAATTGAGAGCACAGAGTCTTAGCCACTGGACCACTAGGGAAGTCTCCCCATAGAACTTTTACAACGTCCCCAAGTACACACCCCACATGCAGGCCCTCACCCATCCCTTTCCCCTCCCATCACTACAAGCAAGATGTTAACTCTCACTTCACAACATCAAGGGCTTATGACAGGTGTGTTGACCTGGCTGCTGCGGTTTTACCCATCTGTGAGGGAATGGGCCTGTCACAGGAGAAGCTTGACTCCTGGTTACCTAGACGTGGCCTGGGAACTCTACTGCTATAGCTGACTTGGTCTTTGGGACATTTTATTGCTTAATAAAGACCTTGGCTGTTTCTCCTCAACAGACCGTTTCTCCTCAACAGACTCTATAAAGATAATAATCTTGGAACTGGGTGGGAAGGGCTGGAGGCTCAGAGAGGTTCCATTGGGGTGGTAGACAGCAGAAATTCCACTTCCAGGACTAGGTGAAAGTAGGTGAAAATGAACTCTGTTCCTTGAACTTGAAAAACAAATCTTGTCCAAAGACACAGAGAAATGGACATACGAGTATGTACTGGGTGGGAGGGTAAGTGGACAATATAAAAAAATTTTAAATGCATTTCCTCCATCTACCAATCACACCTCTACATACTTTGTATATTAAAAGACTGATTAATTAAACTATGATTCATTCATATAAAAGAACACTATATACATGCCAAAATAGAGTAAGGGAAATGAATGAAGAGTTACAGAATCATATATATATTTTGCATGATCCTATGAGTATTTATTTAAGTGTAAGTATATAAAATGGTACAGGTAGACACTTCTCAAACCATTAACTCTAATTATCCCAAGAGAGCAGAAGCGGATGTGGAAGGCATCTGTTTCTGTATTTTCTGCACTGGTTTTTTTGTTGTTGTTAATAAGCACATACCATTTTTCAAACATGTTAAGGGCATTTCCATTTGAAGAGAAAAACACGTAACTCATTTTTATTTGATAAGAGAACTAAGGTTCACCAGTGGGTCTGAGATTGATGAGTATGGGGGGAAAAAAAGAGGCACTCACCAGAGAAAAACAAATTCTCCCTGGGCACCACAAAAGGTCAAATGTGAAATGCTGTCTTCAGTGAGCACTCCTAAATAAATAAAACACCAACCTGAATTTCCATGTCCTTCTTCTGGACACTACTAAATCAGTATTTAACCTTATACAACACTTATAAGCAAAATAAGGCAAACAAATGTTAATACTCCCTTTCAATAGGGAACTGAGGATATTATTATAACACAAAAGTAAGTGACAATCACTGAAGAAACACTAGTTTTCAAACCAGGATCCCCAAGGGCATGTCCAAGCACACTTTCTCACCCGTACTTTGGTCAGAAACACTCCATTTCACACCCTGTATTTACCGGAGTTCCACCTCAGATTTAATTTATGGGAAAAACAAATTCCATTTTTAAAAGGTATTTGCAAACTGCTGTACTAAGCAACGGGAAATAAAGAGAGATGTTGTGCAGTTTACTGTTTAATGACACACCAGCCTCGATGACAGGTAATTACACTGAACGGCAATGAGGAACAAGCAACGCACGGGAGAGAGATTAACTGATCAGACATGAGTCAAGAGGTCAAAGCTTCACAATTGAGATTTGACTCAAGATGACATCACGAATCAGCAGCAAGGAGAGGATCAGAGCCCACTGGGGTTGATCTACCAGCACTCCAGTCATGCAAGTGGGAAGTTCCATGGACGTGATCCTGAACAATCGGGAATCTCCCATATCCACCTCCATACTTATGAGTTTATGGAGCACTTATCAGAAGGGCCACACACCCTTCTAAGCACTTCACCCAAACTTATTTAATTCTCACAACCACACTGTGCAGCAGGTACTCTTATCATCAGACATATTTTGCCTAGGAGTAAACTATAAGGCTCCGAGAGGTTCAGTGGCTTGCCCACAGTCACAAAGCAAGCACAGTCACAGAAGCCAGACCCAAGGACTGGGGCCACAGCCCTCACTACTCCAAACAGAATTCTACATTAGCAAAGACCTTACCAGCACAATTAATATGGAATTAGGCTCAAGTCTCAATGATCAATTAGTTTATTCCCGACTGACAGGGACCACGTAGAACTAATTCTCTTAGTTCCATCCACCTTAATTTTTGACAATTCCAAAACCAAAACTGTTACTTATAATTCAATGATGGCAGAGGTCCTCATCAGAAAGCCCTCCGTATTGTCAACTGTTCTCTCCCTTTCACCAGGGTCTCTTCAAGGTGCATCAGGGAGATGCTCTTCTCCCTGCCTCCCGCTGGGGAGGGGTGTAATTCACCGTGCCCTCAGTCACCACCAATCCAAACCCAAGATCACCACCTTCCTTTCTGACATCACCTTTAGCTACTACCCAGAAATGTCATGATTCTCCCCTATCCCAAACCCCATTTAAATTATTTTTTAGATTCTGGAACCACTGAGTCAAGAAAATAGCTTTGTGATTGTTTTGCCATCATGTATTTTTTCAGAGATTAGATCATTTAACATTGCACCTGTTTTTTTTTTTTTTTTAAAGCATCCATATCAACTCAAAACTTTGAACAGGCCTAGGTTACACACAGCCAGACTCCAGGTGTGTGTTCCTTTTAGCTTGGTTTCCAGAACCATCCTATTTTTGGCCCTGATAACTACAGGCACTCCACATACCAAACCACAGAGCAGTGCCTCCTCAGCCAGGGGAGAGAGAAACGCCTGCTGTCTGGCGTGGGGAAAGGTCTTCATTCAGATTTGAAAGTAAGTAGAGCAATTAATTAATAAAAATATATAGCTCGGGGTAATTAGCAGGAGCAACAAAAATGTTTAGCTGAGTTTTCCCTTTTCATCTTGAGGCAGTTCCAATAGACAGATGCTCAGGATTAATGAAGTTTAATGAGACCCACAGCAGCTGGCTAATTAGTCAGTGAAGAGGAAAGTAGTAATGACAAGGGAAAGGGGCTTTTATTCCTGTTACGAGCCCAGGCCTTGGACAGTTCTCCTCAACTGTGAGGCTATAACCCCAGGAAAATTCCTGAAAACCTCAAAGTAGTCCCAGGGCATATTAAAATTTTTTTCCTTTTTTAAAGGCAAAGAAACCAAAGCATGAATGCTGGCTTCCCCAGAGCTGGTTCACCAGCTGAGGAGGAGTGGCTATGGGAGCCCAGAGGCTGTGGCAGCTCAGCGGCAGCCACAGTTCCCTGAGGAGCGGCACCAAATTTTGTCAACATCAAAGAGTGACCACGCCCTGGGAAAACTGGACAGTCACCATCTTATGTCTCACTGAAGATCTTACAGAGAATCCTCAACTCTGAGCATCCCTTCCTCCCCAAAACTAAGAATATATAAAAGCCTATTAATTATGAAGAAGCAGCACTTAATAACAATGGGAAACTCTTCTGCTCTCCATCCTGTGCTTGGATCATCATTTTAAAAACTGCACAGCAGGAACCCAAATCCTTTCAGAACTAACTAGTTACTAGCAGCAAATTCCCCTTCATGGATCACAGCCTTGTCGTGGCGAAAGGGCTTACATAACTCAATGATGCCATGAACCATGCTGTGCAGAGCCATCCAAGACGGACGGGTCATGGTGGAGAGTTCTGACAGACCGTGGTCCACTGGAGGAAGGAATGGCCAACCCCTTCAGTATTCTTGCCTAGAGAACCCCATGAACTGTAGGAAAAGGCAAAAAGATAGGACACCAGAAGAGGGGCCCCCCAAGTTGGAAGGTGTCCAGTATGCCAATGGGAAAGAGCTCCATTTTTTCTGGAGCTAAGACAAATAGCTCTAGAAAGAGGTGGCTAGACCAAAGCAGAAATGACACTCAGTTTTGTCTGGTGGTGAAAGTAAAGTTCTTTGCAGTAAAGAACAATACTGCATAGGAATCTGAAATGTTTGGTCCATTAATTAAGATAAATTGGACATGGTCAAGCAGGAGATGGGAAGAGTGAACATTAATGTCTCAGGAATCAGTGAACTAAAACGGACAATAATAGGCTAATTTAATTCAGATAACCATTATTATCTACTACTGTGGGCAAGAATCCCTTAGAAGACATGGAGTAGCCCTGACAGTCAATAAGAGAGTCCAAAATGCACTACCTGGGTATAATCTCAAAAATGACAGAATGATCTTGGTTTGTTTCCAAGGCAAACCATTCAACATCACAGTAATCAAAGTCTATGCCCAACCACTAATGCTGAAAAAGCTGAAGTTCACCAGTTCTATGAAAACCCTCAACACTTTCTAGAACTAACACCAAAAAGATGCCCTCATCATCATAGGGGACTAGAATGCAGAAGTAGGAAGTCAATAGATACTCTTAATAATAGGCAAGTTTGGCCTAGGAGTACAAAATGAAGCAGGGCAAAGGTCAATGGAGTTTTTGTCAAGAGAACATTCTGGTCATAACAAATACTCTTTTCCACAACCCAAGAAATGATTTTACACATTGACATCACCAGATAGTTAATATCAAAATCAGACTGATTATGTATTTTGCAGCCGGAGATGGAGAGGCTCTAAGCAGTCAGCAAAAACAAGACCTGGGGCTGACTATGGCTCATATTATCAGTTCCTTATTGCAAAATTCATAAGTTGAAGAAAATGGGGAAAACCACAAAACCATTCAGGTATGACCTAAATGAAATCCCTTAGGATTATACAGTGGAGGTGACCAATAGTTTCAAGGGATTAGATGTGGTAGACAAGAGTGCCTGAAGAACCAAGGTCAGAGGTTCATTAACACTGTGCAGGAGGCAATGACCAAAACAATCCCATAAAAAATGAAATGCAAGAAGGAGAAGTGGTTGTCTGAGGAGGCTTCACAAATAGCTGAGGCAAGAAGAGAAGCAAAAGGCAAGGGACAAAGGTAAAGAAATACCCAACTGAATGCAGAGTTCCAGAGAACAGGATGGAGAGATAAGAAGGCCTTCTTATATGAACAATGCAAAGAAACAGAGGAAAACAACAGAATGGGAAAGACTAGTTATTTCTTCAAGAAAATTGGGAGATACAAAGGGTAAATTTTATGCAAAGACGGGCATAATAAAGGACAGAAACTGCAAGGACCTTAAAGAAGCAGAGGAGATTAAAAAGAGGTGGCAAGAATATACAGAAGAACTGTACAAAAAGGTCTTAATGACCTGGATAACCACGATGGTGTGATTATTGACCTACAGCCAAACATCCTAAAGTATGAAGTCAAGTGAGCCTTAGGAAGCATCACTAGGAACAAAGCAGTTGAGGTGATGGGATTCCAGCTAAGCTACTTAAAATCCTAAAAGATGATGTTGTTAAAGTCCTGCACTCAATATGCCTGCAAATTTAGAAAACTCAGCAGTGGCTATAGGACTGGAAAAAGTCAGTTTCATTCCAATCCCAAAGAAGGACAATGCCAAAGAATGTTTAGACTGTCATACAATTGCGCTCATTTCACATGTTGGCAAGATTATGCTCAAAATCCTTCAAGTTTAGGCTTCAAAAGTATGTGAACCAGAACTTCCAGATGTACAAGCTGAGTTTAGAAAAGGCAGAGGAACCAGAGATCAAATTATCAACATTCATTGGATCATAGAGAAAGCAAGGGAATTCCAGAAAAACATCTACTTCTGATTCACTGACTACATAAAGCCTTTGACTGTGTGGATCACAACAAGTAGAAAATTCTTAAAGAAATGGGAGTACCACACCACCTTACTGTTTCCTGAGAAACCTGTATGCAGGTCAAGAAGCAACAGTTAGAACTGGACATTCAACAAACTTGTTCAAAACTGGGAAAGGAGTACGTCAAGGCTGTATACTGTCACCCTCTTATTTAATTTATATGCAGAGTACAACATGCGAAATTCCAGGCTGGATGAATCATAAGCTGGAATCAAGATTGCCAGGAGAAATATCAACAACCTCAGGTATGTAGATGATATCACTCTAATGGCACAAAGTGAAGAGGAACTAAAGAGCCTCTTGATGAAGATGAAAGAAGAGAGTGAAAAAGCTGGCTTGAAACTGAACTTGGAAAAAACTAAGATCATGGCATCCAATCCCATCACTTCATGGCAAATAGATCAGGAAAAAGTGGAAACTGTGGCAGACTTTATTTTCCTGTGCTCCAAAATCACTGTGGACAGTGACTGCAGCCACAAAATTATAAGACACTTGCTCTTTGGAAAAAAAGCAAGACAAACCTAGACAGCATATTAAAAAGCAGAGACATTACTTTACCAACAAAGGTCCATCTAGTCAAAGCTATAGTTTTTCCACGAGTCATGCACAGATCTGAGAGCTGGACTATAAAAAAGGCTGAGTGCTGAAGAATTGATGCTTTTGAACTGTGGTGTTGGAGAAGACTCTTGAGAGTCCCTTGGACTGCAAGGAGATCCAACCAGTCAATCCTAAAGGAAATCAACCCTGAATATTCACTGGAAGGACTGATGGTAAAGCTGAAGCTCCAATACTTTGGCCACCTGATGTGAAGAGCAGACTCACTGGAAAAGACCCTGATGGTGACGCTGGGAAAAACTGAAGGCAAATGGAGAAGGGGCGACAGCACACATGAGATGGTTGGATGGCATCGCCAACTCAACAGACATAATTTGAGCAAACTCTGGGAGACAGTGAAAGACAGGGATGCCTGGCATGCTGCAGTCTATGGGTCACAGAGTTAGAGACGACTAAGCGGCTGAATAACAAGCAGCAAGTTTCTCCTTTTATCAAGAAACAACAAGGGAGGGACAGTTTTTTTTTGTTCAAGGAGAATCTGACTATACTGGGATATAATCTTCTCCCCCTAACACACACACACACACACACTCCCCCTAACACACACACACACACACACACACACACACACTCCCCCTAACACACACACACAGCCCTGATGGCAATACTAGTTATCTTCCTAGCTGACAAGGCCTGTGCTTCCAATTGCCTTCTCAATAATGTGGATGAATCTGCTCTTTGTATTTTTAAGAAACAGTCTGTGAAGCACCAGTGTGGGCCTTAAAACTGAAAAGTGCATGGCCAAAGTGGGTCAGGAGCCTCTAAATGTTGCTGGTTTCCTAAAAGTTTCAGGTGCTTTATTTTAGTTCTACACATAGTTAGTTCTACCTTTAACCTCCACCACTCAGCATATCAGCAAGAAACAAAATCTCCTCCTTATGTAACAATAGTCACCCCAGAGTAACCTTGACACACTGGGTTTTTACTTTAAAGAAAAACAGCCTTGCAGCCATCATTGCCATTAAGTGGGTATTCTAGGGGGAAGCCTGAATTTTTTCAGCATTTGCTTCCTTCCCCACGAGGACCAGAGGCTGTCAGAGCCAGCCTGGAGAACACTTTCTTAGATGGCTTTAATGTAAATGAAATTATTCCCCTGTTAATTATTGACATAAAAAAGGTCATACACGTTTGTCCTAGCAACACCAGAGAGCAGTTCTCGCCAACAGCTTTCTGACTCTGGGAGAAGAGAAAAGAAACACTCATTAGTTCAGCAGAGATTCAAATTTATAACCTGCTTCCAAAGTAAATATAATTAACTGCTGGAGGGTATTTAATTTTACAGTTTTAGGATCACTGTCACACAGTACTTTCTCGAAAGATCTGACAAACAATACAGTCATTCCAGTCCTCACGCGGTGGCTAGAACCGGTTCCGACATTCTCATCAATCCTCTAAGACTGACTTTAATCTAAACCCAAAGGTCAACACTCAGAACTGAACATGGCAGATACGTGTTCCCCATTCAAAAGCAGGGCCAGCAGCGGTGCTCAGCTCCCTTGACGTGCCCGCTCTGGACATGCACCTCAGCCAGTGAGGATCTGGTCCGCCCAGAGCGCTGGTATTAAGACAGCAGCAGCTTCCTGTCTCCTGTGCTCTCTCTACGACACAGATCAGAAGGAACCCTTACTGGGTGCTACAGTCCCTCTATGTGAAATGTGAAAGAATACGAATTTAGGTTGTTTCAGAAACATCTGGTTTGTGCTATTATATGGTTTACCCATATATCACATAATATCACAAACACACTGGCTGTCATCTCTACAAAATTAAAAAAAAACTGTAACTGATAATCATGTATTCTGCCTCTTTGGGTGACATTCTTTCACCTGTGGGGTACCACAGGCTTCAGGGAAGCTGTTATCATTCATTCTGACTGCATGCTTGTTTCTGACTGCATGCTCCTTCCACATCTGAAGTACACCACATCTCTGCAGAGATAAGGTAAAAAGAGATCACTTGAACTATATAAAAATCCATAAAATAAGCTTTACTCTCAGATCAAAATGGGTGTTGACAACACACACACTTGCCATATGAGAATTTTCCATGGCACTCTCAACAGAAAATTTCTTGGGGAAAACGTGGAGCAGGGACACGGCACCGTTCAGTTTAATAATGTCAGACCTTGCCAAGAAAGATGAAAGACGTTCACATTTTTCTGGATAGAGGTGTCCAGGGAGAGAACAAACCTAGTATTCACCAAACCAATGATCCCACGACAAGTCTTGTGATTCTAGATTCTCCAGCAGTAGAATTATCATCTCACACACACACACACACACACACACACACACACACACAAGCACACGACCATCAAGAGACACTTGCCCAGGCCAAATTAAATAATTTCTTGAACTAGGTGGGGTATAAACAAACAAATTACTTGCTTCCTTTATGCTAAATTCACAATAGATGGTAAACAAAATCAAACTTGTGTTTTTAGGGTAGAACAAGTAAGGATGAACAAGTGGCCCTCTTAAAAACCTACTTTTCTATCTACTACAGAGAAACTCAAAAGGTGGCCTGGGGAAAAAAATATCTGAACAGCAGCTGGAAGTCTTCACATACACTTGGCAGCAAGCAAACCAGAAACAGGGATTATCTACTTCATTCACACGTTGGAAATCACAGAACAAAAGGTAACTAACCTAGCCCAAATATACCCACAAATGCTTCAGCAGCTGAAAATGTTTAAAGTCAAGAAAAATCTGCCAACTTCAAGAATCTGAACTTAAAATGTAGGTCTGGGCTCAATTTCATGCTCCTAGGTAATGCCATTGCTGTTGAAAATTGCTCCAGGATTACCTTCTGTACAGCCTGCACCAAGGAGTCCATATCAGGTGTTAAACTCCAAAATTCTATCAGTAATACTTAAGGGCTGGTGTCCATTCTATGTTCTCAAAGTTCCTTTACAAATAATTTTGTATACTAGCAAGATACCAGGCACAAACAAACAAAAAACACCACTACCCAAACCAAAATATCTAAACAACAAAAACTCAATACTGCAAGAATAGAAATGGTGAGTTTATGATACGGTGATGAATAACTTGTACCACTGGGGAAAAAATTCAGAGTCTGCACTGTCAGCTCAGTTCCTCTTACTCTGACAGAATGGCCAAAGTAAACTACCATCAAAGAAAAGGAAACAAAGTCTTTCAAGATTAAGCAAGGCTTGAATTTTGTATCACATCTATCATGCTGCCCCTCACTATTGCTGCCAATGAAGAGCAAAAGGCAGCAAATCCTTACCAGTTGGAATAGGATCAGGAATTTCAACTTGTTGGCAATGACTTTCACCACATCAAGGTTTCCCAGGTCTTAACAAATGCTAATCCAAGATCTACCTACACAGGCACAGGCCTCACTCATCATGTGGGAAATACTCTTGAGAGGCCGCACAGCTCAGGGCTAAGGATTCAGAGTCCAGAAGCAGCCTGCCTGGGTTGGGATGCAGACTCTACCACTCACTAGCTATGTGTCCTTGGGCTAAGGGTCTCTTACACCTCGGTTTCCTCACCTCTACAACGGAGATGATTCTCATCTCACAGGGATGCTGGAAGGAGCCTGTGAATCAACACATGCAGTGGACTTACTGTAGAACTGTGCTGGCCCAGGGTTACAGATCAAGAGGTTTTAGCTGTATTACCATTACAGCCACAACCACTGCTAGGCTAGACTGTAAGGAGGGACCTACTTTTCTTCTCTCTTTGCAACAGGATATATAGCTGGTTTTGCTTTCCCTTTCTTCACTAGCCTGTATGTTCCACTACTGGACTGATCCTGTGAGCCAGGGAACAGAGTAGTGAGAAACGCTTGCATGTTTTTGGCAGTGGGCATCTACCTGGCGGGACCTCAAAGGAGCTTTTGGTGAAATGAAAGTTATCATGGATGACCAGTAGCACCTTCCATGCATCTACTTGCAGGGGCCCTTAAATCTGCACTCAATGATGATGTAATAACCCTTCCCAAGAGGTGAGAGAAGTGAGATGCAAATTGCATGTGCAAGGTCATTTCACCAACATCAGCTGCTAGGCACCTGATTCCCTGTACCTGTGCCAACATCAGCTGAATGCTGGCTAACAAAAAGGAGGCAAAAATCCCAACTAAAAATAATAAGCATTAATAACTGAAATGTATACATCATATCTGAGGCAGAGGTCCAGGCTCTCCAACATACCTCAAGGTTCTGAACCCCCATTCCCACCCCTAGGCACCCACCACCTCATTACCTGATCCCGGTCATGAGCTCAAATGACAACTCCTACAAAAAGCTTCTCTCAGATCCCACAACCCAGGGATGTTACCTGCATGTCTCTGAACACATGCCACTTTCCACCAAGTAGTCTCTTTCAGAACATAATTTCAGACAGTGGCTACCTTCTTATACCTCTGTGTCTCTCAGTTCAGTTGCTCAGTCATGTCTGATTCTTTGCGACCCAATGGACTGCAGCATACCAGGCTTCCTTGTCCATCACCAACTCCCAGAGCTTGCTCAAACTCATGTCCATTGAGTCCTGTGTCTCTAGTGTTTGCTTATTAGTACTGTAACTTGTTCATTTGTGCTTGCTACAGACTGAATGGGTAAATGGATTCAATGGCTCCTTTAGCGATTTCAGACCTATAAAGGTGTTCTAAACACTTAACCGCCTTCATCCACAGAACTTCTTGTTTGGTCGCTAAGTCGCGTCTGACTCTCTTGTGACCCCATGGATTATAGCCCAACAGACTTCTCTGTCCATTTCCCAGGCAAGAATACTGAAGTGGAGTGACATTTCCTTCTCCAGGGGATCTTCTCCACTGATAGATGGAACCTGCATCTCCTGCATTGGCAGGCGGATTCTTTACCACTAAGCCACTAGGGAAGCCCTCCATAGCCCTTATTCTTATTAATTAAGAGGCGCAGGCTATTCTATTACAACCACCAGTATGAACTGGGAAAACAACTAGAGTGCATTCTAAGCAACTGACTTTCAGCTGAATTTTCAAGACAAATTCTAGATAATAATATTTACCACCAAAATAAAGAAACTAGAGCCAAGAGCAATTTTTCTGATCTTCAAAACCTCCCATCAATGTTCTAGCTTTAAGTCATTATTTGAGCCAAGGGAGCAGCAGAAAAAAGACAGATCTGGGTGATGACAGGAATTAACAAAGGCCATCAACATATCCACCTTTCCCTCCAACTCTGCTGCCATAACCTGAACTGAACCAGGCTCTGGAAGCTGTCCTAAGCACCCACCCAGACATGTTTCTCTAGTGCTACAGGTCGATTCCTATCTCACCTAGAAGAAGAAGAAATACAAGGTTTCCATGACGGCCTAAGCAGAGGCGTGTTGGGACCCAGTTTTCCAAATGTAGGTGAGCATGTTTTTCCTTCTCCCTTCTGTTCAGAGGTTTGTGGGCAGGTTCAAGTGAGCTGCTGGTATATAGGAAGCTGAGCAGTCTGGTTGCCACTGAGTCACCACCACACCACTGTATCACAAGAGAGGCTTGGCTGCAGGTATTTCATGGCCAACAACTCAGGATCCAATGCCCTACAGTACTAGCAGTGGATCTATATCCATGTCTGTAACTACATTCAAAAGGACCCTGATATGCCAAGGCTGAAAAATCACCTGAATTTATGCTATTACATGGCTCAATACCCCACAAAGAGCCTAACTGCATTTACCAAACACTGTATCCATATGTGGGTGAGCATTAGCTCTGTCCTTTAAGACAGGGGTCCCCAATCTCTGGGATCTAATACCTAATGATCTGAGGTAGAGTTGATGTAAAAACAATAGAAATAAAGTGTGTGATAAATGTAATTGAATCATCCTGAAACCTTCCCCTAACCCCAGTCTGTGAAAAAACTGTCTTCTACAAATTCTGTCCCTGGTGCCAAAAGAGTTGAGGACCATTACTTTAAGACAGGCAGACACATTACCCGTCCCCAGAATGTTATGCCCCTTGAAATATTAATGATAAGCAAATCAGCAGATTACACTGTTTTTAATGGAAGGATTTACTCAGCAATAACAATAGTCTTATCAGAAATTGACACATGAGAAAACTATTAGTGAGCCTTCCGTTTTCAAGCAGTGTGTTCAATTTGTTGCTAGGTTAAATGGTACACTTTTAAACACCTGTAAATTGGGCGAGATCTCAAATAAAAATGACTGAATACAGGCTTCAAACAAAATTAAAAACAATAATAAAAATCAATGCAGTCCACCTCTGTGCTGACAGACATGTACACAAGCCGTGCTATTGGCCTCCGCCTATTTAGAAAAAGCATATGCTTTAAGCTCAAAGAAATGCTGAAAAGGGTTCCTTCCTGCTACAGAATTTCCCAAAGTCACTCATTTTGCCACATGCTGGATAAGAACCTTGCCACCTCGTTGCACCTTTTTGATCCTCAGGCTCTTCAATCTGCTCAGCAGGTGTGATACCACCTATCTCACAGGGCTACTGGACAGGTAAATCCTTTGTAGGTGACGGCACCTAATTTATACCTAGACCTTAGGCTAGAAAGCCCACAAAAACGTTTTTTTTAAAGTTACATTCAGGGCAAGAGAAAGCAGCTTGTGGTTGAAGTTCTCTATCACCGGCATTAGCAGGCTCATGAACAACATGAGGGAAAGGGTGTGAGCTCCAATTCCAAACCAGACCACACCGATACAGCACTCACAGCACCCCAGCTCACCGCAGGGTGACACAGGCATGACCCATACTGAACACAGGGTGGGCAGTGACTCCAGCAGCAGAGGGGCTTCCTGACCCTGGGGCAGAAGCGCTGACCTCCGAAGGCAGGAGGCAGGAAACCACATCATAAATCTCACTCCCAGAGGGGAGGACGCTTTCTGAGGAGCCAGTGTTGAGAGAGATGCTTCAAAGCAGACAAGAAACCATGTGGGCTGTTTCTGGAAGATGTGGTCCAACTGCTCCCTCCACACCTTGCCACACCTAGATCCTCTCGGGATGATAACGATCTTGGAGAGGCGGTGAGGAGGAGGGCTCTGTGGACACACAGCCAGGTGTGATTGCCAGGCCCACTGCATACTAGCTGTCTGCCGCTGAGCAAGTTGCTTCATCTCTCCAAGGCTTGCTTTCCTCACCTGTGCACAGAGATAACATCTGTGCCCATCTCTTGCGTTCTCTCACGAGCGCAATGAGGTAATGTGTATGATAAATGGCACGGTTAGGTTACTGTTACTGAAAGGTCTCTGCTTCTGTCCTCCAGGGACACCAGGCCAGTTGAGTAGATCTGAGCATGAGAGTCTCGCCATTTGTTTTCTCACCCAAAACTTCTTAGAATCGATTATGAATTTGCATTTTTCACACGGAGTTTGTACATTACCATGTGAACTGATTCTTACAGCAACCCCGGAAGCTTGGGGAGGGCTGGTGTTCTCCACTAGGCAGGTGGACAAAGCAACTCCCCTTCCTCACAGACACCCAATCAAATCCTATTACGAAGACGGTGTTCCTGTCTCTCGTTCTGAGCTTCTTGAGGACACGGATGGAAACCATACCCCACTGCCTAGCAAGGAACTACAGACAGAGGCCCGAATCAGGCAGAAAGCTCAACCGTGGTTGAGTAACGCCATTCATTATTCTAATAAGCAGGTTTCCAGCTCCAATAGGAGTTTGTTTGTGGGTTTTTCATGCATGGAACCTTAGCAGATGACTTATAGTGTGAATTTCCATGGTGGGGGTGGGGAGAAAAAGAGAGAGGATCCCAAATCAACTGATGCATCACCTAGGCCTCACGTTCCTCTCCCAAAAAGCAGTGAGCATCAGAGCGGCTCCTGATCAAACAAAGGGGGAGCCAGGACCCAGGACACAATTTATGTGTGCAGACAACTATGAGCTCATAGGAAAATGAGGTAAGAGAGGTCATTTCAGAATCCCTTGGTGACAATGGCTGGGATGAACATCTGGGCCTGCCCTCTCCTCTGACCACCAGCACACCGGGGGGTGGGGGCAAATCCTCACAGAGGCAGTCGGGTCCAGTGTCCCTCCCTCCGTTGCAACCCTCTCCCTTCAAGGGCCATGTGAATTTACTACCCTGATGAAGAGTGCGTGTGGTTCTGGGGCCAAGGACTTAACTCCTAGTTAAGCCCAGCTACAGTCAAGCCCACTGCAGAATAAGTATGACTTTTAAAAATTGCTTCCTTGTGTGTCCAGTGAAAAAATAACCTATCTCAAAATCAAAATCATATATATTTACAGGGGAAAACTGTGCCTTTCTTTCTTTTCGGCGGGGGGTGGGGGGGGGTGGGGAGGTGGGGGGTGGGTAGAAACTGGAAGGCACTGAGGGTTGGGAAGTAGTAGTTCTTGGGCCAAAACGACTTTTCTCCACGGCTGTTTCTTCCGTTTCAGAGGCCAAGCTTGCATATTATCTGGTATCTAAATTTCTGAGGCTCTGCCTTTATTTGCTCAGAGTATTACTAACCGCCTGTCTTCTAGAAAAACATTACTCATGCAACATCACTCCCAGAAAGACATTTCATGAGTTTTATTTACAGCCATACAATGTAAAACTCTGAGTGGCTGCCACACCTAGAAGAATGGATGGCGGTCTCTCAGGGTGCGCTTTTACCTCTTCTGCTGTGTATTAGTGTCACTCTTAAACTTTTCTCCTGGTCCAACTACTCTCAGCTGCCCAGTCAAGGAAAGAGAAAAACCACAAGAGGAAGAGACAGCCTCATGCCTACATTAATTTCCAGGCACCAGTTCCTCTCTCTGCAAGCACTGTAGTAGTGCTTGTGGGCACCCTTCTCCTCTCCTCCCCAGCAAAGCTCAGTCAGTCTCCAGGCGCCCTGCAGGGTACGGGGGCTACTTAAGGGAGATCCCGAGCATCTTACCAAAATTCACTTTATCAAAAAAGGAGAAAGATCCAGATAAGCCCTTCCTGAAGTTATAATTTAGGCATGTCATAGAGCTAAAGTCATTACTGTGAGTGATTCATTCTTTCATTCAACACATTATTCACCATGTGGCCCATGAGGCCACCTCTTCTTAGGGAATAAGAGGCAACACAGAAGAAAAGCTGCTAACTCACTTTAGAACAACTCCATAGGTATCACTGCCTTCCTTCCTTTACTCATCCATTCATACGTTCCTTCATTCGTGAAACATCTGTTTATGTGCCAAGCACCAGGAAGGAATGCAGGGATGAACTAACACATACACACAGAGACATCATCCCTGTCCTCCATACATAATAACAGGTGCCTTCATACACAGTTAGGGTGACCCAGCGCCCAGCCTGCCTGGGACTTGGGGTGATGCCCTGGATGTGGAACACCCAGTGCTAAACTGGGAGGGTCTGTCAAACCAGGATGAGTCGTCACCGTTTAGACAAAATACTAATTCAAGCTTCCCAACCA
This sequence comes from Cervus canadensis, assembly GCF_019320065.1. Lineage (NCBI taxonomy): Eukaryota > Metazoa > Chordata > Mammalia > Artiodactyla > Cervidae > Cervus > Cervus canadensis. The sequence continues at coordinate 35,745,338 of NC_057390.1, read as the reverse complement.
CTCCGGGGGCTACTTATTCTTCACAGTTTTTATAGATGAAGAAAATGGGGCTCAGTGAGGTCCCTAGTGGAGCCAGAATGTGAATACTGGCTTCTATGAATCCACAGCCCGTGTGCTCTCCACCACCCTTGTGTTTCTGAAATGACAGAGAAAATGTTCTACTTCTGAACACGACAGCCTTTCTCTCCACCTCCAGGTTCTGACCACTTTCCCTGAGCGCTCTCCCCTGGCTGCTGCTGCCCACCTTCCACCACAGGCTGAGTGCAGCTGGGATTTCATCTGCTTGGCAGTTGTTCGCAGATAACACGTAATCTCCCTCTACCACTGTAAGGCTGGATTTTTTTTTAATAGCAAGTCGTTTAAACCTCTGTAGGAATAAACGTCTCCCTCAATAGGAATCAGGAAAAGTATGTTTCAAGCACCAAAAACATACTTTGCACTCAAGTTGTATTCACCTCTCAACCACTATACATTCAAGCTAGCAATGTACAGAAACTCATTGGCATTTAACAGTTCAAACAGACTAGGCAGATTTTCAAAGGCTCCATCCACTTTAAAACAGACCTTCAAAGTTTCTCTTTAAAAAAAGCAAAAAAGAAAACCTAATTCAAAATGCCAAGGCCACATTCCAAGGGATAACCATGATTTTTGCCTGTCAGTCCTGTCAGTGTGGCCAAAATAATGTCTATGGTTTGCATAAGGATTTCAGGCAGTACACACACACACACACACACACACACACACACTTTTGCAACTGGTTGTGCTTAAACCCACAGCTCTCATTCCAAAATTCCAACACAACTGCACCCTCAGCAGGGGCGTAAAATTCACCCAAGTAATGACACAGCCTTTTTCATTTCCTTGCCACCAGAGAAGAACAGAGCCTCCAGACTTTTTATGTTTTGCTCACATTCTTCATGAATGAAGCGTGCCTCAGTGATCCTCAAATTAACTTTCCACTTGCATCATTTAAGCATTAAAAAAAGACTTTAAGGCCAGAGCTTTCATAGGGCCTTTGTGAGACCAAATATAGGCCAGCCTGTGTCTCCATGCTACTGTGTGTGATTACTGGATTTGCGACTTAAAGGTCCTATACTGCTTGAAAACAAGGTTGGGGGAGAGAGAGAGAAAGGCTAAGAAAGGCCTTTCAAAAGCAAACACAGAAGAGGCATTCAACAATCCACAGAGGGCGGTTAATGTGAGTTTGGCTACAGTAGTCTCTTCTGACGATGGGGTGGACGCTCTGGCCGCAGCATTAGCTGCCCTGCATGCTTTTTATGAACTCGGAAGAGGCCCCACTACTGTGTCTTCAACCTACATCAAAAGTCACCAGGTTCAAGAGACTGCTGCCAACCCCGTGTACTTTCTAAAGGGGAACATAAAAGGCTGTGTTTCGGCTGGGTGCATTTTCAGGCAAACTTGACACTTTTCTAAACCTGGTAAAGGAAGCCACACCCAGAGCAGGTTTCGGGGTGGAGGTGGGGGTTGAGGCACTCAGGTTCAAAAGACTCGCCCCTGCTGGGTACTGCTTTGCCTTCCCACCTAGACCTGTAATAATAAAGGCTGTCACTGACTACTGAGGGCCCACTATGTGCCGGGACAGTTTCCATGGACAATCTCCCTTATTCTTCCTACAATCCTGTTACAAAGAACTTGTATTAACCCCACCCCATAGCAGAGACAGTAGGCTTGGGTTGTTAGATAAATTGCCCTGGTTTGGAAAGCAATTTGGCAAGAGGCATAGAAATAACCACATATGAAAAGTGTATGATATAATGATAAGTAAAAAATCAAAACATAATGACTATAACTGTTAAACTGTATGTAGATAAGAACTCTCAAAAAGTTAAGATCTGTTGGGACTACAGGATTACTCTTTCATTTGTATTCCTTTTGGAGGTGACCTAATATGGATATGAAATAATAAATATAAAAAAAGTTTTTGAAGTAATACAAAGAACAACTAAACATTTTAAGCTTTGTCTATTAATAACTTTCAACCCTGCCTTTGAAAGAACACCATCTGAGTCACCTCCTGACTACTGCTCTCTCAGTACCCACGCCCCTTCCCTGGTCACAAAGGTTCTGGACGGAAGCCAGTCAAGAACAGAAGTCACTTTTCTCCCCACCCCTTTTCTTTCTTCTAAGAGGGAAAAATTCTGGCCGACAAGTTTCAGCAGGTGCTTTTTCTCCTCTACCTAATCAATAACCAGTCATTTTAAAGCTTCACCTGCAGGCTCACAGGAAATAAGCACTTATCAAGTAACAGATATTTAATGTATTTCAAATCCACCTTTAACACCAAAACCTAAAGGCACTGCTAGGTAAGTCTGATATATATGAAACTGGACTGAAGTCTAACCAACTATAAGAACACTTACATTCATTTAATTAGGATTATTTTATTAAGATGGAGTGTGGGAGAGAGGGGGTATTTTTGCTTAAAAAAATAGTTTAAAAATATATAAAAGGTTTAAGTCATGAAGCAAGAATGGTCTTAATAAGCTTCTACTTCCTAGGACACCATGTTGAAATTTTGGAAGAACTTAGAGAAGGTAGCCCAGAGTATGTTTTTAATTCTCCATTAACACCAAATGGATAAATGAAAAGAAACTTGCGGGATTTTTAAAAAATCTCACAAATGTCTAGAACTGCAGGATTGTCAAGTAAGAGAATCCTAGCCAAATTCTACAAAGATTTATAAAGTTAGGAATTAACCAACCATGCTTTAAAGCCCTGTAATCTCCTAGGATAATAATAAATTGCTTTAATCAACTATTATTTATCTAGATACTATATTATTTTTACAGTTAAGTAAAAATAATCCAGTTTACTTAAAACACACACCCCCAAAACTCCTTCCTTTAAAGCAGACTCTGTATGAAACACAAACGTTAAACCTTAGAAGGGTCACAGCCTCTTTAGGCAACGTCCTTCCCAGCTCAAGGGCTAGAGGAGCAGGCAGAGTTTATTTCCAAGACATTGTTTCTTAGAAGACTTGGCTGTGCCTACAAACCACTTGGGGATTTTGTTAGAATGAAATTATGACTCAGTGAGTTTGGGGTGTGAGCTTGAGATTCTGCATTTCTAACAAATTCCCATCTACAGACCACACTGAGTAATAAGGTTCTAAATACCTTGCAGTTCAAAATTCAGGGAGGTTATGTTGTTCCTGTTTCTCCTCACAGCAAATGCAATAGCTTAAGCGGTTTTCGACATCCTCACCTGACCATCACCCACCCTCCAAGACAATTATTACACTCAGGAAGCAGACCAGCCTTCCCTTAAGGAGAAAGAAATCAGAACAAGTCACTCACTTAAAATCCTTCAGCAGTCTCCCACTGCCTTCCTGACTTCCCAGTTTCCTGACTGGACTTACAGCACCATGCATCCTCTGGCCTCTAGAACCCCTCTTAACAATCCTCCCTCACTCTGTACTCTGAGCTTTGCCTACCTGGGCTCTCACCAGAACATGTTTATTCCTCCACTTGCTTCTACTCATCAGTCAGCTCGGCCGGCATTTCCAGCATAGCTGAACCATGCTTTCTCACAGGCTTCCTAACCAGAGAAAGCAGCTTACTGAAAAGCAGGCAATCAATAAGTATTACGCATTAATAAACAGAACCAAAAGCAAGCCCTATATTATTTAAATCAGTTTTATCATTTTACTTCTTAGGAGTCTTCTTGCTTAAAAAAAGCGTAGATTAGTAACCAACTACTGGCCTTTTATGGGCTTGCCTGGTGGCTCAGTGGTAAAGAACATGCCTGCCAATGCAGGAGACGCGGGTTCAATCCCTGGGTTGAGAAGATCCCCTGGAGAAGAGGATGGCAACCCACTCCAGTATTCTTGCCTGGAGAATACTACCATGGACAGAGGAGCCAGGTGGGCCACAGTCCATGGGGTCACAAAAGAGTCAATCACAATTTAGCAACTAAACAACTTTGCTTTTAAATGACAAGTCCTTTGCACCCATAATATACAAACAACTGCCAGATTTTTAATTAAGCCAATTAAGCAAAAAATACTGAAGTGTAAAAAAGGCATTACAATGCCTCTATCACTTATCTCCCCCCCTTATTAGTTTTTTCATAGCTGAGGCTTCAAGGAGTTGATAGAAGCTTGTCAGGCAAAAGGGAGAAAGAAGTGAAGTGAAAGTTGCTCAGTCGTGCCCGACTCTTTGCGACCCCATGGAATTGTCTAGGCCAGAATACTGGAGTGGATAGCCTTTCCCTTCTCCAGGGGATCATCCCAACCCAGGGATCGAACACAGGTCTCCCAGCATTGCAGGTGGATTCTTTACCAGCTGAGCCACAAGGGAAGCCCAGGCACTAAGATCTAAAAACAGCTGGGATCTACCTGGTGTATTTTTGATAATGTGCATAAGTGTGATTCTAGAAGGAACAGATGAATGGCTGTGAAGCTCTGGTTCCCTGAAAACTGAAGCCTTGATACATGATTGAACCCATTTGGCAGTCATGAGGTGGCTGAGGCCTGCAGATGCTAAACAGCTCCTCTAGTTGAGCACGGTAGAGCTCATTCCTGACTAGCTAAATATTTTTCCGCTACTACACAATTTTGTTCTAAAACATACTTTCTCCCAACTCTTCATTCTTTGGTAACAAATCAGATAACAATATTTACTGATATCTAGGAACAAATCATGCAGCCTGTTCTTCCCAAAGCCTTCCACCCCCAAACTGCAAAGAGGGTACACATGATCCAGTAAGAAGGTGTTTCTCAAACCTGAGTGTGCATCACAGTCACCTGGCAGGCTAGTTAAAAACCTCTGAAGAGTGCTCGAGCCTGGTGCACTGGGAAGACCCAGAGGAGTCGGGTGGAGAGGGGGGTGGGAGGGGGGATGGGGATGGGGAATACGTGTAAATCTATTGCTGGTTCGTGTCAATGTATGACAAAACCCACTGAAAATAAATAAATAAATTAATTAATTAAAAAAAAAAAAAAAACCTCTGAAGGTATGGTAGTGTATTTTCCATGGCATTTGCTGTATGACTCAGGGAATTCAAATCCGGGCTCTGTAACAACATAGAGGGATGCGGAGGGCTAAGAAGTGGGAGAGAGGTTCAAGAAAGAGGAGACATATGTATACCTATGGCTGATTTCTTTTGATGTATAGCAGAAACCAATACAATATTGTAATGCAATTATCCTTCAATTAAAAATAAATTAATAATAATTTTTTAAAAAACCTATGAACAGGCCCCACCCTGAGAGTTTCTGGTTCACTAGGTCAGAAGCAGGGCCTGAGAATTTACATTTCTAGCAAGTTCCCAGGTCATGATGCTGCTGCTGGTCTAGGAACCTCATTTTGAAAACCACTGCCATAATGTAGTTCATAATACTATCTTCATTCATTTACTCCTTTAACAAATATTTAGTGACTGCTACGGGTAAGACAGGCTGACTTTCATCTTTACCCTCCCAGCCTTCATTAAATGTAAAGCAAGCAGAGGCAGATCCTCAAACTGTAACCAAAGGCAGGATGTGAAAATCCCAAAAGAATTACCAAGTACTTAGACTTTAAATCTTAAAGGAAAAGAACCCAAGAAGAGATTCTGATCACCTCTCCGTTGAGGAATACTTAGAATTTAGTGGCATCTGAATGGAACCTCAAAAAAAAAAAAAAAGATCCTGACACAAGAAATAATTCTTAGGGGAAGAGACCAGGTGAGCAGGGTCTCAAAGCCAGGAAAATGCAGGGAAATTTTAGGGAATCGTGAATACTGTGGAGCAAGGAGTAGGAAAAGCTGGAGGTGGGAAGGGTGGCTAGAGTCAAATCCCACATGTTTGTGCAGGGAGATCTCTTATCAGGGCCTGACTCTGGGGAGCCTAGGGCAGCTGCATGGGGCCAACTGGGCAAAAGGAAATCACAAAAAGGGATGAACACAGAGCAGGAGGCAGCAGGGCTGTAGACAAACCCCTTTCTAGGTTCAAAGTATAAGAGGAGACAACTTAACAACAGTCACCCAAAAAGCTTCCTTGAGCCACAATGCTTACAGTCCCATTCTTTTACTCCCTTAAGAGAAGAGGTATCTTTTCCTCAAAGGGAATATCTATGTCCCTCCTTTTTCCTAACTAGTCTCCAAGAGTCCTTTTAACAGTCATCCCAGTCAAACACTGGACTTAAGCTAAAAGAATCAGTGTTTCAAGCTCATCAAAATTTAAGGGTGTCACATGTTCGGAAATCTGAGCGGTTCTGGACTTGTTAATTTCCCATGCCACCAGAACATATTCACAATATCTATGGTCCTACAGAATGAGACTGAACTTGGAGTCAGAAAACCTGGATTCTACGTAAAGCCATTATACTCCAATTAAAAAATAAAGAAACAAACAAAAAAGAAAACCTGGATTCTGGGAGAGGCAGCGTCATACTGGTTGATTAACCCAATTATCAATTTCTTTATAAAAAGGAAAAGAATACCCCACAGGATTATTACTAGTACCAAGGAAACGCCCACTTATTTACAACAAAGTACTAGATCCCATGCTGGGTACTCTGAATAATCTCATTTAGTTAATTAAGCAAGATGGTACATATTAAAGTGCTATAAAAATTAATAATTAGCAGTAGCAGCACATCACTCAAAAAGGATTAAAATTCATGAATCTGTTAGGAACTTCTAAATTTTAAGCTGAAACTCTAGCAAACTGGTGAAAATAATTTTAACTGATGACTTGTCCCACATAGTTATCTGGGCTTAGAAAATCTATAGTATAATAGTACAATATTGGAAGGTATCCAGACCAAAACCCCAATCTTTTATGCTTTCAGTAAACACAGAAATGTTCTTATAAATCTTTGCTGCTCCCCACCCACCCACCAACCAGGGTTATCATTTGTCACCAACTCTCTTCACTGTTACAATGAGAAGTATTTGAAGGCTACTACTTTATATCTAAGAACTTAAAAGTTTTCTTCATGACAAGCAGCTGTAAACCTAGCAATCATCTCTCTATAAGCTTTATGAAATCACACAAGACAAACAACTAGGTACCATAACAAACTAGAAAGTTCTTTTTAGAAACTTAAGAATGCGTTTGCCTCATGACCCTTGGGCATAAAGCAGCAATATTCTTTCCCTAGCAGCTTAGAAATCAACACCAAAAGACGAAGAAATTCAAGGAGGCAACCCTGAGACAGCAGGCACTAAACCTGAGAGTGGCGCGCTCCGACGGCCGCAGCTGCGCCTGCGCCCCATCATGGCACAGAGGCAGGTGCGGGATTTCTCCATTTCTCCTTCCAGAAAGTCGGAAACATTCACGAACCAAGGCCGCTAAGACAAAGTACCTTCTCCAGAAACGTCAGGCGCTGGACGTCAGGGTCAGGACGCGATGAAGAGGCAGAAAAAAGTTCATTCTGATGTTTTTCAACTAGATTCTGTCCTCGTTACAACTCCACAGCCAGAACTGATAGGATCAGAGCTCTGAGGGGGCAGGCAGGTAGGAAGAAGAGGGAAGCACTTCACAAGGTCACCTTGTCTCTTCTTTTTTTTGCAGAAATTAAGTATTAATTTATCTAAGTATCTAGAAGTCTGGGAGGAGAAAGTTTGAGAATAACAATATGCAGCCTGAGCTTACTATGGCCTGGTACCTGGAATAAGCAATTTCACTCTACCTTTAAAACCTCAGAGGGATGGGCAATATAGGGATAAGGGATGAAGGCTACAAGGATGTACTGTAACACACAGAAAACAGAACCAATATTTCATAGTAGTTATAATTGGAGAATAACCTTTAAAAACTGCAAATCACTACACCATACACACTTGTAACTTATATACGGGCCTTCCCTTGTGGCTCAGCTGGTAAAGAATCCGCCTGCAATGAGGGAGACCTGGGTTCAATCCCTGGGTTGGGAAGATGCCCTGGAGAAGGGAGAGGCTACCCACTCCAATATTCTGGCCTGAAGAATTCCATGGACTATACAGTCCATGGGGTCGCAAAGAGTCGGACACGACTCAGTGACTTATACTGTACATCAACTATACTTCAATTTAAAAAAAAACCTTACAGGTGTGCACACAAGATAAGATATAGACAAAGCTCCTACTAACGTGTCTGATGCATGGTGAGCACTCCATGAAATCTTTTTCCCACCAACTCAACAGAGGAGACAAGGAGCAGCTTTCTGGAATAATAGAATGTAAGCACAGTCTTAAAAAACATAACTGTAGGAAGGATTTCTATTGGTAAATGGAAGGGTGGGGCCTTTGAGGCAGAAAGTAGATGATGAAGGCAAAACCCAGGGCTGGGTTTCATGAAGAGTTGCAGGCCGCCCACCTGGAAGATTTATTCGGTAGGAATGTAAGAGCTGGTATAGGAATTTCGTGGTCTGGGGCCATTTGGAGAAAGGTCCTGAATGCCAGGCTAAGGAGTCTGGAATTTAATTTATGCAAGAGGCAGGCGAGACAGGTTCTGAGTAGGGGAGGAGCAGGAGTATCCAGCTGATAAGAAGGGAAGCTAGCTGATGTGAAACTGGAGAAAAGGTATCATCATGAACTTCTCTGCTACTACAAACACATTTTTGAAAAACATGTGAGGCTGAGTTTTGTTGTGTTTCAGCAGTCCTCTCTTACTTAACAAAGAAAAAGAACACAACAAATCCAACTGTATAAGCTACATGAACAAATTCTGAGAAAGGTGGTAACTAGATCTTACAGGTGAAAAATTCAAAAGAGATCTCAGTGTGCAGTGCTGTGTCTGTCAGGTGTGTGCTGGTGGTTAATGTTTGAAGCCATTACAGGTGGAAGGGCCTGCCTCTGTCAGGAGCATCAGTGTGACAGAGATCTCAGTCCCTTAAGTCAGTGAGGTTTTGTTTCTAATCGTACTTATTTACTTATGATAAATCTCTATAAACTACTTTATCTAAAAAACCCAGCTCATTTTATAACACTGTATTTCCCTATGTGAGAACATAAAAAGTCAGTCCCTCCTGAGATTTTTAGGATCCAGTGTGAAAATATTTGAAATCAACAAAAATGCAGAAATATCTCCTACAAGATCACAGTACTCTCAGGTATAGATGCTAAATGAATAAGTTAGTACAAAAGGCACTGGAAAAAAAAAATCAATATGGATTCAGAGGCACTGTTTGCTAGTATTGGGTTGGAAGTACTAGGAAAGATTAAAAAGAGGGAAACGGTTGCTTAATAGGCATGAACAAAATTAAATCAGCAGACAAAATCTATATGTTATCAAAGATGTGATGATAGGAAGAACTACAAATACTAAAAAACTAGTAATATACACCACACAGGGGATGCAGATGGGGATGGGGAAAAGTTTTATCAAAAAAATTCCTCAAGTTGCTTAAAATGCAATCAATCCCATTTGGGGAACGAAAGACGATGCCAACTGTAATTCTCCTGGGATTCACCACACTTGGGAGTTAATTCACCCTTTCTCAGTTCCTCAACACGAGTGGTTTTCTGTTATAGAAATACCAACACTAAACTTGTGCAACTTCTAAACCACGATATTTAGAAATAAGAAAGCTATCTGGAACTAAATTAGGGGACAAAGGTCATTTTTTTTTTTTTTAAAAATCACCACACAAAATGTGAAGCTCATCCCTTTTGAAGGAATTTCCTTGGCAAACACTTATGAGATAAACTATCAAAGGGACACTGATTTTTTTTTTTAACTTTAAATTTTACTTTTCTAGAGAGGACAGTTTAAGACATTTCCTGTGTGTTAGCTCCACCCTCTTCAGAGAGCAGTTTTACAACCGTCCTCAAACCTTTCAGAATAACAGCCTTTTGTTATGGGTGGCCCTGTGGGCACACTCCTCCCCACACGTCTGTATATTTTCACCTTGGTTCTGTATTTCTCCTGAGACTACAGGAGGGTGCTGACTGGACCTTAGTAACAGGTTTTCTTTTTTTTTTTTATTTTTTTTTTATTTTTTTTTTTTTAGTAACAGGTTTTCAAGTCGAGGACACCCTGTGGTGTTTTCTCCTGAGCAGTATGACACAATGAAGTGGGGAGAAAGGGTCATTTGAAGAAGAGGTGCATTCTGAATTCTCAGAACCTCAAACTTCAAACTGGGGCCTTTGATCACACACCCAGAAGATAACGGACACACCCAACCCCTCCAGTCTCCACCTGCAAGTTCCAGCTCTGCCCCGCTAAGTTTGCACCCAAAAGCAAATTCTACCTTCGAAGAGCTGGAGAGGAAGGAGGCAAAGACCCACAACTGTTCCCTAGGGGGGATGGAGCTTCCTCTTAGCTAACTGCCAGAGGAATGCAGCACAGCCTAGCTAATGTTTAAAATCACGTCCTGTTCTGCCTCTTGTTTTCCAGAAGAGTGTCATTACTGTCAACTATTTCACAAGACAAATAAACCTGTGAATGAAATATATCCTCCCCGCTCCTTCCAGTGAAAACATTGGAAGACTGGGCTGCTTCCTTCCTTCCTCCTCCTCACAGGAACCACATTTGTGGCACTGAGAGGAGTTAAAATAAGAAACACAAAGGAGGTCTGCAAAGGCTACTTTTCAGAGCACCAGAGTCATTTCCAGTCTACTGCTGATTCCGGGGGCTTCCTAATGGAAGGAGTTGTGTTTTCAGTTATGAATCCTTTTTCATGCATCAACTAGGAGACTCCACCAGCCAGGCCTGCTGGCAGGGCAGGGACCGCCAAGGGCAAGGCCCACCCCAGCCGCAGGCTGCAGGCCCATCAGCCCCACAAAGTGCTGCCCATAAAAATATGTGCAGTAAAATATTAGATTCATTCAACTGTTTGAGACTAATAAAGACTCCAAGAAACCTGCAATTGATCCAACTAATCCAACCCAATAGCGCTGGAATGACAATAACTGGTTTTCATTATAAATTACATAGCCCACTAAATTGATGGGAAGGCTCTATCCCAACACAAAACATCAAAAGAGTTAAAATTAAGCTCCGGAATCAAAACTGTAATTTACCCAAGGCTTAGGAACAAAAAGACCACTCCCTCCTCCCCTTTGCCATTGTGCTACAGGGTGTCCAGCAGTGCACTTTACACCTTTAGGTTCCCAGAGGTAAGAGGCTGGGGACTGGGAGATACAGGCGTCCTGGAATCAAATACTTGCATACTAGTAGGCCTATTAGCATTGGTCTACTGAAATGCAAGGACAGTTAAAAAGGAAGAAAATGTGTGTGCTGTGGGTAGTAGATACCTGACAACCGAGAGAGCCCAAAGGAAACTGGAGAGGTAGACTCCAAATGGTGGCTTCTCTGGAGTCGAGTGAGAAACCGTCTCCTTTAAGTAGTGCATGGGCTGCTTGCAGCCAACCAGAGGCTTTGGGGCTGGGCGTGCGGCCGCCGGGCTTCAGCAGGGTCACGTACCATATGGCACAAATAAAGCTTCAGAACCCACGGAGGCACGGCTCCAGGGCAGGCCCGGCCTTAAGAGTGCGGAGCTTACCTTGGAGCTGCTTGAATCTCCCTTCCAGCTGGTTGAAGTTGTAAGGCACCTGCCCCGTATAAGCCGGCGACAGCGGCCCGGAGATGCTAGACGTCCTCTGCAATTCCATTATGCCCAACGTAACGCCCCGGCGGGCTGAACGGTGGAAATCCCGCTCCGGCCCCCTCCTACCCCCATTCAGCACGCAGCGGCTTCCGCAACGCCTGGCTCTCGGCCCCGGCGAAAAGGGCTGGACCTTAGGCAAGCCCCATGCCGGTGTGAAAGTCCAGCAGCGTGACCTGATAGGAAGCTGGCCGCAGGAGAGTCCACCTTAGCCCGGTCACTCACGCATCCAATTCCTGTGGCTTTCCTTCCTTTTGTGGCCCTTGGCTCTAGGCTTGAAATAAATTACCGAGAAGGGGCGGGAGGGCGGAGGGAGGGAGGCCGCAAGTCCCACTTAAAATTTTTTTAAAATACGGCCAATCCTGAGCATGCCCTAGTCGCCGAGCCCGGGAGCTCGCGGGCGCAGCGCACACACCTCCTCCCCGCAGCCCGTGGCGGCCGCCGGTTTGTAATTTAATCAGGAGCCACTCGCCGTGCGCTGGGCGGTGATGTCACCTGATTAGCATAACAGCATTGTAGAGGAAACGCAGGCTGTACCACGAGGGGCGCGGGGGAGGCCGGCGGGCCGCGGCCCCCCACCCACCGGCCGCCGCGGAGCCGCCGACCCCCAGGCCGGGCCCAGGACGCGCCTGCCGCGGTGGTACCTTCCCGAACAAAGCTGCTGGAATTACAATCTTTTGTTGAGAGCCTCACGTAACGGAAAAGTCTCCGATTACTATCACAGGAAAAGAAGGCGGCCCTGGAGGGTCAGGAGCCGCGCAGGTCCCGGGCCGCGGCGGCTCATCCACTAGGCAGCGTCTGAGGAGGCCACGCGGACCGCGCACCTGGGCGCTCGGCGTCCTCAGCGCGCGGGCGCCGACCACGCGGCGGCGGGTGAAAGTAAAACAAACTCCCTCTGGGCTCCGGGTAGGGATACAGCGAGGGGGTGGGGGGAGCGCTGTAAGTTCAGTCTCACGAAAGGATCTTCTCGGCAGGCTTCTGCTGCCAGCACGCCATGTTAAGCGGAGGGTCTCTGGGTAACACCAGCCCCGTAACAGTAACTCGACGCAAGATTTCTGGGAGCACCGTGTTGCAAGGCATTGTGGGAGAAGGGTACACAGGTAAACACCTCCGGGATCACTGACCTGGATGAGCTGAGGAACCAGTGAGGAGATAAAAGAAACCCCGCTCAAATCCTATTGTGATTTTTAAAATGAAACCTTTCAATTTTTGAGTTCTTCAGGAATTTAAAACTCTCCTCCCCAGCCTCTCCCACCAATCTCAACCCAAAATAAAATCCTCTACATAGAAAATGTCTGTGTCTGTGTTAGGTGCTCAGTTGTGTCCGATTCTGCGACCCGATGGGCTGTCGCCCACCAGGCTCCTCTGTCCATGGAATTCTCCAGACAAGAAAACTTGGGTGGGTTGCCATTCCTTCCTCCAGGGGATCTTCCTGGCCCAGCGATGGAACCCGGGTCTCCCGCACTGCAGGCAGCTTCTTTACTGCCTGAGCCACCAGGGAAGCCCCCAACATAGAACAGTGATCAAAATGTGTTCTTGGAAAATAACTGACCCTAATTACCCCGCGCCCAGCCACCCCCTTTTTTAGTAACTACAGGCAGACAACAAATTACAAACTTAGGGTTTGTAAGCGTGGAGCCTTGCAGCCATACTTGCTGAAGAAGGTAATTTCATTCCTAAGTGATTCCAATCTGCACTAAAGAGGTGGACCTCCACCACAGGTTTACTTCAGTCCCAGGGCACTTGTAATTCAAGCAACTGCATCCTATTCAGGGCTAAAGTTAAAACAAACCCAGCATCCAGCTAACTGCTTAACTTGGAACAACCCCCATTCCTCCCATCCACACTGCTGGGTTTTTAATACATCCAGTGTCAACCTTTAGCGTGCTAAACCCAGGCCCAGGATTCGAAGCTATTCCTCCTCAAGAGGTAGAGCATTTTCTAAAGCCACTTTACTGTAGTTCAAAACACTGACAGCAAGGTGGCAAAATGTGGGATCCTGGAAGAAGCACTTGAGGAGGATTCCCAAGACTTGAGTTTCTAGTCCTGGCCAAGGCGCTTAATCACTTATGACCTTAAAAGAAACCCTGGATTCTTTATAAACCTCCACTGTCAGACAGGGATAATTAATGCCTACCCACAAGATTACCGAGGGAATGATGTGAAAATGCCCTAAAAGTAATCATAGTATTCACAATTAGGAGTACTTTTTGCAAACTTGATTTTGCCCCCTACATATCACATCAAAGCTACAGAGGGCAGAAGTGAAAATGTCCTCCTAACAGGCCCCTCTTCACTATTAAATATACTGGTGATGTGGTAAGTCTCTTAAGTGTCTAGCTACCGGTACAGAAAAAGACTGCAAAGTGCTTGCCAATTTACAACACATTTTAAATCTTTAAGCCACTTAGTGAATCGAGTATGAGTCACCATTCTTAGTCTCCCTTTCAGTTCCCTCTGATATAGGGAACTAGGTAAAATAAGCTTTCTAATTAGCCAGGTTACATGTGATGTGGCGGAGGGGGTGGCTGGGACTAGTGTAGCCACATTTGATCCTAAAGAGCAGACTTAGAACAAGCCAGGCAGAGTGAACATATGTATATATCAGAAAGGTTTTGAGGCTAGAAAGGGTTAAATAACCCCCCAGGGGCAAGACGTGAAACGTGAGAATGTCTGGTGTGTAGAGGCCAAGGAAGAAAGAACCCAACCCTAATGGCTCACGTGACCACCTCCACCTCAGCAGGGAAAGGCAGGCCAGAGGCGCTCAGTCTTTATTCCGTGCAGTATCTCCTAGACAGCAACTGTGTGCAGGGCATGCTGCCTGGTGTTTTTGGAGGCATCAGAGATGACTGGGAGAGCTGGTGGCCAAAGGAAATGGGACAGATACATATGCCAATAGTCTGAAACCAGAAGAACAGAAGGCAGGGGACCTTCTAGAGTTCAGAAGACAAGGGCACATCTGCCTAGGGAGGCGGGGAGGAACAACTCCAGGACAGACAGGCATCTGGCCAGACCCTGAAGCACAGGCAGACCCTCTACAGAATGAGATGAGGGGGAAGCCCCTCTCCTAGTTGTGGGGGGAAGCAGCCCAGGTAAAGTACCAGCTGCACTGTCAGAGGAACTGCACCAGCGGACGCAACCATTTAACTTAAGCATAAGGAACGAGGATAGGGCAAGAGGGAAGCCAAGAGAGTCAGGCTTGGAACCACGGAGATTTGTGAACCTGAGGTGGACAGGGTCTGGGTTGGGCTGTAGGGATGATTACTTGGCAGGGTAGGATAGGTAGAATGAATAGAAAGCAGAGACTGAAGGCAGCAAGGTCACTTACGTGATCACTGCAGTTGTCCAGGTCAAAAGGCTAGTCAGCATGTGGCAATAGGAGCAGAAAGGAATGGGCTGATGCAAGAGTTAATCCACAGGACTTTAGTAACCAACTCAAGTCCTATAGGACTTCAAAGTCTTTGGGAGGTTCAAAGGACAGGGCTGAACTTCAGACTCTGGGGATTTTAGAGATGGCCATGGTGTGCAGGGTGGGTTGAACACTTCCTTCCAGACAGGCTGCAGCTCCACAGGGTGATAAGTCCAGACGCGGTCAGGGATGTGGAAAGAGAGCTCAAGGCTGAAGATAAAGCCCATGTACAGAGTCAGAGTGGAGACTGCAGTAGCTGAAGTCTAGGAAAGGGCATAAGAGGCAAGGGGCCAAGCAGGGAGTCCTGGGGAAGGCTGGTGTCTGGGAGGAAGGAGAAACAACAGTGGAGATACCAAGGGAATCGGAGAGGGGAAGAGATACTCAAGCAGGAAAGGCGGCAGACGGACGGCAGCACGTGCTGCAGAAAGCGCAAGGAACAAAGAACAGGTGGTCCAGTGTGTGAATTAGGTCATGGGGATAATACGAGCTGAAGCAAGGCCACAGGGAGTTGGAGAACAAGAGGGAAGATGGAGGACAATAAGGTAGCTATGGTGAAATTAAGATGAGGGAAGAGAGCTTCAGGACTAGGAAAGGGTTCTAGGGCTGGTCTGGCTGGTATGTCCTTTGCTTCAACCTTGAGCTGCTGTAGGCAGGAAAAAGCTGATGGGAAACGGCTCACAGGTGTGGACAGAACAGGCTGCCTTAGCCAAGAGGAGGCCCCCTTACCTTCAGAGGCCAGAGGGCTAGAGACATTCTGAGGAGGAAAGGAGGAATTTAAACGAGCTTGCCAGGAGTCTGCCCATCTCTAAGGCTCTTTAAGGTGGCTCAGATGGTAAAGACTCTGCCTGCTACGTGGGAGACCCAGGTTTGATCCCTGGGTCAGGAAGATCCCCTGGAGAAGGGAAAGGCTACCCACTCCAGCTCCTGACTGGAAAACCCCATGCACAGAGGAGACTGGCGGGCTACAGTCGATGGTGTCGCCAAGTCGGACACGACTGAGCGACTTCACTTTCAGTTTCTCTACCCAACTCTAACTTGATAAAGCAAGAAATCAAGGGTCCAAGTCGCAGTTTTATTTATAGTGACCTAAAAAAAAGAATCCTGAGGACACACCTCTATGGCAGAACCATGCAGCATGTGAATGGGAGCATCAGATGGGGGGGTCAAAACGCTCAACAGTCAAGCTGTCCACAGAAACAGCCCCTGCCATTTTGGCCTATCCATGCCCCCGCCCAATCTTCTCCAACTTAAAAAATTACTGTCCCTCCCCCATGCCAAAGATATCAACACATGTGGCCATCCCTGAGAACTGGTTGTGCCTGCCTTCAGATTGCATCAAGATTTCAAGGTGTGAGAATTCCCTGGTGGTCCAGTGATTAGAACTCGTCGTTTTCACTACTGAGGGCACAGGTTCGATCCCTGGTCAGGGTACTAAGATCCTACAAGCCTTATGGTGCTGCCAAGAAAAAAAAAAGGCGGGGGGGGGGGTTCCAAGGTGTAATGAATGGATACAACTGGTCAAGTCAGCTATGGGACTAAAGCTACTGAAGCCCAAGTAACATGTATCTGCTATCCTTGTGATGACAGAAAGGGAAAGCCCAGTCGCTATGGATATCTGCAGACAGCACAAATCAGAAGTGCTAGGGTGTGGTGGAAAGACTCAAGTCCACAGACAGGTACTCAGGATCACCTCAACTCCTGAGGGTCCCCCAAGGAGCTAAGTAATTGCATGGGTGCCTTACCACCCTGGACCTTGCCATCCTCGCCCCCAAATCAAACAGGTTGGAATCTATAGTCATAAAAACTCCTTCTGGTTCTAAAAGTTATGAGTGACTTGGGTTCAATCTCCACATAAAATGAGTGGCCATAATAACAACAACATCACATTATTATAGCACCTTGTAGCCTTCACATGCATTTTCCCAAGTAAGGTAGGTATGGTGCCCATTTTGCAGACAAGGGAACTAAGGTTCAGAGATATAGTGGGCCCAGGGCCCACAGGTGCTGAGACAGCAGACAGCACCTGGACAGCAGACCTACTGGTCTAGCACTGCTTCTCCTAGGTATTCAGAGTGCAATATCAGCTTACTAATGGTGTCTGCACTTCTCAGAAAAACCCTGTTGTTGTTGTTTAGTTGCTAAGTCACATTCAACTCTTTGCGACCCCACAGACTATAGCCCGCTAGGCTCCTCTGTCCATGGGATTTCCCAGGCAAGAATACTGGAGTGGGTTGCATTTCCTCCTCTGGGAGATCTTCCTAACCCAGGGATTGAACCTGCATCCCCTGCATTGGCAGGTGAATCTTTACTGCTGAGCCATGGGGGAAGCCCTAAGATTCTGGAAAATGGTATTAAGGTGAACCTAAAACCCAAGACAGCCTCCACACACCTAGACAACACTCAGTTTGGGTCAAGATCAGGCACATTCTCTGCTGGTTCACACAGAAGTTGCTACTTGGAGGGTCCTCTTGTTGTGAACAGGTTTTGTTTGGTCTTGTTTTTCTTCCTTTTCTCATAATTGGTGGACCTGTAACTAACATTCTGTATGATTTAGCATGGAGCATGTGAGAACATTAGGCGGGGGAGGGGGGTGAGATTAAACCTCTGTTTGTGCCAAAAGGCTTTACGTAGTCTGGGAGGTCAAAAGGAAGAAAAAAAAAAAAAGGAATGCTTTTCCTGCATCACAGCAAGCTTGACAGGGTAAACCACGGGGTGTTCATTTCCTGAACATCAAAACATTAGCGAGATTGAAATGTCTGGGAAGGATGGCCAAAATGCTAAGCTGTGATGGGATCTGTACACATTCAAGGACTTGAAAAGCCAACCCAAAGAGCTGGGAAAGAAGTGGTAGGGACAGGGAGTGACAGAAAACAACAAGGTTTCACATACAAACTGTTTTGCCAAATTCTCTGCCACTTTCTTCTGTGGTTTCCAGATCTGTCTTTCGTGTTCATTGCTGTCAAATCTCTTGACAGTTGGACAACCACAGCCAATTTCTCCCAAGCGTTTCTTTACAGGAAACCAAAATACTACTACAAAAATAATCCTCTTCCAAGCGTATGCCCAGACAGACCAGCGAGCTCCCAATCATGCTACTGTGTTTATGCTCTGTGAGATTGAAGCTTATATTATCTTTCTGTCTCATCTGCCTGATTCTCAGTCTGTCTTACCTCTCTGGTCCAGCCACTCCCTCCTCCAGGTGCCTCCTCCCCACCTCCTCCAGTCTTCATTCTTCTTCTATTTCCATACATAATGCCTGGAGAGCCTCCCACACAATAACTACCTATTATCGCTGCCCTTACTCCCCATAGCCTGCTCAGCAAGCAGCTGCTCTCAGAAAAAAAAAACAAAAAAACCATCCCTTTTCTCAGTCAAAAGGGCCTCACTTAGAAGAAAACTCAACCAACCAACCAACCAAGCATACAACCTTAATCCAGCCAAAACCCTGAAACAAGAAATTATCTGAAACCTCCTCTTCCCACCCCAAAGAGCAATTCTCACAAAGTCCCACTGGCAGACACATCTATGACGCTGGCATTTCTGTGCCATCGCTTCCTGCCTGCCAGCCTCTCCAGAATGTCTCCATTTTCAGGGCCTGGGCAGCTGCAAGCAGTCAGCAGCACTTCCCCTTCCCTCACAACCCACAGGACTCCTGGATCAGGGCTGAGAACACCCCCACACTTCCCCCTGGAGCACAGCCCACTGAGGGTCTGGGTCAGGGCTTGGAAATGCAAAGCTAGAGGAGGGAAAAGTGGTTAAAGACAGACTTGGAATCTAGGCAGCTGGCTCTGCCACTTTCTAACTGTCGTGATTCTCAGCCTGAAAAACTGGTACAAAAATGGTACCAACCTCACTGAGCGAGTATAATTAAGTGAGTTAAATGTTTAGAGATCTTAGCACCATCATAGCAGCTATGAGTAATAGTCTTTAAACATCTCATGGAGGAAATCTCAAAACTAAATCTGCCCCACCTCTTCACCAAGGCGGCTCCCAGCTGGAGGGTGCTGCAGGCTCCCTGTGGAACCATTGTCCTCGGGCTGGGAATCCCTTTGGATGTGGGGACAAGGGCAATTTGGAAGAGCAAGACCAGTCCTCCACCTGGGAAGTACTCACAAACCCCATTCCCTTTTAACTCACCCTATTATGCACCGGGAAAGGCATATTCAAAATCATATTTTATAGTCAAAGTAATAATATCTCAGAGATAGCAAGAACACAGTACTCACTATAAAACAAGTTACAAAAGGCCTATGTTTTTAGAAAGGCCAATGTTCATTTGAGGTGGGGCTGATGCTTCCTGGGTGGTGCAGTGGTAAAGAACCCACCTGCCAATGCAGGAGTCCCAAGACACATGGGTTTGATCCCTGGGTCGGGAAGATCTCCTGGGTCGGGAAGATCTCCTGGAGAAGGAAATGGCAACCCACTCCAGTATTCTCGCCTGGAAAATTCCATGGATAGAGGAGCCTGGCAGGCTACAGTCCATGCAGTCACAAAGAGTCGGACACGAGTGAGCACACACACACATCAGATATGATACTTCAAGACTAAGAGTAACTAGAACAAAGATTAAAGGGAGGGCTAAAGGTATTCTGCATCCACAACAGTTGCTGTCTCTGTGCCTTGAAGATGATGGATGGATGGATGGATGGATGGATGGATCTCTCTCTTTACACACATCTCACTCACCCCTCCCACAAAATCATCTAGTTATATATGGCTGAAATAAGAGGGCAAACCTAATTTTTATTTATATCCTTTTCCTGTTTCTTGTTTGACTGGTCACAGCAGAACTGAATACAAAGGACCAACATCTCTGCTGAGAAGGAGAAAAAATGGCAAGTTACACTCAGTAACAAGCACCCAAGGTCCTGGAGAAGGAAGGAATGCAGTTTATTGAATCTTCTAACCCAGCCAAAGCTAATCCTGCATTCTTATCGCATCTGTTATCTGTACATGCAAAGCTTCCCCATACACGCAAAAGAATGCCCGGGTCCAGAGGCCCCACCTTTGGCAAACAGGTGTTGCTATGCCTGTGAATATACAACGCCAGGCAGAGCCAAGGCCCCTGTACACAGGCAGAGTGGTTCAAAGGAAAGAACATCTGAGGAATGCAGTTGGGGCCAGGCCTGCTCTTGCCCAGGATTTCTGGTTCTGCTCCCCACCTCCAAATTGGAGAGGAAAGGCTGACACACAGGTGTTCAGAGCCATCAGACCAGCGTTTCACAAAGGGGCAGAAGGGACAGTGACAAGACGCTGCTTCCTGGTGGCACAGCTCATGGGAAAGACCCGGGAAAAGAGGAAATATTGAAAATAGACCTTTGGACCCTGCCCACCGGTATTCACACCCAGTTTATCTTTTCCAGGAGCTTAACACAGACCAGGCTGTAATAAGATGAATACAGCAGGCTGAACAGGCACCTGGAGAGGAAAGGAGGAAAAGGGAGGGGGGGTGCAAACTGCATTTAAGACATAGGCCCTGCCCCTCCTGGTCTGGTCTGGGGAGGGCAAAAGCCATCCCCTCCAGCAAGTTCTCGGCCCCCCCATGTGCTCACCTCCGGCCATTGGAGGGACCTACAGCGTTATAAGTGATTTCTTCTCTGCAGGCACTTTCAGAACACACACATACACACACAAATGCAAAGATGTGGTAATGTATAACAGTGAGGTTAGTGACAGTCACAGTGAGGGCCACTCTGAATGGATCAACAACAGTACTTTTCTCCCTGGCTGAGAAAAGAACAGAGCAGAGCGGGGTTCCTTCCACCCAAATGCTCTCTGTTGCCACACCATCCTGTCGGCAGTTTTAATGTGGCTTCTCACCAAATCTCTGCCAACGTGTGCCATATGAACACGAGTGTAAGTGCGTTTATTAATTGCGGGGGGGAGGGGGGGTGCAGAAACGTGATTTCTTGCTGTTGGAAAAACAGGCCCCGATAACCCAGTTGCAAGGCCATGGAACAGTGCTCACAGCCCCAGCATGATGAAGCGTGAAATACTTTAAGGGAGCAGTCATTCTTCATCCTCAGCACCTGAGCCTCAGCCGATCTCTCAAGGAGATAGCACAGCCTCCTTCCCACAGGGCCTGGCCAGGCAGCCACCCGCTGGGCACAGGCCCTGAATAATTCATGGTCCGCCCAGTCACTCAGCAGTGCCAAGGCCCGCCAGCTGCCATTAACTGGGAGGCAGGCTCCAGGCCTACGGTGAAAGAATGAAACACTATCAACTACCTCGGAGACCTTCTTTACAGGAACCGACAATCCTTCCCCATGCTCTTTTTCTCCTCAAGTGAAACCATGTACTTTTCCACCAGATCAAAGCATAGCTGACTTTTACTCTAAGGAGGACGGGGTCCCAAGTATAGATGGTGTGGAGTGGCGGGGGAACAACATCCTCAAACGAGCACTTGGTCAGGGTGTCATTCCCCTGCTCGGCATGCTGAGACACACAGGTAAAGGGCCCGACCCTGTGCCTGACACCAGACAGACGCTCCATAAATGTCAGTCCTTGTCCCTCCTCCTACCTGTCTGTCTGCTCCAGCCAGACCGGTCCCTGCCCCACCACCTGTCTCAGGCTTTCCCATCTCCACGCCTCCAGTCCTGGCGCTCCCCTCTCCTCTCCCTCTGTCTGAAGTCCACCCATCCTTCAAGCCCAGCTCAAAACTTCCCTCCTCCAGGAAGGCTTCCCAGACTATCCTAGCTGGGATTCTGGCTCTTTCTCAGAAACCCTACACTGGCACTGTCAGCCCCCCTTGTCTGGCACCTTTCATGGGCTGCTGCTGCCCTAGAGGACTGCTTATCTCTTCCTAGGCACTGGTCTTATCTACCTAATTAAAATAATGGAGAATGCACCAGCTACAGAGAAATGAAAAGTGGGCTGCAGTCTCTGACGCTGACTGGCCTTGCTGACCCGACTCAAGTCCCTTGGCTGCTAACAATGTTCTCCCTAAAAACCAATGGATCTGAAGCAATAAAGCTCTAGGGTCCTATCGATACAATGCTCTTGGACATACATCATGATCTGTTTTAGGAAAGATGCACGTCTTACATAGTCTTCACTCCACACCTAGTCCAGTATCCTCTAAGAAACAACTGTTCAAAAGCGATATAGCCATGTCAGAAGCCTGAACACAGAACAGAGCCAGGGCTCTGTGAAGGGAATTGACCTTCCATGAAGGTGAACTGCAGGGCCTGTCCACCTTATGTAGCACTCCCTAGTCCGTACCTTAATCTTTCACAAGAGGATGAGAGCTAGAGCTCCAAACAGGGGTCAAAAAGGGCCTCCTCAACATGCACCCATCTGAGCCAACCATCTCATCGACAGAGAAGGAAAACGAGGCCCAGAGCAGTGTGCCCAGAGACACGGGTGGTTACTGCACACCAGCAATCAGCATGCCTTCTGAATCTTCGCTGCTCTCTCATTCCAGGGAACACCTGAAGGCATCAGGGGCTGAGGACAAAGGCAGTGGCACGCATTTCTTGTGCCTTGTAGTCAGGGAAGTGGGTCCAGGGCTTGAAATCAGAGAAGGGGCACCCTCATCCCCTCTCCTACCTCCCTTCCAGCATCCAACCTGCCTCCTCTGCAGCATCCAACCTGCCTCCCTTCTAGCATCCAACCTGCCTCCTGTCCAGCATCCAACACCAAGCCTACGGAGCCTACAGGCAGGTACTAAGTGGCAGATGGTCCATATCTTTCCGAGTATTCTCTGATATCCAACTTGTACCAGCAGAGAGACAAGGAGGCCCTGGACTATGGTACTGGCCTCTTTGATACCACCCTCCCAGCCTAGTAGAGACCCGGACGCAGTCAGCTATCAGAAACCTGAATCCCAAGGCCTGTTGTGCAAAGACCCCCCTTCTCTCAGTTTTCTTCACTGGACTTTCCTCTATTGCTCTTATGATGTTCAGGGGGAACAGTTTACTCAGGAGGCTTTTTTTTTTTTTAATCTGACCAATGGATTTCTTCACTATAGCCAGCACTTCAATGACAGGTAAAGAATGAGAGAGAGGAGAGAGACTAGGTTCTTTTCTAAAACCTGCTATGCTCACTTTGGAGAAGGCAATGGCACCCCACTCCAGTACTCTTGCCTGGAAAATCCCATGGACGGAGGAGCCTGGTAGGCTGCAGTCCATGGGGTCGCGAAGAGTCAGACATGACTGAGCGACTTCACTTTCACTTTTCACTTTTATGCATTGGAGAAGGAAATGGCAACCCACTCCAGTGTTCTTGCCTGGAGAGTCCCAGGGATGGGGTCGCACAGAGTTGGACACGACTGACGTGACTTAGCAGCAGCTATGCTCACTTATAACCACCTCTCCACTCATCTTCTGCTACCATTTCTATCACTTTTTAAAATTACCATCTACCAGGAAAACCAGGCATTGTGACCATGACGGTACCTTTTTTCCACTGCACCTTTAACTTAATAACAATAAACGCTTCAATAAAGGATGGGTAGAAACTGGAACCCTTGTGTACTGCTAGTGGGAATGTAAAATGGTGCAGCTGCTATGGAAAACAATATGATCGCTTCTCAAAGAATTAAAAATAGAATTATAGATGATCCAAAAATCTCAATTCTGGGTTTACCCTAGACAACTGAAAGCAGAATCTCAAAGTGATATCTGCACACCCATGTTCACTACAGCATTATTCACAGCAGCCAAGAGGTGGAAGTAATCCAAATGTCTATGAATGAGTGAATGGATAAAGAAAATGTGGTATATACATACAATGGGCTACTATTCAGCATTAAAAAAGAAGGAAATCCTGTCACATGTTTCTACATGGATGAACCCTGAGGACAGTATGCTGTCATTACAAGGACATTATGCAATAAGCCAGTCATAAAAAAGATGGGTACTTACAGTTCATGGAACTCTGCTCAATGTTATGTGGCAGGCTGGATGGGAGGGGAGTTTGGAGGTGAACGGATACATGTATACATGTGGCTAAGTCCCTTCACTATTCACCTGAAACTATCATGACATTGTCAATCACCTATACCCCAATACAAAATAAAAAAGTTAAAAATAAAAGATGGGTATTGTATGATTCCACTTACATGAGGTAACTAGAGCAGTCAAACTCAAGGAAACAGAAAGTAGAATGGAGGTTGCCAGGAGTTGGGAGAGGGGGAACCTGGGAGCTGTTGTTTAACGGGAATAGAGTTTCAGTTTTGCAAGATAAAAATGTTCTAGAGATTTACTGCAAGACAATGTCAATATAGTTAACACTATTGAACTGTCCACTTAAAAATGGTTAACATGGTAAACTCTATGTAATGAGTTTTTTTAACCACAATTAAAATTAAAAAGGTCTGGTACAGTCTCAGGGGGAATCCACTCCTGGGCATGGCTATAAGAGCAGATCTAAGGCCAAGTTTCGTGCTTAGACTCTCAACTTGAACAAAACATTCTCAAACGCTATCAACCAACACACTGATTCCTTCAAGTCCTCTCTTTAACCCTTAAGAAGGAAAAAAAGAAAAAACTGGATGAGAATTCTGCCAACTCCCATTTTTACAACAAAAGTCCCAATAAATTACTTATTGACTCCAAATTGCTTCCAAGTCTGTCTCTGTACATAGTGCTCCAGAGTCACTTCCATTCACCCCAGTTACCCCTAATGTCAGGCCTTCTGATCTCTACACGCCCAACTTTCATGAAATTGTTCAAAAATTATTTTTTCAGTCAGCCTCTTTGAGGTCGAATCCCCACATCACAAATTTGTAATAGCAGTTTTTGGTATGTTAGGAAGAATCAGTGGCAACACATCATAGTTAGGCAGGCACGCACACACCCACACAATCTGGGTGTGGGTACAGATGTGGGTGAGAGTCTCCATCCCACAGGTGCACAGGATCACATTGGTAGATAATGAACAGAAAGGCTTTCCATACTCCTAAGGTTTTGTGATACTCCATCATCAACTCTCCTGAAATATTCAGACTCACTGATACCCTCTTAAGTGTGGGTATATCCATAGTTTTCTGTCAAGAATAATTTCCGTGTAAAAAGGGCCCATGAAGCAATGGATCACAGCTCTGACTGATTAAAGTGTCCTCCATCCTGCCTATGTAAGATTATGGAAGGGCAAATGGCAAAAATCATTACATAGAAGAAGGGCCTGTAATTTGAAGTGATTATACTCAAAGTCTTGTTAACACTCTATAAGAGCCTGCATTTCTGACTCATCAAACATAAAAAGTTTACAAAAAATTAACAAGAGTCTAGGACTTGAGTCAGAGTCACATGGCATTTAGTATTTCCTGGAGAAGGACAAAGGTTGCTATCATCACCATACACAGTCTACATCTCACCGTGTACACAGAAACCACTGGGAAAAGAGGCCCTAACTCACCCTGGCAACCGCAGGAAGGCAGTCTGCTAACTCCTCAGGGGCCCACACACACTCTTGGAGGCCTATTATTGTTGTTCAGTCACTAAATTGTGTCCGACTCTTTGTGACCCCATGGACTGCAGCATGCCAGGCTTCCCTGTCTCTCACTATCTCCTAGAGTTTGCTCCAACTCATGTCCATTGAGTCGGTGATGCCATCCAACTATCTCATCCTCTGTCGCCCCCTTCTCCTCCTGCCCTCAGTCTTTCCCAGCACCAGGGTCTTTTCCAATGAGTTGGCTCTTCACATTTTGGCTCTTTGGCTACATTAGATGGCCAAAGTATTGGACCTTCAGCTTCAGCATCAGTCCTTCCAATGAATATTCAGGGTTGATTTCCTTTAGGATTGACTGGTTTGATCTCCAAGGGACTCTCAAGAGTCTTCTCCAGCACCACAAGCCTATGGAGGTCTATGGACCTTAGTATATCTAACCAGTCCACCTCCTTATTTTTCAAATGAGGACAGTGAAGCTGAGAGAGGCTAGATGATTTCTCTAAAGTCTCAATTAGCCAAGCCCAGCAGCATCCCAATCTCCGGACTGCAGTAACAGTATTGACAGCAGCACTTTCGTCAATGCCATAAACAGCTTTGGGACCTAAAAAAATTTTCCCTAGACTTTAATGCCCATCTTTAATGTCTGGCTTTTCTATAACAGTAGAACAGGAGTGGGACAGTAGGTATTTAAATAAAGTGCCCACTTAGTATTTGTCACTTTGCAGAATCCTAGGATACCTTTACTAATTTAATTTCATCCTTCCTTAAATAAAACTTACCGCTTTTCAAAAGATGTTTTCCAAGTTGTTTCTACAACCTACCAACAGTCATATCTAGGATATATTTTACACCTCCATACCTTATAAGGTAATTCATACCATCATACCTTTTTAGTATACTACTTAACACAAATGTTTGACCTTTTTTTAAAAAAAATAGGTCACTTAGGTCTCCCTTTTAAAACTGGTCACACTTCTCTTGTGCTTGACAACCAGAAGAAAGAATGCTTATAATATCTGATTCTTTATTCAGCTTTCCTATTAAACACAGGTGATGTTTGGCTGTATCAGGAAAGGTTTTAAAGTCAGCTTAATTTAAAATAAATAAAGTCAGCTTAATCACCACTGATGTCACAAATGAGTATTCATTACTTTCAAAAAAAAAAATCAAAAAGCTTTGTTCTAATATCTGTTCCTCCAGCAGTTCTAATCTTCTAAGTTTACTGAAGGTATCTCAAAGTCTTACTCATAATTCTCTAACATGGGGTAATCACGGGGAGAGGTACAATATTCTTTTTCCATGAATTAAAGGGTGTTCAGAGGCCAACGAATACTTATGGGAAGGAGGACAATTTCCAAGGGAGTTAGAGAAGCTGGGTTACAGATAGACATCAGAGGCTTTCAATTACTGCCTTGGAATGCAGTATTTATACCACCACTAAAGCAGGCAGGCTGGGCAAATAACAACCTAATTTAGAAAATCTCAGACTGAAATCTGTGAAACAGGGGCTAATGCCCCCTACTGAAGACTGCTCTTAATATTATAGTAATATTTTTATAATCTTGCCCAAGATGAAAGTGATACACAAATTTTAAATATTACAAACAATCCCCCTGAAAATCTAGCAATATTTCTTCTTTACTATCCCCTGATACCAAACTACAGCTGTCTCAACAAGAGGGAACAGGGCCCTAAAGCTAATAACCCCCACAGAGGACCAACCCTCTCCCAGCAAGTGCAGGCAACTTGACTTGGATGTTCTTTTTTGTTTTTTTGGCTGTGCCCCACAGCATGTGGGACCTTAGTTCCCTAACCAGGGATTGAACCCATGCCCCCTGCATTGGACGGCAGAGTCTTAATCCCTGGATGGCCAGGAAGTCCCTTGACTTGCATGTTCTATGCTAAGCTCATCTGTCTCCCTCCGAGGAACACGAGTCTCCCACTTACATCTCCATCCCTCCTGCTCCCTCCAATCTTGGCTATTTGCAGAGGAAAAAAAAAATTTCTTTCTCAACCTCCACTCCAAGAAAAGCTTTAAAATATTTTTTATGACACGCTTTCCTTAAATCATTGTCCCAATAAATGTTCAGGGTTCTGATCATCGTAATGTGCACTGAGTGCAAAAACCCCAAAATAGGAAAACGCAGCAAGAGAAGACACAAATGTGAAGAATGTCTTAAGAGTTTTTTTTAATTAAAAAAATGAGGTTTTTCCAATGCCCTCCCCCCACCCTCACCCCCACTCCCAGGAGAAGACCTGGAGTCACAAAAGCCCTGTGAACACCACAGCACAAAAGGCCACAGGTCAGCCCCATCTTTAGGCCATCAGACATATGCCCATGTTCCTGCTTTTCCACCTGACTTCTGATCCACCCACCGTGCACTCATGTATCATTTCTCAATATGGAAGCCCTCCTTGCAGGAGGAGAGAGGAGCCCTCTCTTCACAAGATTGATCTCCCAAATGTGTGTGTGTTCTTAGTTGCTCAGTTGTGTCCGACTCTTTGCAACCCCATGGACTGTAGCCCCCAGACTCCTCTGTCCATGGAATTTTCCAGGCAAGAATACTGAAGTGGGTTGCCATGCCCTTCCTCCTACTGCATTGTTATAATTAGCAGCCCCTACTGTATGCCTACCGTGTACAAATGCTGAGCTTGGCACCTTCCATGTTAAAGTTCTGTCAACACTCCCATAGGGAGGATATTATGGTTCTCATCCTATAGAAGTAACTTTGTCCACTACCTTATAGCTGGTAAGGGACAGAATAGACATTTAGTCCCAGACTCCAGGCCTCGAAAGCCACTCTCCTTTCTCAGCATCAGAACTGAGATGGACAGTCCTGGATGCCTGAATTCAAATCTAGGAATAGCCAGGTGCTCAGGCCCTAGAAGGACCTGTGCATGGGTGTGTGGGGAAGCAGATGAGAAAGCCCCCCATATGGTTCCCAAAAGCCAGGGAGAATGTAGGCAAATGCAAACTAAGGAAAACATAATACAGTCCTGAAAACTGGAGGCCACAGGATAGAGCAAAAACAAATAAAAATTAACAGTGACCAGCCTTGCATATTCGTGACCAAAATACCCCACACAACTCTGAAGATACCCCAGCTTCTAGCACCCAGAGCAAACAACTTAGCATGAGGCTTCATATAACCAGAACCAAGCTCCCACTCCTCCAGCTGCCCTTTCCCACCCCCGCCCCCAACAGTCCACTGGAGAGCAAGGCCTAGAGATTCAGTTTAAATCCTTGCTTTCTCAAACCCTTGGCCATCGCCCCAGTTTCAGGGCCTCCTCCTCGTCTCCAGACAAACAGGACAGTCTCCTTAAATGGCTTCCCTCCATCTAGCTGTTCTCCTTGGCCTTCCTCCATGGTGTCCCCAGGAAGGCTCAAGTCCCACCTACCAGTGTCCTCAGGTTAAGTCACTAGAAGGTTCAGGATCCCTGGGGCTAAAAAAACCAGGTGAGGCATTCTGTTTCATGCAGAGTGGCTCCAGGCTTGCCATTATACATACTGAAATAACAAATGTGATTCTACTTAAAAATAAAAACTCTCCCGAATTCAAGTGTAGAAAACCACTAGCCCAAAGGACGAAGGACTGAACTCCTTGGCATGACATTCGAGGCCCTCCTCGTTTACTCTTACGGCTCTCACTTGAGCTCCTTCTCACTTCTGGTGTCTCCCCGAGGGAGCTGGGCACCATCATGCCATTCAGGGCGCCACCTGCTCACCCTGAAACTCTGCTGCATCTACTGACACTGCCTCTCCTCTGCGAGAACTACAGAAAATCTTTTCTGCTGACCACAGGCTTCTTTCCACTTCATCATCTATCTCTATACAGTTGACCCTTGAACAACATGGGTCTGAATTGTGCAGGCCCAATTATACGTGGATTTCTTTCAACAGTAGATGCTACAGTGCTACATGATTCATGGTTGGCTGAATCCAGCAGATGCAAAAACCACACATACAGAGGAACCACGATACAGAAGGCTGACTATACAGTTACACCCGGATTTTCTACTGCATGGAGGGTCAGCATCACTACCCCCCATATTGTTGGAAGGATCAATTGTATTTCTAACGCTATTCTCAGTGCCTGACACATAATGGATGCTCAATAACTATTTCATTCATTCATTCACTAATGAGTGAATGAAACAAAACATGAAATAATCACTCTAATCATCGTGATTCATAAAGCTTCAAAACAGAGACCACGCAGATGTACTTTCAAATGAACCTGTCACCACAGGATCTTCCAACACTTGTTTGTTATAAACTCTAACTAGGAAATCAATACTAGCATTAAAAAAGAGGAACTGAAAATATCAGAGCAACGCATGAAATACATGTAAACACTACTTCGCAAAATTCAAATGTGGGTGGACACACACACACATATACCCATATATAGTCCCTCAGGACGGTTCAACTCGATTTTGCAAAAGCAATATGCATGAGGTAGAAACCATACTTCAGTCTGTGAATTTTGATCATTTGATGATATTGTCTCGTGATGCTGAGCAGCAGCTCCAGTCAGCCAGGTGATCAAGAGGGTAAATATACTTACAGCCCTTCTGGTTTTCACTTTCAGTATAGCATACACCCATACATTACATGAAACAGACAACACTTTATTATAAAATGGGCTTTATTAGATTCAGACTAATATTAAGTGGTTCTGAGCACATTTAAGATAGGCTAGGCTAAGCTATGGTGCTCGGTAGGTTAGGTGTATTAAATGCATTTTTGACTTGTGACATATTCAACTTGCTGATGGGTTTATCAGGACAAAACTTCGTTGAAGATCTGGACATAAATTTATGTGCATACTGGGCTGCTACAAAAATTCAGTTCTTACTGATTATTTCCCTCAAATTTTTTGTTTCAAAATATTAAGTCAGTTATAGGTTAGATCAACGTGATTACTCTAAGGTCCTCCATTCAGTTTTTAAAACATAGAAACTACATGCTTCATGATAAAATTGAGTTCAGATAATAATGGTGTTAAGGGTGCCAATTAAAATGGCTCCCTGAATGTGAAAGAGTTAAAAAGAAAAAAAAAAAAAACCTACATGTGGGTGCACCTGAAGATTATGGCTAATTAAATGCACAAAGAAGGCACAAGCAAGCACACCTGTTAATTCAGTGCCAGGGGTTTGGGGTTTCAAATTAGTATCAAGTGCCTCCTGCAGCGTGGCCTCCTCGCCATCCTGTATTTCTCAAGGCAGTCTTAAATACTTCTCCATTATTTACAAGCATCCTACAAACATGGGCTTTCCCTCATATGCTTGGAGGCAGTTCCAGGGATGGTGTGCTCGGGGCAAACGCCGGAGGCATACACTGATCCTCTGCAGAGTGACCAGTTCCAGATACAAAAGTCTGTATCTTCACCGCAGAGTCACACAGAGGTTAACAGATTTCATCTCTACTCTTATTTCTCCAACATCAGTATATAACACAGCTTTGGGACTATCAATCCATGGAACTATCAAACCCACATACTGGCTAGAGGAAAGGTAAAACTGACTTTCGGGGGTGGGGCAAGATGGCTAAATGACAGGCCACTAGCCCTGTGGATTTAGAAAGTTACTAGATTGTTTCTGTTGTTGCTAACCACCGGGAAAAAAAGGCTTAAATTACACAACAGTGAAAACAACCACCATGACAACAGCACTCAAGTTCACTTGGAGCCTAGTCTCGGGGACAGAGGCGTGGTCCTTGGCTGTCGCAGCCAAAGTGAAGTCACTCAGTTGTGTCTGACTCTTTTTGACCCCATGGACAACAGACTACCAGGGTCCTCCATCCATGAGATTTTCCAGGCAAGAATACTGGAGTGGGTTGCCATTTCCTTCTCCAGGGGATCTTCCCAATCCAGGGATAGAACCCGGGTCTCCCACATTGCAGGCAGATGCTTTACTATCTAAGCCACTGCAGCAAATTGGGAGGTAACCTAGGAGCCATACACTACAATGACAGCATTCCCTTCTCAGTCATGCATGTTCACCACATTTGCCAAATTCCCTATGTCCTTAAAGTCAGGATACAGTATTCCAGGAGGAAAACTGTGGCTGACATACAAATTTGTGATAAACCATTAAATTATCAAACGCCAGTTGCTGGCACCCACTTGAGGTTAACAATGACACACAGGAGAACACAGGCAAACTTCAGGCCCATCCAGGAGTGCCTGCCTCTTTAGAGATGCCCCCCATTAAGCATCTATTTGGGCTTCCCTGGTGGCTCAGAGGTTAAAGCGTCTGCTGCAATGCGGGAGACCTGGGTTCGATCCCGGGGTTGGGAAGATCCCTGGAGAAGGAAATGGCAACCCACTCCAGTATTCTTGCCTGGAGAAACCCACGGACGGAGGAGCCTGGTGGGCTACAGTCCACAGGGTCACAAAGAGTCAGACACAACTGAGTGGCTTCACTTCACTTCAAGCATCTATAGTATCCCAGAAACATGGAAGAAAGAGAGACAAAGAGGAAAGAGGTCCAGAAACACTGCAGTGACCTGAAGGAGGAGCAGACAAAACAAGAAATCTTCAGCTTTAACTCTTCTGGCCAAAAAACAAATAAACAAACAGACAAAAAACCTAGGGGCAGACCTGTGCAGCACAAAAGGAGGCAGGGGCCACACTGACGGTATCGTGGAAGAATGTCTGATCCACTGTATAATGGTCTGTACCAGCTTCCAAACAATGCCCCAAACCCCCAGAAGCCTCACTGTCAATTAACAATGCAGTAGGGAGATCAGATCCTGCAAGGACAGAAGTCTAAAGCAATACTCTTTGGTGGGGGAAGACTAAACTCCCGATTCTAACCATCAACTGGTCCTGCTACTGTTCACAATAATTTACATGGAAAATATTTCAAACTTTTAGAATATGACAGGTGCCCCATAAGAAAGTGCCATTCCAGATTTTTCCCCAGTATGGTGACATTAAGCACAACATCAGCATGTTCCTCATCAACATGGAATCTGTTTTGAGGAAATGGACTGTATAAAACAGTCATCAAGACATACATCAAACTTTCAAAAGGAATTATCTTTAGGAGTAGAGACAGGCTTGGGGGAGGGGAACATTCACTGTCTACTTCCATAGAGTTTGGATTTTCTTTTTTTTTTTTACAGTGCATGCATTGTAAAGTATGATATACAGTGCAATGTTAATATTTTATAATATATTTTAAGCTAACAGTCTTAAATACATAGAACTAATTTTTCAATGGGTATTACAGAAATTAGGGAGAAATTTTCCCCAATGAAGTGACACTTAGTAGTTCTGACCATGAACCAGTTGTTCAGCGCAACCAGTAGAAGTGTTAACACATGATCACATTCTGACTTATGCAAAGAATGCTGAAAAAACATGATGCACTGTTTCTGTCTTTGAGGACTTTTTAGAAAGCAGCCAGAGAGCCAAAGCACAGATACATCCACCTTGAGCACACACACAAAATTAATAAGACTCAGGTGAGAGCCTGGGATTCCCGAAGACTTAAGAAGGCGACCCAAATGGTAGTGTGCAATACAGGGAGTGCCTGGGGACCTGGCAAACAGCCCAGCATCTCCCTGACTTCAGCCCTCTGTTTCTCACGATGCCTACGGACACAAGCATGTGGCTAATAAAGCCATTTCACATACAGGTTCAAAAAACCAAAGGACTCTGAAGACATTTAAATGTGTGCGGCAAAATTTTTATCAGCCTCACCCAGTAACACATCACTACCTTAGGGTTCTGAAAATTCACAGGTCTACAGAAAAGAGATCAAAACTTCCCTTGAAAATTAAGTAATGATGATCTGAAATCAGAATTGTGGAAAATGGGCCTGTTTATCAATCAGAAAATGGAGACTAGGATTCAGGTTTTGGGAAACTGTGACACCTTTATATAACAGTCCCATGAACTGACTGTCTTATATTATATAGCCTATTTCCCAAAAATAGAAAACATATTGGTAAGGAACATGCTAATGTACTTACGTCACTATACTGCTAAGAAATATGGAGTGACATGCTATTACCAGGCACCTGTCACACATTCCTGGTCGTTGAGGCCCCAAAAGAAACAACAGTCTAGACAAGTCACTAAATCGCCAAGCAAATTCACAAGTTAACTTAGGTACAAACTGAACAGCTAACTCTAATAAGGCACACTCTAAAGACTGACACGCTAATGCTCATTTCTCTATATTTTTTCAAAGGTATTAAAGGAAGCTGTTGAGCCTTCCCTGGAGGCTCAGACAGTAAGGAATCTACCTGCAATTCAGGAGATCTGGTTCGATCCCTGGGTCAGGAAGATTCCCTGGAGAAGGGAATGGCTACCCACTCCAGTATTCTTGCCTGGAAAATCCCACGGACACAGGAGCCTGGTGGGCTACAGTCTATGGGGTTGCAAAGAGTCAGACATGACTAAGCGACTAACAAAAAGGAAGCTATAAGGTTACTGGATGCTTTGTTTTAAAAGAAGCAGTTAGTCAATGGCGAAAGTCACCGTGCCATTTTATAAGATAGTTTTATCTCTGAATCAAGAACATCAATCTATCTGAAAACAGGCCATGAGCATCCACTGTTATGCACTGCCATCTGCCCAGCACCCACCCCCTTTTGTAGGAAGAGTTCCATGTGGTTCCAGGGAGAGCTACCACGTTTTTACATCCCTCTGCACCCCCACATCACAGTTCACCCATTCAGGAGTTACCCCTTGACCAAAGTCTAGTAAATTACAGCCTCCTTATCAAACAGCCACCAATGTTTCCAACTGAAGCTAGAAAAATGAGGCAAGAGGTGGATAGCAAAGTTCAGGGGCACATGACAGACACAGTCCCTGCTACCTGGAAGACCACCTGCAGGAGCAGAAATAGAAGCTAAAATCAAGAGACTGAGGGAGAGAAACCCTTACTTTCTGTTGTTCTGGGGCCTGTCTGCACCTTGCCTTCTCTTCTGATTGGCTGTTTGGCTCTTCCCTTGGTCACACAAAATACACCAGTATCTTTCCTCCAAAGTCCTAACATAAAGTGCCTTCCCCCACCACACCACAATTTTGCATGAGAAATGCCAACCACAGCCTCCAACTGCCAGCTGAATTCTCTCTAAGCCATGGATGGATGAGGCAGGTGTGTTTTATCCATATAGCTTCCTACTCTTTACCAATGTTTTGGATACCGCTCCTAAAGACAGTCATTTGTAAGTAATCAGTTGGTCATGATCTGGTATAAAAAGATTCTCTGGGCCAACTGGAGCCCCATCTCCATACACAACCTCACAGAGATGTGGACTAGAGAAGCCAGGATATTGAGTCATTTAGCAATGAGGTCAGAAAAGACTGGCAGTAGGTGGAGTTGGAACTACAACACACCAAAGCCACGTGTGAGCTGACGTATGGTGAGCAGACACCAGCACTGTGCAAAGGGCGCCCGTCAGCGAGGCACCCACCCCACCTGAAAGATGAAGATCACCTCCAGCCCTACTGCAGCCTCAGTCACTAATGAATTTCTGGGTCTCCCAAGCTGGAAGCTTCGCAGTAACCTGCCCCCCTACTTCACCACACTCTACCTTTTTTTATTCAGATACTTAAGTGAGTCCCTGTTTCTGACAACCAGAAAGGGCGAAGCCAGAAAAATTCTGAATGCAAAATTCTTTCCAGAGAAGCCCATCAGCAGGCATAAACCAAATGCTTGTTACCGTGGTACCCAGAAACCTCCCACCGGATTACTATACTGAATGTGATTATGTCAAAACTCATGACAGATACACAGTTTAATAACCAAAGCCATCTTAAATCAGCTTGGTGTCAAACATCAAAACCGTAATTCAAGAAACTATTTAACATCTCCCCCGATCAGTTTTCTCTACAAATTAAAATACTAAACTGAATGGTACTGCTGAAAATGGTAGTTAAATAAAAACCTTAGCTATCTGAATTTCATTGTAGAATTGACTCAGTGATATTTTTAGTTTCTTCTCATTGTGGGACGTGTTTTTTAAGTGGACAGGGACTCTATAAATGCCTTGCATATAAATGATATATTATCTTCTTACTTTCTTATATTTTCTTCTCTACTTGCTCATGGGTCCACTTTGGGAGAAAATTGGCTAGAGTTGAACGGTATAAGTGAATTCAACAGAGGGAACAAAGATGACCATACAAGATGACCAAACACCCACCAGTAGGTTTTTCTGGTGACCACATCCAAGTAAGTGAAGAAGTACTTAACTCCACAGTGCTATCCTATCAGATGCCTATGAGGGATCTGCCATCTGTTCCAAGGCAACTGCCAAATAAAATCACAGTATTATGGTGTTAGTAACTTTTACAGAATTTTTTCTGTTCTTTCCCACTAATCTACTACTATTACTTACATAAGAGAACACAGGGAGAAATGAAGTACTGACACATGCTACAACATGGATGAACCCTGAAAATATTTTGCTACATAAAAGAAATTGGTCACAAATAGCCACATATTGTAGGATTCAATTTAGTTGAAATGTCCAGAATAGACAGATCCATAGTCAGAAACTAGATTAGTGGCTGCCTGGAGATGGAGAAGAATGAAAATGGGAAGTGACTGTTAACGTGTATGCGACTTCTTTTGGGGGTGATAAAAATGTTCTGAGATTAGTGTTATTAGATATAACTGTGAGTGTATTAAAAACCACTGAACTGCATACTTTACAGGGGTAAATTTTACAATATGTAAGTAATATCTCCTTGGACTGCAAGGAGATCCAACCAGTCAATCCTTAAGGAAATCAGTCCTGAATATTCACTGGAAGGACTGATGCTGAAGCTGAAACTCCAATACTTTGGCCATCTGATGCAAAGAACTGACTCACTGGAAAAGACCCTGATGCTGGGAAAGATTGAAGGCTGGAGAAGGGGACAACAGAGGATGAGATGGTTGGATGGCATCACAGACTCGATAGACATGAATTTGAGTAAGCTCCGGGAGCTGGTGATGGACAGGGAGGCCTGGCGTACTACAGGCCATGGGGTCACAAAGAGTCAGACACGACTGAGCGACTGAACTGAAGTAATATCTCAGTAAAGCTGATACTTAACAGACAGACAGATGGCTGTGGGTTAGGGGTGTACATATGCAGAGAGAGTAGGAAAAGCAGAAGACTGGATAAAAATCATGTTTTCCTCTTCTGCTTACCTAGATAGTTTCCAACAAAAGACAGGTCACATTCCCTAAGTTAAATCATAAATCAACCATAAAATATATGGAATTTTCCCCTAAAAATGGTGATCGGAATTCAGTTATGTCCTACTCTTTGCGACCCTATAGGCTGTAGCCCTCCAGGCTCCTCCATCCATGGCATTCTCCAGGCAAGAATACTGGAGTATGGAGCCATTCCCTTCTCCAGGGGATCTTCCCAACCCAGGGATCGAACCCAGGTCTCCTGAATTGCAGGCAGATTCTTTACCATCTGAGCCAGCAAGGATGCAGCAAGAGATGATAAGGGAATTAGGATCGAGAAGTTCTCTGCCAAAGGAATAAAACTTGAAAGTGACTGAGGGGCAGGAGTGTGGGCTGGGTTAGGAAGAGGAATGGTGTGTGGTTAAGAGGTTTGATAAAGGAGAGGCTGGTGCTCCCAGGCAGGATCGTTCAGCTCAGCTACTATGGAGTTCCAGCCACTGCTGAGATGAGAGAGAATTTGAAGACTATCAGGATCAGGAGCACAAATACAAGCTGATTTCAAAAGTCAGGAGGGGGTCATCTACAGCAGCAAGGAGAAAGAGAGGGGAGGGAAATCTGAGGAACCTGTACTTAAAAGACAAAGAAAAGATTCCTGTAGTCCTATGGCTGGGACACTACTGAAGCTTTATGTGTACAGAAAATAAATTGGGGATATAATCCAGGACTGCATGTAATGACCTAAACAGACTTTCTCTCAATAGTTTTGCATAAACCCCTTTGATATGAAATATTCTTCCAGATTCAGATTTCACAAAAAATGGGTAGTGTATTTACTGGGCACTAGGGACCATGCTGCTCTCAGAAATAATCCCAAATAATGCATAATTTAGGCAAACAGCTTCAAGAGTAGATGAGGACAGAGATTGGTGATTTAGTCACTAAGTCCTGTCCGACTCTTGCAACCCCATGGACTGTAGTCTGCCAGGCTCCTCTGTCCATGGGGTTCTCCAGGCAAGAATATTGGAGTGGGTTGTCATTTCCTTCTACAGGGAATCTTCCTGACCCAGGGATTAAACCCATGTCTCCTGCACTGCAGGTAGTTTCTTTACCAACTGAGCTACCAGAGAAGCCCCAACTCCACCATGCAAAAAGCCTTTCTCTTGGGGCATAAAAGTATTCCATCTGAACAGGGTGGTGAGCACGTGAATAAGAAAAGCTCTAGCTTAATTTTCAAGGAATGAGTCCGAGCTCAAGGTGGCGTACCATCTTGGAAAGCCCAAAGTGCTTTCTATTTTCATGAAAGGGATCCTCAGAGACCTACAGCCCAGCCTCTTCTCTTTTGCTGCAGTGGAAATGGAAGCAACCGCACCAAGGTCCAAGACTCAGTCTCTCTCCAAGTTCCAAGGGGTTTTACATTACTCGACTCAGACTCTTAAAAATGGTTTTGGTTTTTCTCCCTCTTGCAATCAATCTTTCCCTCTAAATTACTAGAGTGCTAGTTGCCTGCACTACTTTCTTGGCACTGGCATACAAATAAACAGGCTTTTATCTTCCTAATTGGATCATTCCAGACCATGTTTTATAGATCTCTTTGCATATTCAATAGCAAGCTGGCGCCATACTTTCACTAGAAGGAAGTAAAATATTTTATATATATTTGTTTGTTTGTGTATTCATCCTGGCAGGGGAGATGGATTGTAAATTAACAGGCGTATTCTGGGAAGTAGAATTCTATGTAAAACCACTGTAGTACAGGAGATCTTAAAAAATATGAAGCCAGTATCTAAACCATCTAATTAAAAAATTCATTATTATTGGTAGAAAGAACAATAGGACATCTCTCTCAAAAAAGGTAAATTAAAAAATCTTTTACCTTTAAAAAAAAAAAAAAAGAGTTACTGTTTTTCTTTTTGATTTTTTTTGCTTTTAATTAATTTATTTATTTGGCTGTACTGGGTCTCAGTTTCAGCATGCAGGATTTTTAGTTATGATATATGTGATTTGGGCTTCATAGGTAGAGCTAGTGGTAAAAAAAAAAAAAACCCTGCCTGCCAATGCAGGAGACATACAAGTTCAGCCTCTTAGTTGGGAAAATCCCCTGGAGGAGGGCATAGCAACCTACTCCAGTCTTCCTGCTTGGAGAATTCTTTGGATAGAGAAGCCTGGTGGGCTAGGGTCCATCGCGTCTCGAAGAGTTGGACACAACTAAAGTGACTTAGCACACACATGTGGGACCTAGTTCCCTGGCAAGGGATCGAACCCAGGCCCCTACACTGGGAGCTCAGAGTCAGCTGCTGGACCACCAGGGAAATCTCCTCTTCTACAGTTTCAAAATAAGTTTCCACCATCTGTGCAGGTCTATCCGTTTGCGGATTAAGTATACTAAATCATATAAGTATGTAACCTTAAGGATAGCTTGAAATTTGCAATCAACGGGCAGAAAGTAGAGGCAAGTTCTGCTCTAACTCTCACTGTACAGAATCCGGGTCTTCTGGAGAAAACCTCGGCCTGAATTTTTTATCTGTAACTGCAGTGTTTTTAGGATATACTTTTGAAATGTCCCCACTAATTTTAATTAGCACTAGAGAGCTCATTTAGTGCCTTAAGAAATTTCCTGCTCTCCTGGAGATTACAAATTAAAAGACCCATACAACCACAGGGCCTGGGAGTAGGAGTGGGGGTTGGGGAGAACCTCAATCACCTCCTGGAGGAGGATCCACCCTGAAGGGGCCTATAATGAGGGCAGGGATTTCAGCAAGAAATGCCTGGTCACTCCAATGAAAACTTATGTTTAAAGGAAATCTAGTTGATACATACAGTTACTAAATAAGTGTTATTTACTCTATCCATGTAATGTAAAAGATACAATTAGGTGCTTTCACCTCATTTTCTCAGCTTCCTTGATTCTCCACAACCACATAAACTCAAGGTCAATTTCTTTTGTCATTCCCACAGCTTCACAGAAAGGCTCTCCTGCAACATTTTAGCTCATAAATGCTGATGAGTGACAACTCCCAAAGTCATTTTGTTTTTAATTTCTGACATTTTTTGAAATGTTCATTCGTACACAGGCTTTCTCCTACTACTTTGCTGTGCCATTATATTGGGGGTGGGAATTAATCAAAACTTTGGGATGTGATAATAGAGGTTAAGATGTTTTTATGCTTTTTCCCTAATTACCAAACTGTTCAGATTTATTTCAGGAAAAAGTTCAAATACAGATACAAAAAAAATCACTCAGAAAGAAACATGGAATATTTTGGTACACAGCCTATTTTTTTTAATTCACCGTTTATGAGTATTGATATAATGATATTAATTCTAATTACTGCATCAAGCTAAATGTTACACTTTTAAAAAGATTACTTTTTCTACCTGCCTTAATTGGTGTTGATTCCACAAAATATAACCTAAACCATAAACACCCATCACTTGTAAAAAGAAAATGTTTACCTTTTACATCTCTTTAAAAGGGTAAAAGGTTTTTTTAAAAAAGCATGTAAGTTTCAGGCTCACAGCAGTAGAATTCCTCATCTATATACACTACAAAGTGATTGCCAGCACAATTCTAGTTACCATCCGTCCACCAGTGGACACCCTTCACCCCCATTACCCACTCTCACCCCCCTTTCCCTATGGTAACCACTAATCTGATCTCTGTGAGTTTGTTTCTGGTTTATTTGTTCATTTGTTTTGCTTCTAGATGAAATGGCCTCAGACACCTGACAAAGTAGACCAGACGACCATCAGTCCTCTACACCAGTCTCAGCCCACGGTTCCCCAGACCAGCCGCAGTAGCATCACATGGGAAACTGTTAGGAACGTAAATCATCAAGTACCATCCGGGGCTTACTGAGTCAGAAACTCTGGGAATGGGCCCATAATCTGTGCTTTGACAAGATCTCCACAAGATTCTGAAGCCCACTCAAATTCCAGAACCACGGTTCTAGACACTGCTGGACTGGACTGTTATTCCTGCCATTAGCATGTTAGGCTTTCTGGAGAGCTCAGAGATTGTTTTGTCACACAGACCTGGGAAGTCAGAAAATAAGCAAGATAGTTTCCTCCATAAACAGATGGCTTTCCTGGCATCTTCTGGATTCACTAAAAATAATTTCTTTTTTCTTTTCACGTTATATATCCTGGAGGCATCATGTTTTCCTTTCAATGACTCCTCACAGTTACTCATGGCTTCTTCAAGCCACAGGATGCATTCCTGAACCTTCTAAAGATCTAACACGTCTGAATTACCCATTATCATTCCTCTCACCCATGGGCTCTGAATCATTTTGCATTTTACTGAATATAAAAAAATAGTAGGCTATATACTTCAGAGCTGGTCTGCCTTCAGCCACTTGTCAGCAGTGTGACCTTGGCAAACTACTTAATCTGCCTGTGCCTCAGTTTCCTCACCTTTCAGTTCAATCAGTTCAGTCGCTCAGTCGTGTCTGACTCCACAATACCATGGGCTTACCCTGCAGGTAATAATAACCTCCCCGACAACTGCTATGGGATTAACTGTTAAAATATGCCATGAGCAGTGCCTGACACACAGTAAGCATGCTTACTTCCATTATCATTTGTTCAAGGACCTGGATAACACAGAAGTAAAGACATCTTAGGAAGTATAAGGACAACTGATCAATCCTAGGAACAGCTGGGATTCTGTAGTTCTCTGGAACTACAGAAACAAAGAATAAGGATCTGCTCTGCAATCGGCAAGTAAAAAGAAATACTACAGTGGACCCTTGAACAACATGGGTGAGGAACACCAATTCT
This sequence comes from Cervus canadensis, assembly GCF_019320065.1. Classification (NCBI taxonomy): domain Eukaryota; kingdom Metazoa; phylum Chordata; class Mammalia; order Artiodactyla; family Cervidae; genus Cervus; species Cervus canadensis. The sequence continues at coordinate 35,704,076 of NC_057390.1, read as the reverse complement.
CTATACAGTTAAAAATCCCCATTGTTCAAGGTCAACTGTACACAGCCGTCTGGAACCAGAAAGCAACTGACTGGTGATCAAAGATAACTGGTCATTATAGTATCACACTAGTCTAAAGGCTCAAATGAAAACTCAAGAAAATGCTGCTGCTGCTAAGTCGCTTCAGTCGTGTCCGACTCTGTGCGAGCCCATAGATGGCAGCCTACCAGGCTGCCCTGTCCCTGGGATTCTCTAGGCAAGAACACTGGAGTGGGTTGCCATTTCCTTCTCCAAAGCATGACAGTGAAAAGTGAAAGTGAAGTTGCTCAGTAGGGTCTGACTCAGCGACCCCATGGACTGCAGCCTACCAGGCTCCTCCGTCCATGGGATTTTCCAGGCAAGAGTACTGGAGTGGGGTGCCACTGCTTTCTCCACAATAAAATGAGGTAAGAGATTGAAGTGCAGATCAAGCCACTAACACAAGACAGGATCATGGTTTCCATGAGGTTCCATGTTAGTGAATAAGCTAGAAAATAACGCTCCAATTCTAGAGTGACGATCTGGTTAATCATTTATTTGTACCCTCAAATCAGGTAAGTTCAAGAAAGATCTTTAAGTCACCACCACTCAAGAAACAGACTCTCCTAAGGGCAACTGAACAATTTTCCCACAGCATTCAGTTGACTTCACCCCCAACATCCATTTCCCTCTTCCTCTTTTCCCATTATATTCCACACTTTCTAGCCAAGCTGTCTGGGTGGGACTGACCCCTCATCAACCCCACCATTCCCCATTCCCTGCACTCCAAGGTGCACCCTGATTAGCTGATGTCAACCAGCATAACCTCTTGTGACGCCAGTGGAGAAAGGTTCCGAGAGAGGCACTGAAACGAGCATAATCAATTAAGCTGGTGAGACTGAACCTAGGGCCTCGGTGAAAGCACAGCACTGGGCAATCAGAGGTGCATTTCTCTGCTGGATGTCCTTTCAGACAGATCCGGAACCTGGGGCAGCCATCCTGGGACTCCAGGACCCAAACACCTACCTGATCATGGAGTCTACACCAGCAAGCAAAGCCAAAATGTAGAGAGACAGGAAATGGATCCTGGTCATACCATTTAAGCTTAAAGGTGAATTTGTCTACTCTGTCACTTCCCTTTGTCATTTAAACCATTCTGGATTAAGTTTCTCCTCTAAGCAGTACATGCCTCTTAATCACATTATACTGTAAAGGTAACAAAAAAGTGAGTGATCGTCACAATTAACAGTAAACTTACCTTTTTAAGCTGTGACTTCAATTTATAGGTCATAATTAAAGATATTAGGAAAAAATACATAAACCTAATTTTATCACTCAGAAATCATTTTATCTGAAATCTCAAAGTACAGAGGCAAGGTTGTGAATAAACTCCACATGGTTTACACGTATTCAGCACTGCTGACTTTTCACTGTGACTGAGCCCCTTCCTGATCTTCAGGGCCATCTCAGGACACACGCCCTGCCCACCTAGGGCCCTGGTAAAAGTGTGTTTTAAGAAATGAACAGCAACGAGGGCATGAGAAATCACAACGTAGGGGACACGTGCCTGCTAATTTGATCAATGGCAGACTTACCTGCATTAAATGTGCCTTCACCAGATTAAGCTACTGCTCTTCAGATCAAAAACTTCTGCACGTGATACTAACTAACCTTAGTCACTCAAAGGGTTAGCCACTCAAAGGAAGTACTGCAACACGTCTGGTTAATTCATATACCACAGTCCGTAAGTAAACATGTTTATTTGTATTCTGTTGACCCTTACACCAGCGGTCCCCAACCTTGCTGGCACCAGGGGTCACTGTCATGGAAGACTATTTTTCCATGGACCAGGAGTGGTGGGGGATGGTTTTGGGATGATTCAAGTGCAGTACATTTGTTGTGCACTCTATTTCTAATCTAGAGCTGCCGCTGATCTGACAGGAAGTACCAGTCCATGGCCCAGAGGCTGGGGACCCCCACCTCACACATGAGTTTGAACTGTGCAGGTACACTTGCACGCCAATTTTTTTCAATAAATATACAGATACACAGTAAATGTATTTCCTTATGATTTTCTAACTAACATTTTCTTCTTTTCTCCGGCTTACTTTATGGCAAGAGTATAGTATGTAATACATTTAACTTACAAAATATGTATTCATCAACTGTTTATATTATCGATAAGGTTTCAGGTCAACAGTGGGCTATTAGTATTAAGTTCTGACAGTGAGCTACTAGAAGTTAAGTTCTGGGGGAGTCAAAAGTTAAATGTGGATTTGCAAACGTGCAGCAGGTCAGTGTCCCTAACCCCCACGTCATTCCAGGGTCAACTGTATTTTTATGTCTAAGGTACAGTACACTTCAATATTTTTCAAATGCAAGATGTGCTAAAAATAAAACAATCTGACAAACACAGGGCAACTCTTTCTGAAGGGCTATACAAACACCCTGTGGAATCATTCTGGCCTTGAGACCGACCATTCTCCAAATAGGAGACTGGCCATCTTCTGAAATGGTCAGCTTACTCTCGTAGGACATGTTCAAGTAGATACGAGTCTATCGTGCGAGGGCAACAGAATGACTCATTTCAAAGGGATCTGTAAGGCATCCCAGGCCTCGATGACAGGCAGGAGGGAGACCTACCTGCCAGAGCCTTGATGCGTGACCGCTCAAAGAGCCGCGCGGAGCTGTTCTCGTTGTCCCAGTCGTCCACATCCCAGCGGTTGTTGACATCGCTGTACTGCTGCTGGATCTCAATGTTGTCGTAGTCTGTGGCTACTGTGGTTGTCATCTTGGACCGTCTCAGCTGCTCCTCCACATCAGCGCCTTCTTAGAGGTCTCTGAGAAAGAAAACGAAAACCCTAGTCAGATGTCTAAGCCGTTGATCCCTACAAACCTACTGGGCAAAGGTGAGCAGAACATCACACAGGTTCTACGTGCCAAGAGTAGGTCTCGGGGGTCCGTCAGAGCTGGTTTGGAACGTCAGCAATGCCTCATAACACGAGTGTGACCTTGGCCACAGCACTTAACATCTCAGAGACTCCGTTTCCCCCAGACATTAGAGGGGGATGATACTCTACAGATTGTTGAGAAGACTGAATGAAATGATAGATGCCCAAAAAAGGGTGGGTTCTTCCTTCTTTCTAATGTTTAAACTTTGTAATTTAAGAATTTCATTGGAGCTGGATGAACACCTCCCTTAGGCTTCCGAATGAAAAAATTTATTTCTACTGTGTGTCACCATAAACTATAAGCTTTTAGCTTCTCCCAGAAATTCATACAACGTGATGTGAGAGAACTAACATCACCTTATCTAACCATCTCATTTTCATGTTAGAAAACTGATGCCTAATATTAAATGACATAGTAAATATACAGCAGTAATGACAGTACTGGTGGTGTTTAACAGACATCAAAAAAATGACTAAGTGATGACTGAAATTATGCATATGACTGTGTTATTACAAATTCTACTACCAACCCCAATAACCCCACCTCAGGGACCCAACGACAGCCACAGTGTTTTACAGGGATAAATGGGAATTCTCAGAACTTTGGTCTCAATGTTTGGCCCACTGCCATCTTTGCTTTATCACAGGGCCCTCAAGAGAGTTAGGAGAAACACATTTAGCTGTAAATATATAGCTTCTCCCTTCAATATAGCTATTATTCATTCACGGAACCAAAATGTACTGAGGACCCAGTACATGCTCAGCACTGTTCCAGATGCCGGGGATAACTGTAAACAAGCTAAGGACCCAGCACTAGTGGAGCTTACGAACTAGTAGGCTGAGCTGGACAAACAGCATTGTGTGTCCAAGACAGCTGAAAAAAAATAAAATGAAGCTAGAGTGATGTGACAGAGGATGACATCAATAATGCTGTTATAAAGTTCAAAGCTGCTCAGAAGCTAGACTTAATCATTCTTACTTACCACAAAAAGGAAATGATAATTATGTGAAGTGATAGAGCTCTTAGCCAATGCTACAGTGGTAATCATACTGTAATATATAAACATATCAAATCAATGTATCTTACACTTTAAACTTACAAGCTTAAACTTATATGTCAGTTATATCTTAATTTAAAAATAAAACAGAGAAGAATGGATGAATGGCTATTTTAGAGCTGGTGGTGGGTCAGGAAAGGCCTGAGTCAGTATCTAAACTGAGACCTCAATGATCTTGCACACTTAGATCAAGAGGAATAATGTTCTCGGCAGAGGAAACCACACGTGTAAAGGCCCTACAGTGAGACCAGCTCAGCTTGTTGGAGGAATGAAGAGCTCTGTGGCCAGAGTGAGAGACAAGGAGATGAGGATAGAACAGCAGGTGGGGCCAGACACGAAGGGCCGTTAAGTGTGATGGAAGACACAGCAGGCTTTTAACCTAACAACTGACGTCACTGGACGAATGTTTTCAAAAGATCAATCCTGGTACTGTGTGAAAAACAGATTGTAGGAGGCAAGAATCTGTGCTTACGTTGTATCGGTGTAGTCAAATTCCTGCATGTTTTATATACAAAACGATCTGAGTAAATTAAAAAAGGGAAGAGGAAGAAAGATGCATACCGTCCCCCACTTAGTTGTGGGAAACTGTCCTCAGGGAAAAGGTGTCTGTCATCTCCCCCCCATCCTGCCCCACCTGCCCCATCTTAAGATTCAAAAATTATAAGATTTTGTACCTGGACGCTCATTTCATGAAAACCTCACTCAGTGTGCAGAGACCAGGGTTAGCAGACCCAATTGCTGGAGCTCATGCACTAATCAAACCAGACACCACCTGGCAATCACAAAGGGACCACTGGAGCTGATTCTTCCCCGCACGTGGCACGGAACAAAGAAAATAAACAAAGCCACAAACGCGGAAAAGAAACATTCCTCTTACTGTTCTTCAAAAGGTAGCTTTTCTCCAGTTGCAGCACAGAACCACACATGGCCCATGCAACCAGGCTTCTGTGGACAATAAATTGAACTGCACCTCAAGCCGTGTAACAGTTGGTGGCAAAAGCACAGACACCCCCTCTCGTCATTAGCTGTTTTCTCACAAGCTGTCCAAGAACATCACCAGCACATCCTCCATGTTCCTAAGTGAGAAGTACCGTGTCCACCTCCAACTGAGTCACAACAGCTGTAAGGCACAGAGTCGGCCACCTCTGCTCAGACAGACACTTCTTGGATGGCAGTACACTCCTAGATTCCCATCAAGGCAGACATTATCATGTCAACAACATAAATCTATCAGAAGATTAATTTTAACACCTCCATTAGCAATGTATTTAAAAGATTTCATAAAAACAGTAAAATTCAGACACTTAAGCCCATGAGAGTATCTATAGAGGAATCTTACTGTTGCTTTCAACATCCACACTCATAATCTCTTCAAAAAGAAAATCAATATTGTTATGTACCATTTAACCTTGGAGATGTTAATTTTTAGGACTCCATTAAAACCAAAGATTTCTACAAAATTTAGCCTTGGAGGATGCCATCTCTAAGGGGAAAAATGTGAAAGTACTATTGATTTCAAAATGTTTAAGCCAACCCAAGGTGAAATCTGACTACCACGTACCTCTTTCCAGTTTTGTTTTGGCTATTTGGTGCCACCTGCTGACCAATAAGAACAAGCCACAGCACTCCAGGGCAGTGACCAACCTCTGCTCCACCAACCGCCGCCCCCCCTCAACCTCTGACTGTAGAGTAAAACCAACTACAACCCATGAATCTTCCAACCACTGACTTATCCACAAATTTCTCAACAAGCAAGTATTGGGTCCTTGACGCAAGTTTAAAATAAGTAATGTCAAGAATACAAGCATAGGTTTTCTACATTTTCTTCTTCTTCTTTTTTTTTTAATGTGGACAATTTTAAAAGTCTTTATTGAATTTATGACAATATTGCTTCTGTTTTATGTTTTAGTTTTTTGGCCACAAGGCATGTGGGATCTTAGCTCCTCGACCGGGGATCAAACTGCACTCCCTGCATTAAAAGGCTAAGTCTTAACCACTAGACCACCAGGGAAGTCCCTCTAAGTTTTCTTCTTTAATGGTGTTCTTTAATAATGCCATTGCTCCTCAAAACCTCAAGAGGGGACTGGGAAGCAAGAGTTCTTATGAGTCTATAAACAAAAGAAATACGATCATATTATTTTTGATTGTTTCACTCGAGCTCCTAAGAACCTGGATACCAGGGGCATTTTTTTCCTCAACGTTCTCTGTCCAAAGACAATACCCGCCCCAAACTATAGAGTGTTCATGATGATAAATTTTTTAAAAAAACTTCAGGGGTATGTCACAGCTGAAAATCCCACCTCCCCATCAGGGCCGTAGGGAAAAGGTGCTTCTAGGTATTCAAGAGCAACGACGCAGGAACCTGATGGTGAGGGAACATCAGAGACAAGGCAAGAGCATGGATGAGCACATATCCATGACACAGGGATTCCAGAAAGCCCAGCAAGCAACACACATCACTATCCTATAACCCACTTCAATAAGGGACAATGGTGTCAGCTGCAAGGCCAACTCACAGCACACATACAGATGTCCCCAGGAGGTTATCTATAAAGGGCTAGATTTTCCCAAGGTGCTATCAGTCATGTGTCCCAAGGGCCAGTGAAGCAATCTGTACTTCAATGGCTGTGGGAAGATTAGGAGGAGAGACGAGAGGAGGGCTGCCCATCTTGGAACTCTGCCTGGTGGTGGGTCTGCCATCAGAAAAGCTGGAGAGGACTGTTTAAGGCTGGCATGAGATAAAACCACCTCCACTGCTGAGAAGGGGTCTCACTGCCTCCCTGGCTCGGTGAGGGCCTGAATTCCGACTTGATCACCACAGCAGGAACCCATTAAATAATCCTTGAGTGAATAAAAGTCACTGATACCCCAGATGTGATATGAATAAAACCCATGTCTTCTGTGGCTAGACATTGGGGAGATAATTAGAAGGGCTGCTCTGCTCTTCTGTTAACATGTGAGAGTGTGTGTGTGTGTATAAGTAAGGAATAAGTTAAAAAGCCAACCCCCCTCCACAAATTAGTCTGCTCTAGTCCTCTGTCCTTCTCTAATTCCTATGAACTGGAATTCTCCAATTATACAGACCTTCCACAAAGCTTTATCATTTTCTACTTCATGAAGAAGACAACTTTATTCCTTCAAGCTGGCAAAGACAGAAATAGATGAGGAAACTATTATTGTCGCCCTACGAGGCAAAGAGGTGCCTCTGGCTCTGGCCTGTGTGGCCACAAGGTCACAAACAACAGAAAAGAAACCGGAGCTTCACCACTCCCAGCTTTGGGAGTTAAGTTATTAGTTCTCCTCTTCTTTGAAAGTCAACACCTGGCAAAGTCTAGAGGGAAAACATGATCTGTTTATTTTCCAAGGTACCAAAATCTATTTTCCCTGTCACATGGGTATTAGATCAACGCACAGGGTTTTGTTCTTTATGGTTTATCTCCAGGTTTCCTTCCAATGCCCTCTTCTGTTCTGTGGGGTGATGTTATCCACTACTCTGTGCCAACAATCACTCCCTGGATGGCTAAGGGCAGAGTCTCCTAAGGATCACCAAGTCAGTGTCTAACTAAACTCATTCTTTCCTCCAAATCCCATTTACCGCTCTCTCACTCTTTCACTGAACGATACCTCATTTTCCTCACCGACCTCAGCTAGAAACCATGCAGTCATCCTTCACTTTTCTCTCCTCCCATATTCAGGCCCCCAGGTTGCCTGCACCTCCTGAAAAATCTCAAATTGGCCCAAGCAATAGTTTCTCATTCCAGAGCCTCACCTCTGATTTCAACCCCTAATCCACTCCCCTTACACTGCCGCCAGAGGGACCTTTCTAATATGTAATTCTAATCACTTTATTCCCACGACTAAAATCCACCAAATGCCCCCAACCTTCAGAATAATAAATCCATATGCCTTCTGAATAACGTCCAGAACCCTTGGAAGAGAAATGAGAGCGTCTGTGAGGGGCCAGCCCAGCTCTCCAGCCTGGTTTCAGTATTCTTCTCCTCAAGTCCTACAACTCCTGAAGGAAAAGTCACACTCCGGTCTCACCTCCAAACTACTGCCTAGAACAACTCTCTGCTCTTCCCACAAATGCTAGCTGAGCTGTTACCTCATCCCGGGAGCCAGCCCTGCTTCCTCCACCACCACCACCTGGTCTGAGTTAGACAACCCACCCATGTCTTCCCTCCTAGACTTCTCATATACTTCTACCCTATCACTCTGTAAGACTGTTTCATAATCTCAAAACATCTATTTACTAACCATCAGTAGGACACAGGTTCTTAAGTTCAAGTCTCCATCACAATATCCTTATATTTCTCAACTCCCAGCAAGGTACCTGGAAGCATTAAGTGCTGGCCAATTATCTATGGACTGGCTGGGTGAGTGGGAGACTGGATGGAGGGTGGGAAGGTGAGGCCACAGAAGCAATGGCAATTCAAGCTGCCACACTGGTACCATCTCCATCAGTCATATAAAGCCCAGAACACACACTCTCCTGAGCTACACAGATCTGCTGGGCTCTCTGTTTTCAAGGCAGTCACACTTTTAGACTAGGCACTTAATGAAAATGAACATACATTTAATAAAGTGCTTTTTTACACACATATTAAAATTTATGTTTCCCTTTTTTAGTTTTTGTCCATGAAAGTAATTTATTTTTTGTCCCAACTACTCAGATATCAAACAGCAAAGCAACAAAGAGAGAATAAATGGAATTTCCATTGGCGCTACATACATGCACAAACATACTTCATTAGCACCCACTATTAATTAAAGACTTAAATAAACTAAATAAAGAAAAAGGTGACTTAACATTTGCCAACCCTTTTTGAGGAGGAAAACCATATGCTAACCATTACTTCGACAGGACTCACAAATCCAAATGTTCTTCAGACATTTAAGAAACCCTCTCATTTCACTCACAAAAAAACTTAAAAAAGGATACACTGGACTGCTGGTGGTGTCATCTTAAAAAAAAACAAAAAGATCCTGCTCAGGGACTCTGGAGGGACCAAACTAAGTCTGAAAGGTTGCAGGAAGGGACCTCGGAGAGTTTTGCCTCAACCGTCTCAACTCTCCAGTGGCCAGAAAGCAAGAGAGTCACACCCTGTTTACAGTTTGCCCCCCAAGCTTTCTGCAGGGCAGCACGTGTCAGCCAAGAGGGAGGAGTCTCTGCAAGAAGCCACACCTAGAATCACTGTGATGAATAAATCTGGCTAACCAAGCATTGCTCAGGTTCATGAAGCCAGTCCCACAAAAAGGCCCAGAAGTCCATACTAAGTTACAACGCGCTCTGCTCACAAACACCAGGACGCCCAGGAAAAGTCCTAGCGTGATAGCTGACAACGTAAGAAAAAGCACATAAAGTCCTTTAGAAACGTTTACCATTCACTTTTACAATTATCTAGTTTACTTGAAACTTTTTATGGGAACACATCTACTGTACAAAGAGTATGATATGGCTACATAAAGCAGCCAAAATTCATCCACTCAGACCACCTTGAGAGGAGAGTGCTCAAAGACCTGTTTAAACTTAAATCTCACTAACAAAGGTGGTCTTCAAATACTCTATAGTCATCCTAATTTCTGTCTGCTTTACTTATCAGTGACAGAGAATATTAAAATCTACCACTGTGATTGTGGATTTAACAGACTTTCCTTGTAGCTCTCTGGATACATGCAAAATCATAATTATCTTCTTGGCGGGTTGTCAACATTATGAAATATTCTATTTTATCCCTATGCATATATTAATTCTACTTTTATTGATAGTAATATTTGCCTGTCCCTCCCCACGCCCATTCTGCTCTTTAATGTCATTTTGTTTTAGGTCTGTCTCTTATTTTTTATTCTAATCCAAGAGTCTGTCATTTAGTGGGCAAATATAGCCCATGTACATTTACTAGGATTACTGCTATATTTGAAGTTTCAACCAAATTATTTTGCTTTCTATCTTAATTAACAAAATGTGGGAACTGGGGCCTGAAGACCTAAAACAATAGGATCAAATCATATGGCTATGAACCCAATATCTGTAATTTTTTCTCACCATTGAATCTAGAGCCATTAGAATCATCTGATCTTTAAAATGTAGAGAGCTGATAAGGCTAGCAATCAATGAGAACTCTAGTACTATTAAAAACAACTTAATTTTTTTGCTGACTTACTTTATGCTGAGCATCGTGCTTTATTTGCTTTTTCATTTAGTCATTTCCAGTAACCTTCAGAGGTAGATACCATTATTGCCTTATTTTACAGATTAATAAATTTATCAAATAAATATTTATTAATCTAATTAATTTATTAATTGCTCTGCCAGTGGTGGTGGAGCAAGGAACTGAGGAAGCCAGGAGGGTTTGAACCAAGTATTTATGACTATATGAATAAACAAATAGCTTGTGCTTTGGGGAACAACCCTTTAATAGTGATCCATATCAGAAAACTATCTAATGGACCCAAAGTTCTTTAATAAATAAGAAAATAGATTAGCCTCCTTCAAAGCCTAATTACCATGTAGGGCAGGCAACCCACGTAGCCAGGTGTCCTAGCTCACGTATTCCCAAATGGGGACAATATTGTTCCCAAAGAAGGAAAATTCACTTGGGGGTTGGGGAAAAAAACTTTCTTTCATGTAAGCACAGATATGGTATATCTGTGGTATTAAAATTTCATCGGTATTAAAAATTCGGACTATGTAACAGACTTCTGGTGAAGGAAAGGAATATGAAAAACAGGTTAAGAAACCACTGTCCAGGCTAAAAAAAGCATGTGTACTACCTTTAAGCAAATTAAGACTTAAAGGTGGGCCTTAGAAGACAAGAACATAAGAGCACATTACTTTGTACTAAAGAACTGGGATTACATATACCATGGGTCCCATTCATCACGTCTCTGATGTAAAAACTCACAGTAGGTGACTCCTGCCTCACACTAACATAAGTAATTCAGGGAAGAGGTGATGGTTTAGCCATCTTTTGTCTACAATACTCAAAGACTAAAGCACTCACGACAAACCTTCAGCTACAGACTGAACGTTTGTGCTCCCTCCCCCCAAAATTCACATGTTAAACCCTAACACCCAATGTGATGGCATTTGGAGTTGGGGCCTTGGGAGGTGATTAAGTCACCTAATGGGATTCTAAGAGAAACCCCAGAGTGTAGCCATTACTTTCATCATGTGAAGACACAACAGGATGATAGCAGTTTAAGGACCAGGAAGGAGGTCCTCGCCAGACACCAAATGTGCCAGCACTTTGATCGTGGACTTTCCAGCCTGCAGAGCTACAAGAAATAAATGTTGTCTATATACCACCCAGACTATAATATGTTGTAACAGCAGCCCACATAGACTAAGACCCTTTCATTCCCAATATTCAGAAGTAACTTCTTTACTATCCAGATGAAAGATGCCACTGGAAGGCCAGGTCTAATTTTATGAATAAAGTTCTAGAGATAAATTTTACTTTCTAATGTGGGCAAGTTAAAACAGGTTCTACTACTTGGAGGAGCAAAATTAACCCTTACTATAAAGAAAATTACATATTTAAAAGATTCACTATCAGAAGATACACTGACCATAATTCACTTTATAACAATCTGTTTAAAATATCACATCAAGGTGGCTTAAAAACTTATCATTACTATACAGTATGGCCAAGAATATTATTCTCTAAGGAAAATTATAATGTAGGGAGAATAACAAGGCATCTTCCTGACCCTCCATTTTATAAACTTCACAATGAACAGTGAAATTATAAACAGATTTATTATGAGTGTCTTTAAACAAAAGAAAAATTTTTATATACTGCATAGAAATTTATCCTTATGTACTATTCATACATTAAAATTTTAAACAAAGTACCTTATTTCTTTTCTCTACCTACATATGATACTATCTAGATTCTAAATACAAATCTGTAAGGTCTAAAATTTTTTAACACCAGCTTTATTTAAAAAAAAAAAAAGACTTGCAAAGTAAGGTCAGCTTTTCCAGTATCTATCCATAAGCCTGAAAATCACCTAATGTGAACCAACTGAAAACATTTAAAAATAATTCCTATTAAAATACAAGGCTTCCTCATATACTTTACAGGTATCCTTGTTTTTGTTCTATTAACACAGAAAGGCAATTAAAATTGAAATCATTAACTCAATGCGGACCTAACATCACGGTCTTATAGCCAACGTGGAGTTTCTGAGCCACTATAAATAACCACTTTGGTCTTACTTTTACTTCCAGATAGTTTTAAGTTACATTAGGATGTTGGTCTAATGGTACTGCTACCAAAACGCCAATCCTGACTTTGAGTGAGCTTGGCATTTCACAGCCTTATTCTGTGGGAAACTGTATCAGGTATTAATGCCTGAACAACAGAGGAGCAATAACATGCTATTTGGAAGCTGACTTCTACTTCTAGAACAGCCCATTGCCAAAATCCTCTGCAAATCTTATCAAGTGAAAACGCATATCTCAATTTTCTGGAATAATGATCAAATGACAGAAAAATGTAAAACCACAATGCAAGGCAACGCCACAGGAAATGATGAACAAGGCACACACACTAAGATCCATGAGAACTAGAGTCCTCCCTGCCCTGCTAACCTTTATACCCTCAGCACCAGCGAGGCGTGGGCAGTGTCACCATGGAACATTCTAATGCTGGGGCATGATGCCTCCTTCTGCCTAAATTATACGAATCCTGGATCAGGATAAACTGTAATTGTTATGTAAGAGGTGACAGTCTCCTAACTCAAGATTCATTTAGGAAAGAATGAATTTTTATAAGAAATTTCTTTTCAACCCAGAGAGTATGAAGGGTCCTATCTGGACAGGAATGGAATAATCACAAATTTTACAAATCTCATTTGGGATAAATAAACATACTGATCACAAATATGTCATATTCTGAGAATCATTCCCCTTTGCAAAATGGCTGAGATCTTAGGCTTGTCTAATAATACCAATTTCCAAAGGTTTAAATGTTATAATATGAATTCAACTGTCTTGAAGAGCAGTTCAAACAAGCCTCACTGCTTGGATTTATACTTTAGCAGCAAACCCTCCCCTCTGCATGGTTGGTAAATGTTCCCCAAACTATTTAGAAATCTGCAACTTTTCAAATAAACAAAATGAGTAAAGGTTGGCCTACGATACTTGAAAACATCAATCCCGGAAAGAAACATTCAAATAATCACCATTTTAACAGGATCAAACCTCTACTACTAAAATTTGTTTAAACTTTCTCAATTTGGAAAAAAAAAAAAAAAAGCTTGTTCTTTTAAAAAAAAAAAAAAACTTTTAACAATACAGACTGAAAACCGTAAGAACCCTACACTTTACTGTTTAAAACTTGATTACAAAGGTCCTCAACATCAAGCTTGGTAACAAAGGTCAGTTAAAGCAAATGTGGAGATTCCCTTTAGCTTTTGGTAATATTTAAACACTGATATTGGGCTTCCCAAGTGGCACTAGTGGTAAACAACTCAGCTGCCAATGCGAGACGTAATAAGACACAGGTTCGATCCCTAGGTTGGGAAGGTCCCCTGGAGGAGGGCATGGCAACCCACTCCAGTATTCTTGCCTGGAGAATCCCATGGACAGAGGAGCCTGACAGGCTACAGTCCATAGAGTCACGCAGAGCTAGTCACGACCAAGTGACTTAACATGGCATAGGAGAAAAATGAGCCACCCTGATTAAAATCCTAAGTTTAAAATCACAGAGGATCTCTCTGATACAGAACCACAAGTATGCATTCACTGCAGGTGACCAGATACAAGCACACACATCCACTGAAGGGCCAGGCCATAACCCAGCCACGCCAGCAACCCAATGCTCCAAACTGGGCAGAAAGGCAGAGAAGCGAGCACAGCCTGTCCATGTTTTGCTTGGCTCCCCCTCTATTGCTCAAACTACTTCAAAATGAAAATGAGGTCTTGGCTGCTGAAGTCCTCATTCAGGTTTAAAAGCAAAAGCACACCAAGGATACACCGTACAGGACAGGGAATTACAGCCATTATCTTGAAATAACTTATTTTCTGTTGTTCAGCTGCTCAGTCGTGTCCAGCTCTTTGCAACCCCATGGACTGAAACACGCTAAGGTTCCCTGTCCTTCAGCATCTCCCAGAATTTGCTAAAACTCTTGGCCATTGAGTCAGTGATACCATCCAACTATTTCATCCTCTGTCGCCCCCTTCTCTTGCCCTCAATCTCTGTCAGCGTCAGGGTCTTTTCCAATGAGCCAGCTCTTCACATCAGATGGTCAAGGTAATTGGAGCTTCAGCATCAGTCCTTCCAATGAATATTCAGGGTTGATTTCTTTTAGGGTTGACTGGTTTGATCTCCTTGCTGTCCAAGCATTAATTTTTTGGCGCTCAGCCTTCTTGATGGTCCAACTCTCACATCCACTCATGACTACTGGAAAAGCCATAGCTTTGACTATACCAACCTTTGTCAGCAAAGTGATGATGTCTATGTTTTTTAACACACTGTTTAAGTTTGTCATGCCTTTTCTTCCTAGGAACAAGTATAAAAACCTATAATGGAGTATATAACCTACAAAAATACTGATCACTATGCTACATACCTGAAACTGACATAATACTATAAATTAACTATACCTAAATTAAAATATTGATAACTAAAAAAAAAAAATTTTTTTTAAGGAGAGAATGCAAAGGAAACCAGCAACCTTCCCTATTCCTGCAGCAGAAGGATAAAGGCTTAAAAGAACAAGAACCAGAGGATCAAGACAGCTTTCAATTTCTTTCTTTAAGAGTTCCCTGGTGATGTGATTTTGGAAACTGTATTTTTGAACTTATCTGACCAGAGTCAAGCCTGTACTGTCATCTCGTTATGTTATTAATAACATATTATTAAAATACGTTATTAATAAACCAATTTTCTACTTCCCCAAATATCTACAACATAATACACACTTTGTTTTTCCATCCTCCAAACACTTTCAAAGAAGTTTGCTGTTTCTTTTGTCAAACTCAGCAACAGAGTAAAGAATGAACAGGACAGGAGGACAATTTAGAGAACTGGAGGGAATCAAATTATGTTAGAATCCTTTGATTCTGTGCAGAGAGAAAATGGAGTGGGCACCCCAGCAGTGGCTCGATTTTTAGTGGTGTCTGAGCGAACTCTAAAGCTGTCTTTCCTGCATTAAATGCGAATTTCAACCCAGAAAGTATCCTGTAACTAGGAAGGCTTTCTTTTTTTTTTAAAGATTAATATACTTGGCTGTGACATGTCTCAGTTGTGGCATGTGGGATCAAGTACCCCGACCAGGGATCAAACCGGGACCCCCTGTGCTGGAAGTGCACAGCCTAGCCACTGGGCCACCAGGGAAGTCCCAGGAAGGCTTTCTAATCTCTTATCAGCAGAGACGTTCTCTCTCAATCATTTGTGACTTTAAAGATAGGGAAAACAGACAAATAAGAACCAAGTCAGCCTAAACATTCCTTTCTGCAGGAAGGCTCTTCTGAAGCCCCCAGCCCAGGGAATCCTGTTAAATGCTCTTGTTGGAATCTTTTCTTCATGGCATGTACCAAGAGTGTTTTAAAAATTACCTGTTAAAAGATTAGCTCACCTTATGTATCATACTCTCTATGAATTACTAGGTATCTCTTTACAACATATCCCTAGGTATAATGCTTAGCACATGGTAGACAACAGGTAAACATTTAATGAATAAACTTCATAGGGAAAAATTTTTAATCGTCCAACGGTATTAGAGGCACTTTCCCTAACAGAGCAGCTGTATCAAGAAGAAAAAATTTCCAGTTTATCCAAAAGTAACTTTGTTCAAATTAAAGCCATAAATAGTAAAAACTCAAACAAAACTGAAATAAATCCCCTAAGAATTATCTACATTTTACATTTTCTACTATAACATTAAAATTTTTGATTTCCCATAATTACCAAAGGAAAAACTTCAAATGGCAACCTCAAATTTCTATCTAAATTACAAAGGCTGATTTCCCAAGTCAAGTCTTTATTGCTGACTGAATAGCAATACTCAAAGAGGGTTGCCTGCAAAACTAAAAGGTAGTGGGAGAGATTCAAAGCCTAGCACCCAGGCTGGTCAACACCTTCCTCATCATCAGAAGGCACACTCAGCCACACAGAGGACCCTGGACCAAGAAGGGGCTCATAATTATTTAAGAACACATCCTACATTTAGATTTTGTAACTATCCAAAGTTAGAAGAGGTGCAAACTGACAGCAGTGTAAAGAAAACGTGGTCAGCTCAATAGGAAGCACCAGCAGAAGGGAAGGGCAACTGTCAGAAATAAAATAATCACCAGGGGTTCTGAGCAGCTCAGAGTGTCCAGAAGCAGGCAGCCAGGCTGTAAGACACCTTGGGAGTCCAGGCCAAAACTTAGGACCCCCGAGGGGAAAACACTCTTAAAAGCGCCACCAGACAACTCTCTTTAAGTAGCTTAGGAGCTCTCATGTGGGCGCTGGCACAGAGTCCTTGGCAGGCTGTGAGCAACAAATTCATAGTGACTCAGGGTTAGAAGGAGCTTTCTAACAACTAGAGCTGTCCAAAAATGCAAAGGGCTGGCCAGAGAGCAAGGGAGTTCACCAGCACCGGCAGAGGCTCACCCGGGGTGGGGAAGTATCGTTTGACAGAGCAGCCGCAGTGGACTCAGTACTGGGTGCAAAGAGGGGCTGCAGGAATTCCAACATCCCTTCCAACTAACAGGCCTCTGTGATTTGGTTAACCACAAAGCGTTCACCGTTCTTCTGATCACACACTGTGGTAATAACTACAGTGCTCACGATGTGGTTCCCCAGGCATGCACCATACCCCCTTCCGTGGGGCTGAGCATATTCCAAAAGAATGGTTTTTCCTATTTTTAACTGAATCTTTTATTACTTTAACTACAACCGTTTTTTGTTGGGGTGTTTTCATATTAAGAGAATGTCTGCATTCTCTTTAAAACAAAAGTACTCTTCTGCAAACATTTATAAACATTCACATTGGGTTTCACAACCCCATGGAAAAAAGTGGGCACAAGGTTTTGAGAATGCCTTTTATATTTTAATGAAAACATTAATTTTAAGAGTATCACTGGAAACATTTATCATTGCAACTATTTTATTAGGTAAGTTTATACTCTTTAATATCACAGATAGCAAATAAAACATCTGTTCATTGAAAAAAAAAAAAAAAAACTTTTCCTTAGAAAATAGTGCCCATGCTGATGTGACATATTTTTGAGGGCATTATTATTGAGTCAGGGATTTTGTCCTTCACAAAAAGTGGAGACATTCCTGCTATCTGAACAGATGTGAAAATGTAAAAAGTTTTTTATTTAAGGAAGTCACAGAACATCACAATATGAAACAGCTTGTGCATTATAATTCTTCTGTTGATACAGCTTATATGAAAACCTTTCTTTGATTCTTCAGTCTGCAGAGGAGACTGTACCTGTGTTTCAAATTTCCCTAAGAAATTACTGTGTGATTCTCCTGATCAGAGTTTTGCTCTAACAGAGGGGACTGGACTGCATCAGTCCCACCCACTACACTTAAAGGTGCTCACATATCCAGCATCAGTCACTTTGCAGCTTAGTTGTGACATAAGGATGGGGATACTCAGAAGATGAGCTGGTGACAAACCAAATAAACAACCAAGGTACCACACTGCTGGTTTTATTTTGGCTATTTTAAAATGCAGTTCCCAGAAGCATCCTTATCTCACCCATTTTCTATAGGCAGATCATGATACCACCAAAGCATGTCTGAAAAAAAGTGAATGTATATATTTGGAAGCATCAAGAAAACACGAGAAAGCCATTCACTGCAATCACACTAAGCTATGGGACAATGAAGAGTTAGGCACTTAGCAGTTCCTAAGCCAGAAGCTGGTTGGTTTTGTCTTATGGTGATGGGTCTCTGAGGCTTCCTTTGTGGCTTAGCTGGTAAAAAATCCACCTGCAATGAGGGAGACCTGGGTTCGATCCCTGGGTTAGGAAGATCCCCTGGAGAAGGGAAAGGCTACCACTCCAGTATTCTGGCCTGGAGAATTCCATGGACCGTATAGTCCATGGGGTCACAAAGTGTCAGATGGGTCTCTGACATTGATGTGCTTCTTGAAAAGAACGGCTTGGTATATTCAAAAACAGAAAGAGAAGGCCTGTTTGTAAGACCAGTGATGAGAGCATGGATCAACATGGTGACCTACAATGATGATCATTCTCAAGCTTATGGAGACTTTTTGCATCTTCACCTTGGATACTTTGAAATTCCTCAGATTCTCTGAGGGACTAGGGAGCCGCTGTCGAAGAGATTCCTCTAAAATGCACGTTGCCCCACACTGGTCTGTAGAAGGGTGACAGGAAGGGTGCTGGTCTTCTTAGTTTGCTCTGACTGCAAAGGCACCAAGCAAGTGAGCCAACAGGCCCCTCACATGACGCCTAGCGTTCAGCGTACAGAGTGTTGAAAGACTGGCCGAGCTCCCGCGAGATTATTCTCCTATCTCCAGATGGAAAGAAACAGAGTGAAATACATCAGAATGGAGACTCCAGCCTCTGGGGGCAGGTGGAGAGTGCATGACCAGGGTCCAAAAATGCCTCTTCTTTTAAACCAATAAGCTCAGTAGAATAAGCTCTACAAGGGAACAAAATTTGTTTTACACTTAGGGATCACTACCAGAAGACGAAGAATGTACTCAGTTGTTGAAGCCCTTCTTAGTGTACAATCCAGGGCCAGCTTCGCGGGCAGGGAGGGCCGGCTCGCCTTCCTCGCGCCCACAGAGGGAACGTGCAGTGATGTCACGCGCGCTGTCCTCAGGGGTGAGCTGGCTGCCGTGTCAGCCCCGGAGTCTGTGCAGAGCTCCCTCTTGACCCTCTTCAACCTGACTGCTCACCACTCACACACTCTCCAGGAACTCTCTGAAGTTCCAGAAAGTTCCTGCTAACCAGCTCGACAGGCTTTACCAGGTGAGGGATGAGGAGCCCCCTCCCCCTTGCTCCCAGTGTACATTTCAAAAAGAAGAAGAAAAAAAACAAAATCGGCAAGGCCAGCACTTGCCCCTGATTTTGCACTGAGGGAGAGTTTTCATTAACACGTCTCTGACTGAGGGCTAAAAGTCCGTTAATCTTTACCTCCAGGACTGTGCAGGCAACGCGGGCTGGGAGCTGTCACCTACTTATGCATTTTGGCTCAAGACACACTCTCTGAAGTGAGTCTTTATCTGACTTCCTCTAAATGGCAGGAGGTCTCTTCCATCTCTGCTGTGCCTCGCTTGCCAGAAATAGACAGTGAGGTCAGGAGCAGCCTCTCTGATGGAAACCAGCTCCTCACAGAGCAGCAGGTGGGAGGCAGGGAAACCAGACCACTCTGGCGGCCTGACCATCCCACAGCAGCTCAGCGCACGCCGCCCAGCACAGCCTACAATTCTCAGGTCCTTGTGACCGGCTCCTAGAGTCACAAACCTTCACATCAGCTTCTCCATGACAGCAGCGGTAAGGCATTCAGGTCCAGAAAGCAGAAAATCACCAGCTTCCCCCACCACGGCCACAGTCTCCCTGAGAGGGGTGTGGGTGCAGGGTCACTTCAGAGGCCAGTGAGTATTTTAAATAAAGGATGTGTGAATTCTCCAACTGACACCCTGAGAATAAAAACGCACACGTTTTCCTTTCCTTCATTTGCTCCATTTCTCTGAGTTCCACATTTGGAAACAGATAACTGTCATATTACAAGAATAGACGGCAGGTCTGGAAATGAACCAAAGCTCTTTAGTCCAGTCTTGCTTTACAATGCAAATGTTTTTCTATCACACATTCCAAAATATGCTAATCATCAACTGCAGCACACATTTTCAGGGAGCTATACATACTTACCAAAATTTCTTCAAACTTTCCTCAAGAAAAGTCTCCGTGCACATAAACTGCTCCACGCCCCTGGCTTCCTCTCCTCTCACAACTCCCCAGCCCCCTCCTTCGCGATCTCCTCTCCTCTAGAAGACAGGGCGTCTTCCCCCGGGTGGGGTGCCCGGTGTGAGGAGACAGGGTGAGCCGGGTCACCATCCCCAGCACCACAGCCCACCGCGCGGCTAGAGCCCCCACCTGCCGCAGCAGTAGGCACCAGGATGAAGTGCAGGTGAGGAGGGCCTCGCAGACAAAGCCTCAGACATGAGAAGGGCTGGAAACGACCAACTCAGAGTGCGCATGGGCCGTCCCCTCGCACTGGATACCACACACTGGACCTGTTGTCCAGCAGGTTAGCACTTAATTGGCTTAAATTATCTTTAATGGACAGACACCGCATTAGCCATGGTCAGTCACAGCAAACATTGTGCCTAATTAATACATACTGTTCCCTAAAAGAGAAGGAAGCATCTGGGAGAGGCAGGAGGGGACCGGCTATTTGGTGGTAAACAGCAAGTGGTCTGGAAGCTACCATCTCATTTAGCTAATTACAAATCTGTTTCTGGGGCGGGGGTGGGGGTGTGTGTGGGGATCCGGGTGGGGGGGGGGTGTGGGGATCCAGGGTGGGGGCAGAAGAACCTGAGGCAGTTCACCTCCCCTCTCACTGAGGAATGAGGTAGCTCCAGTGGGAAAACAGAGGGGCTTTCTACTTGGGGAAAGGGACAGGGAGCTCCAAGCCCTGTCCTCTGCACTGGGTCCTGTTTTCCGAAGTCTCCTGGCCTGACTCCGCACAGCGCAGTTCAAAGGCCTCTGGGGAAAGATCACCAGGGATCTGCAATCAGAGACTCTGTCGTCCCTTCCAGAAACCAATTACTCCACATTCAGGTCAGAACCGGGGAAAGCTTGGGACAGGTCACCCAGAGGCTCCGGGCCTCGGCTGCCTTGTCTATAGAGAGGACTGGGTCAGAACAGCAGTTCCCAGCCCTGTGCACACATTACAATCACTTTTGGTGATTCTGTGATTAAATTAGACTCAGGCAGCGAGATCTGTAAAACTAAAGTAAAAGTCGCTCAGTCACGTCCTGACTCTGCAACACCATGGACTATACAGTCCATAGAATTCTCCAGGCCAGAATACTGGAAGGGGTAGCCTTTCCCTCCTCCAGGGGATCTTTCCAACACAGGAATCAAACCCAGGTCCCTGCACTACAGGCGGATTCTTTACCAGCTGAGCCACAAGGGAAGCCCAAGAATATTGGAGTGGGTAGCCTATCCCTTCTCCAGCGGATCTTCCCGACTCAGGAATCAAACCAGGGTCTCCTGCATTGCAGGGGGATTCTTTACTTAAGTGTTGAGAATAATGGATCAACTAGAGCCCCTTCTAACTTAAACAGAAACAAAAAATTCCTAAGCCCCAAATATCAGTGAAGTCATCTGCACCCCTCCCCTTAAAGGGCAGTGGATGGGGATTTAAAAACCAAGTGCATTGCTAAGAAAGGCAATTACTGTCAAAGCCATCCCGGCCCCAGGAACACTGAATGAGCACGGAGGCTGCAGCCGCCCTGAAGGATCTAGAAGTTTCCAATCAGCTCTGAAATGTGGACACTGTATTTGGGATTTAGATTTTTTTCCCTCTGCTGCCTGAAGCACAAATCTCACAATAAACTATACCTTCAACGAAAATGTTGTGGTTATTTTAAATAAGTCTTCAGCTAACAAATGAGACTGTTTGCCATTGTTGATTTGTTTTTAAACAAAGAATGAAAAACTGCTTAAGCATTCGTTCATCTCCTCACTTTCAGTGGATAACAGACCGCAGAAAAAAACATAAAAGTCCTAAGAAATGAACAATTAACATAACAAAAAACTGAAAAGAATTATAATACCAGGATGCCAAAAATACTGATTACATTTCAATCACTATTTACGCTTTCATCTGGAAAACATATCCTCCTCTGGAAAGTACCCAGGGTAACAGCTGCATTGCTTTTTCGACTTTCACAAACACTCTAAAAGTTAGCCAGAACTCTGGACTGGCTGACATCCAGGGTTTTATTATTATGTACCATTAGTTCATAGTGAGAAACGTGGGCTAGGGAAGGGAGAAAGCGAAGTAACAACAGGGGCTTCATAATCGTGTGCAGATGTGAACGTTTCTGAAGTTTTATTTGCCAGAAAATGCCTCCCACATTACTTCTATTACCTGGAGGCTTTATTAATTTAATTAGGTAATTACAAATGTTATATTTTTAGGACATCACTTAGATACTTAACGTTAAACAATTTTTCTTATGTCAGTGGCTGGGCCATGCTGACGTTTTAATATTTTTCATATGTAACGCAAACCGGTCAGTGCTCTTCCCCTCTTGCTCCACTTTTTAACAAGTGCGGAAAAGAAACCAACAGGCCGACAACTAGTCCCCTACTTTCCTTATGTCCATTTCTTGTCACGTCAATTATGGTTCAAAAGTCTCTTACTTTTAGTACTTCATAAATGTTGAGGCTTGCATCATTTTCTTGAAAAGTTTATAAAAGCCAAATGGAGTGGTACAAGTCCAGTACAGACTTTTCAATCACATGAACCTCTAAAGCTAAACAAAAAAAAAAAAGAGAGACCAATACAGGTTTCTAACTTCTATTAAGTAAGGAACAAAAACTAAAACAAATAAGAAAGACTACTATGTGATACTGCCACTACTCTATAGACTCCAAGGATCATCACCATTATCATCGGAAAATTGAAAGATCTATACCCTTTGCAGAAGATGACAAATGGTGGTCTTCCATCAAGGCTTCTGAAGTGGGCAGTGAGCGACCCACGACACACCTGGTCCCACAGGTGCAAAGGGAAGCATGAGCTGGTAGGCAGATGATGAACACTGAAACCCAAGTCATCTGATCAGGAGCAGGCACAAGGCTCCTCCAGGCATCTGCATCTCTACTTGGACATTACTTCTGAAGTCCCTTCCTGTTCTGAAGTCCAATAACCATTAGATGAGAACAGTCTGCTAGACTGTTACCTATTTTATTAAGATGAGGGATAAGAACCATGTCTCTTATGCCCCACAGTGTGTATCTCCAGCACCCAGCACAGCAGTTGCCACAAAGTAAGGGTTCAATCCATATTTACTGGATAGTGACTTTTCTCACCTCTGCAGTATTCAAGGATTTTAAGAAAGATGCATTGATGACTGATGTCTGGTAGCTTCCTGAAAGAAATACAACATGGATCTGGCTGTAATTTTTAATTGCATGTATGTATGTATATTTGCATTACTTAACAAACACTTATATTAAGAACTCTATGTGTCAGGCCTTCAGTTCAGTTCAGTCACTCAGCCGTGTTCGATTCTTTGCGACCCCATGAATCACAGCACGCCAGGCCTCCCTGTCCATCACCAACTCCCGGAGTTTACTCAAACTCATGCCCATTGAGTCGGTGATACCATCCAGCCATCTCATCCTCTGTTGTCCCCTTCTCCTCCTGCCCCCAATCCCTCCCAGCATCAGGGTCTTTTCCAATGAGTCAGCTCTTTGCATCAGGTGGCCAAAGTATTGGAGTTTCAGCTTCAGCATCAGTCCTTCCAATGAACACCCAGGACTGATCTCCTTTAGGATGGACTGGTTGGATCTCCTTGCAGTCCAAGGGACTCTCAAGAGTCTTCTCCAACACCTCAGTTCAAAAGCATCAATTCTTTGGTGCTCAGCTTTCTTCACAGTCCAACTCTCACATCCATACATGACCACTGGAAAAACCACAACCTTGACTAGACAGACCTTTGTTGGCAAAGTAATGTCTCTGCTTTTTAATATGCTACCAGTTCTTAGACCTTTACAAATACTAACTCGTTTAATCCTCAAAATGTCCTTTTTGAGGCAGGCATGCTTATCTTTCACATTTTACAGATGAGAAAACTGTGACACAGAGTGGTTAAGGAACTTGCCTAAGGTCAAAGAAAGTTAGTGGAGTTAGGATTTGAAACCAAGCAGTCTAGCTCCTGAGTCTATCCTCTGCTGTCCAATATGGTTGCCAGGCATCACATGAGGCTATTTAACTTTAAATAAATTAAAACTGAATGAAAATCAAAATTCAACCCCTCAATGTACTAGCTATGTGCACTCAGGAACCACACACAGTTCAGGGGCGACAGTGCTGCACCACGCCCGGGGAACACTGCCCCCAGCAGAAAGCCCCACGGGAAGCACGGTCTCCACTGCTGCCCCTCCACCTGGCTGTGGCTCCAGACCTTGCACTCCCACCTCCATGCTGAGCTCCCAGCGCAGCAAAATAGAACACAGAGGGGCTTTCCAACTGGGGTTCTGTAACACTCATTCTTCAAGCAAAAGTATGTAAAAACAAGTCAACAGCAGCTTGACTCTTGATAGATGTCCTCAACAAGGAAGCTGGGCTTGTTTTTCCCTTTGTTACGCTCTATTCTTCTCCTGGCAGGATGTCTGCAGAAATGGTCTCTGGCTGTTAGGTCACTGGTGCACACTTGCACCTGTCCTGCTGTGAAGGGCAGAAATTCTGTTTTATAGATTTTGTAAGTAGAGTTCAGCCAGAGGGTAGCCCTTCCCAAAATTCAGCTCCCAAAATATTCGTGGACATTAAAAAAAAAAAAAAGCAAAAAGCACAACACATAAAGTTCTTTCTGTAACATGGAAGCAAAAGTTTTTAGTATCAAGGCAGCTTTAAATTCTATCTCAGAGGAGGATTCAGAGTGGGCTGCCATTGAGGGGTGGGATGGAGGGGGTGTTATTTCTGCAACTCCCAAAACAGCTACAACTCCCAAAATAGAAATTGTGAAAGTTTAATTACCTAAGAAGGGTAACACATCACATCATTGTTCAATATAACATCGGAACCCAAAAAGACTCAAGGGGAAATGAGACAGAGGGCGGGTAAACTTTGGTAGAAAAAGAGTCAAGTCCCAGAACTAAAGGCCAGGAAAATAAAGAAGTAAAGAGGAAAACTCTTTGGGTGGAGTGAGTATCAAGGGAAGAAGAATAAAAGTAGGAAGACTGAAAAAAAAAATAAAACAGAATGAATTCATAGTTCTGTTGTGGCTATCCCAGTTGTAAAATTCTCTGTTTGTTAAAAGAAGTCAATAAAAGATCTATAACAAAATATTATATTCTCATTCCTTCTCTCCCTTTTCTAAACTAGGCTTTTTTTTTTTTTTAATGATGCTTACTTTCAGAGAACTCCAGAGGGTTCCCCACAGAAACTCCAGGGTTTTCTTGACACCCATGCATCATATAGGTCAACAGATGACAAGTTTCTCTGGCAGTAAACAGAGGACGGAGCCAGGTATGCTGGCCTCCTGGCCCAGGGTGGGGGTGGTGCTGTCAAATAACCACAACTAGGAGTTCAACGTGTGGCCAGACATCAGATCTTCATGTTCCATGCTATATGTCTGTCCCCATTTACAGTTGGCCCTCTGCATCCATGAGTTCAGCCACAGAGGGCCGCCTCTACTATGCCCCTTTACATAAGGGACCTGAGAGCATCTGCAGAATTTTGTATGGAGTGGAAGAGTGTTCCTGGGACCAACGCCCCCAGATACCGGGAGATGAGAATACAAGTTTCCTGAATAACTATCTCCACAGACATGTGCTTACATCATCATTTGTGACTGTTGCTGAGTACTGTTGTACAATATGAATGTACCATAACTTTTTTAACCAAGTCCCTACTAAGTGAACTCGATCAGTCATGTCTGACTCTCTGCGACCCCATGGACTGTAGGCCTACCAGGCTCCTTCATCCATGGGATTTTCCAGGCAAAAGTACTGAAGTAGGTTGCCATTTCCTTCTCCAGGGGATCTTCCCGACCCAGGAATTAAACCTGGGTCTCCTGCATTGCGGGCAGATGCTTTATCCTCTAAGCCACCAGGGAAGTTTTGTTCACTATTATCAAAAATATTTTCATGAACGTGGTAATATCATTGTTAACTGTGTCCATTATTTTGCTAGGGTCAATTTCAGATGAGAAACCTACTACCCTGGAAAAATGGTTTATCCCACCAGTACTGCAGGAGAGGGCCTGTTTTCCTTTCACCCTGATCACACCAAGTAGGTTAAGATAAGAAATAAGGAGAATTAATTGCATGTCTTTGCTTACTAATGATGTGACCTTGAATATGTTTTCATTATCTAAACTGATCACTTCTTTGGGCAAATTACTAACTTCTCTATGCTTCAGTTTATCTGTAAAACAGGAATAATAATTTATAATAATAATAATAATATTGTAATATATAATATAATAAAATTCTCTATCTCAAAGAACTGTTTAGAGAATTGAGTTAATGCATATAAAAAGCTTAAAACAATTCATGGAACATTAAAAATAACTGTTACTATTTATACTTTTTAACTTATTTCTGATAAGGAAGAAATCTTTCTTTGAAACAATAGAGTTCAGATTGGTGGTTACTTTTTCTCAACAGCACAGATGAAATAATTATCACTGGATAACAAAGAACCACTGTATGTACCCACATGTAATTGTACCAGTGGACCTCCCTCTCCTTCATTTAGTTATAATATCCACTAGACCAAGGCTATTTTTCTGTAATATAAATAAAAAATACATCTGAATAAAATTTTAATAAACTGCACAGTCTTAGATTTAATTTTAATAAAATTCTGTATTTTTCCAGAATTTTAAAAACTTTATAATAAAATCTTATAACAAAAAATATTCCAAAACAAAGTTTGGTTAAATAAATCATGATGTATGTAATATGTAGACTTTCATGCATCAATAAAAACAATATTTTATATTTAGGTGTAAGACATGGAACGATGCTCAGATGAAATATCAGGTAACAAAATAAGCAGATGATGATTCTACTTCTGTTTGAAAACATACATTAATCAGGAGTAATACACATACCAGAATGTTAAAAGTAGTTCTTAGCACTGGGTGGTGGTATAAAAGGTAATTTAAATTTTATTTTTGGAAGAAAACCATGTTCTCCTTAGTTTCTGCAAAGAACATTGCATTTTTTGAAATGAGAAATGTTAAGTATTTGTACAGGTGGGATTCCAATGTGGTGTCCAGCTTCTTGGACAGTGCAGAGCTGTCTGGCAGGACAGCCCCTCTTGGATAACAAGGTCCTCTCTGGCAGGAACATTCTTTGGACAGACTGGGGAGTGAAATCTCATCAGGGCTCCTTGAGCTCCAAGCTGTCAATTCCACCTCCCCATCCTCCTAGACACGGGGAAAGGCCCAAGATGATTTTGTCTTTCTCCTGCTTACTACCCAGCAATGATGCCCCCAGGCTTTCAAAACAAAGCTTCGAACTACATGATAAGCACACAAGTCCCCTGCTTTCCCCCAGTGTCGGCCCCTGCCACAAACCTGCACACCCTCAATTCTCGGCAGCTCAACCCTCTTGCAGTTCCCAGACTCTGCATGCCCACTGAGGCACCCCTCACTCACACTCAGCTCAGCTCCCCTCCCACAGGGGGCCTTCACAGTAACCCCTGAACCACAATCCTCGGCCCATTCCTGCCCACCTTCTTGTGAGTGAGTTGGGAGGGATACAAGAGTGGGAGAGTCAATAGGCAGATGGAGACAGAACTCCTTGAGGGATAGTTGACAATTAATAGCTATAACGAACTGCACATACATAAACTACATGAGTTGGTAAGTTCTGATATAAATATACCAACCCGTGAAACCATCACCACCATGAAGAAAATGAGCATATTCATTACTCCAGGAAGTTTCTCTTTCCCCTCTATGTTTCACTCCTCCTAGCCCACTTCCACTAACCCCCCTCAAACCCTGACCCCCAGATACCCACCAATCTGCTTTCTGTCCCCGCAGATTATAGTCTGTATCTTCTACATACATAGAATAATTTAGTACGAACTCTTTTTCTGTCTGGCCTCTTCACTCAGCACAATTATTCTGAGGTTCACTCATGTGCTGCATACAGCAATAACTGATTCTTTTGTTATTGCCGAGTAGTATTCAACTGTATGGATATAACTCCACTTATGTATCCGCTTACCTGTGATGGACATCTGAGCTGTTTCCATTTAGGGCTACCACAAATGAGGCTGCTATGAACATCTGTGTACAAGTTACTATGTGGAAATGTGCTTTCATTACTCTTGCGTAAATGCCTAGGAATCCCTGGGTCATACTATAGGTCAAGTGATCTTTTTTTTTTTTTTTTAAAGAAACTGCACGACAGGACATTCTAATAAAATTTTTTTAAAAAGCAGAAATCAATGAGCAAATGCACCAGGGGAATATCCTTTTTAAAGAAAGATAATAAATCCTTTTATAAGAGATGAGTCATTTTACAGTGTGAACATTCTCTGTGACTTTTAAAGTTCAATCTTCACATATGAAGCTTTTTTACCATGCAAATGAGTCATGTCTATATTAATTACAGTTATATAAAAATCTGCATTCTGTCCACTGCCCAATTCCCCTACACTGAGCCTCATTCTTTTCAGGATTTGGACGGCATCATTTAATTGCTTGTCTCATTGGAAGTCTCTACAGCGGTGTTGTGAGAAAGAGCATGATGTGGTGACTGTATCAGTCTTGAAGAAGGATCCTTCTTTGTATGTGTTCCAAGAAAAGACAGTAACTCACTCATGTGACTTTGGGGAAGTATAAGTAACTTTCTAAGCCTTTGACAGCCACCCTATCAGCACCCAAAATGAGTTGGGAGATTTAAAAGGCCTTCTGTGCAAGAGGCCTATTCAGCAGTAAGTACAACATAAGCTGAAAAAAGAAAGCAATTCTACATAGAAATATCCTATCTTGGCACTTATGCTGGGACCATCTCCAATTTCAGTTCAGTTCAGTTGCTCAGTTGTGTCCGACTCTCTGCGACCCCATGAACCTCAGCATGCCAGGCCTCCCTGTCCATCACCAACTCTGGGAGTTCATCCAAAATCATGCCCATTGGTTCGGTGATGCCATCCCACCGTCTCATCCTCTGTTGTCCCCTTCTCCTCCTGCCCTCAATCTTTCCCAACATCAGGGTCTTTTCAAATGAGTCAGCTCTTCACACCACGTGGCCTAGGTATTGGAGTTTCAGCTTCAACATCAGTCCTTCCAATGAACACCCAGGACTGATCTCCTTTAGGATGGACTGGTTGAATCTCCTTGCAGTCCAAGGGACTCTCAAGAGTCTTCTCCAACACCACAGTTCAAAAGCATCAATTCTTCAGTACTCAGCTTTCTTTACAGTCCAACTCTCACATCCATACATGACCACTGGAAAAACCATAGCCTTGACTAGACAGACCTTTGTTGGCAAAGTAAAGTCTCTGCTTTTTAATATGCTGTCTAGGTTGGTCATAGCTTTTTTTCCAAGGAGCAAGCGTATTTTAATTTCATGGCTGCAATCACCACCTGCAGTGATTTTGGAGCCCAAAAAATAAAGTCAGCCACCGTTTCACTGCTTCCCCATTTATTTGCCATGAATGATGGGACTAGATGCCATGATCTGAGTTTTCTGAATGTTGAGCTTTAAGCCAACTTTTTCACTCTCCTCCTTCACTTTCATCAAGAGGCTTTTTAGTTCCGCTTCACTTTCTGCCATAAGGGTGGTGTCATCTGCATATCTGACGTTATTGCTATTTCTCCTGGCAATCCTGATTCCAGCTTGTGCTTCTTCCAGCCCAGCGTTTCTCATGATGTACTCTGCATATAAGTTAAATAAGCAGGGTGACAATATATAGCCTTGCTGTACTCCTTTCCCAATTTGGAACCAGTCTGTTGTTCCATGTCCAGTTCTAACTGTTGCTTCCTGACCTGCATACAGGTTTCTCAAGAAACAGGTCAGATGGTCTGGTATTCCCATCTCTTTCAGAATTTTCCACAGTTTATTGTGATCCACACAGTCAAAGGCTTTGGCATAGTCAATAAAGCAGAAATAGATGTTTTTCTGGAACTCTCTTGCTTTTTCGATGATCCAACGGATGCTGGGAATTTGATCTCTGGTTCCTCTGCCTTTTCTAAAACCAGCTTGAACATCTGGAAGTTCATGGTTCACGTAGTGCTGAAGCCTGGCTTGGAGAATTTTGAGCATTACTTTACTAGTGTGTGACATGAGTGCAACTGTGCGGTAGTTTGAGCATTCTTTGGCATTGCCTTCTTTTTGGGATTGGAATGAAAACTGACCTTTTCTAGTCCTGTGGCCACTGCTGAGTTTTCCAAATTTGCTGGCATATTGAGTGCAGCACTTTCACAGCATCATCTTTCAGGATTTGAAATTGCTCAATTGGAATTCCATCACCTCCACTAGCTTTGTTCATAGTGATGCTTCCTAAGGCCCACTTGACTTCACATTCCAGGATGTCTGGCTCTAGGTGGGATTTGATTTAGACCCATTTAAATTCAGAACACATATAAGCATATGGTTTATAGATTATAAAAGTAATATGGAGCCTAGAGAAAATTATAAGAAAACTGCTCTTTGGCCCCATCTAAACTTCAAAGGATTGGGTTTTCTGGTAAATATTGTATTCAATATTCTGAAGATGCATTAAACGGAACAATAATTTTCTAAACATAGTTTTGAAAGAATCTGTGTATAAAAGCATAATAGAGCTAAACAGAGTCTGACAGCTTTTATTATTTCTATTAACTTTGCTGCTTTAGTTGATACAAGCCAATAAATCTCATTCTTACTCCACATGAAAAGAAAGGAAACCCACCCAGTAGAAATTCAATTACATTTCTACTGGAGGCTAGGAGTATCTTTGCTTGAGACATAAGACACTTGCCCATGTGTCCTCAGCATGAAAATCACTGGTTTACATAATGTTCCAGAAGCAAACCTTTAAGTAACAAAACTCAAATCCCATATAAATGTTACCAGCCTGCTTAAGTCTGAAGACATCTGCCACACAAGTCAGTCAGTCAACACAGGGGCAGTAAGATACGTGCAAGGAGATTACTGGAACGCACAGCTTTAGAAACAGGTGTTCAATGAAACTCCTCAGTTTCAGCAATTCCTTTCTTAGGCATCTATGGGAAAAGCTGAATTTGGATAAAAATTTGAGTGCAATGATGCTCACATCATTGTACTTTTTATAGGGGCGAAAAAATTTGAAGACCACTTAAATCCCCAATAAGGGATCTTACAGTCACACAAAAAAAGTTTTCACAAAACATTTTAAACATGGATATGACACATAATGTAACAAGATGAGCACAATTTAAAAAGTGTTAAATAAGGACATAAGTGTGTGTGAGCAAGTTCAAATAAGCAAGACCAGGAAGAAGTATACTAAACTGTTAAAAGGGATTATATAACTCTATTGCTGTCATAATCAGAAGCTATTTTTAATTACAATATACCCGCAAACAAATATTTTACCAGTTTTTTTAAGCTCTTATAGTACCATGTTATTTCTCTGGAAACATCTAAAGAAATACCTAAGTTCCCCAGTGATGCCGAATGTCAATTTCTTCAAGGGCCTGTAAACAAAGGCTAATTGGAAAATCTGGATTTAGACAAGAGAATAGGAAGCAAATTACAGAAAAGTGGTTCTTTAAACCACAGAAGTTTCAAAAGGATTAATTTAAATGCTGCATGTTCAGAGGGCACTTAAAACATAATGTTCAAAATTTTACTTCACATACAACTCTTCAGGAATATGTTACTCCAAAAAATTATTCTAACATAATATGACTAAAAATTTATGACCAGTTCTTCACCAAGAATGTTGACTACTACACAATAGCTCAAGTCTTAATATCCAGTAGGTGATGAAAAATTTTTTTCTACCTAACTCTACAGTAATCAAAAGAGAACACATTTGAAAATTCTAAAGTCTTGTTAATCATGTAGAAAAAATCTTGAACTTTTGAATATGGATCTGGAGACTCTTCACAATATAGGACTACATGGGAGAAAAGGTCAAAATGGAAATGGCAACCCACTCTAGTATTCTTGCCTGGAGAATCCCATGGACAGAGGAGCCTGGCAGGCTACAGTCCAGAGTCGTAAAGAGTCAGATGTGACTGAAGCATCTTAACCCGACACCCTCACAGTAATGGACCATGATGCCCTGGGATACAGTGTTTCCTGTCAGTCAGGTTTATTATTAGCAATTTCTCTGGCTCTCCCAAAAATTATGAACTATAACCTTGACTTTGGTTAGAGCATTTCTTGAGTTAGTTATTGCGTGCTCTGCCATTATTCCCACTAAAATTCATCCTCTTCCATACTGGAGCTCAAGTGAGTTTTGAAAAACACACAAACTTCCCTAAAATCTTTCAACACCCTCCCCCTTTCATCTTTTGTGTAAAACTTCCTTTCAGGGTGTACATGACCTTATGTCTTGCTTCACTTCCCTTCGTCCTCAACATATTCCCTTCGTTCTGGCTGTAACAGAGCCCTTTGCCCAAAGCACACTATCTTCTTTCTCCCTCGTTTTATGCAGGGAGATCCTCCTCTGCTTGGGACCTCCCACACCCTTATTTTTCCAGCTAACACCATTCATTCTTCAAGAGTCATCTCAGGCATCATCCTTCTTCAGAAAGGTGTCCCTGCCCCTATCTATCACCTACCTGCCCAAGATACAGCAGTTCTGTGCCTGCAGTTTACACGGATCCTGACAAAGACGTGTTACTGGTTCCTTCCTGAGCACTCGCCCCGTAAGGGCAGAACTGTCTCGTCACTGTGCCCAGGTGCCCGTACAGAGTCTGTAAAGGGGAGCACCCAACGTTCTGACTGAAGCTCCACGTCCATCGCTGATAGTGAGGCAGTGGCCCCACCAAGTCCCAGAAAACACCTCTGCTGCTCAGAGGGAACCCAGACATTGTCAGTTCATCAAAGTATCCAGTTATCTTAAAGGGCTCATTCTCAATCCAAAATTTCTGGAGAAATTGCCTTTTGAAAGAATGCTCTTATCACCGTTTCAGTGTTGAAGACTGTTCAAATGTCCTATTTTCCCTTTTTGGTGGCCCCTACCTGAATTAAAGCATTACCAGAGAAGACCCCTTAAATACTTTCAGAATTAAAAAGATCTGTTTATAAAGTCTCCAAAGAGTTGTTTTCTATTCTATGCATCATCAATCCAGCAAAATTAAACAGATTTGAGGTGGCCCTGAGAGATCATCTTGAGTGAGAAACGCTGAGGCGCTCTCATATTCCTATGGAAACACACAGCTAGGAATAAAAATATTTTAGGCTTGAAGAATAATCACAGGTCCTCTCCTTGATCTAGAAA
This sequence comes from Cervus canadensis, assembly GCF_019320065.1. NCBI lineage: Eukaryota > Metazoa > Chordata > Mammalia > Artiodactyla > Cervidae > Cervus > Cervus canadensis. The sequence goes on along the minus strand of NC_057390.1, from coordinate 35,670,968 downwards.
AATCCAACTAATTAAACACCCCAGTGAAAAGATCACTTCAAAGAACATTATCTATAAATAACCCACATACTATTTTGCAAAAAAGCCCCAATTAGTGATTTCCGTATGCATGCTCTTTGTAAAAGCTCTCAATCATCTGAAAAATATCAAATCAGGATTGTGATTTTTAAAAATAAGTACCTTGGGGAGATGGGAGGGAGGGGACAAATATATACCTATGGTTGTTTCATACTAATGTTTGGCAGAAACCAAACAGAATTTTGTAAAGCAATTACTCTTCAGTTAAAAAAAATAAATAAATTTAAAGTTAAAAAATCAGTATCTTACATCTGTATATTGCCATGTATTTTTCAAGGTACTTTCAATTATGTCATTTTATTTGATCCCATTTTTGGCACTCGCTTCTCAATGACAAATCCAAGGATTAAAATTTTTTGTTAATTTTCTATCTCTAGAAAATTGGACTGTTATTTTAACATCTGGTGTTAAAGATGTAAAAGAGTAACAAATGATGTAAAGATGCAAGAGTAACAATTCTCTTAATTTTTGCCAGTGAAATTAAATGCTGTATACAAGTGCGTTTGTTCAGTGCTTAGTCTCTCTACAGAATGAGTCCTTTGTAAGATTAATAACTTCATCAAAATTGAAAGCTGGAAAATAATTCATGGAGAAAGTGTGAAAAATTCTGTTGTTTTTTTCCCTATACAAAACATACCATCTGGAGTTATTTTTGCAGCCAAAAATATATCAGGAGATAGGGCTTTTTTTTTTTTTAAATGGTGAGAAGAAATGGTAAATCCCAAAGTGTCTCACTGCCACTAGGATGAGACAACGAATGACACTGAAATCTGAGAAAAGGGGTCCCAGAGATCACCCTCAAAGCTCACACCAGCTGTGTGACCACAAAGGACCTGTAACATGCCACCTTTTAAAATGAAGGGGAAAAAAATAGGACTCTGGGGATGAAACAGGAGCAGAATTCAAGACAGCCAAAATTAAAAAGTAAAATGAAGTCAATTTCAGAAAGAAGACTACAGAGTGAGGTAGACATCACATCTGACTAAGGTGAAACTGGAGAATCACTGATTCTTCGGGGTCGGGGGGAGACTTAGGAAGGTCCCTGGTCTTGTCCTCCTTCTGGCTGCCATTAACAGCAAGGAAATCAGTTCACCTCCCTAGTGCTCAGTTTCCTCTTCTGAAAATTGAAGGAAATGGTTCTCAAACTTAGCAACTCACCAAAATCACCTAGGAATTTTAAATACAGACTCCTGGGCCAGTGTCTATAAATTCTGTTCACCAGGGATGTGATGTGGTCTAAATCTGTGATTTTTTTTTATAAGTTCCTCAGGTGATTCTGATGTACACGTCTGGAAACCACCAAACAAGAGGATCTCTGGGGTACCATCTCATCTTTTTAATTCAAGAATCCAGGTCTATTTATTTCTGGAAGATTTCCAGTGTACTTAGTACACTAAGAACTGAAAGGTTACAGCATTACAGAACACAAATTTTCAGTAGTTTGGGGGTAAGTTTTCTACTTGCCCTTTAAAGCTCAATTCTATAAAGACGTCTGAAATCCACAAGCAAAGGGACCAGCTGCACTCCATGAGTTACCCAATGGCTTCCTACTACACAAGATATTGATGAATCAATGCTTGCTTTTCTATTAATCTTCTCAGCATTTAGCATTTATTTTTGGTCTTTCTAATCTACCATTTTCCTGCTTTTTAAAAAAGTTAACATTTCCTTTCTAGCTCTCTGAGCTTAAGAAAAGAGAATACAGAAAATCAGGCAAAGTAGGTGTTGGATGTAATTCAAAATAAAAGATGAGCATTAATAAAGTGTATATGAACTACTGACAATGGGACAAAAAGAAAACATACCTCTTTTCCCACAGTCAAAGGCAGAGTAGACACGGGAACCCCCATTTTCACTGTAGCACCATTTACAGAAGCCAAGACATGGAAACGACCAATCGATATAGGAATGGGTAAAGAAGTTGTGGTATATACATATGATGGAATATTACTCAGTCATAAAAAGGAAACGATGAATTTGCAGCAACATGGATGGATCTAGAGATTATCCTACTAAGTGAAGTCAGTCAGAGAAAGACAAATATCCTATGATATCACTTTTATGTGGAATCTAAAATATCATACAAATGAACTTACTTACAAAACAGAAAAACAGCCACAGATAGAGAAAACAAAATTACGGTTACCACAGGGGCAAAGTGGGGGCAGGGGCAGGGATGATTTAGGAGTTTGGGATTAACACACACACACTGTTGTTGTTGTTGAGTTGCTAAGTCATGTCCGACTTTTGTGACCCCAAAGACAATAACCTGCCAGGTTCCTCTGTCTGTGGGATTTCCCAGGCAAGAATACTGGAGTGGGTTGCCATTTCCTTCTCCAGGGGCTCTTCCTAACCCAGGGATCAAACCCCCATCTCCTGCATTGGCAGCCAGATTCTTTACCACTGAGCCGCGAGGGAAGCCCACAGATAAACATTACTGTAGATAAAACAGATAACCAACAAGGACCTACTGCACACACAAGGAACTATGCTCAGTATTTTGTAATAACCTATAAGGAAAAAGAATCTGAAAAAGAATATATGTATGTGTGTATGTATACATAAAACTGAATCACTGCACGGTACACAAGAAACTAACATTGTAAACCAACTATACTTCAATAAAAATCCTAAAAATTAAAAATAAATAAAATCAATAAAACATTAACCCCTCCTCCAAGGAGCAGAGTGGAAGTAATGGCGGGGGGTGAGGGGGTGGGGAATGTCCTGACCACTTACTCCACTGGGGCAAGCAGGCAGTGCTGTGTGGTTATAATTTGGTAATACAGATATTTAGACGCAACCATGTCAAGAACACTTACCTGGCAAGTGTCCCAAAGTGAGGAAATGAGGCCTGTGACAGGCATTGACACTTCACCCTGATTTAACAGCAGACAATGACAAATAACACAGGAAAAACTCAAGTGACTCAGAGACCCTATTGAGCTGCTGGGACACACACACACCCGGGAACCACTTGCATTCTTTTGATTCATGTGTTATCAAAGCTCTTCCCGCTATCAGAGCTCTTCCAGCGCTCGCCCTGTGCCCATGAATACTTGGCATTTTCTTTTGGGTGGGCTCACAGAAACCAACAGAAATCTGTTCCTGGGGAGGTGCTAATGTCCAGAGAAACATGAGAGAGAGGGCTGAGGCTGGAGGGTACAGACAAGAGTGCCAGCCTCCTGACAGCCTCTCCACCTGGCGGGTTTCCCACTCCTGCAGAGGACCTGCCCGAGGGGAGAGTGGTTTGGAAAATCCAAGCCTTTAGCATCCTCCTCTTTTCCTCTATCCCTTCTCTTTTCCAGACCCTACCCGACTTGGCTGTCTAGGTGAGGTGTCTGAATAAACATGATTTCGTTCATCCCCATCCTCTCAAGCCCTATCTCCTCAATGCTCCAAGAACACAGGGGCCCACATGGAACTTTATTTCTCTGGAAATATGTGCCAGTACCACCCTTCTCCCCCACACACTAGCGATGAGCCAGGAGAGGCAAGTGACTGAGGCAGGTGTCTCTTGAACAGAGGGGACAGAAGCTACTACCCAGTTCTACCCCACATTTCAGGCTTTGGTCCCCAAAAGGGCCTTTCCTTAGCTCTGCAAGAATAAAGCTTACTTCTCCCCTCCCTGGCCCTGTACTCCCCAGGTTCACATTTTCCTGCCCTCAGAGCTTACCACACCCCTTCAGGCTAGCCTGCTCTAAACCGGGCCTTTCAGCAAGATGCGATACCTAATCCATCGCACCAACTGTGGCAGGGCTTCTGGTGCCAAAAGACCATTGACAAAAAGGCTGCTAAAAATGTATGTGGCAATTTGGTACTGGCAAGTCCTGCTGGATTAGCTCTATTCCAACCCTGTCCTTCCTGTGTCAGACTTCTCAAATGTTCACAGCTTCCCCACCCCCACCCCAGTTCTGTTGACATCCTAAGACAGCCTAAATGCAGAATGTCTACCAGAACTTTCTACATGCTGCAAATATTCTGTATCTGCAAAATCCATTACAGTGGTTATCAGTCGTATGAAACGTGGCTAAGTGACTGAGGACCTGAGGCTTTGGTTTTCCTTAATTAATTTAAATATTAGTAGCCACACAGGGCTCCTAGCTTCCCTTCCAAACAGCACCGATTATAGCCATAACTCTGAGGAGACCAAAGGATAACGTGCAAACTTGGTTAGAATCACCTGAAAGTGTTAAGTCGCTCAGTCACATCTGACTCTTTGTGACCTCATGGCTTGTAGCCCTCCAGGCTTTTCTGTCCATGGAATTTTTCAGGCAAGAATGTTGGAGTGGGTAGTCATTCCCTTCTCCATGAGATTTTCCCAACCCAGGGATTGAACCTGGGTCTCCTGCGTTGGAAGTAGATTCTTTACTGTCTGAGCCACCAGGGAAGCCCCGGGATCACCTGGGGAACCCTTAAAAGTCCCAGTGCCCATTCTGCACCCCAGATAATTTAACCAAATTCTTTAAGGGTGGGACCCAGGTTTCTGCATTTTTAAAATCTCAAGTGGATTTCCAATGTGCTGCCAAGATGGCAAATCACTGCTCTAAAAGGTGAAAATTCCTACCATGAAGAGCCAACCTTCATCCAATCAGACAACTCCAAGTACTACACCATTTAAACAATTAGGCCGAATATTCAATCCATCCTGCAAATTAATTCTACTATAGTCAGATAAACCTCAGGCTTGTTGTAGCCTGAGTAGTAAATTCTGTCCAAAGGCAAAAGACCATCAAAGGTAATGATGAGGAGACCAGCTCCGAAAGGAAAGAAAGAGTTGTTCCAAATAACCATCAGCATTCAAAGCCTGGCTAGCATGAGTCCTTAAATATAAATAATTTATTTTCTGGAAAGCCACCAGTTAACAATAAAATCCACCTCAAAATCGGATATTCTGAACAAATAGCTCTATAATTGGATTTTTTCCCCTTGGCTAATCCACCCACACACTATCTGTGTCTCAGAGTAAGCTCTCACCACTGTGCATTTTTCTTCAAAAGATAATCTGAAACCTGTGCTTTTTCACTGGGTATGTTAAAGTTTTTAAATGGCAGCAATTAAGATGCCAGCATTGGTCCAAAACCCATTCGCTCTGTCTCACTGTCCTCCAGCAGACAGTGGCAACCTTCACTTGCCATTACTAATTTCACCCAGTGTATCATTAACCAGGTGAAGCCTTTTCTCTGAGACTTGGCTTAACAGAGACATCATATCCAGAGTGCAAAAAAGAAAAAATACAAGACACTCGGGTTTCCGTGACCTCTAATCCTCCAATCAGCATTTCCCAGAGGTATGCAGGGCCCTTCAGGTTGAATGCTAACAGAGTTCCAAGGCTGATGCAAAAAACTTCATCAGCATTTTCTAGACAGCACTACGGGAAAGTCAAAAATTGGAGGAAGTGATTTTAATGAGAAGAGTATTTGAAGGTCACTCTTAACAGCTGTTGCCTCTATAAGTGAAATATAAATGATCCAAAGTTAAATCCCCTTTCCCAAATTATCACCAAAGTAGTTCAATCTCAAACTAAGAACTCTCCAAAATCAGTCAAGACTTTAGTAAGTCACCTTAACAAATGGACTCCCCTCCAAGGAGAAAGACCTGGACTGAGTCCACCCACACTCACAGCCAAGAAGTTCTCATGGAACAAATGTAACCCCTGAGGCTGTGGCAAACCAGACTGAAGTCCTTTTTGTGTTGGTCTTAGTGGATGCCCAGCAGCAGCCACTCAGCAACAACTTCTCAACTCTCCTTTCCAATGGAGGATAAAAAACATGGACGTTTTGAAAGCTGACACAGTACTTCCAACAGGAATGGGATTATACTTTTGTATACACATCTGAATGTGGGTTACAGGATAAAAGACCTTTTTCAACTATATAACTGAATTGCCAGATAAATGCAGGATGTCAAGTTAAAGGTGAATTTCAGACGAACAATGAACTTTGAGTACAAGTACACCCCATATATATTGCACGAGACACACTTCCACTAAAAACAATACGCTGCTTATCTGAAATTTAAACTTTAAGTAGTCTTGCTTGTTTTTCCTAAATCTGGCAACCCTACATATCAGTATGCTGGGAAAATTCCATTTGAGAGAGGAAAGGAAGAAGTCTAGTTTGGGGACTCAACCACCCAACGATTCCTATATCTCAAGGTCAACTGTGAAAACCGTGCCCTCTAGTACAGCTACTAATTAGCCACCTTCTGATAAACAAGAGTCCTAATTTTATGCTTCTCTGGACCACAGATGCTAAGAAGATAAAACAGTGCCAGGGGTAAAGGGCTCAGATATAACAAGTCATTAAGTATGACGGTACCCTAAATGTAAGAAGTCATTAGTAAATGCTATTATTTATTAGATAAAATTAAAAGCAAAACTTGCTATGGAGAAATCATATGAAGTCAACAGAAAGTAAACTGAATATATAAGAGATTATTATGTGAATTAAGTACCCTAAATAATATTTTTTAAAATAACTAACCCTATTGAACAATTACTATGTGCCAAACAACATTCCAAACCCCTTACAAATGTCAGTGCACTTAATTCTAATCCCCTAAGAAGTGAGTACTGTTATCATGTCCACTTTACAAGGTGAAGAAACCAAGACACAGAGATTAGGTAATTTGATAAGACTAGGGGGACAGTATTTTCTAGCTTGCCTCAGACAGTCCCAGTTTATGCCCGCTGTGCTGGTACAGTTATTAAAATGCTCATGAATCACCCAGTTTGGATGATGGGCACATGGTCACTTCCCAAAGCCCCACCGTCAGTAAGCAGCAAAGGTGGGGCTCCATCTAGGCAGTGAGGCTCCAAAAGCAGAAACCAGCCACTGAAACATAGCGACCCAGTCCTAACTTCCAGGAAGAGGACTCCAAAATGAGATAGGACTAACCTTTTCACGGCTATCCATTATACCCTAGGCTTCCTACATGGTTACAAGTCAACGTGGGGTAAAGGCAGGGGAGAGGTGAGAGTCATGTTTTTCATATCTGTCCCTTATCTGCCTTTAAGTCACTGATAATACACAGCACAAATCATCTGTGAGCAGACAGAATTCCTCAGCTAAGCTATAGCCACATCACAGGGTCTGAAAATTTTTAAACTTACTTAACTAATCAGAGTAATATTTAACTAGATCTTTTTCTATTTTGGAATGACCTTCATCTACCTTCAGCTGGGTCCAGGCAGCCAGAGCACAGTTGTGGCTATTTTTATTAAAACAAAGGTGAGCACACTGTTTGTTTAGTCGCTCAGTCATGTCTGACTCCTCTGCAAATCACATGGACTGTAGCCCACCAGGCTCCTCTGTCCATGGGATTGTTTAGGCACAAACACTGGAGTGGGTTGCCGTTTCCTCCTCCAGGGGATCTTCCTGACCCAGGGATGGAACCTGTATCTCCTGCAAGTCTCCTACACTGCAGGCAGATTCTTTACCACTGAGACACTGGGGAAGCCCTGTGCTGGTTTTTAGTTGCATATACAATGAACTTCCCTTCTTTCCCTAATAATAATAATAAAAATTCTTTTTTAATAAAATCTTCAATAAAACATGATTTTCCCGAAAAATACTTCCCAATAAACATTAATGCTAGCTTGACAGCATCAAGAAAGCGAACAGGAACTTTAATAACCTGTAGGCTCCCCTCATATACCTAATCATGAAATGCATGACAAGTGGTCCCATTAAGGACAGGTAAGATGCCTCTCAAGGCTCGGGATAAGAAAATGGTCACAAGCAGACTGAGTGTTCCCACATAGTTGCAAGTGCTTCACAAAAACTGTCACCCACTCAATATGGTAATTTCAGCCCTTTACACTTGAAGTTGTATGACTCTACCTGGCCTCTGCCAGCTTATCTCCTCCTTATACAAATGAGTGGATGGACTAAGGTCCACAGGGCCCAGCCTGATTCTGAAACTTTTAATTCTATGTACTCCCTTCAGTCTTCCTGACCGTGCACTGCAACCTACAATGTAAAAACTCTGCTCCACCACAAACCCTCCTAACCTCTGGCTTCTCAGCTGGCTGGTCCACAAGGACGATCCACGGAAGCACAGCATTGCCTGGTGGCTCAGACAGTAAAGCATCTGCCTGCAATGCAGGAGACCCAGGTTTGATCCCTGGGTTGGCAAGATCCCCTGCAGAAGTGGGATCTACCCACTTCCATATTCTCACCCGGAGAATCCCATGGACAGAGGAGCCTGGTAGGCTACAGTCCATGGGGCTGCAAAGAGTCAGACACGACTGAACGACTAACACGTTCCCTTTTTTCACAAGTCCCCAAAGGTGAGGAAATCAACACTCCTCTCTTAAAAGCAGACTTAAACCAAAGTTATCTTTGGGAAAAGCCAACACAAGCATCGGAGGGGGTCAAACACCTTAAAGACCTTAAGAGATGGCAGTCCTGTGACCTGGCCCGGGAGCAGCCCTTTGGTAAACAACTGTGTTCTCATGTCCATCGTACTCCCTGATATATTAAGTTTGACTCCGGTCATCCCCAGGCCATGTGAAAAATGGTTTCCAATGTTTATTTTTGTGACGGGTCATGAATGCTTTTTCTACAATGACAGTAAAATCAACAAAAAGGACAAAACTAGGAATCATGGCTCCAAAGAAGTTTTTTTTTCTCCTGCCTCAAATCCTCACAAGTCACCTCCAGGAGGCACATACACTGGTCAGGTCCTGATTCTAACAGCAGTGGGAAAGGGGCGGGGCAGGGGCTGTTGATTCAACTGATAGAGTTAAAAGTGTGTTTTCTGTCACGTAACAGCAATGGCCCTTCACATCTTGTCACTCACAAAAGAAAAAAAAAAAAAAAACAGAAAATGAAAACTGAATTCTCAGCCTGGATTTCACATGATTTTTCACAGAAACTGAATTCATCACTTAAAATAACCCATAAGCTCAACGATCTGGGGACTTAGTAGTGATAAAGTTCTACTCATGCATAGCTATGAAACAGGAGGAGCACCTTCTCACCCAAAGTTTTACCACATGAAGTTTACATTTCAGTGAAAACTTGCATGTTGAGATTTGTTACATATGCAGGCATAAAATCCCTGGCAACAAGCATTATGTTTAAACTAGACCAAAGCCTTCTGGTAGAGAAATAAGTAATACCTCTTGACAAAAACTGTCTCTCTGCTTATCATCAGAGCCCTCATTTCAGTAGTGTTGAAACTTCTAGAAAATTTGTAATGGAAAGTCAGAAAGAATGAAGAAAAATGCAGAAACCAATAAACAGTTATATATGTTTAGGCCATCTGCTCAAACCAATTTAGGCTTTTATCACCACAAAGATGTGTGGTCGTGGTTTGTTTACCTTTCTCTTTTCAATGGTAAGTTTAGAACACAGAAGCAACTAAATGAAAACAAAAACTTACAGATTCAACACAGGCATGTAATCAATAATGACTAAAATTTTAAAACAACACTGCCTGTGATTTGATTCATAATAGCAGAAACCAGACTCTTCAAATAATCAACTCTTCCAGCAAACGATAAAAACAAAGCTTCTTCTCAGCATATGTAATAATTAAAACATGATTCTAATAGCTTTGCTTTGTAGGAGAACAGACTAGACTAGAGCATCTCAAAGCATATCCTATGAAACCCTAGTCTAAGAGAAGCTATGAAAAAAAGAAAAAAGAATTCCAAAGTCAGCAAAGTCTGGGAAACACATCACTCTTCTTTCTACAATGCCTATTTATAAAGGCTCTGAGAAGTTCTTTACTAAAGAAACCCATTACAGTCTGCTTCGCCTGGCATTCTCTTTTTAAATAACACGTTAACATACTGCAAAACTAGTATTCCGAAGAACTTGATAAGGAATGCCGAATTAGATCATACTACCTACAATATCGGGCTTCCCTGGTGGCTCACAGGTTAAAGCACCTGCCTGCAATGCGGGAGACCTGGGTTCGATCCCTGGGTCGGGAAGATTCCCTGGAGAAGGAAATGGCAACCCACTCCAGTATTCTTGCCTGGAGAATCCCATGTATAGAGGAGCCTGGTGGGCTACAGTCCATGGACTCGCAAAGAGTCAGACACGACTGAGCGACTTCACTCACTCTTCACTCACCTACACTATCATCTATGATTGGTCAGAAACTTTTAATGCCCACACATACCCAATCTCTTCTCTTTCTGGTCACATAGGTACCCATATTACACTTGCCTTGTGCCCTCTGCACCTGGGCAAGGTCATGTGACTAGTTCTGGCTACTAATTGACATGGACCCATCAATCAGAGTTCTTGAGGGAGAAAAAATGGGGGAGATCCCCCTGCCATCCTGTGATGAGCACAGAATATGAATGAGGAGTGCACCTCTCTGTCACTGAAATTTTGGAGATGTTTGTTACTGCAGCACTAGTTAACTTGCTTAACACGCTTTGTGGGGAGGTGGTGGGTGGATTTTCTTAAATCAATGAGTTGACTTAAGAGACAAGATACATATAGAGATAGAAATATTTGAAGGATGGGAAGGTAGATAGATACAACAAGATAGATAGAACAAGAATGCATCTTTAAGGCCACTTTGGTCTACAGAATCTTAAGTCAAGAACGAAAGATCAGTGAGCTAAAACTAAATACCATGGCATGGACTAAACTGAAGTGGCCAAGTTTAGTTTGCCTGCAGTTTAGTTTGTTGGCACAGGTGGCAGTGAGAGCAGTAGCATCACTCACCCCGTGCCCATGCTGTGCCAGACTCAGAAACAAAGTGTACAGATACTGCTTTTAATCTTGATTCTGTGATAGTTGGTAGGTAACCTTCCACATCATCTCCCTTTCACATGAGAAAACCAAAACTCTACTAATTTGCCTAAGATCATATCACTAATAAATGGTATTTATATAACTATAGGTGTCTATATCCTTTTTGTTATACTGCTAGTCTGAATTAGTAGAAATATCTAAATCAGGAAACTTTAAAAAAAAATAGTTTGGAGTGTCATTACTCTAACGCACCTTGTAAGAATGTGGAAGCATTATAGAATCAAAAAGGGGCAAACTTCCAAATCAAAGACCTTGAGCTTTTAAAGAATAAATGGGATGGTCTTATAATCAACATACTAATTGCTTACAAAGGATAACAGGCACTTCTCAAAAAAAGTTTATTTTTTCAAATTATAAAAGTAAGATGTACTCACTGTGGAACACTGGAAAATACAGAAAAGCACTGACACAAAAGCAAAAATCACAAGTCATCCTATCACTCTCCCCTCAAAATTAATATTTGCATTTTTCTTATCTCTTTTCCTTTTTTTCTTTGTTTTTCTGTATAGTTGAAATCACTTCATTTATATAATCCCGTGTTCTGCTTTTTTCCCCTTATTTTAAAAACTTTTCCATGTTATTAGGAGGTTTTCAATAACAGTATTTTTCATCAGTCTAATAAAAACTAATAGCTACGTATTTGCCAGGTATTAGACTAATCACTTATATTAACGCATTTAATCCTCACAGTAACTCTGCAAGCTCTGTACTACAACTGACCCCACCTTACAGATGAGGAAACTGAGACAGAGTATGGTTAACGACTTGCCCAAGGTTACAAAGTGAATCCATGGTAGAGCTGGGATCCAGACCCAGGCAGCCTCTGAGTGAGCACTCTAAACCACCATGCTGTACTGTCTCCATAATGTTCCTTCCTCTAATTTACCAATGACAGACATTTGGGTTATCACCGTTTTTTTCTAATATAATAATGTTACAATAGACATTTTTATAGGCATCTGAAGCAGTAGTTTATCTAAGCCTATTCAGACAGCCAAATTCTTCCCATTTCAACAAGTTCACTTTATTTTCAGCTAGCTGACAACAGCTGTGGAAACATCTAAGGCAGCTAGCATTTCATAAACCAACTCACTGCTCCACCTACCCCTGGTATGAACCTCCATGTGGTCCTCACCTGTCCACCCCACTGCCATCTACAGCAGATGTCTGTAATGTTTCCATCTGCCTTCACAGGGCAGAAAGAACCAATTAAAACCATGGGTCTGTTCTGTGCATCTCCCAACATACATAAGCAAATTCTTGTAAATTTTTATGTCTGGAATACTTTAAATGCTAACCTTATTTGTTCCTAGTCTTATAAGCTCTGACAATACAAGGCATACAGAGAGAGATAAAATGCAATATGCATGTATAAAATTGAAACGAATGATTTTCTAATTTAGACCATAACCCAGAAAAGGGATATTCAAATATTTTCCTTTTTGCTTGCTTTTCACTATTTACAGGGAATGATTGAACTCTTATGCCATATTAAAGGAATGATTTGAAATGAAAACAACCCAAAATGGGAGTCTCACAAGCAGATCAGACTATGGTGTAAGTAAAAAGGGAAGGCTGCTGGCTCTGGCTCACATTTCACACCTTCTGAACTCAACTTACCAGTATGGCTATTCAAGGGCATGTTTTAAAAGACACAATGTATAAAAGGAGGGAAATGAAAAAACATAATTTTAAAAATTTAGAAATCATAAATTTTCAAATATGTCAACCATATCACATAGAGAATTAATTTGTCATTTAAGAATGAAAAAAAAAAACCAAAAAACATTCAGGGCATGTGAAGGCAACCACAGCACCTGAGCATTGCAGGACAAGCCTACCTGTGTGGAATGGAATGCCATATAAAAAAAAAAAAGAAGAAGAATGAAAAAGATCAATACTTCTAAGAAATATCTCCACAATTTCTACAAAACTTTTTCATGTTGTAAAAAAGAAAAAAATGTTCTTCAAAGATTCTGAAACACACCTAGAAAAGTAATGCTAACTCTACTAACCAAACGCCTAAGAATTATTAAGTATCTGCCTCTGTATAAGGCACCTACACAGAGCCAGAAATGATGTCTCTATACAAGGAGAAGCCCTCTGAAATATATGTAAGATAATAAAAGTGGCAAAGCAAAATTCAAAATATAAATCTGAAGATGGCAACACAAAAGAAATAAAGCCATTTGCACGGTCCCCTAAAAAGCTATAAAATTATTGCAATTAGTTCTAAGTCCAGACTTCTAATGGATTTTAAATTAGAGAATAATTAAGATATCTGTTCATACAAACTTTTAGAAAATTCTTACTAAGAACTTGGTTTGTATATAAGCCCTTTAAGATAAAGTTCATTCACTGTTTTCATATTATATTTAACATCTAAATCCTCCATTTTTATTTTCACTCAGTAATCCAAATACTGTATTTTAGAAAATTTCATCTTCATAGAACCCAAACTGATAGGTTGTTCAGATTATCCACACGGGCAGCCCCCTGCCTTCATCCAGTCCCCTCAGCTCCGCCCATGTGCTGTTCATGTCACCATCAGGCTCCAAATGACCTGCACAGCCAAGACTGCACATCTCCGCCCACACCCACCCTGTTTTTATCATGTTGACTTAAAAAAACAAGACTTTCAATAAAAAAAAAAAAAATGAAAGGCTACAGTTACAAAGCACATCAATACACACAAGAATCAAGTACTGCAGACAAATGGCCAATGAACAAAGTCAAAAAGTGAGTAAGCAAAGAAAAAATAAATTTTGCAAGACAGTAACCAATGCCTTTTGCTTTACTTCTATAATGTTTTAGCATCCAACCATCAATAATTCATACCCAAATGATTATCAGATATATAAAATATAGGAGTGGTTTTTTTTTTTAAACTTCAGGGTCCCAATTTTCATTCAAACCACAAAGACTGCATATTTTGCATTGAGTGGAATAGGTGGGGTAGAGGATGCTCCACATGAGGTCTCATTAGTCCAGGGAAAACCACTCAAGATTTGATGTTACACAGAAATATTTTCCTCCATATCATCATAAGATTTAAGATTACTGGAACAAAAATCAGTAAAAATAAACCTTGCTAAACGAAAGATGAAAGCCACCACCTCTGTTTCACTTATTTGCTCAAGTGAAATGACAAGTTTCAAGATATTTTGTTAAATGGTGGCTATTTTAAGACAGGACAAAGCTGCATCACTGCTCATCACACGGCTTGCTCCCAATCTTGGCAGTTCTCCAACACATTCCAACTTTTTATGCACAGTTTTGCTGGAATCTCACCCCACTTATCTTTAAAGACACACTAAGTAAGATGCTGCCACATTACACAACCAACCTGCCATTTATTCCCATCCGTTCACTTTGCACAATGTCTGACCAAAAGAAAATCAGACCACCATCTGCGTGGATGCATCTTAATCCAAATGATCTAATTCACATGGGTTCCCAAAAGATGTATCAGAATATTATTCAAACTGGGAGGAAATGCTGGGTGACAGTGCTCTGAGGAAGGCTGAGTACACACCAGCCAAGGAGGAGAATACATACAGTAGGACAAAAGCAAGTTCAAACCCTGACTACAGATGTTAGACCCCAGGCGTGCCGCCACTGCCTACATTTTGACGCAGATTACTAATCAGAGTGTATTTTAAAGGATAATATCAGTATTTAATGTGTCCCATTACCTCCATGAAAAGAATGGTTTAACACAGCATTACATCCTCTAAGTCAGTGTACTCTCTAATTGTTAATATTTGGCCAAAAAAAGAGTCCTCTTCAAAAACAAACTGGAATGGTTAACCACACGCTGTTACATTCCATTCTTGCTAAAAAAAAAAAAAAAATTTAATTAGCACATTTGATCCTTATGCTCTGCACAGCTGCACAGCATTCCAGTGATAGGCCAGCTATCGACACCCGCTCTCCATGAAATAACTACTTAACTTCAAAAGTTGAGAAGACTGTGAAGCAGTTCTCAAGCATGACCCACTAAAGATACATTTATTTCATGGGAACAAGTTCATTTCAACAAGGGTGTAGTCCAAAGGAAATATATACTATAATTTAGATTAAAATATTCATGTAAATGTATACTAACAAAATCACCCTTCAGAGCTGGAAATATATATTTATAAATATATGTATATAAATATATATAAAACTCAACTGACAGACAAGAAACAGTCTTCCTCAGGAACAAGACAATAAATTAGCCTGCTCTCTAATTAAACTACCATCCTTTCTGAATCAGAGGAGATTTTTAGAATTAGGATGAAAGCTGATGTTCTTACTGTCAGGAACACATACGTAAAACCAGCGCACACGCGCACACACACACACACACAGAACCCACCTTAAATAAAAGAGAGAATAAAACACAAAGCGTGCCCTGGTTTCTCCTCTGCTCAAATGGCACACGAATGTCTCTGCTCCAGGCTCAGGGTGCTTCCTGGACTCCACCCCAGGAGATAAGATGGGTATTTAAGGACAGCTGGCAGCAGAGCTGTCAACCTCACTGTGAGAAGGACCAGACCCCTTCCAGAGAAGTCACCCGACTGATACCTCTGACCACTCACCTTCCAGAACAGTGTCCGGTGTGCTCACCCAGTCAAGAGGGCCAGATAACACTACATTCCAGCCTCCTGCTCTCCCTCACCTGCGGCACCAGGGCCAGACTCTGGGCGCTGTCTCGGCTCAACGCCTCCCCTCGTGTCAAGACTCAACATCTGTAGCTTCCTGTAGGTCAGTGGAGATCCCTCCCAGCTCCACACTTCGGTCGGCCCAGGCACATTACCATCAAGCATTTGGCCACCCTTAAAGAGATTGGGAGTTTCTAAAGAATTCCTCATTTGGAGACAGTTAAGTCCACACAGTGTATCTGAGTTCCATCACCCAAACTTGCTCCATCCATCTACCCAGCCCCACTCCATCCATCATTGGGCCCAGCTCAGATCTCTCCTCTAAACTGCACAAGGAGCTACCATTGGCTTTAGTGTATAAACACAGGAAGAAGGTCATTTGCAACTTTTCCTTGGGGCCAACCAACCCAAGTGAGAACCATAAGGAACCTCACAGAAATTGATGGCAAAGGCTTTCTTTCTCTTACAATGAAAGGGCATTTCTCCGCTCTTCCCACACCCTCATTCCCTCAGCACATGAAGAAATCATTTTACCACCTTCTTCAGGAAGAGGCCAACTACTAAAATTAAGGCAACAAAGAAGCACCAGTGAGTCACCTGCATCATATCCATCAGTCAGCTGCCCCACGACTTAAGGAACGGGTCTGCAGAATCAAGTATGCAATACTGCCTTTTCTCCTAAAAATAGATCCTGGACCCAAAGACAATTCTCAAAGAGTTCAGCTAACAGAAAGACCTTAGGAAATCAGAGCCCTACTGTATGCGTTCAACAGTTACCACCAAACCCAGCCCTGTAAAATTTATTACATTTAAAACCAAGGTTATGATAACCACCTCCATCCCATCCACGACACTTTCTAGGGTAGCTGTTTCAGGCTCTGAAATCTGAAGACAGAAATAAAACCAGATGTTGTCTGAAGCAGAGGGATCTCGCTCAAGGGAATTCATGCAACTCTGATGGGAATTCCTCTCAAAACAAAACAGAAAGCACACATTACCTAATGAGAACTTAATTTCTGGTACTTTTCCACTGTAAAACAATTTTTAAAGGAAGTGTCTATAATAAGCACATTTGGGGTTCTCTAAATCTTTGCCATTTTCCTTAACACCTACACCACTAAAACAACTCAGGGAAACCGACAGTATCCATAAGCCACAGTTTTAAATATGAACAGTAATAACAAGATATTATGTCCTGTCATGCTTTGTGTACAAACTGGAAGGGTAATAAACATCAAGGGATGATTTAGACTGTGAAAACTTCACTTACTGAGCTTAAGATCTGAGAATTGATCCTCATTTATGAGATGAACAAATATGTACAGAGGGAAAAGGGGTTTAAAAGACAAACATCAAAATGATAACTGCATGTTTCTGGGGTAACCAAATGGAGTCAGTAACTTTAATTTTCTTCTTTGTGTTTATGTTTATTTTCCATATGCTCTACAATATTTATTATTTTGCTAATAAATATTATTTTGAAATTTTAAAAAACATTTATTTATTGGGCTGCATTAGGTCTTAGCAAGAGAATTGCAGAAAAATATCTGCTTCTGCTTCACTGACTACACTAAAGCCTTTGACTGTGTGGATTACAACAAACTGTGGAAAATTCTTGAAGAGGTGGGAATACCAGACCAACTGACCTGCTCCTGAAAAACCTGTATGCAGGTCAGGAACCAACAGTTAGAACCGGACATGGAACAATGGACTGGTTCCAAATTGGGAAAGGAGTACATCAAGGCTGTATATTGTCACCCTGCTTATTTAACTTATATGCAGAGTACATCATGAGAAATGTCGGGCTGGATGAAGCACAAGCTGGAATCAAGATTTCCAGGAGAAATATCAATAACCTCACATATGCAGATGACACTACCCTCATGGCAGAAAGTAAAAAGGAACTAAATAGCCTCTTGATGAAAGTGAAAGAGTAGAGTGAAAAAGCTGGCTTAAAACTCAGCATTCAAAAAACAAGATCATGGCATCCAGTCCAATTAGTTCATAGCATCCAGTCGCATTACTTCATGGCAAATAGATGGGGGAAACAATGGAAACAGTGACAGACTTTATTTCTTGGGCTCCAAAACTGCTGCAGATGGTGACTGCAGCCATGAAATTAAGACGCTTGCTCCTTGGAAGAAAAGCTATGACCAACCTAGACAGCATATTAAAAAGCAGAGATATCACTTCACCAACAAATGTCTGTCCAGTCAAACCTATGATTTTTCCAGTAGTCATGTAGGGATGTTAGAGTTGGACCATAAAAAAGGCTGAGCACCAAAGGATTGATGCTTTTAAACTGTGGTGTTAAAGAACCCACTGAAATGTTGTGAAGTAATTAGCCACCAACTAATAAAAAAAATAAATAAAGAAGACTCTTGAGAGTCCCTTGGACAGCAAGGAGATCAAACCAGTTAAATCCTGAAGGAAATCAGTCCTGAATACACATTGGCCGGACTGATGCTGAAGCTGAAGTTCCAACACTGTGGCCACCTGATGAGAAGAGCTGACTCATTAGAAAAGACCCTGATGCTGGGAAAGATTGAGGACAGGAGGAAAAGGGGAGAACAGAGGATGAGATGGCTGGATGGCATCACTGACTCGATGGACATGAGTTGGAGCAAGTTCCAGGAGATGGTGAAGGACAGGGAAGTCTAGCCTGCTGCAGTCCATGGGGTCACAGAGTCGGACATGACTGAGCGACTGAACAACAACGGCAAAGGTCTTCTCTGTGGCACATGGATCTTCACTGCAACACGAAGACTGTTACCGCGTTTTGTTACCACGCAGGGATTTTCTAGTTGTGGCACTGGGGCTCAGAAGTTGTGGCACAAGGGCTGAGCTGCTTCATGGCATCTGGGATCTTTGTTCCCCCATCATGGATGGAACCCATGTCCCCACACTGCAAGGCGGATTCCTAACCACTGGACCACCAGGAAAGTCCCTGACATTTAAAAAATTTTTATTTTGTGATGATTTTATGTTAATTTACATTTTTTGAAAGTATTTATTCTTCATAAATTATTCAGAAAAAAACTATGCATACTGTATAAATTAGCAGACACTGTCGAAAATTCAAGGATTCTAAAAAGGTGGAAAAAATGAATATTTTAACTTTTAAGACAATTGTACTATCAGAGCACTGCCATGCTACAGGTTAAAAAATACAAAGGAAAATGTTTAAACATCACAGAGAAAAATAAATAAGAATTGTCTTCAAGAAGAATCTAGGTTTTCCTTCCCCTTTAAATAAAAGGGGGAAAAAGCCCTAGAGCACAATAAAAATAAGTATTGTCCCACCTCAAAGTCTCTATGTAGCTGGTGAAGAACATTCCAGAAAAATGTGTAGCCCACGAATATTTGGCCTTGAAGCAAACATACCTGGACAAAATTTATCCCTGACAGCCACCCAAGAGGGTAGGAAAACAACAAGAAAATTTCATCCAGAACCAAACGCTTGGCCTCCACCCAGAGGATGCTCCTATCAGCCTCCCCTGTGGCCCAGTTTCGACATCTTTTCCCACACTCTACGGAAATGGCAAGGCTCTAACAAACTACATATTTAAATGAGGAATGGAAAAATCTTTTCAAAACTTCAGCATTCTTTACACCTTCAGTACTATGAATGCTGCATTCCTGAAAGCCCCAGTAGAAACATATAGGGTATATTTAGCCGATTAATTATTTCACTCATTAGTCTTTATCCAGCTAAAATGAGGTTTGTTACAGGAAGTGTCAGGATGTTCTTGACAAAGGCCAAAAGTTTATTGCTAAGTATTTTCCAAAATATGGAGAGATGAAATTAAAATTCCTCCACAATCCCATACCCAGAGATAACTACTGTTAGGCTAATGAACTTACTAAGCAGAGACATATTTAATTATACAAATTAAACACTGAACATACACACTTCAAAAGAATGAATTCTAATTATATATCATTTTAAATTTCCTAGTTCATCTGCTGGTTAAAAAAAAGGTGGAAACTTTTTGTATTGTATAACTACAATTTATATTCTGATACAGATTTTATTGTCTAGCTAATGGCTTCATGTTAATATGTTAAAAGATCAGAACCAGCAAGGCACTCCAGATTCTACAGCAGAGATGCCAAATGGTTCTAAAACCATTTGGGTGTTTACTTGCACTGTCTGGAGTTCAAAAAGAATGGAACTATGATGCCTATGTACATGGGCCAATGTTAAAGCAATCTTGAAATTATAACATCTTACTTTCATATCTCAAAGCACACTTCACCTGAAACCCTCCTCAACCAACCATTTAAAGTTCAAGGCGGAAAAAATACAAAATTCCTGAAAGTAAACTAAGTTCATTTTTCTAAGCTACATTTTACAAAGTACTAATACGGTTGAGGGCTTGGACCATAAAACAGAAAACGTTAATAATATTATTTCCTCTCAAACATTTCCCTCACCAGCTAAGGACAAAGTGACTCATTTCTGGGATTCACCTTCAAACCACTATCTCCATAAAATTCCCCACTTAAAAAGTCTTAAAATAGTCCTTTGTCTCCCTTTATGGCTGAGATTTTTCAATCACACACATCTCTTTCTCATTTATGTGACACACAGACAAAAAGATATCATTATATGCATACATAAATATCACATGTAACATTATATAAGAATCTCTTTTCATAAAAAAAGGATAGTATTAAAATTCATTCCTCCTACTCTTAGCCTGAATATTCCCAAAATGCCGAGAAACCATTAATTGGAAGAAAATCTAAATCTGAAGTCATATTTATTTTAACATTTTCACTTGGAATTTTTTCTGCATTTCTGACCAATTCCAATGAAACCTGATGGTCTAATGGTTACAAAATTAGCTCCAGCAGTAGTGTTTGGGCTTCTACAAGTGAGAACACATATGTCACAGAATTCCACTGCTCTTTTCTAGCAACTGTGCAGTTTGGACATAGTAAGAGAAACCTGGTCTTCCCCACTCTTTAAACTGATGCAGACTGTGAAGTCAAGCTAGCCTTCCAGCATATCTGAATGTTCTAGCCCTCTCAAACTCACACTTCAGAGGGTGCCTTATACATGCTGATGGTCTCTCACTGATCCACATAAGAGCAGAAGACAGATAAGACAATCCTTTGGAATCTTAAACTATTCCCTAACAATAATCTACCACTGGCCAGGCTTACTTTTTTCTTTTCTTTTTTTTAAAAAAATTAAAGGGTTGATTGATTTTTTGGCTATGGAAAAAATGATCCTCATGGTTGTCTATTATTTATTGCACTCTCATTTGTAAAATATTTTAAAACTCCAAATGAGAAACATTAAGTCATAGGAATTTCCTTTCATACAAGAAAGGAAATCACCCATCAACCTACCATCCAAAGCAAACCATTAACATTTTCATGTATTTCCTTCCAGGCTTTTATTTAATATAACAAAATAGGAGTTACACCATATTATACAGCTTTGCATAGAGATATTTCCACTGAGTATTATATTGTTAGCATTTGCCCTTTTCAATAAGACTCTAACAAACCATTATTTTTAAGCAGTACATTGAATTCCATCCTATGTACTGCTCCATAATATATCTGACTATGCCACATTTGCTTTTTCACTATTAATATTGCTAAGAAAATTCTTGTTTAAAAACCTGTCCTTATTTTTAATTATTTCTTTATATTACAGAACTACAAGGGGAATTTCAGTCCAAATGGTATAAACATTTATGTTTTTGGTTATATATATATATATATATATAAATACATGTATATTATCAATGTATTAACAAGTGTATTAATCCAAATATTCTTCCAGCAGGTGATGCAGAGGTCCAATCTCACAGCATCCCAGAGAGCATTACCTATCTACCAATTTAAGTGAAAAATTAACTGTTCTAGTTAATATTTCATATTACTGCTGAGTTTGAACAACTGAATACGGTTACTGGCTTCGTTGTTACCTTCTTTTATAAACTATGTTCCTATCCTTTCCCTAAGCACTAGGGTTTTAGCGTTTTCTTGTTTATTAAAAATAAGTAGTAATCAGGTTTGCCTTTCCTATAATTTAGACATAGGGACAAGTTTAATATAGACTAAACTTAGTATTATTTAGCTGCAAGATGGTATTGTTACGGGCATGTATTTTTTCTGAATAAATTAAACTACTTATTTGAAAGGAAGCATAAAGGTGACACAAACTAAGCAAAACTTCCACATTTTATGACAATTAAAATGTACTGTGATGGGCACTGGATTATTCCACTTAACTTTCTTAGTCCTTTGTGACAGAAACACAATGCTACCATTTTGCAGATGAAGATACTGGGGCTTGAAGACAGGTCAATGCAGCTTGCCCAGGATCAGGGCATGGAGGGATCTGATGGAAGAATTCCAGGGCCTGAGTCTTGGGACCCCTGCATCCAACAGCCTCTCCCCAGTCACTCCAGTCCTGACCTGTCTCCTTTAACTTCTCAAACATTACCTCCACTAACAGTTCTTCCAAAACCTCAAATTCAACATGATTAAAGACAAAACTGATTTTCTTCCCAATGAGACATCCACTCATGCCCTTCACTTTTCTATTTCTCTCATCATGATGACGACCATGTTCTTTGTCATTATTCAAATCTGAACTCTTTATTTTAGCTCTCATCCACTCAGGTCCACTCCCATCCAGTCACCCTACAAAGAGTCAGCAAAGGATCGGTCTTCACGACCTTTCTCCCAGCCCTTCCCTCCTCCTTCTCTCAGCCTCCACCATCACTTGCTCCCTTAACCTCTGGGCTCCCACGGTCACCTTGTTCCCGTCTCCCTGTTTCTAGTTTCTTTCTGTTCCATGTGTTTTGAACATGGCTGAAGTGTTGTGTTATTCAACTATCAAAATAGAATTTTAGATGTATAGGATCTTAAAAACTAAGTAGCAGATACGATCAGCTGGTAGTTCCTGATTCAAACACTGTGTGGAGAGTTTCTGGGGCTCTAGATCAGCTCTGTGCAAAGAGTGCCCTGACTGATTTTCTATGCCTGCCAGGGACACAGAGCGTGGTGCCCTTGTGGCAGACTTTAACCTTCACTATGGAAGATTCCCTGGAGAAAGGGAAGGCAACCCACTCCAATATTCTTGCCTGAAGAGTCCCATGTGCAGAGGAGCCTGGCAGGCTACAGTCCATGGGGTCACAAAGAATAGGACACAACTGAGCAACTAGCACTTCATTTCTTCATAATTTCACCTAAGTTTTTCATTTTATAGATTTAGATCTGAGACCAGAAGGATTAATCGCTTGCTGAAGTCATATACCTGGTCAGTAAAAGATTTTATCTTCTACACATACAGAGTATTTTTTTTTTTCAGGTTGAAGACTTTATTGTATGCAAAAGCAAAGTACTTGTTGGAAAATTCCATCATGGGAACTTCCTGTACCCTAACACCAGTGTCCAAACCTGCTCTTCTGTAAGAGCCAGGTTTTGTGGCTGGCGACTGTCACAAGGTGTCCAGCCCGCCTCCCGGCTGCCGTGTGACCTCCTCAGCCTGGCTCAAGGTGGGCAGGGTCCTCCATCACAGCAACAGGGCACTGGGTTCAGAAACTGATTCTTACTCAACAAGGCAGTAGAACTATAACAGCTATACACTTCTAGCAGGAATGTAATCAGTACAATCACTCTGGCATTATCTAGTAAGGTTTGGTATTATCTAGTAAGGTTGGTGATGCACATACCCTATGATCTGGCAAATTTCATTCCTGAAAAGGAGAGAAAAATAACATGTTTGTGTGCATATGCACGTACCCCTACATACTAAATAAGAGACATGCAGAGGACCCATTCATAGCCATCCTTTTATAAAAGGGGAAAAAAACAAACTAGAATCAATCCAAACTTCCACCTACAGTAGAAAGAATAAATAAGTCATGATGGAATACTATACAGCAGTGAAAATGAATGAACTACAGCAACAAAATCAATGAGTCTCAGGAATGTTCATCTAAAAGGACAAGTCACAGAATACATAAAGTATAATTTCATTTATATAATATAAAGTTCAGAAACGTACAAAAATAAAAAAGAATGTTAAAAAGGATAGCCCATAAAGAAGATCAAGGGAATGATAAACACAAAATTCAGGGCTGTGGTTATTTCAGATGGGATGATAGAGGGTTACAAGGGTGACTCTGAATGTATGACAGTTTCTTCTTCTTGAACCAGGTGGTGACTGCCTGTGTGTTCACTGGTTTGTGATTCAGTAACATCTTTTATGAGCATTATTCTGTATATACAAATCACTTAATAAAAAACAACTGTAAGCGGGCAAAAATGGGCCAGAGGGTCAGGATATTGAACATACAAGGAAAAACAGCTGATGAGAAAAAACAAGATGCCAGAGGTAGAGCTCAGGGATGTCACTTCCCGGACTCCAGTTTTGCTGTCTCAAAGCTAACACCATCTTCTGGAGAAGGAGGGGAAGATTGTTTTTTCAACTTTAGAGGTATTTTAGAAAAGAACCTAAAGAAATTGACTAGTCTAAATAACATAATATTAATAAATAGAACTCCTCCACCTAAAAGTTACAGAAGAACTTTAAAAAGTATTTCTGTATTAAATATAGTATGTGCATCAATTTCTTAATGATGCAAGGGGGAAAAATGTGCTGATACTTCAGCAAAAAACAAAAGTAAGATACTAGAAGGAAACTTTTGATATGGAGGTCCCTTAGCTGAAGGTGTAGAGCGGTTTTTTGATTTAATGTGCATACAAATCACTTAGGGGTCATGTTAATATGCAAATGCTGTTTAGGAGGACTGGGCCTCTAAGAATTTGCATACACAACAAGCTCCCACTTCGTAAATGATCCTGTGCTGAACCTCAGGATGACAGCGAGACATCATGAAAACGCCTTCTCTGGTGATGTTTAAAAATATAAATATAAGAGTAGAGGTAGTTTAATTCTGCCCCCAAAGTAGAGACTGATGACATTATTCCTACACTATAAAAACTTGGATACAAGACACCTGTTATCAGAAAAATCAAGAATGCTTAACTAGGTCTTTTGCAAAGAAAAGGTGCTTCGGGAAAACAGCAAAGACTGAAAATTTACAAGAGAACTCCACGAGAGGTTTTACTCACCTCCACAGATCTAAAGAAGTAGCTCTTCCAGCCTAGGCATTAGCTCTTTTCTTATGGAATAATGGTTTACATTCCCAACAGTCTCAATAGAAGAAACCAGGACAACCATAAACGATATTCACAGAGCATTAATTAAGCCTTGATTATAATGCAGAGAGTGGTGGCGAGAACAACATAATTATGGAGCATCACATCACTGCATGTAAAAAATATATACATTGGGCTTTAAAATTCTAAGAGTATGCTTTTAAAATGAAAAGTTTACTATCTCAATAAAAATATCAAATAATTTCCACTTGTCATGTCTATGTTTGTTTAGTAGTACTTGAAATCCTCCCATCTCAAAATAGCGCTTCTACATGAAAAGTCATCCGTTCGTACAGCCAAGGCAAAATAACCACTCCAATACTCTTCCAGGGAAACTCTACCACTGGGAAGTCTCTGCTAAGGATGTGTCTGTCACAAGGGGAGCCAGGTCTTGTCCCCTGCTCCAACAACATCACAGACAGTTATTACTACTCTCATCCAAGGGATGCTCTTTGCTGAAAGCCTGCACAGCAGGAGACGACCAAGGGACAACATTTTCTTCAATGGCCTGATGCTTCTCATTCTCTCTGATGAAGGTTCTGGTCAGACCAGAGCCGACAGAGCTACAAACAGCTTGACCTAATGGAATTCTGCACCTGGTTAAGTCAGAACAGCTAAACCTCTGGTGACATCGACACAGGATATATTCTTACAACATAGTAAATCCAAAATGTTTGGATAATCCATGGAAACAATACTCCCAAACATTTCAATGCATCGTGATTTTATAAAACCAGCACAACAATCAAGTCCAAATCTAAAAAGTTCTATATTTTAATGGGCTTCTATTACTGAAACTCAAAATGAGGCATAAAAACCACACAATCTGCAATAGATTCTACTTCTGTGGCCGATCTACAGAAAATTAAATGCCATTAGCCTGGATTAATTAGAGATCTAAAAAATAAAAGCAGACACACCCTTGCTTTGAAACACCAATCTTCCCCTCCAGTTAGCATACTGAAATTCCCTTTTCACCTCTACATTCTAGAAGAGCCTGGGGGTGCAATCTGAAATGTATCCCATTGGCCATCCCACACTGATCTGCAGAAGTGGCATTTAGAAGGGAAATTCCTTGTGTACCACCCCAGACTAAATAGACAAGGACGCTGGAACGTCTCCTTCTAACCAGATACAGCCACATAGGCCTTGGTGGTCTGCCCTTCTCCACCCGCTCCCCATCTGCAAAAAAAAAAGTGTGTATAAAAATATACATACATATAAACAAACGCAGTCAGTTACTACCACAATCCCACTATTCATGACGGGAGACTTAACCCGTCTATCAAAACCAACCTGAACACCAATTTACCATCAATCATAACACTCATTTACTAAATAATCCTTAATAAAGAATCCAAATATGTCATTGCATTTGAATACAGAAAAAGCAAACGACTAAAACAAAGCAAATACAGGATAAAGAAATCATTTACCATCCGTCAAAAGCATATGTAAATTCCTTTTAAAACAATCTACTGCATGTTAATATTTTTTAAAAACATCTCAGGGACATATGAACTAAAATATATCAATTGTTTCATTTCAAAAAATGGTTTCCTATAGGAAAAATTCATACTCAGTGTTGATCAAAGACAGAGGTACTGTAATGCCGTAGCTGTAACGCTTCAATTAATAAACATCAACTTTCCACATATGATGAAATTGATGGAGAGTTGGGTTGTGGTTTACGGATTACAGGTGATCCACAAAAAGACGCTGCGACTCCCAATTCAGACTGCACCATGGCCTCCGCGCACCGCTGGGCCGGGTCCTCCCCGCAGCCCCTCCCTACGGTGGCTCAGGTCCCTCGGTTAGAGATTAGATTCTGGTCCGCAGCCGCAGGCCGACTCCCTCTGCCCCGCATTAGCACTGCAGGACACCCCTTCATCCCAGAACGGCCAACAGGCGAGGCAGCCGGGGGTCACCCCAAGAGAACCTCCCCGCCTCACAGCTAGGTGACCTGGTCCTTCTGACGCCCCATCCAGCTGAAGCAGCATGACAAGGTAGAAGCGGCTCCGGGTCTCAGCCAAGGGCAGCCCTGGGCCTGGGTGGGGCCGGGCGGGGGCTGCAGGCGCCCAGTGGCCGTGCCAAGCCCCGCCAGCGAAAAGCAGGGGAGGCTGCGATACTGCTGCATTGTGCTGCATCACGGCGAAGGCAACGGGAGCCATCCATCTTGCCAAAAAAATCACATCCCCGTCCAGATAAATCCTACTGAATCCATCTTCCTCCTCCGCCGAAGCACCCCCCACACTCGCCCTCTCCTCACTCACTATCTCGCCCGGCTTTTGACTGGAAAAATAACGAGCACATCTTGTGTACCGAGCCCCACAACACTCCTCCCCCACCCCCCACCCCTATGTGATGGCAGGCACTTGGCATCTTTCCTATCACAAAAACAAAGGGAAGGCTCCTCGCAAAAGAGGGCCGCGGGCGTGGTGTGAGGGCTGATGACCAGAAGGGCTTCCAGCCCACCTCCCCAAAGTCAGGCCCGGAGGGTCCTTGCGTTGGCACAAACCTGTTGAAGAGAGGGTGGCAGGAGCTGAAGGGCGGGCGCAGAGGCAGCTCCGCGCCCCGAGGCGGCTCCCGCCCAGCCCTGGGAGAGCAGGGACCGCAGGGAGGGCGGGGGGCGGGAGCGAGGATGGGCGGGAGTGGGGGCGCCGGGCCGCCGCCTCCGGTTCAGCTGCAGCGCGGCGCAGCCGGGACCACGCCTGGCCGCATCCCCCGTACCGTTAGGCTCAGAGCCGGGCCCTGTCAACGCCGCCCCCGCTCGCCACCAGCCGGGGCTAGAGGGAGGGCACCTGAAAATATATCCTTGCGTCTGCCCACTCCGCAACCATCCCCGTGCAGCGGCCCCCAGCTAGAGGGAAGAGGCGGCGGAGGGAGGAACGAGGAATCGGCCCCGATGCGTCCGGTGATGAGGCTGGGCGGCCGCGGTGCGCACCGTGGCTGTGCAGCTGCCTCACTGCGAAGCCCGCCGACCCCCGCCCCGCACCGCCCGCGTACTCAGAAGCACTGGGGACCCGGCTCCCGCGCCGCCTCCGCCCGGGTTCTGCAGCTTCCCTGCCCCCACGCCGCTCCCCGGGCGCAGGACAGCGGCGGGGCAGCGGCGTCCTCCCGGCCTGGGCCCGCGCCCCTCCTCCCGCCGCCCCGAAGCCAGCCCGGGAGGCAGCCCCAGTGAGTTGGCATCTTCCAGCCTCCGGCCCCCTACCTACCTCTCGCGGATAGGGGGTGGGGGCGCCGGGGTCCCGTCCTCCTCCCGCTCCTCGGCGGCCGGGCGGGTGGGCCGGGAGGCGACTCCGCAGGGCTGTCCGCGGCTGGGGCCGGGGCTCACAGGACGGGACCGGTGGGCGCTGCTGCGCGGGGCTGCGCGCTCGCTCCGGGCGGAGAGGCGGCCGAGGGAGGGACTGGAGGAATCCGCAGCCTGCACGGCAACAGCTGCACGGATTCCGGGGGCTGGGCTGGAGCGCGGGGCGGGGGGAGGAGGGGAGGGAGCTGCAGGGAGGGGGCGAGGGGCGGGGAGAAGAGCGCGCGGACGCGGACGGGCGGGCGCCGGGCGCGCGCACACACGCGCGCTCACACGCTCTCTCCCGCACAGCCTCCACCCCGCCCCTGCGCTCCTCCCTCCTCGGTGGCTCGCTAGCGCCGGCCCTCCCCGCTCGTCCAGAGCCCCGCAGTCGCCCACCCGGCGCCTGTTCCGCGCGCGACCCGAACCTCGGGCGCGTCCACGCTCTCCCCGCGGAGGCTCTGCCCTGGCCCAGCGCCGACCTTGTCCCCTGCCGCCGGGACTGGCCAGGGCTGGCCTGGGCAGGGTGGGCACAGCCGCCGCGCTCTCCGAGCCAAGGGACGGTGGGGGCTTTGTCCCCACAGCCGGCGAGGTCCAATTTCACGTTTCATTTGAGGCTAATTCGATTATCGCCATGGAAAGGGGCAGCCTAATTTTCTACGTGACTTGTGCAGCCTCTTTTTGCCCGCGACGTTAGCGTTTGGAACCCGATGGAGAGAGCGTGTGGAGGGAGGCTTTGGAAAGTCCGTTTGGTTGGTTTAGTTTTTAGATCTAGGTGGTGATGCCTTGTAGGTTCTGCCCGGCCTGATGAAGAGCGATGGTGACCCCCGGCGCGGAACCTGGATGATGGAAGGAGGGCGGTTGTTGCTCGGCGAAGTCAAGCTCTTCGTCCTTCATGAGTGATTTTTCACCCTTTCCCTCGCGGTAGCTGTAATAGACCCCACAAGTGGTTCGTGCGACTCTTGCCTCCCTCGCCTAACGCCCCAACGCCCACTTTAGCCTGGTTCGGGTGCCCTTCCCGAGCCGCTCCCGGGGCGTGGGGGCGTCCCCGGTGCACTGGCGACCCCGCGATGGCTGGAGGGCTGGCTTCTCCCCCTACCCACATACCGGGAGACGGACACCGGACGCCAAGTGCGCTAGCCGGTTCTCAACCAGCTTGCTCACCCTGTCAATCCCTCAGGCTATGTAGAAATTCTGGAACCGCCACTATTGAGGAGAAAAGATGGTGTCATCACCAGGACCACAAATAGAAACGCTCTTCAGAAAACAGTCTGGAGAAACTGACTTTTCTGCCTGCTCTGTAAGTGCCCAAGGCGGCAGTGTAAGCCTTCAGAGGGAAAAGGCCTTTCTCCGTTGTTTGTTTTTAAAGCCCTAAGGCTTTTCTCTTGAAGATATGACCCTCAAACCCTAAATTTAAAAAAAAATTTTTTTTAGTAAATGATAACAATAATAATAGACCATGAGAGATCTATAAATCAACCAGGTCCACTGATTTGCGATCTCAAATCAGTGGACCTGGTAGATTTACTATATTTTTGTATGTAGTTTTAATGAATATTTAAAAATAAAACTAAACCAAATCATCCCAGCAAAGTGAAGATGATACTTCCTTTCAGGCCTTCACCATATGTTTGAATGTTTGACCAAAGTTTATATTTGAACTGTATGAAAAAAATTGAGGAAGGCAAATAATTTAAAATTTTTCTCACAAGGCTGATCACCACAGCCAGGTGAACTCTCAAAGGGCAGGTTTCTTTGTCCATTGTTTGTACATAGTAGGCATTTAAAATGTACTCAAAAAATATTTGTTGAATTGAACAGAATCAACATGTTTGTGGCTGCCCTTATTAGGTAAGGCGAAATCCAACTAGAAATAAAAGTTGTTTCCCTTTCACTTATTTTGTGCCAGAGCCCCTAGCCCCTCCCCCACCACAATGTTAATGAAATACCAAAGAAAACAATGGCAGTACTGAGAAATGTCTGTTTAAATTCTTTCAGGGTTATTCTGAAATTGTGACTCTTAACTGTTTCCTTTACCACAGATAACAGTATTCGAATAAATCTTCATTTGATGGATGAGTCACCTGCCCTACCCCAGTCTACTCCCCCTTACTTTTAAAATTTTTCCTTCAGAAAGGGAAGCCACGCATATCTTTAGCAAGGTACTCCAGTAAAGTGGCAGCAAGTATTCAAAAAATGTGAAAGACAAGGATTCAGAGTTTCACTGTGAATACCTGACTAGCAATTTCAAATTCTTACCCTTTGGTGGGGGGGAAAAAAAAAAGCATCACCCAGGAGAGCCCAGGGTGTCACTGACCAGGAAAAATTAACATGTCCCCCATCCCCAAAAAAGTCAATCTGGAGAGGTCATTGAAGAAGGCACATATCTCTGTAGAAGGACAGAACCGAGAAAAAGAAAAAAACATTTAGGCAATAATAAAGGTAACTCAAAAGGATTATTCTTAAGTATCTCAGATGTAGCTTTGCTGACGTTTTCCCTCACATTAGAATCAAAGTTGATTTAAAGGAACCTAAAACTCATCAGTGTCCTCTCTAACTTCCTACTCTCCGTTTTCAAAACCTTGTGAGTATATATGGCTTTGTCTCCAGGCATGATTTGTCTCCAATAAAGTTGGAGATAACACTTTATTTCAATTTTTTTTTACAGATATATATAGTTACTTTAATTTTCCATTTGAAATGTAGGTGGAAATCTTGTCAACCTACTTATTAGTCACTATAGACTAGGTTATGATGCTGTAACACCAGTTCCCAAATCTCAGTATAATATGCTAGTTACAAATCAACAAAAACTTGGTTGCTTATACACAGTCAACTGTGGTTCCAAGAAACTCTCTGAGGAAGCTGTCTTCCAAATGTCAGCTCAGCATTCTGGAATACTTAGATGCTATGGTACCTTCATATCAGAAATACTTCTGCCCAGAAATGGCACAAAGTTTTCTCCACTTGCATTTCACATGACTTGCTTTGTTAGGTGACTACAACTAAAATCAAAGATTGATGAACAATAGTGATGTCTGCCACCATTTGTTTTATTTAGAAAAGAGGAAATGGTACTTTATTTACTTGATTATATTAGCCCAATTAATACCTGTATACCTACAAACTATCATGTATAAAATAAGCTACTAAGATATATTGTACAACATAGAGAATACGGACAATATTTTAAAATAACAAAAAAATTATTAAGATTATAAATTTTAAGTTGTATATATTTTACCACAATAAAAATTTAGAAAAAGAAAGCCCATCTTTTATTGTACTGATTAACATGCTAAAATTTTAAAATGAGGACACATTTTGAAAACTTGAATAAATTCTTTTCATTTCTAATATTTTTAAACTTGACTTCCTTTTAATGCTGAACTAGTCTGGGAAGTCTCCTCATATTAGAAATGTTCCATCTGGTGATTTACACATATTTATTTTGCACTGGGGAAACCTACAGACTTACATGTTTAAAGTATCGTTACCACGAATGAATAGTTTCTGAGCACCAATAGCACATTTATTGCTCAGTAAAATAATTCATTCTTTCAATTATTCAAGAAATATGTATGCCTTAATCTGTTCTAGGCTGTGAAATAGAGCAATGGGCAAAACAGTAAAAAAAAAATCACTGCCTTCGTGGAGCTTCCATTGTAGAAGGGGGTATGATCAATAAACAAGTACAATATGTGTATGATGATTAATCTGACTATATGGTAATATAAAGTTTAGAAATAATATTTATAACATGGTCAGAATAGATAGTCTCAGCTTTCTATATAGGATCTTCAAAATTTTCTGTTAACAGTGGTAAAGATCATGTGTGTGCATGCTAAGTCGCCTCAGTGGTGTCCCACTCTTTGCAACCCTATGGACTGCAGCCCACCAGGCTCCTCTGTCCATGGGATTCTCCAGACAAGGATACTGTTGCCATGCCCTCTTCCAGGGGATCTTCCTGACCCAAGGATGAAACCCACCTCTCTTATGTTTCCTGCACTGGCAAGTGGGCTCTTTATCACTAGCGCCACCTGGGAAGCCCAGTAAGTAGCAACTATAAAGTACTTTCCAGTTTTTTACAGTGTTTTAGCAAATAACATACCTTCTTGTCCTTTTGTCAGTTCTGTGAGGTGGATATTAACCCCATTTTATAAATGAGAAAACTGAGACAGATAATTTGAGTTTCTAAGTTTATACAACTACTAAGTGACAGTGATATCTACTTAGAAACTAGTACATCAGAGCCGTGTGCTTGAGCATTGCATATTAATTATTAAAAAGTAGTTCACTTTTCCAGATGAAAAAAGTTCTAGAGATGGATGGTGGTGATGGCTGCACATCAGTGTGACTGAACTGATGCCCTTCAACTGTACATTTGAAAATGATTAAAATTCTGATAAATGGATAAAGATGTGGTACCTATATACAATGAAATATTACTCAGCCATGAAAAGGAACGAATTTGAGTCAGTGGTAGTGAGGTGGATGAACCTAGAGCCTGTTATACATAGTGAAGTAAGTCAGAAAGAGAAAAATAAATATTATATACTAATGCATACCTATGGAATCGAGAAAAATAGTGCTGATGCAGGGAAGGAATGATGCAGACATAGAAAATGGACTTGTAGACATGGTAGGGGAAGGAGAGGGTGGGACAAATGAAAAAAGTGGCATTGACATATATAAACTATCATGTATAAAAGAGATAGCTGGTGGGAAGTTGCTGAATAACACAGGCACCCCAGCCTGGTGCTCTGTGATGACCTCGAGGGGTAGGATGGGGGGAGGGGAGGGAGGCTCCCAGGGAGAGGATATTTGTATGATTATGGTCGACTCAAGTTGTATGGCAGAAACCGACACAACATTGTAAAGCAATTTTTTCTCCAATTAAAAAACAAAAAGCAGTATTTTTTAAAATGTTTAAAATTATTTCTAGTACTTTATAGAATCTTTTGTGAATTGACTGTCAATAAACAGATATCAAAAATAACATATAACAAAATATAACAAAAATAACATATCAAAAAATAAAATAAAAATGGCTAAGATGGTAAATACTATGTATATATTACTACATTTTTTTTTTAAGTTGTTAAAGTAATTCTGAATTTAGACCTCTGGAATAGTAGATTAGATGTTCTCAACAATTCTTCACTTAACCCACATGTTGGATCACACTGTTTACTTGCTGTGTTGTATGCACACTGATGTCTGTGGTACAACAAACACACTCTGCTGGAAGACTATACTCTTCTATATCTGTGTATTTCAGTTCCCACCAGTTGTGTTATATATTTACCAAGGCAGTTATGTCTCTCCTCAAACTTGTTTATGCCAGTTATACTTCTTATACCTAATAATTACATTTATTATAATTAAGCATTATATAAACCAATTAAATATGAGTATGAAAGAGTTCTTTCAGTGAAAACGAAGTTGTGTATTTTTGAAATGTCTGATGAAAGGCTAAAAATATTACCATCAGATTATGTGTGGTCAGTTCCGTTCAGTTCAGTTGCTCAGTCATGTCCGATGCTTAGCGACCCCATGGACTGCAGCCCTCTAGGCTCCCCTGTCCCAGGAATTTCCCAGGTAAGAATATTGGAGTCGGTTGCTATGCCCTCCTACAGGGGATTTTCCCTACCCAGGGATCAAACCTACATCTCCTGCACTGGCATCCGAATTCATTACCACTGTACCACCTATGACACCAAAAATATGAACAAAAAACAAAAATAGACAAAACTGATTTTATAAAAAATAGACAAAATGGAAACTTTTGTGCACCAAAGGGTGTATCAAGAAATTGAAAAAATCTACAGGAGAAAATATTTGCAAATCATATATCTGATAAGGATCTAGTATTCAGAATATATAAAAACCTTTCACAACTCAACAACAAAATGACAACCCAATTAAAAAATGGGCAAAAGAATAGAATTTTCTCCAAAGAAGATACACAAATGATCAACAAGCCTGTGAAAATATGTTCAATATTATTAGTCATAGGGAAATGTAACCATTAGGGTTGAGGGTAGCCTTAATTAAAATAAAAAGTAAAACAAAATGAAAGCGATGAAATTTGTGGTCACCAGAGATGTTGGAGGTGGGGGAGGTAGATGAAGATGATCAAAAGGTACAAATTTCCAACTATAAAATAAATAATGTACAACATGATGACAACAGTTAACACTGCTCCAGGATGTGTGTGAAAGTTTTTGAGACAGTAAATCCTAAGAGTTCTCATCATAAGACAAAAAAATTTTTTTTGATTTTGTATCTTTAAGAGATGATGGATATTAACTAAACTTACTGTTTATGTAATCATTTCAGGATACATGTAAGTCAAGTCATTACGCTGTATACCTTAAACCTATACAGTGCTATATGTCAATTATATCTCAACAAAATTAGGGGGAGGGAACAGAAAATACTTATTACTGGTGAGAATGTGGAGAAATTGGAATCCCATGCATTGTTGGTGGGAATATAAAGTGGTACAGCTGCTGTGGGAAACAGTTTGGCAGTCCTTCAAAAAGTTAAACTAAATAATTCCACTCCTAGCTATCTTCCCGAAAGAATTGAAAAAAGGTACTCAAACACCTGAATATAAATATTCATAGTAGCACTATTCACAATAGCCAAAAGGTGGAAACAATGCAAAAGTTCATCAATGGATTGATAAACTGTGTTGGATACATACAGTGGAATACTACTCAGTCATGAAAAATGAAATGCTGATACATGCTACAGTGTTTTGGTACATTGTACACTTAGCATATGAACACTTAGCATAAAATGGAAAAGGCCAGACCCAAAAGTCATATATTTTATGATTCCATTTATGTAGAATATTCAGAATGGGTAAATCCATACAGAGAGAAAACAGGTTGTGGTTGCCAGGGCCTGGTGGAGGTGTGGGAATGAGAATGGGATATAACTGTTTAATGGGTATGGAGTTCTATTTTGGAGTCATGAAAATGTTTTAGAACTATATAGAGGCAATAATTGCATAACAGTGACTATACTAAATATCACTGAAACGGTTGCTTTAAAATGGATACCTTTATATTATTTGAATTTCATTCAATTTTAAAATGTAAATAAAAATTGAAAAAAAATTTTATTCCCCATTTAGCATCATTTTTAACAACCAACCAACCACTTGTCACATCAGGTGAATGGGCTTCTGCACATTCTTTAACACTTTCCTGCATGCTCCTCTTGAGAAAGGGTTTATCACAGTTAACCTCTCAGATGTAAGCTAGTTATTCCACTTGCATATTTTCAGGCAGCTTGATTGTAATTATCCCATCACAGGAATATAAAAAGCGATTCTGCGTCCTTATTGCTGGAATAAAACTAGAAATTTTAGAAAAGGATTTCTTGGAATCTCCCTTTGGTCAGTAGCAGCTGAGAATGAGGAGGGGAAGAGCGCAGAGTACAAAGGCTCCGGGTAACAACATGTACTTTTCTTCTTCTCCTCAACCTGCACTGTCCAGTACAATAGCCACCTACCACACATGGCTGGTGAGGACTTACATTTTATGAAATTTGTATACATACTAAACTCAGAGACTTAGTTTTTAAAAAGTGGAAACATCTCTGTTTTAAAAATATCAGTTGTATGTTGTAGTGATACTATCTTGGATATGTGCTGTGCTTAGTCGCTCAGTTGTGTCCGACTTTTTGCAACCCCATGGACAATAGCCCACCAAGCTCCTCTGTCCATGGAGATTCTCCAGGCAAGAATACTGGAATGGGTTGCCATGCCCTCCTCCAGGGGATCTTCCCAACCCAGAGACTGAGCCCACGTCTCCCACATTGCAAGCAGATTCTTTACCATGGAACCCTGGAACACTGGAGTGGGTAGCCTATCCCTTCTCCAGGGGAACTTCTGAACCCAGAAATTGAACTGGGACCTCCTGCATTACAGGCGGATTCTTTATCAGCTGAGCTACCTGGGAAGCATTTCAGGTATAATGGATTAAAGTTTTTTAAATTCACCTTTTCTTTTTTATTTCTTTTCAAATATAACTGTAGCAAAATTTTAAAATAATGTATATGACTCATGTTATAATTCTATTGAGTAACTCTGTTCCAGACATTTTCAATAGGGACTTCAATCACTGGCATCCTGACTATTTAGGTTTGGGAAACTGAAGAAAAGCAACTAGAATTTGGAATATGCCACAAAACAAAGACTCCAAAGTGAGGTTGTTTCCAACTCCCAGGCTTCCTGTAGTGCCTCCATCACAACGGCCTTGGTATCTGTGGGCAGCAAGCCATGATTCTTTTTGAAAGCAGAAGGTAGGCATGGCTAATGTTTTCATGACTGGTGTCATTCTTTTGGAAAGTCCGAAGATGATCTTGGCAATGACATCATGCCATTGCCTCAAGATAAACCACCCACCCACCCCAATTTGACATATTGTACCAGCCAATGTAATGGATTCCAGAAGTGGGCTAGATTCATGCCTAGAATTCATTCAAGAAATGGCAAAAAAAAAAAAAAAAAAAAAGGCAAAAATTCATAGGCTGATGGATGAGGATTCTTGGGTCGGGAAGTTCCCCTGAAGAAGGGATAGGCTACCCACTCCAGTGTTCTTGGGCTTTCCTGGTGGCTCAGATGGTAAAGAATCATCCTGCAATGCAGGAGACCTGGGTTCAATCCCTAGGTTGGGAAGATCCCCTGGAGGAGGGCATAGCAAACCATTCCAGTATTCTTGCCTGGAGAATCCCCATGGAGAGAGGATCTTGGCGTGCTACAGTTCATGGGGTTGTAAAAAGTCAGACATGACTGAGTGCCTGAACTGAACTGATGGGTGAGGAACGAAGAGAAACAGAGAGAAAAAACACTTCCTTCCAGAGATCAGAGAAGTCTAACATGTAGCTGGTCTGAGGGGAAACCCTTTGGTTTGGATTGTGTGATTGGATCTTGTCCCCCTAATCACACTTCTGACATCGGGGCATCCTTATTTCCCATCCTCTGCCCTCAGATACTGGGTGAGTGGGGATGTGAGGTTACAGCACAAATGTTACATCTCATTCTCAGAACATGACAAAAACAGTATCTGAACATTTGCCTTAGAGGCATTGAAATTCTGCCCTTGCCTGCTCTTCATGGTGTGCCGACTGGTTCTGGGTTCTTTCTTTTACACACGTGTTGGAAATATGAGTTCAATTTTAATAATAAACCTTCATTTAAGACTGAAATTGAGGCTCTTAAAAATCACAAAAAAGAGAAATATTTGCTAAATTTCAGTTAATATGCATTTTCCTCAAATGAGATTAAAGGTATAATAATTTTTTGTTATTACTTTAACATTATTATTTTTACAATGTATTTATAGGCATGGGCTTCCCTGGTGGCTCAGCAGTAAAGTATCCACCTGCAATGCAGGAGACTTGCAGGAGATGTGGATTTGATCCTTGGGTCAGGAAGGTCCCCTGGAGAAGGAAATAGCAACCCACCCCAGTACTCTTGCCTGAGAAATCCCATGGACAGAGGAGCCTGGCAGGCTACAGTCCACTGGGTCACAAAAGAATCAGAGTCTTTTTTTAGTAACTGAACAACAACAACAACAATTTATAGGCACTCTGTTAAGTACTTTATATGTACTTATTTAACCCTCACAGGTAATCTATATGGTGTATACTAATTGTCTCCATCTTATTGATGAAGAAACTGAAGCACAAAGAGGTTGGGTTAGTTGCCTGAGGTCTTACAACTAACAGGTGATGAAAACAGAATTCAAACCCAGGCCCATCTGACACCAAAGCTGTTTCCAAAAGTTTGAAAAGAGAAATAGGATCTTAGTCATTTTACTACAAGCTTTAAAAGCAAACATAATGATTAGAGATATGTGGTCAAAGTCATCTTTTAAAAAAAAAATGACATAGTTCTAATAAAATGTTAAAAAGATATTTTTCAGGCAAGGACTGTCAGGATGTGTCTACGTTTGAAAAAATGTTAAGCACCTGGATTCTTGTGCTTATGTTTCAAAGTTCACCCAACTTGAAAGTCATCCGTTCCTTAATAAGTGCTGCCAATGTGGAATAAGAAAAAAATACTTGAAACAGAAAACCCCCCTGTGTTTAGTGAACAGAGCTGTATTGTTGTTTGTTTTTTGAAGGGGACAGGAGATGGGGTAGAGGTAGGAGTGTTTGTTTTTATGAGGTCTGCTTTGAAAAGCTCTTCTGAAGCCTTCCCAGGAGCAGCCAGGCGGGATGCTGGGGTTTGATACGGTACCTGCTGGGTCAGTATGGGCCCTTCTCAGCTGCAAGTAATTGACACTCAGGAGTCTCTCCAAAAAGGACCTGAAACCAAAGCAAGCTGAGAAAAATCATATATTGGATTTCTAATTGCTGCGGGACTCCAGTAGGAACAAAAATATTTTGAGGTCTAAGTTTCTTACGGTGGTGGGCTAACTGAATTTGAGAACTGAGGATTTACCCAGTTGGTGGGAAGATTTATGTGGAGAGGTAGATTCTATCAGGAGGTTATCCAAAAGCTTTCTCTAAATTATATCTTGGTTATCGGCAGGTAGGTGCAACTGTCTCCCATCCGTGAGAGAAGAATCAGAGCCGACTCCAGTCATAAATTCCTATTAATTTGCCCTCCACGTGGATCTGAGAATTTGCTTAGATGGACCCTGTCCCCATCCTTAACTGAATTCTCCCACATCCTCCATAAAGGGTAGGGGTGCTGATACTGTAGTCAGGGGCCTTTCACACCATCACTGGCCACATCCCAGACAGTTGAAGGCCTCTGGTTTCTGAGCGTCTGTGTCAGAAACTGGACACATCAAATGTGGCTCATTTGAGAAGAAAACTCCAGGAACATAACAACTGCCAAAGTTTCATCTTTCCAGTGACAAGCTTGCCATAGGGATTTATACTCCAGTACAAAGCTGCAGAAATAAACTGGTAAATCATTCCTTAGTTCTTTCCTAGGCTCAATGAAAACTGAAAATCAACAAGATAAATATCTGGTTTTGTTTAAAATCCTGTCACAGTCAGAGGCTTCTCTTTTAACTTTAGCTTTTTCTTTGCCAAGGCACTACATTCACATTTTAAAATAAACAAAATGGTATTGAAAGGTATAAAACGGTATTGAAATTCTCTCTCTCACTCTCCCACTCATCTCACAGCCCCACCTCCATTTCCCATAGGTAACCACTTTTAAAATGTCTATGTACTCTAGGGATTTCCTTGGTGCTCCAGTGGCTGAGACTCCATGCTTCCAGTGCAGGAAGCATGGGTTCAATCCCCAGTCAGGGAACTAGATCCTGCATGCCTTAACTACAGATCCTGCAACTCAGACTCAGTGCAGCCAAATAAATAAGTAAATAAATTCCTGTGTATTGTAACACGGCCTCTCTCTCTCTCTAAAAGAGATACCTGCCTAGCGTCTCTTTGTGCTGTGTTTAGTCACTCAGTCATGTCTGACTCTTCGTGACCCCGTGGACTGTAGTCCGCCAGGCTCCTCTGTCCGTGGGGATTCTCCAAGCAAGAATACTAGAGTAGGTTGCCATGCCCTCCTCCAGGGGATCTTCCCAACTCAGGGATCGAACCCAGGCTCCCACATTGCAGGCAGATTCTTTACCATCTGAGCCACCAGGAAAGCCCAAGAATACTGGAGTCGGTGGACTATCCCTTCTCCAGGGAATCTTCCCTACCTAGGAATCAAACTGGGGTCTCCTGCATTGCAGATGGATATTTTACCAGCCAGAGACCAGGGTCTCTTTAGGTGTGTATAAATAAGACTTGCCCAAGATTACAGAGTGGTTGTTCTGGGACCAGATTCCAGATTTCCGGATTCCCATCCTGAAGTTGTTCCTGATAGATCATACTGCTTAGGGCTCTGTGTATGTGTGTGTTGCTCCTCCAGGAGCATAAAACTCATTGGATCCAAAGTGAACATGATAAGAGCCAGTAGAGAGCTATGAAGCCCTGATGGATTTCTTTGAAGAGGAAGATACCAGGTTAAGGGAAATCTGGCAAGGCTTCATCAAGAAGGTGGTGTTCATGGTTGGGTCTGGAAGAATGGGTAGGATTTCAACAAGTAGAACAGGTGAAGAAGGATGTTCCAGGTGAAAAGATCAGCAAGAGCAAAGATCTGGATGTGGGAAAGCATCAGGTGTTAAGTTTGGGTAGCCAAGAGCCACATATGTCTGGAGTATAAAATATAATTAGAAGATAACACTACTGTAGCTTTATGAATGAGATTATTGGGCACTTCAGTTCAGATCAGTCACTCAGTTGTTTCCATCTCTTTGTGACCCCATGGACTGCAGCACATCAGGTATCTCTGTTTATCACCAACTCCTGGAGGTTGTTCAAACTCATGTCCATTGAGTCAGTGATGCCATCCAACCATCTTGTCGTCTGTCATCCCCTTCTCCTCCAGCCTTCAGTCTTTCCCAGCATCAGGGGCTTTTCTAACGAGTCAGCTCTTCTCATCAGGTGGCCAAAGTATTGGAGCTTCAGCTTCAGCATCAGTCCCTCCAATGAACATTCAGGACTGATTTCCTTTAGGACTGACTGGTTGGATCTCCTTGCAGTCCAAGGGACTCTCAAGAGTCTTCTCCAACACCACAGTTCAAAAGCATCAATTCTTTGGTGCTTAGCTTTCTATATGGTCCAACTCTCACATCCATACAGGCCTACTGGAAAAACCATAGTTTTGACTAGACAGACTTTTGTTGGCAAAGTAATAAGCGCCTTACACAAAGTATTATTCTGAGTGCTTTATCAATGTGCTTTAATCTTCACAATGCTTTGAAGCAGTTACCATTATTAGCTCCATTTTCTAGGTGGGAACACACAAGCAAAGACAGGGTAGGTAACAGGCCTTAAATCACAATTCACGCAGCTAGTAAGTTTACATTCTAGAAAGTCTGGCTTTAAAAGAGTGTTAATATTTCTTCCTGTTACTGGGAAATGAAACTGGACAAGAAAGTGGTTGTTTTAGAAAGGATATTGGAACTCTTGTTGAAACATAGATTTATTCTATCATGAATTGCAAAGAAAAGGAGGTAAATGTTTATTAAATAGATACTATATCTTTAAAATATGACAGATTTATTTTCTTTTTTAAATTAAATTTTTAATTAATTTAAAAGGAAAGATGCTAGGGAGCCAGCAATGCTACAGAAATACAGGATTAAAGGCTTACCTGGAGAAAGACCCTAGTACTGGCAGAGAGATTAGAGAGACTGTGAGCTTAAAGTCTGAGATCTAAAGAGAAAAGAGTAGGCTAGCCAGGGGTTACCCTCCCAGCACATGCTTGACCTCTGCCTGGGTTCATTCCAGGAGGAAAGAGAAGGGCAGGGAGGTAGGGGGCTTCTCAGCAGAGCTGGCTTCAGCTCTGGTCATCTCACTACCCACCCCATTTAACGAGTTCCAGGTTAAGAGTTTAACAACACAGGGCACCTAGTCCGTCATTCAGGAGAAGGGAACTCATTCCAGATTCCCAGAAATCTCCTACCTCAGATCTGAGAGTGTCCAGGGCTACAACAGAGCTCCTCCAGCCAACCAGCAGTCACTCGGTCAGTCCTGTGACTGTGACCCCATTTCCAGGAGGGGCTTTAGCCAGAGTGAGTACAGGGAGCCCAGCCCCCGAGCCTTTTGAGGTTCTATTAGACAGACAGGAAAGAGGAACCTGGGAGGCACTGATTCGAGGAGGGAAACCGGGGTGGGTAGCAACTCTTCTGGCTACACAGAGTGAAGGCCAGACACAAAGCAGAACCTTTGTGTCTGGAGCATCCAGAATTGCTCCCCAGCCTGTCTCAGCTTCACCTGGATCTCATCTTCGCCTGGATCTCATCTTCGCCTGGATCTCGTCTGCTCCTGAGCTGCCCCTGTCGTGGCAAGTCCATCTCTGGCGCCACCTCCAAGGACCCAACGTGAGTCAGGCGCACAAAGTTCATTGGTTCATCAACCATGGTACAGTCAATCTGTTGCCTCCTCTTCTTCAGCAGGGGTTTCTCTACTTATGTCAGCCCAGTTTGTCCCCAGGTTCACTCAGGCTCCCCTTTGGTTACAGGTTCACTCCTCTGCCTAAGTCACAGAGGGCTCTTGCTCTGGTGCCTTGACCACCCACTCCTCAATTCCCTCAGGTGTAACAACATCCCAGGTTTACTCAGCTGGATGGGTTTAGAGAAAGTCAGGTTCTTGAGCCCTTAACTGAGCAGTGAAGGTCAGCATCTCAGATCCTGAGAGACCAGCAAGGTCAGAGAGTAGGGCAGAAGGGCAGGCAGGAGGTTGTTTTTGTCTTCCACAGACTTGGAATCCTGTGCTACTTAGGCATTGGGGTGTCTGAAGGCAGCTGGTGCCGGCTCCACTGGGTGTCTACCAGCGTGGGGGTCCCCAGCTTGCTCCTTGGCACTGTGGTGGAGCCAAGGGCAGGTGGGCAGAGCTAGATTTATTTTCTAGATAATTTAATGAGAAAACTAGGACCCTGAGAGGGTGCATTCATGCTAAGTCACTTCAGTCATGTCTGACTCTGACCCTCATGTGCAACCCATGGACGGTAGCCCACCAGGCTCCTCTGTCCATGGAATTCTCCAGGCAAGAATACTGAACTGGGTTGCCATGCCCTGCTCCAGTAGATCTTCCCGAGCCAGGGTTCGAACCCGCGTCTCTTATGTCTCCTGCCTTGCAGGTGGGTTCTTTACCACTAGCGCCACCTGGGAAACCCCTGAGAGTATGACTTATTCAAATTCTCAGTGTTGCCAAGGGGCAGAGAAAGCCTTTGAGGACCCCCATGTACCAGCAAAAGCCAGTGCTCTTGCTCATCTAAACATAGCCCACAGAAAGCTAGTGCAGGGCCTAGTGGGGAATGGGTTTCTGGGGTGAGCCTGTCTTGGGAAACACTCAGATAATCCAAATCAGACCTTAGTATAACTGCAGATTTTCTCAGACGTCAATATACTACCATACTTCATAAGGTAAATATCTCACATTTCCGAAGCTAATTTTATCATGATGGCCTCCTCTCCCACCACTCCCAAGCCCTTTGTTCAGATCACCTTCAGTGAAAATGGCCCTGGGAGGGAACTGACTAGTCTGGGAAAGCCTACACAGAGCATCCCGGAGAAAGGAAGGAAAGGTGTGTTTCCTGATCACCTGCGTCTGTGGCCTCTCTTCGTAGATACACAACACTGAAATACAAAGGGCACTTGAATCTTACTTCCTGAGAACTGCACAGAACAGACCTTATCTAAACTTCCACATCTCAGAAAACCAGTATGTTTGGTTTTGTTTTTGTCTTTGTTTAATTGTTTGCTTTAGGGATCAAAATGGAAAAACTTGATATGATTTCTATGATAGAAATCTCCCAATTCCTAGTCTAGTTTTTTCATAATCTAAAGTAAAGGTGTTTGGATGTCAGAAACCAAAAAAATATGTAGGTCATGCTGGACTGGGTTATCCCTGTGAACTTAATTTTCAATTAGCTGGTGGTTTAATATGTAATCCACTGTTGCTGACATATCACTAGTGATATGATAGTATGTCCAAAAAAGAATACCTTCACCCTCTCCCTTCTGAAAATTCACATAAAGTATAAAATTTACACATGGCGTGACTGAACTAAGCAAACTCTTAGGCATTAAGAAAGGATTCTGTAAATCTTAAACACTCTTTGACTGGCTACACATTCTACCTGTCAAAGGACATTTTTGTAGGCAACTGTTAATATATTTGGTAAGTTGGGTGGAATTTCCTTTTCAATTATGATAGTATTTTAAGAATTTGGGGAAGGGTTATTGGAATGACCAAAATGCTATTGATGGTAGTTTTATTACCCAATGTGCATGAATGCCAAATCGCTTCAGTCGTGTCTGACTCTTTGTGACCCTAGGGACCATAGTCTGCCAGGCTCCTCAGTCCATGGGGTTCTCCAGGCAAGAATACTGGAGTGGGTTGCCATTTCCTCCTCCAGAGGATCTTTCCAACTGAGGGATTGAACCCACATCTCTTATGTCTCCTGCATTGGCAGACAGGTTCTTTTACTACTAGCACAGCCTGGGAAGCCCTTGTTACCAATAAGCTGACCTAATTTTAAGAATAAAAAGGCTACTTAATAACATTTGTTCTTATTTAGAAAGCTGGCGTGTGGGTGAAGGTTTCAAATTTTTGCAAAAACTTCTAGAATCACTTGCAGTGTTATTTTGTAGTCTAGGAGATGTTTGAGAGTGATCACTTTAGATATAAGAACTGTGCATGTGTGCGTTCTTAGTCACTCAGTCGTGTCCAACTCTTCACAACCCCATGGACTGTAGACCGCCAGGCTCCTCTGTCCATGGGATTTTCTAGGCAAGGATATTGGAACAGGTTGCCATTTTCTCCTCCAGGGGATCTTTCTGACTGAGGGACTGAACCCACG
Organism: Cervus canadensis; assembly: GCF_019320065.1. NCBI lineage: Eukaryota > Metazoa > Chordata > Mammalia > Artiodactyla > Cervidae > Cervus > Cervus canadensis. The sequence goes on along the minus strand of NC_057390.1, from coordinate 35,626,574 downwards.
TCTCTTATGTCTCCTGCCTGGCAGACAGATTCTTCATCACTGAACCACCTAGGAAGCCCCAAGGCAGAACTGAGTGTTCTTTTTGTCCTAAGAAATTTTTTTGTTATAAGTAGTTTACTGCTGCTGCTGCTACTGCCACTAAAACTTAGTTTTCATCACTCAAAGCTGTGAAGTCTAGGCTCCCTCTTTTACCAACTGCATTATGACGAGAAGGTCGGATATTGAGGTTTATCATCAGTTCAGTTTTTATCCTTAGTCTATATGAGAAGAGGAGCCCAAAGGAAAATTCAAATTAAATGTGTTCATTCATAATCTTTCTTAGGCCAAAGTGAATAGTATATAGTAAAGCAAATGCTAGTGAAGCAGATTGGAAAACAGAACAGGAACACTGAGGATAGTGCTAATTGCAACAGAATACAGATCCATCCCTAACCTAATTAATTACCACTGTAAATATCTTCTTTCTCTCGGATACCATATAACATGTACATATGCATTGGAATGTTTCTCAAGTATAGGCTATTGGGATCCACAAACCAAGAAACATACCAGCCTAGTAAAAAAAAAAAAAAAAGAGTCCTTATTTTGGGAATTAATAGGAATTGGAACTCTGTACAATTCTAATGATTTCTTGTTATGGAGGTGGGTAGGCTGTTTTCAAGATATTAGATGAAAGGAAACTTGACATGTCATCCTGAATTGTAACCTTGACACCACCCTCCCTGTGAGCTCAAACAAGTGACTTTATTTCTTGTGCCTGTTTTTGTTTTTTTTTTTAATCTCCCAATTTCTCTTCTTGTTCTTTTGTATCCAGAGGTACATGTCACCTGAAGCCTTCGGCACTTTGCATAGTAAATCAGGAACAAATCCAAGAGAGAGAATGAGACAGAGACCAGTACCTGGTTTCTGCATGAACTTTATGCTAGGTTTGATGACCTTATGGTAATGAATGATGTTTCATATACTGCCTTATGTCTTATCCATTTATACATTTTCTCTTGGCTCTTGGAAAACTGAAGTCTCTGTGGAACATTCCATGAATGATCATCAGCATTACATTCTACTAAAATAACTGAGACCTATTTATAAACCACAGGAAATTGTTCTTGCTCAGGATACAGTCTGAATAAGTAATTTAAAAAATGGAAAACAGTCAGTCATCCATATGTTTTCTTCATCTACTATTTTCCAAGCTGGCCCTGAGAGTTCCTAACCCTGCACCTTTGCTCGTGCTGTTCTCACAGCTTAGAATACCCTCCCCACTTTTCCTCCTCTTCTCCTTTAAAGGTCAGATGCCACTTTTGAGGGGGTACCTTTTTGACATGGCCCCTCACCTCCATAAGCCAGAGATCTCTTTTTTTTCCTTGTACCTATGAATCACTTCTAGACCCTAACACCTAGCATTTACGTGCTACCCTAGAGTGCTCTCTCCTTTTTGCCGTTAGAGAAAACGGGCATTTCCAGGGGGACTATAAACTCTTGGAGGAGAGGGTTCTACATGAATAACTAAGATAGCATCTGACACAGAGCTGAGAGCATAGACGACACTTCGCACTGTTGGTGTTAAGGGGTGCTTTTCGGGTGATCTAAAGCCAAATGAGTTTGCACAGAAACTCAGGGTGCAAAACAGACTCAGGTTGACCTCCTGTGCTAGAAGTGGAGGTAAAGGTGGGTACTTTGGCACCCGTTCTGCTCGCTCCACTCTCCCACCCCTCCAAGCAAGCCCTGGAGCACCCCTAGGGTACAGCCCCCCTCTGCCCTCTGCCTTGTTGGCGCCTTCTATTCTCAGGCTGCCGTGCTGGAAACTTTGCCTTCCTTGGAACCCTAGCTTCCTCCATTGCATTCTCTCTAGGCTTCTGCATGACTGTCTCTTGGCTGAGCTGTTAAAGCTCTTGAGTGTGTGCTGATGTTCTCCACCCTTCCCAGAGCAAGAGCGTTCTCACAGAGTTTTTCTAAAGAGAACACCTCGACTTGACTCACGGATCCCCAACTAGTTAGCTGGAGAACTCAGTGAAGCTGATCACGGGGCAGTCCTTCTGGCCTTACTCCCCACTTCCTGCTGTCCCAGCAGATTCCAATAGCAATGCCTACAGGATCGAAATTCTGGAGTTCCTTTTGAGACAAACTTCTTGTCAACGCTAACATACCCTTCCCCATAAGCAAACATTTCCTTTCTCCTTCATACTCCCAGTTAATTGCCAGGAAACAGAGGAAACAAATATTCTGGTAGAACTTTTGATGGCACAAGACGAACAACGTTCAGAGCAGTAGGAACAGAACGGAGAGTGTCCGTACCGTCCACCTGGTTATCAGGGTATAAGAGAGGAGGGGTAAATTAGAAGACTGAGGATGACATATACTGAGGATGACATTGATCCTGGCATCACTCTAACCCGTCCCACCCCAGCACCACATGGACATCTCCAACACTGACAACCTTGGCTGCTTCCCATCAGGGCTTTCTGCTTCCATTCCTGCTCCTCCTCTGATTCGATTATTAGAGCAACAATGGGTTTATCCTTGAGTTTACATCCTGCTGATCCCCTTTCCTGTGGGGATCCAGTTTTCACTCCAGACCCCACTGCAGGCCCTGGTGCTTCTCACTATTGTTCGCTGACCAGTGATTCTTCCAAGTCCACCTGATCCTGTTTCAAGACACCAGGCCCCGGCAGTCACAGCTGGTGAGCCATGCATGCCAGCTCAAACCTGGGACTGTCTTCCAAGAAACTTTGCCTGGTTCTGAACTGTTTGTCCTACAAGCCCACTTCCATTCAGTTCCAAACCCTTGAGGCAGCAGACCCAGCCTCAGTAGACTCCTGACTTGACTTTGTATGTGGTCTTCCAGTTACTTGACTTGGACTTCCCTCTCCAGTTGTTAGCCTGGTGCACCTGTGTGCCCTCTGTGTCACCGAGAGACTTTTGCCTGACTCACCCCCAGCACCTTCCCCGCTACAAGAAGTCACCGTCCCATTGGAGGACTCCTGGGGAGGATAAGCCAGTCAGGGAAATCATTTTACAGAGAGGAGTGTTTTTATTTTCTTTAATTCACCATGTAGGTTGGGAGATTATTCTCAGAAGGAAATATAAAATAGGGGATGTAAATCTGGAGTCTTGGTCTAGTCAAGAAGGAGGAACAAACATTTTATAAAGAAAAAGTGACTTAATCTCTCTCCTATCATTCTGCCAGATGGAATGAAGTCCTCTGGGAATGTTGCGAGGGAAACATTTATCAGGAGGATAGTAAAGGATTTAGGATTATTTTGTTATCCACCTTCTGTAAGCAAGCACTTCTTTTTGCTTTTGTATTTTTTTATGGAGGAAAAAAAGTGTTGGGTTGAACTCCATGTGCTTTCTTATGTAATAAAAAAGTCAAGCAAAGGGCAAGTCTTAAAAGTCAAGCAAAGGGCATGTCTTGGTTCGTCTTGGACTCTGCCGACAATATCACAAGTACTGGGAGGTAGAGGCTCTATGCGCCTTGAGGATTATCATGCAGTTTCTTTCTAAGTGTTAAGCCTCTTTCTCTGCAGAAGAGGCCCATCTCAGGATGGACCATTATGATTCCTAGTCCGTTGTTGATGTTTCAGCAAGGATTCAATAATTCTACAGGGTTTTATTTAAGTGTACTCAATTAAGGCAAGATTTGCAAACCTAGTTTTCCTTCTGACCATGGGTACCTCATAGCCCAAATGGGTCCCTTTTTTTCATCCTTAAAAATCATGAAAGTTGGCCCATGTCATCTGAAAGACACCTTCTAGCTCTGAAACTCCCCAAGTCTGCTTTCTCAGTAGTGTTCCACTTTCCAACCCCATGGACTGTAGCCTACCAGGCTCCTCTGTCCATGGGATTATCCTAGCAAGAAAACTGGAGTGGGTTGCCATTTCCTCCTACAGGAAGTCTTCCTGACTCAGGGATCAAACCTGCATCTCCTGCAGCTCCTGCATTAGCAGGCAGATTCTTTACCACTGAACAACTTTGTAGTAAATCCTAACTGGCATCTAGGCACTAATTGGAAATCTGTAAACCAGTTACTATATTCTAGAATTGAATCTATTGGTATCCCTCAGCAGTAATAGTAATAATTAGAGTTCTAGCTCCAATAGGAAGTCATCTTCCTCTCTTGCAAGATAATATATCCATGGGACCATCTAGCATTTATAGGCCACCAATACATTTCAGTTAAAGGGGCATCTCCTATACTAATATTTCCCCAAATATAATTCTAGAAATCCTATTCTTTCACTTAGATTCACCACAGCAATGGTGTCCTAAAAGGTCTTTTATAATATATTTTATGCATGAAGGAGCCAATCAAAAATCACAAATTGCACTTAGTTGTTAGTTCTCTTTATTCTTAATCTAGAAACAGTTTCTTCCTATTTTTCATAACACTGATAAATTTGAGGAGTCTGGGCTGGATGTCTTGTAGAATACTACATAATCTGAATTTACGGGATTGTCTCCTCAAGTTGAGATTCAGATTTAATATTTGGCAGAAAAATGACTTCAGTGATGTTCATACTGTTATTTTTGAAACTTTTTTATTTTACCTTTTAGATGAGATCAAATATTACAGAAATATATAAGGAGTAATGGAAGGTGCTACAAAATGCCACCCCTAGAAATAACCAGTATTTATATTTTAGTATATATGCCATTAGATTTCTTTCCTTTGGCTATAACAAAAATGGAACCATTTCTATATCATTTTTGTAACTTTCTCTTTTTACTGGTTGCCATATCTTAGAATACTTTCTGTGTGAGTACATATACATATACCTCATTTTTTCTTTGTGGTTTGTTTCCAGCTTCTGGTTATAAGGAACTATGCTGCAATCATCATTCATGTATATTTGTGTACTTATGTGAGTATTTCTGGTTACCTTCCTAGGAGTAAAATTTCTGGGTCCACTTTGATATTGCAAACTTGTCACCACAAAAACATTACCTCAATCAATACTTTCACCAACAGTGCAGGAGAGTGACTGTTTCCTCACATCTCATCCTGGTATTACTACTCTTTTTAATCTTTGTTAATGGGAAGTAAAAATTGCTATCTCATCATTTGAATTTTTAAACTATGAGTGAAGTTAAGTAAATATTTTTACATGCTTATTTCCTGTTTTTGTTCCTTTCCCTGAATGATCTGTATATATCCTTTGCCTATTTCCCTACTGAACTGTTTCTGCTACTTATTGATTTCTAAGACTCATTTTTATACTAAGGAAATTAACCATTTGTTTTCTGTATGTATAGATAATTATTTTGTCCAGCTAATTAGACAACTTCAGTAACATCTTATGAAACGTACTCCAAAGAATATGCCTAACTTAGGAAGATACCATGTTTAGGTCCTTCTCTTTGAACTCTCCACATAGGGAAAAGAGCCTGAACAGCCACTTGATTTAAATCTCTAGTGTGAATAAAATAAATGTTATGTATTCTTCTGAAGAAGGGAATGGCAACTCACTCCAGCATTCTTGCCTGGAGAACCCCGTGGACAGAGGAGCCTGATGACCTACAGTCTGTGGAGTCACAAAGAATTGGACATGACTGAGTGACTAACATTTTCACTTTTCACTATGTATTTATACACATACATATATTATATGTATAATTGAAAGTGGGTTTTTTTTTATGGTTTATCTGTGGTCATTTTCTGTCAAAAAAATGAATGACTTTAGATTCTTTAAAATCGTGCTGTGGTGGGTTATAAGGTAGAAGCAGAAATTGATCTGAAGCTGAAAAAAGGATGCAAGGAATTGAATCCAATGTCCACAGCTGGACAAATCTCCCCTTTCCCCCTTCCCCCCACCCCCCTGTAACAGCTGGACATAGTTTGGAAACCATCACTATGGAAGGTCTCAGGAAGCTCTGATAAGATGAGCATCCTCAAGAAAATAAAAAAAAAAGAAAATGAAAGCATCTTCAGAAGGTAGACTCTGTCCATTTAATTTTCTGCTGGGTTTGGTTCTGGGGTGGCGTTATAGCAGCCTGCAGATCTTGCTGTTAGGTGCACTGTAGGCCTAAGATTAATCTTTAGAAATCTTTCCAAACAGAAAGGACTTGTGGACCAAAGTTTTGTTGTTTTCATTTTGACTTTCCTATCCCAATCAAGTTGGAATCCTTTTCTCACAATTTGGATCATGTCATTGCATTTCCTGTGAATAAGAATGTTAGCTTCAGAGATGCCTATATTTGGGATAGTGAATTATGGTCAGCAGTTTTCACAATGTTCTCCCTAATCATCTCTCCCGGTCCACTGGAGGTGCTGGCTCTGTGCCCAGTACACAAATTAAAGATTAGTTAACTGGATGCACTAGGCACATGGCCGCCAGCTCCATTTAGGACACGTGATTCACTCTTACCTCTCCTAAGTGCTGCCTGCCCTTTTCTGCCCTAAAAGTAATGCATTTCTTTCTTGTTCAATACTATTGACTCCTCTATAGAAAGAAACAGAGGGGGGAAAATCTCCAACTTTGGATAGCTCAGAGCTGGGTTTGTCAGCAATCAGAAATACATTCAGTCTCCAACAGTAAAACATTTTTGTATGTCATCTAGAGGGAGTTAGAATGCGTTGCTTCAGAATTTGATTTCACACATGTAGGCAGTTCATGGGGTGGCAAAGACTCGGACATGACTGAGCAACTGACCTGAACTGAGGAGGTTCATGAGGGCAAAAGTAAGAAAACCATCCCCCACCCCCAATACAGCCACAAAATAGGAAATAGAGAAATAAATACATACAGCCAAGCAATAGGAAATAAGGAAAAAACATACTTTCTGAGTGATAAACTATGAAATCAACACATAATGGCACTGGGCCGAGACAGTAAAATCTCCTTAAAGGAAGAGAAATCACTTATCTAGCCTATGCCTTTAAGGCTTGACTACTGTCCACTCAAGCCTAAACACATATTCAAAGAAAAAATGCACATTATTTGTAGAAAGGAATATGGAAATGTTACATAGCAGCCTTTTCGGTTGTTATATAATATGGATATATTAATTTTGTCTCAACACTGCTATTCTTCCCATCTGCCTTTTTTCCCATGGGAGATACTGAAATAAAAATATTTTTCCCTTTAATTTTTTTGTAAGTGTTCTACTTGCTAACATAGCTTCAGGGCTGTAATTAAACACATTCATCTGACTCTGTTGGGATAGAGCCTCCAATACGTTCTCAGTTTAAGCTACAGCTGAAATATTTTGATAAGAAAAAAAGGAAATTGCTTTACAAATAAACAAAGGTACATTCAGGATGGAATCAAAACTTTTCCTTCATGGGAAATAAACTAGCAATATCTCTGTGTTGTTTTTTTTTTTTTAACAGAAAAGAGCTGGCATAATATATAGCTTATAGTACTATTATTAAATTTACTCTAATTGGGTCTTATGGATGAAACATGCTAATGATCATATCCTTTGGTCGGACTTCTCAGCAGCTGTTCAACAAATTAGGCTTCATAAACAGAATGTTGAGAAAAATAATCCTGCTGCTTCACAGACACACCCACAACATACTCGTACAATGGTCTCCCCATGCCCTGGCCTTACACACACTCTGTGGTATACAGCGTCAACAATCAAATACATGTTGCTGTGATTGTGCCACAAAGACATGCATCCTAGCTAGTACTCTTTTGGGGATTTTATCTCTTAAAAACTTTTAATTGTCAGAGATTTTGAGACTGAATTTTGACAATCAGATTCGATGTCCCCCTATCACCTCACCAGTTAAAAGAAGGAGAAAAAAACCACAAAAACCCCAAATCGACTGCACTCCTCATCCTTGTGATTTGAGTGATTGTGCCATGATGACTTAATTTGCTTTTCATACTTTGCGGAGCAATTTAAATAGCTCAGATGTTTGACTCTTGAAAAAGTGGTAACTAGTCACACATAGCAACTACTTCCTTTAAGAAATGTCACAAAGATGCTTATAATTTACTGCTGGACTCGTTCAGCATGGCATGCAAATCAACTTACATATTTACATCCAGCTTCAAATAGGATCTTAAATACACTGCTTAAGCCAATCAAATCAGGTACTTCCATTGGCAATGCCATAGCTCTGCTGTACCTCACTCTAGCATTTTCTAAGATGTTCAAATAATCCCATTCCTATGATATAGCAGTGCGTGTACGTGGTCAGAACCACCAACACAATCAAAGGTGGTCTAGGCACCATTCCATGACTGTCCATGGAACTCAAAGTTGTTGACCATAATGTGAAGCGAAGTTCAAAGCAAAGACCTTGCTGGAAACCATGGCCACTGGTCACAGCTCATAGGCCCTGGGAAATAGTTGTAATACTGCCCATAACCACAGTGATGCCAGTGATCTTGTGGCACTGAACCCTAATATAATACCTGAAAGTTCAAATAAAAAAGCACCAAGGCTGAATAAATGGATCCTGAGATGAGAAGGACTTTGGAATAGGCCTGTGGTTCCCTGGGACCACTAATGTGATAATAACCCTCTCTAACTGCTAACTGCTGTCTGAAATCGCCTTATTTCTTTGGCTTAGGGCATTCTTAAGTCTTTCTAAAATGAAAATACTTGAGATAGGTATAATATTGTATGCTGTTCTGAGTTACTCATCTCTTAATATGAATAAAGAATAGCATGTTGCTGAGATAAGTGTACACAGAGCTCAAGGATATAGGAAGAACCTGCCTGCAATGAACATTTGGGGAAAGGATGCTGCTGAAAATGAGGAGCCAAGGGCTCCTCCCAGTACCCGTTGTAAGTTTCATTCCCATGCAGAGCACCAGTGTCTGAGCTGCCTGTTGGGTCGATGATCCCTCACCAAACTGAAGCAAACAGAGTGAGCTGCCTGGGTCCTGAGCAAAAGAAAGAGCTGCTACTTCACAGCAGCAGTGTTGTGTAGGAGTAGGAAATGGGACTTGTAGGTGGGAGACACTTTTGTAGCTTACTATGGCTTATAGTTTCTTCCTATACAATCAAGTCTCCTCTTCGGGAAAATTACCCCTCTCTAGATATTTACAAAACTAATATTTTAAGTTAATTCCCAAAGGCAGCCTAGCCCTGAGTGCCTGCCAACACAAGGGCTGAAGAAACTCTTCCATAGCGGGGAATGGTAATCGGTGGATTTCAGGAGAGGGGCCAACGTCCCACCCCCATTCTGCACTCGCTGCCACCACCATGTCTCTGCCCAGAGACTTAAGATTTATTTTGCACCTTTTTGAGTGGATCTCAAAGCCCTTCGCAGAGAAAAAGAAGGGTTATCCCAGGACAGGACTCAGTTTGTATTCATCAGATTACACTTGGCCAAAGTAACAGTCCCAGTTGGAGGCAGGAACAGGCTTCATGCTTCGTAAGAAGTCTGGTAGGGATTTTGAAATCACAGGATGAGTCTGGAGTATGAGGCAAGTCTCAAAGTAACTAAAAACTGTGCCAGAGACGTGTTTCACTATGACCTATACACTGCATATGCTGTTTCCTTTAATCCCATTGTGCGCAGTGGATAACAATAACAGTTAACATCTAACATTTACATAGCATTTACTATGTACCAGACACTGTTCCAAGGCTTTGGCATGCATCAATTGATAAACACCTATAAGACAGGTAGGAATAATACCCTCCCACCTGGCAGATGAGAAAACTGAGGCACAGAGAGAGATTAAGTAACTTGCAAAGGGAATATAATAATAATGGAACTAATTATATTTTAAATTCTCAGCATTACTATTACTAATACTGCCTTCATTTTGCAAAGAAGGAAGTGGAGGCTCAGAGGCAAGTAACTGATTAAAGGTCACACGATGTTGAAGTGGTGGCAGAGCCCACCCCTAACATTTGGGGGACTGGAGCAAAAGTACAATCGGGGACTCATTTGTCTAAAGTTAAATAAAAAGTGTTCTCTTCTCTTGCTTTGAAAAATAAGTCTCCGAAACAACCTGGAAAGACCAGATTCAGATTTAGTTTTCAGACTTCTTGGTTTGATCCAGAAGAGAGGGTGCAGAGAGTCAGATTTCAGTCCTTGGCCCAGTGCCCTTCTCTTCTCACTCCTGAAACTCACATACAGATTCTCCAGTGTCCATGACCTACTCCTGTCCATACTCTACAAACAGCTGCCCCTAAAGCATCCCGAAATCTAGGTGATATGCACCCTAGGGAGGACACACCTGGAAGGAGGCCTGCATAGATCCTGGAAGCAGGCTCATGGCTACTGGCAGGTGAATTCTGGTGTTTATTAAGGTCTAGAGCAGGGGATACGGGCTCTGGTGAGCATGTTTTTAGACCTGGATTTTGTCCTTTACTCTATGAGGTGGAGCACACCTTGAGAAGGGCCACAGTGGAGCCCTCTAGAGCTCATGGCCCAGAGCTGAGGACCTGCTTGTCTGGATCTGAGAGTAGCACTGGTCATAGTACCAGGGTGAGAAATGGAGTATTTCCTGCCATACCAGTGAACAAGGCTGTCACAGTCATCATCCATTTTGGCCTTCCAAATGTGAATTTCTGAGCCCTAAGGGCAACTGGGAAGGAGAATAATACCTGTTATCCAGCAGCCATCAGGTTGCAGCCACTTCCTATAGTGAGCACTGAGGAAAAACTGCAGGATACTGGCCCCAGATAGTGGAGATGCATATGAAAGGAATGCTTGCAGTGAGCTCAGACTCTTGCATCTTCCCACACATCAGTTTAGTTCAGTCCCTCAGTCATATCTGACTCTCTGCGAGCCCAAAGACTTTAGCATGCCAGGCCTCCCTGTTCATCACCAACTTCCAGAGTTTACTCAAACTCATGTCCATTGAGTCAGTGATGCCATCCAACCATCTTGTCCTCTGTTGTCTCCTTCTTCTCCTGCCTTCAATCTTTCCCAGCATCAGGGTCTTTTCTAACGAGTCAGCTCTTCTCATCAGGTGGCCAAAGTATTGGAGCTTCAGCTTCAGCATCAGTCCCTCCAATGAATATTCAGGACTGATTTCCTTTAGGATTGACTGGTTGTATCTCCTTGCAGCCCAAGGGACTCTCAAGAGTCTCCTCCAACACCACAGTTCAAAAGCATCAATTCTTCGGTGCTCAGTTTTCTTTATACTCCAACTCTCACATCCATACGTGACCACTGGAAAAACCATAGCTTTGACTAGATGGACCTTTGCTGGCAAAGTAATGTCTCTGCTTTTTAATATGCTGTCCAGGTTGGTCCTAGCTTTTCTTCCAAGGAGCAAGCGTCTTTTAATTTCATGGCTGCAGTCACCATCTGCAGTGATTTTAGAGCTTAAGAAAATAAAGTCTCTCACTGTTTCCATTGTTTCCCCATCTATTTGCCATGAAGTGATGGGACTGGATGCCATGATCTTGGTTAAGTGCTAAATTCCTTAACTTGAGATATCTGGTTTTCTTTAATTCACAAAAATTCTTCTGATGTTCAGATTTCTTGCCCTTTGTTGCAAACTTCTATATAACCTGACACCCTCCTCATTCTCTCAGGGTTACTGGCGATATTGTCTCCCAGGCTTGAAGTCCTAAAAACTCCCACTGAATAAAACATAACTCTCAACCTTTAGGTTAAGACTATTTTTAAGCTGACAAGGGCTCCAAACATGTCTGCCCAGTTCCAAAGTCTTTACCCTACTCCGCCACCATTAATGTCACCCCTCTGCCTCTGAGACCAATTTGGAACTGGAAGCTGAAGAGGAATGCTGTGAGAAGCAGGGAACCCTAAGAGTAGGAAGCACAGAGATTTCCCCTCACCCGCACTCACATTTCCCCTTTTCCACTGGGTCCTGTCTGGCAGCTGGCCGGGTTGCATAAACACCACCCAGAGCAAATCCAAATCCTGACCACACCCTTTCCTTGTTTACGGACAGCAAGCCTGGAAAGAATAGGCACCGCCTAGAAAATGATTCTTTCAAAAACTGTCCATTCTCTCTTACTCTGGAACATAAGACTTCTGAAAATATAATTTGCCAGAGAAAGTCCTTTTTCTTTCTTCAGATTAGGATAGCCAATGGGCCTGCTGGCCTAGCCAGTCCCTCTAAGGAAGTTACTTCCTGGCACCTGGCATAGGCTATTTACATGGATCTAGGAAGGATCCTGTCAATCTGTCCAGGCTTCTAAATTTAGTCTCCATACATAGATGCAATTTCCTGTGTTAGTTATCTTAATTAAAATTTTCCACAGGCTCAGTCTTATATTGTTGATGCTCAAATGTCAACATTCACAATGCCTTGCTCCTTTTTTTTTTAAGAACCACAGTAATACCCCGACAAGCCAGCAGTTTGGAAGCCCCGGTGCTCAGAGCTAAAAGGCCAGCCAGCAGTGGCTGTGGATCCAGGCTCATTCACACCCTCTCTCCTTTTCTGAAGGCATGAGGGAGTGAAGACAGACCTACCCAAATACCAACACTTGTGTCCTAGTCCTGGAACCTCAGAAATCCACCCACAGCGGCATGAACAAAATGTGGTATTTTGCCGAAAAGAGCAGGCTGGACTTGGGAAGGGGATGTATCAGATCTTTCCAGAGGCTTGGAAAAAGAAATAGGAAAGGTGTCAGGAACTGATCTTTCTTCTTGCCAACCACTCTCCCGCCATGAGAGTTTATTGTATCCCTCCCTTCTCTCTGCAAACCACTTTTTTCTTCTTCCCCACTACTTCATACTCCAAATAGCAGGGCGTGTGGTTCTGCACATCCTCTGGCTTGGACCTCTGATTTAACTGCACCTCAGTTCCAAATCCAGAGCATCTTATGGGTCCAGCCTGAGTCAAGTGACCATGTCTGGTCCTATCAGCTGGTGGCTCAAGAGGATGCAGAGAGCAAGGGACAGTACACATCAGCCTTTAGGTGGGATCCTTGTGAAGAGGGGGTGGGTAAATGACCTAAGGGTAGGCCGAGGTTCACTAACCAGACTGTACATGTATTTAAAATAGTTAGACTCCTATCTCTTTTCCTTTGCCTTAATATTTTTGGATAATAAGCAGTTGGGTTCCCACCTATGCTTGTTGTTGCACTTTATGTACGCTTATTTACCACAAATCATCATCATGGCAATTTCTCCATCATCCCACCTCTCATCACTAATCTTTTCTGGCTTTCGATTATGGAACCTTATGAAGCCGAATCTGTCACCCAAGCTTGAAAGTAAAAAGGAACACTGTTACGAATCAATATAATCACTGCTTAGCATTTTGCTTGGTTTAAGTCTGTTTTAAACTTGCACAGAAAATGACTGTTGTCAACTAGGTTCACTTTTGGGCCCCCAGCCCAATCACAGCTTTCATTGCATTTACTTGACTTGTCTAATACATAAAACAATAGCCTGTTCTACACTCTAAAATATCATAAACCCTCAGTCCATAAATCCCAGACTGGGTTATCTGAGGAATTTTTGGCAGATCCACCAAGCAACATGGCCAATCTAGATGTCAGAGGAATTTCTTGAGTTTCAAGCCAACCAAGAACATTAACACTTCACCCATATTCCAGAGGAATGCAATCATTTTGTACAGTTGGACAGTCTTTAGGGAAAGAGCAATATTACTATTATATGTTTTAAGAAATGTGTATTTGGTTTCCGTGACATTCATGTTCAAAGGGAACAAAGCAGTCATTGTGAATGAAATTTTGGGCAAGGTGTAATCTGTACCAAATTAGTTTTTCTTTCTTTCTTTAATTTTTTTTTTTTTTTTTTTTGCTAGAATGACTAAAGAAAACTTCTGTGCCACATGAAGATGCAAGGGGAATTTCATTAATCTCTTTATGAAGTCATTTGGTGTTCACTGGGTATTTGCTGTGTGCTGGACACTACGTTAGATGCTGCAAATGCAGAGGTAAAGGACACAATCCTTGGTCTCAACACACTCACAGCCCAGCAGCAAAAACAGATGCATAAACCAGAAATGACAGTGCCATGGAGTAAGGGTATACGTACATAGAAAGTTGAATGAGGACAGAGCAGGGACTCCTAACTCAGTGTGGGTTGAGTGGAGTGAGGAAAATCTTCTGAGTGGAGAATGAGGTCTGAGCTGACTTGAGAAAGGAGTTGAGAAAGGAGTTAACCACTAAATGAAGTGAGGAGAGTATGAAGGCAGGGGGAGAGTGTGAAAGAGGGAGAGCATCATGCATTGTGTGTATTGATGATGGGTGTTTAGGCTGGAATTTAGGCCAGGAGTAGAACAGATAGGGCTGGCAAGGTTGGCCTGGGACCAGGTCACAAAGGACTTCAGGCCAGGCTTCCCAGATGGCACAGTGGTGAAGAATCTGCCTGCCAGTACAGGAGACACAAGAGACGTGGGTTTGATCCCTGAGTCGGGAAGATCCCCTAGAATAGGAAATAGCAACTCACTTCAGTATTCTTGCTTGGAAAATTACACAGTGAGAGGAGTCTGGTGGGCTACATACAGTCCATGGGGTTGCAAAGGGCTGGGCATGACTGAGCACAGACACAAAGTATTGGAAATTTATTCTGGGTTGAAAGGGAATCTTCAGAATATTTCTTTTTAAAGAAAAAATTTTATCAAAGTATAAAATATGTGCAGGAACATGCACATATGACAAGTGCTCAGATGGATGAATTTTTATGACCTCAACACAGTTTTGTAGCCAGAAACTAGGTCATAATGTAACCAAAACTCCAGAAGCCCCCTCTTCTTGCCTTCCAGTCACTACTTCTCTCTTCAAGGCGGACTACTGGCCTGACTTCTAACATGAGCGATTTGTTTTGCCTGTTTTTGAACATTACTTAAAAGAAATTGTAAAATATGTTGTCTTCTGGGCTTCCCTGGTGGCTCAGATCGTGAAGAATCTGCCTGCAATGCAGGAAACTTGGGTTTGATCCATGGGTTGGGAAGATCTCCTGGAGAAGGGACTAGTAACCCACTCCAGTATTCTTGCCTGGAGAATCCCATGGACAGAGGATCCTAGTGGGCTACAGTCCCTGGGGTCACAGAGTTTGACACGACTGAGTGACTAAGCACAGACGCATGTGTATTCTACCAGTCAGCAGGATGTTTCTGAGAACCACCTACTCCATTCTATGGAGATGTGGTTCATTCAGTCTCATGGTTGAACAATACCTCATTTTATAAATTTTCCATAATTTTATCATTTTGTTATGTGTCGACATTTGAGTACTTTCCAGTTTGAGGCTATTATGAACAGTGCTGCTGTGAATATTCTTGTCCATGTCTTTTGGTGAGTATATGTACTCATTTCCACTGGACAAAATACCCAGGAGTGGAATCTCTGGGTCATAAGCTGAGTAGATATCCAGCTTAATTGGATTCTGCTGGCTTTCCAAAGTGGTTGGACTAATTTAAAACCCCAGCAGCCGTGTATGAGAGTACCAGCTGTTCCAGTTTCCAACAATTGATAGTGTCCTTTTCATTTTAGCCATTGTGTGTGTGTGTGTGTGTGTGTGTAATTGTTATGGGCTGAATTTTGCCTCACCCTCAAATTCATATATTGAAGCCCTAATTCCCCACTGTGGCTGTATTTGAAGTTAGAACAGTTATAAAGGTAATTATGACTAAACTGAGTCATAAAAGAGGGGCCCTAATATATAATAGGACTGGTGTCCATAAAACAAGAGAAAAAGACTCCAGACACCTCTCTCTCTCTGCACACACACAGACACAGAGACGTACACACATGAAACGCCATGTGAAGACACAGTGAGAAGGCAGCTGACTGCAAGCCAGGAGGAGAGTCCTCATTAGAAACAAACACTGCTGGAACCTTGATCTTGAACTTCCAACCTCCAAAACCAGGAGGAAACAAGCATCTGTTGTTTAAGCCACCCCATCTGTGGTATCTTGTTATGGAAAGCCAAGTTGACTAATAGAGTAGTAGCATCACATTCTAGTTTTAATTTGTATGTTACCCCTCAACGTTTTTTAAATAGGGGAGGGAAGTTATCAGATTTGTACTTTAGCTGCAGTACTAGAAACATGGAAATTAATCAGAATGCTACAGGAATAATCTAGGCAAGAGTTTAAGAAAGCCTGAACAAACCTAGGACCAGCAGATTGGATAGAAGGGGTTATGTCAATAAATGAGAAAGAGGTCAAATTGGCAGATCAATGGGGAATAAGGAAACAGAGTTGCCAATATAGCTATTGTCTATAAAAACAATAATGCTATAAAAATACAGCATTTTGTCTAAGAGTGGAGCTGAAGTCAGACTACATGAATCCAGACACATCATTTCCTAGCTGTGTGACCTTGAGCTACATCAGTCGTGTCCAACTCTTTGTGACCCCATGGACTATAGCCTACCAGGCTCCTCTGTCCATGGAATTTTCCAGGTAAGAGTACTGGAGTGGGTTGCCATTTCCTTCTCCAGGGAATCTTCCCGACCCAGGGATCGAACCCGGTTCTCCCGCATTGCAGGCAGACGCTTTTACCATCTGAGCCACCAGGGAAGCCCATATTTTATCATACTAAACTTCTATTACCTCAACTATACATTAAGGAATTAATAAAAATAACAACTTCCTTTTAGAATTATTATGAGGACTAAATGAGCTAATAAAAATTATCTATTTGGAAAAAAGTTCATATAAACCCCAAATGGGTTTCTCAGATGGCGCTAGTGGTAAAGAACCCACCTACCAGTGCAGGAGACCTAAGAGACTCAGGTTTGATCTCTGGGTTGGGAAGATCCTCTGGAGGAGGGCACGGCAACCCACTTCAGTATTCTTGCCTAGAGAATCCCATGGACAGAGGAGCCTGGAGGGCTATAGATCATATGGTTGCAAAAAGTCAGACTTGAGTGAAGCAACTTAGCATGCAAGCAAAAACCCCAAATATATTTGATTTAGCCTTTATTAAAACTCAACACTCAAAAAACTAAGATCATGGCATCCGGTCCCATCACTTCATGGCAAATAGATGGGGAAACAGTGACAGACTTTATTTTCTTGGGCTCCAAAATCACTGCGGATAGTGACTACAGCCATGAAATTAAAAGACACTTGCTCCTTGGAAGAAAAGCTATGACCAACCTAGACAGCATATTAAAAAGAAGAGACATCACTTTGCCAGCAAGGGTCCATGTAGTCAAAACTATGATTTTTTCCAGTAGTCATGTATGGATATGAGAGCTGGATCTTTAGGAAGGATGAATGCTAAAGAATTGATGCTTTTGAACTGTGGTGTTGGAGAAGACTCTCGAGAGTCCCTTGGACTGTAAGATCAAACCAGTTAATCCTAAAGGAAATCAATCCTGAATATTCATTGGAAGAACTGATGTTGATGCTGAAGCTGCAATACTTTGGCCACCTGGTGAGAAGAGCTAACTCGTTAGAAAAGACCCTAATGCTTGGAAAGATTGAAGATGGGAGAAGAAGGGGATGACAGAGGATGAGATGGTTAGATGGCATTACCGAGTCAATGGACATGAGTTTGAGCAAGCTCTGGGAGTTGGTGATAGACAGGGAAGCCTGGTGTGCTGCAGTCCATGGGGTTGCAAAGAGTCAGACATGACTGAATGACTGAACAACAGCAACAAAACTAAAGTTAAAACCAGAGGATACAATTTACTTATCATTAAAATGTATTTGTTTATTATTATTAAACTTGCAAGACTGAGAACAGTTTTTAAGTCTCAGTTTTTAAGTCTCTATTATTTTAATAGAAAATAATATTTTCTATTATTTTCTTGTGAATACATGCAATTGTGGAACATGTATAAATTTTGTATCATATTCTAAATGCAGTATTTTCGAGAATATGAACATGTACTTTATTGAAGATGACAAGATTACATCTTTCAGTTTTCTTTGCCCATATTTAGCTGATGAAAAATTTGGGAGAAAATATCCAGAAAGTCTTTAAAGCTATAGTTAGTCCAGTCCAGGACAAGGGGATTAGTAAACCAAAGGTACCATTAAATGACAAGTATTTTGTTTTGATTTGATCCTTATGAAATAAGTTGACTAAATGTACACATATTCTGTATTGTATCATAAAGTTGAGATTTTCTTATAAATAAAATGAAAGATGATTTTAATAAATGTCATCTAACGCAATGCAGGATTTGTCTTTTCCTTGACGTTAGCTCAGAGCAAGGTACGCACTAGGCATCAGGAAACTTTACTGCCATCGTCATCATCACCACCATCACCAGCAGTAGTAGCACATTATCGTTATGGAGGTATCTAGGATTACTTCTGTGGCAGATTGAAAAATTACTGCATTTCTACATCACTTACAATTTGACTTTGCAGTTTCTGCCATCAAGAGCTGATGTGCTCCATCCCTTGAGCTTGGACTGGCTTTGTGACTTCTGGTCAATAGAATACAATGAAGGTGATAGTGTGTTCATTCCTGTGTTAGGCTTCCAGAAGCCCTGAATAGTTTTGCTTTCTCTCTTGGAACTCTGCCCGTCTGCCATGTGAATAAACTGAGGCCAACTTGGTGGAGGGTGAGAGAGCATAAGGGTCCAGTTAGTCCAGTTGTCCCACCCAAAGCTCCAGACACGATAGAGCCCAGCCAGGATCGGCTGAGTCTGGTTCGGTCAGCAGAAATGCCCAGCTGACCCACAGACTTATGAACAATAATAAATGACTACTGATGACTATTGAATTAAGCCATTGTTTGGGAGTGATTTGTTCGGCAACAGAAAATAACTGATATGACTTCCAAACAGACATAAACTGAGGGAGAGGATATAGGAGGGAAAGATCATGTGAAGGTCAGAGAACTCTGTTTGGGACACATAGAGTTTACTTTACCTAAGAAACACAGTGTGGAGGTGTTGAGAGGTCAAGTTTCATCTGGAGGCAAAGATTCAAGAGTATTCAGCATTAGATGGAAGCAGATGCCCCAGAAATGAGTTTCTTTTTCCAGGATGAGAGAAAAGAGAACTTAGGAAAGAACCCTGGGGAAAATCAATATTTAAGGGACGTGTAGAGGAGGAAGAAAGTGAGAAGAAACAACCAGAGATGTAAGAGGAAAACCAGAAGAGATGAAAGTGGTATTGAGTTGGCCAAAAAGTTCTATCAAGTTTTCTATAACATCTTATGGAAAAATCTGAACAAATTTTTTGGCCAATCCAATACAGTAGAAGAAAGGCATGAGAGTTTTGCCCATATTTTTTTCAATTTTTAAAAATTGAGATAACATTGGTTTATAAGTTTCATGTGTACAACACAATATTTCTACTGTATACTCTACAGCATGCTCACCACCAAATATTTAGTTTCCATCTATCCATACAGTTGATTCCCTTCACCCATTTAACCCTCCTGCTCACCACCCCTTTCCCTCTGATAACCACTACTCTGTTCACTGTTTCTATGGGTTTGTTTTTGTTTTGTTTGCTCACTCATTTTGTGTTTTTGTTTGTTTGGTTTTTATATTTCATGTGAACGGAATCCTACAGAATTTGTCTTTCTGCATCTGACTTATTTCACTTAGCATAATATCCTCAAGGTGCATCCATGTTTTTGCAAATGGCAAGAGTTCATCTTTTTATGGCATATATATATGTATGAACCATATCTTCTTTATCCATTCATCCACTGATGGGCACCCAGGTTGCTTCTATATCTTAGCTACTGTAAATGTGGCAATGAACATAGGTGTGCATATATCTTTTCAAATGAGTGCTTTGTATTCTTTGGATAAATATCCAGAAGTGAGATAGCTGGGTCATATGGAAGATCCCTTGGAGGAGGGCATGGCAACCCATTCCAGTATCCTTGCCTAGAGAACTCCATGGACAGAGGAGCCTGGTGGGCTACTGTCCACTGGGTCGTGAAGAGTTGGACACGACTGAAGCGACTTAGCACATGGTGGTTCTGTGTTTAAATTTTTGAGAATCTGTATGTTATTTTTCATAGTGGCTACACCAGTGTGTATTCCCAACAATAAAAGGCATGAGAGTTTAAAACCACATTATTACGATGAAAAAAAGAAGGTAGGGCAAAGATCCAAAGTTCTCTCCTACCTAGCTGACTCTGTGTGAAAGAGGGGAGAGGGGAGAATGAGCTGAGCTGAGAAAGACTATCAGGGATCCCACATACCAGTCCAAGGTGTCTGGATTTTATGCTGAAGGATTTTTAGCAAAGGAGTGACTTGAACAGGTTTTTGTTTGAAGATCTCTCCATAGCAATGTGGTAGATGGTCTGATTGGAGGAAGCAAGATAGAAATTGGGGAGGCTAGTTGGGAGGCTCTCAGAGAAATCCATGTGAGAAAGGATGAAGGCCTGAATGAAGGAATGACTGTGAGCACAAGGATGGATTCAAGAAAATGGTGATGGTGCGCACTGCCAGCACCATGTGACTGATCATCCACGGTGGGTTAGATATGATGCAGAATGATACCTAGTTTTCAGGCTTAGGCATTGGGGTAAATGGTCTGATTTAGACAAAAACAAATGTAATCCTGAAGGGATACCCTGGCCCCACTAGCCTGTGGAAAGTGATTTTTTCCTTAGTCTAGCTAAACCCTTATAGCATAGGGTCTGCCCTGAAACCACTTGCTAGAAACCAGCTCCTGTCAGAGGGCCTTTTTTTTGTTATTTCTGACTGTGTCTTTAAGTGCCTTTCAGTTGAGTCACAGAGCAAGTCTCTTGGGTTCTTCCCCTCTAACCTTCTAATCTTACTGCTCCATTGCTGCTGCTACTGTTCATGCCCTTCAGAGATCAGATGACTTCAGGATCAGATGACTTGTGAGGATGGCTCCCTGTGGACCCCCATTCTAGCCTAGGAGATGGGATGTGCCCTCTAGGGACTAACTAGGTCCACATTTGCTGCCTCAGTCTGGCATTTCCACAAGCTGCCCCCCAACCCCCACCTCCCCCACCATTCCTCCTCCTGTTTTGTTTGTTTGTTTGGCCTTGCCTTTCCAGCCTCCACCTTACTGCTAGATAAGAGACTTGATGTTACCATTCACTGCCTCCATGTCACAGCATCAGTTACTCTGCTGGTGCTAGTGAAATGACTCTAGGATTCTCTGTATCTGAGACTCAGACTCAGTTGATCTTAAGTCCTATTGCTTTCTTTCCTCTTCTAGTTCAAAGCATTTCTCCTGTTCCTATTTCTTGTCCCAAGAAAAGCCACTTCACAGGATGATGGAGCATAAACATCCATTCTCTCCTGGGGGAAACTCCATATCCACCCACCAGCCTGTTGTTGTATTCTATTGCTCAAAAGATGCATTCACACAAGAGCTTAAGGCTAGCGTATTTCCCATAGGCTGGGGAAATCATTCTTAACCCCGGTTACCATAGGAAGAGCTTCCCTGATGGCTCAGATGGTAAAGAATCTGCCTGCAGTGCAGGAGACCTGGGTTCAATCCCTAGGTTGGGAAGATCCCCTGGAGAAGGGCATGGCAACCCACTCCAGTATTCTTGCTGGGATAATTCCATGGGCAGAGGAGCCTGGCGGGCTACAGTCCATGGGGTCACAAAGAGTCGGACATGACTGAGTGACTAAGCACAAACCATAAGAAACCTAGAATACAGGAAAAGGTTTACAAGAAGATTGTGTGTCCATTTTGCCTTTGATGATGTTAAAAAGATATGACATTCAAGTAGATTTGTTTGGTACCAACACGAAAGAGAGAGGTTTGAGCCTGTAGGTGGTAGTTAGCACTGGTCGGTGCAGTGGTGTGTTGGAGCAGACTCATACAGATGGTAAGGGCTGACTTTGTGCATCAGTTCCCAGCTCCACAATGATTGGTAGCTTGTAATCAACAGTGGAGAGAGGAAAGCATGTACACTACAGAAATCAGCAAACACTACAAATCTGGGCTTTTTTTGATCCTCCTGGAAGAGCTGTTTGTTAACATTTACCACACACTATTGTGGGTTGAGGGTGAAATCATCCAAAGAAGGCAAATACAATAAGAGAGGAAAAGTTCTGAGAAGGAGTGCTAAGGAAGTAATATGTAGGGAGTGGGCAGACAAAGAGGCGTTGGAAAACAGAGCAAGAAGAAGAATCCAGGATGCAGCAAAAACGCTGTGCTATAGGGAAGAGTTTACAAAATAACCTTGTGGGACACGGGTCTCAAGATATCCATGAACAAGATCAGATTATGTGATGGAGATCAATGGATGGCTGTTCTTTTTTTTTTTTAAGCTATCTTACGCAATCAAATGGGCTTCCTGGGTGGCTCAGACAGTAAAGAATCCACCTGCAATGCAGGAGACCTGGGTTCGACCCCTGGGTTGGGAAGATCACCTGGAGGAGGGCATGGCAACCCACTCAGTACTCTTGCATGTAGAAACCCCATGGACAGAGAAGTCTGGCAGGCTGCAGTCCATGGGGTCGTCGAGAGTTGGACATGACTGAGTGACTAAGCACAACAACAACAGGCAATCAAAAGGACTTCTTCATGGTCATGTCATGTTGCTGAAATAATCAACCAAGCTTTTTTTTTTAAAAAATCTAGTTATCCTGGTCATTTCAAATAACTGAATGATATTGCCAATTTATTCTTGGGCAACAGACCAATTCAAACTTCGTGTCCAATCACACAGTTATAAACATCAAATCATATCATTTTGGAACTAGAAAGAATCTTGAAGATCACCAAGGTTCTTCCCTGGTGGTGCAGGGGTTAAGACTCCCAATGCTTCAGGCAGGGGTTTGATCCCTGATCTGGGACACAAAAGAGAGAGTGAGAGAGAGATCTCAATACCCTAATTATCCAGCCAAGGAAGGGAAAGTACGGAGAAAGTGACAAGGCCTGACCACCACCACTAGCCTTGCTGCTGGTCCAGGCAGACCAAATCCAGGTCTCCTGACTCCTTCTCTCTCTTGTCTTCCCTCGCTGGTCACAGAGACTCTCCGGGTGAGTGAAAAACTAACCTGAGTTCGGCTGAGATGAATTTTGGAACAAATGATAGAAGTCTCTGCAACCTTTTTACTAAAATGCAAATAAATCAGGGTCGTTGGGTCTGTTGTCTTCTGCTTGGGAATATATTGGGTTGGCCTGAAGGGTCATTCAGGTTTTTCCCCTTCAGATCCGAATGAACCTCTTAGCCAACGCAATGTCTCCGACAGTACGCGGGATTGAAGCCCAGGAAGCGCATTGACTGCGGTAACCAAGGGAAACCAGAGGGTCTAGGAGCCATTTTGTTTTCACGCTATTTCCAGGGGGAGCGCCCAGGGCGGAAGGTCTCTGCTCCGAGAAACTTGGTACCAACTCTTTGTCCCGGGCACCAGTAAAAGGCTTGCCTCCTTGTTGCGTCAAAAGGTAAGATTTTGAATCTGCTTCTAAAGTCACAAATGTAGTAGTACAATGTTTATTTAAAATACAATTTCTAAAAAAAAATAAAAAATAAAAAAAAAATACAATTTCTACTAGAACTAAGTAGGAAGAATTGCTTTGGTGTTTGTTATTGGGCGTTCCAATCTATCCTCTGGTATTATTTTCCGCTTAAGCTCTTCGGGGGACGTGTGGTTCACAGTATCAACTTACTGAAGAGCCTCATTTCCTGACTGCTGTTCAGCTCAGAAGACACCCCTACGGCTTAGAGAGTGTGTGGGAGAAAATTCTCCTCCTTTCCCTCATCCGAGGGGGCGGCGAGACAGCTGCTAATTGAGTTTTCTTACTTCTTGACTTGAGTGGATTATGCGGCTGCCTCTGCAGAGCTGGAGCTCCGTATCGGAACCCTTATTCCTCTTATTATTTTCTGTTATTATTGTTATGTATCTAGATAGCCAGACACCTAGTCCCTGTTTACTGCCCTCCAGGAGCCATAGGTCAATGAAGTAACCAGGACACGTAGTCCTTGTTGTTATTTGCTTGTTTGGCTACAGTCACCCAATGCTCCCCCTGGGCCTGAATAATTAATTTCTTAAAGTGGCATCGCACGCGCTGTGACACTGGTCCCAGCCACCCCTGCTTCTTTCACGCACAGGCTTGGCTGATGCCTCCTCTCCCCAGATCTTTCTCTCCTCCTCCTCTTACATTTTGTTTCTATTCACTGTCATTTGTGTCCTGCATATTCTCTGCAAGCAGCTTTTTCTCTTTTCATATAAAGTAAATCATCTGAGGAATTTATTCATATTTCCATTTTCAAAATATATTATTCTTCTCATATGAGTTTTTTATTCCTAGAGAATTGGTTCAGCAGTAAATGTGAATAACCCTTGATGTTTGTCTCACATGGTTTTGTTCCTTAGTTTTCCCAAGAGACTAAACATTTTTTTGGGGGGGGGCTTGTCTCTATTATGTGTTCCTTTTAATCTTACTCTTTTGAAAAAATATTTATTTTGAAAACAAGTTACAGTAAAATGAAAGAAATTCTATTTTGTATTTTATGTAATGTAACTATGATCTGAGATGTCTTGGTCATTAAGTAGGTACTGCTGATCTTTTTTACATATTACCACTATTGATCCACCACCAGCTTCTTTATACACCCATGCACACTCACACACCCATGCAGGCACATTCATATATTCATTATTTATTTCAGATACTTTCCTTTTTTTTTTTTTGCATGCCTGCCCTTATCATTGGTTAAGGTATGAGAAAAATTCTAAGTAACGTTTCAATGCCAAGTTTCTGAGGACACATGCACATTACAATGCCCTAGTAGAGAATATTTATCAGAGAGCTTTACTTAGCCATAGACATGTTGACAAGTACAGACATGGGAAGCTTCCCAGTGATTCTGTATTGATCTTAACCAGTCATTTAAATCAGTGGTTCCCCACAGTGTCCATGGTGACTTTTCCAAAGAGCACTGGAGATATGCTTTTCCAAAGCACCATAGAGCAGTGAGAGAAATAGTCAATATAGAAAGTTTACATGAAACCAAGTTTATTCAACTTGAAAAAAATGTGAAATTTACATCTTTCCTACTCTTTGGAAATTAAATGTCCTTTATTTTATGACAGTGATGGTGACAGTAGGTGATAATATTTCCCCTTAATCATTTTACTTGGCAAAATAAAAAAATAAAATGATTATACTCTATGTCAGTCTTTTAGTTTTCTGGGCCTTTAGGAATTATTGGAATCTCAAAGTCTGGAAAGTGAACAATTCACTTCCTTGTGTTCTGTTTGCTCCCCCCTCCTCCCTTCCCCCTACCCCCACACACATCCTCTGCTCTCCTCATCACCCCAATGGCATTTACTAGCTCTGAATCAATTTAGAAATTCAAGGTCATGACTGCACTGCTATCTTCTTCCTTCTCAGTCATCATGCATGCTTTTTGTGATAATTACCCTCCAGTTTTCTGGAAAAACAGATCTCTAGAGGTGCATTTTTTGCATGTATGTACGCATTCGGTAACAATTTATTGAGTTCCTAGGTATTGGTAGAATAGCAGTGACTAGGACATACGAGTCCCACCTCACAGAGGCTCATTTTCTGTTGAGGTGGGGGCAGAACTTCGGGGCAGGGGTCACAAGTCAACACTTAAGGAACAGATGTCCATATAGTGATAAATCTGAGGTTATGGAGCAGTTTCCAGGTCATCTCCAAGACTGCTGGAATGATTTGTGCTGGGGAAGGGAGAGCTGCTTCAGATGGAGGCTCAGAGGCATCTCCTTGAAGGAAGTGATGTTTGGACAAGATCTGAATGAGTGTTCCGTGAAATGATTATGAGAAGTCTGTTCCAGGCCCAGGGAAGAGCCTATGCAAAGGCCCTAACCTGGAATTTGTTCTTTTAGGGGACAGGAGTGTGGTGTGAAAATCAGAACTCTGTCCTGACCATACTTATTTTAAGTTGATCATTGGCATCTGATGGAGATTTCCCCTATGCAACTGGACATATTAGTTCTAAGTTCAGGC
The DNA here is from genome assembly GCF_019320065.1 of Cervus canadensis. Taxonomy (NCBI): domain Eukaryota; kingdom Metazoa; phylum Chordata; class Mammalia; order Artiodactyla; family Cervidae; genus Cervus; species Cervus canadensis. The sequence continues at coordinate 35,600,848 of NC_057390.1, read as the reverse complement.
AAGAGGTTGAGACTGTTGGGAAGCCTCAGTCTATGAATGACTTTTAAATCAGGTAGGGGTGAGAAAATAGGGCCAAGGAATGAATGACTCTTGTGTGAATTGACACTGAGGAATTAGGGGTGAACAATCAGGAGACTGAGAAGGAGCAGCTAGAGAGATAGGAGGAAGTCCAGGGAAATTTGAAGACAAAAGAATTGCACAAATGAGGGGCCATCTGTACCAAATGCAGTGTCGGTGAAATTTTTAAAATACCAAAACCCCTCTTCATTTATGTAGTTTTAATAAACCCACAGTTGTAGTACATGTACAGGTAGCTTCCCTTACTTGATTCAGGCACTGCTTCATCTAAATTAACCCTGGCTCCACACTTACTTTCCTGCCGCTCTCCTCTGCTTGTGCTTCTGCCTTCCACAAAGGCCTGGGCCTCTGGTATCTGAGCAGCATGCTAGGTTTGGTTACTTTCCGGGTTGAGGGCATTACAGCAAGTTCAGCCCACTGGCACAGGGATCGCTCTCCATTACTCTGTACATTCTGAGAGCTTACTTTCCTTTCATGCCGAGAAAAGAGAATATAAAATATTCAGAGACGCTGAGTCTGCTTAAATTCCAAGATAGATTCAACTCAGTCTCCCTCCACCTAATCAATATAGATTAACTTTATTTTGCATAGAATGGTTTTGATTTTCCACTCACCAGTTTAGTGAAATATCAGATTTCCCACCTTATCCCTTTGCTTGACCACTGCTGTCTTGTTAAAGAGTGTTCTTTTCCTCTACAAGTTTGAAAATCATTTAGAGAAGTGGAACATTTGAAAGCAGCTTCACATGGTGTTTCTCACATTCCTCTTTGATTGAGTGGTGGCTGCGAAGATAGCCTGGGAACTGCTAAAGCCTGAGAGAGAGGAGTTCTTATATTCTTCATTGTTATTGGCCTGTTTTCATATATCATTCATGCAAAGGCAAAAGACAGAACAAAAACTACAGGACTGGAATTTGAGAACACCAAATTCTGCTCCTAACTCTGGGCAAGTTGAAATCATTTTTGAGTTTCAGAGTTCCTCAGTAAATGGGGCAGGCCTGTCTGAATTAGTTAGTATGTTACAATATAAAAGGGTAAAACCTTATCTCTCAGTCAAATATCATATGAACACATGTCAAAGATTTTATTTGTTGAGGGAACATTAAGATGTTAAAACTGGCTCAAAGAGCATTAGAGCTATATGTGTGTATATAATTTAATTAAAAATAGATTGCCAAGTTAGATACAAAACAGGTTAATGTCCAACATGACAATAAACTGTAATCTTTGTGCTTATCTGCCCTATTAAACAGAAATTATTTGCATCTTTGGGCTTCTAGGTGACTCAGTGGTGAAGAATCTGCCCACAATGCAGGAGATGCGGGTTCGATCCCTGGGTTGGAAAGATCATCTGGAGGAGGAAATGGCAACTCACTCCAGTATGAATCGCATGGACAGAGGAGCCTGGTGGGCTCTAGTCCATTGGGGTTGCAAAGAGCTGGACATGACTTAGCGACTAAACAACAACACAACATTTGTATCTTCACCTTCATGTTAGCCTCTGCACAGCAGAAAATCAATTCCATTACTGCCCTGAAAGAAGGCCCTATTAGTCTCTATTTTCGAACACCAGATAATTTTTCTGACAAGCACATGTAAAAATAATACTTAGCTAGTGTTTCTTAAGCACTGACAATGTGCTGGGCAACACTTGACATGTATTATCTCTTTGGATGCTCACCACAGCCTTGTGAGGTAGGTACTTTTATCATCCCATCTGATAGGAGAGAAGATTGAGGCTAAGAATGGTTAACTAATCAGCCCACAGTCACACAGCTCATAAGAGGCCAGGGTGGCCATCAAACTGAGGTCTTATTCCAAAACTTTGGTTTGACCTGCCTATTATAATTGTTATTATTGTTAAGTGTCAGAAGGAATAATAAATGTGTACATGCTTTAAAAATGGTGAGTGTGCTTTAAAATGAAAAGCATTATTGTTACATCAAGATCACTATTAAAGAATAAGGCAGTAAGACTTATTGCCAACCCAGTGCAGAGGGAGATGTGTCAACTATGGAAAAAGTCTATTGTCCCAGGAATGCCTCTGAGACTTTATCTTAAATCTGTTCCCTTGAATTGAATAGATTTAACTCAGCCCACTCTTTCCTTCCTCTTTTTTTTTTTTTCCTGAGGATGGATTTTATTGAGAGGGTTTCTTAGCCCATTTCTTATTGTGTACCTGAAGAGGAATCCACTTGGAAACCTGTCCTCACTTCTCTTTCTGTTTTCTGTTTTGCTTCCTAGTCGAAGTGGAAAGAACAAGGTCTTAGGACTGGATAGACCTGAGTCTAAATTTCAGCATCGTGATTAACTCAGTGTAAGACTTTGGACACGTTACTTAGCCCAGCTTGTTGCAGAGCCTGTCCAACTGCACTGAAATCTCTTGGAGGAGAGGGGAATTGCTCAGCCAACATACAGGAGAGGGTACTGAAGAGTCTGAAATTTCAGGGCCTCATTGGTGAGCGAGCAGTATCGGCACCTACCTTGGAGGTGGTTTTGAGAAGTAATATCTAGTAGGACATCAGAAATGTTCTGTTCTTCTCCTCTTTTTTCCAAAGAAGTCTTATTCATTTGCTCTTCTCTGCTCCTGTCCCCTCCATGGTTCTGTTCCCTCCACTCCATTCCTTTCCTCTCCCATTCTGTCCATCTGTCCATCTTCCCTCTCTCCTCTTGTCCCCCATTTCCTGTGCCTCCCCTCCCTTTCTTTATGTCTTTCCCCATCCCCTCCCACCCCCTTTTCTTCCATCACCTCCTGAAGTTCCCCTCCCTTCCCGTGTTTTTTTGTAGGTCTCCTTCTTTCTTGTTTTTTGTTCCCTTCTCTCCTTCCCCTCCCCTTTTTTCTCTCTCACAAGGAGCCTGAGACCAGATGTCTCCTAAACAGGGAGGCCTGGTTCTCACCTTACTAATTTAGAGGAACTATGGAATTTCAGTTAGTAGCAAGTCCTGTGGGCTCCTTCTGTTCCAACCCTCACTTTATCAATGAGGGAACTGAGAGCGGAGGTTAAAGCCAGATCCTGACTCCTGGGTCAGTGCTCCACCTGACACATCACCAGGTTGCCTCTGTGACTGCACTTGCAACACCATGTTTCAGTTCATCCCCATCTTGGCTTCACAGTTACCGGGAAACTGGGAGGAATGAGGTGATAAATTATTCTGTTGTTTGTTTGTGAAGAGTAAGGCCTTCTAACCCCTGGGACCACTTCTAACGTTTGAGGCCCCTGGTGACAAAGAAGTGGGACTTCACCATCAGATATGCAGTGTCCTCCTTCACTGGTCAGGAAAACCCGACAAACCCAAATTGCAAGGAAACTCATCTGTGGTCATTTCCACAGAGCACTAGAGCTTTTACACTCAATGTCACTAGGAAAGGAACAGAACAGTGTCCTACAGGAGATAAGGCTGGAGAGGAAAAGAGTTAATCACTTAGGTGAAGGCAGCCAGAGGCCAAGCCACCCCGTGAACCATGCGGCCTCCTGCCAGTGCCGTAGTAGAGAAATGAAAATGCACCCTGTGTTTCCCTTGTGTGTGTTAGCTCAGGATGGTGTGCTTCCTGCCCTGCCCTCATTTTCTCCTCATGCTGGTTTTCACTGGTCCTGCTCTCGGCTCTTGATATATAAAGAAGGAAACTGGGGGTGGAGGCAGGGAAGCTAAGCTGACGCTCACCTGAGAGAGAAGGGGCTCAATTAGCTTGTGGCCTTGAGAGCCCCACAGAGCAAGCTTCCCCTTCCTGTGGCAGAGTCTTTAGTTTCACTTGAATCCATGTTGAATTCCCTTGTAGTCTGTCTGAGGCTTTAATGGATGGTGTTTACTTACGTTCAGTCCGCTGCACTCTGGGGAGGGCCCGTATCTGAGTGGGGCCAGCACATCAAATAGATGTTGCCCCTGGTCACCCAGGCCTGGGGAGAACAGCAGGGGTTTGGGAGGCTACTCCAAGGGCAGAGTGAGGAGGAACAGGCAAGTCTATAGACACAGGAGGCAGGTCAGTGGTCGCCAGAGGCTGGAAGGAATGAGGAGTGACTGCTGATGGGTTCTTTTTTCAGGTGATGAAAATGTTCTGGAATTAGTGGTGAATTTTGCACAACCTTGTGAATATATTAAAAGCACTGGCTTGTATACTTTGAATGGATTTTATAGTATGTGAGTTATATTTCAATTTTTAAAATTGAGGGAAAAAGAGAGAAAGGGGAATTTTGGAGCAATGCTTAGGGCTGTCGAGGCCAGCTGCTCTCCCCTAGGTACCCTGCCTGCATATTGTAAATGTTTTGAAGTGTCTTATATATTTTTCATGTGGGATAGTGGTCCATTGTGTATCATAATTCATTAAGAGATATTTCCAATGTTGGTGATTTAAGAATGTTCCTTTTTTTTTTTTTTTGGCTCTTATAGATGTTAAACAAAGGCAATAAAATTCTTTTTCTACTCTGCGCACAAATCTTGGTTTTCCACAAACTTCTTCCTAGAATCTCTGTTCCCATAGTACTGGACAACTCATTGTCCCTATTTTAACTCTCTTTGCCATTTTGACTGTTGTTTCACTTTTTCCCCTTCGTAAGCCTTTGCTTAACCCTGCCTGCCCTCTCTGCTCACCTACCTCACTCACCCCAATCATAAAAGTCTAGCTTACCTGACAGCACCTATGGGTTTTTTGCTGGACTTACTGAACCATTATGTAATGCAGTTATTTACCTACATGCCTCCTCTGCCAGACTGTGAGCCCCCTGAGGTCAGATACGGTGTCTTATTAATTTCTGATTCCCTGTTGCCCCTGCTTGGCAGTTGGAAGGTATAAAATATATGCTAATTGAATTTAATTGAATCACCAAGGCTCTGAAGAACAGTGCTGAGGGTGTTTCTTTGCTTCTGTCGAATTATTCTCCTTAGTACTAATTAGAAAAACTGGAATTAACTGGGTCAAAAGGCATGAATGTTTCTCTGTGTTGCCATAGTGCTTTCTCAAAGGCAGTACTAGTTTGCCTTGCCACCTGAAATGAATGAGTGTGCCAATATCACTGTCACCTTGGCCCATCATTTCTTAAAATAATAATTTAGTAGGTGTCAAATGATATTTCAAGGTTGCTTTAATTTGCATTTCTTTGATTATTACCAGGGCTGAACATTTTCTCTTGTGTTTATTTACTGTTTTTCTCCTTGGGGGAATTGCTGCTTTATGTTCTTTGCCCATTTATCTATCAGAGTGAAGATATATAGCTAATAAATTTAAATAAACTCCTTTTATATTTTATTCATGACCCAGTCACTTGTTGCACATGATATAGATTTTTCATATTATGTATTTTTTATGTTTTTAATATTTTTTATTGTCTAGAAGTTTAAAATTCATGTATGAATGTACCTATCTTTTTCTTTGTTAATAATTCCTCATAAAGTTTTAAGGAAAAAAGTTTCTTCCTCACAGACTTGCTAAATCTTCATTTAAATGAACTTCATGTTGTAGATCTGAGACTTGCCTACCTACTTGTTGATCTAATCTCACCTCTATCATTTAAGCTGGGTGTGATTGTAGGTATCAGAAAACTCAAGCCAAACTGCCCTAGATAAGAGAGATTCACGTCTCTGAGGTTAGTTCTGCAGCTCTACCAGGTAGTAAAGGGTTTAGTTTCTTTTTAGTTCTTCAGTCTGCTGGGTCATATAACCTTCCTGCTGAGGCTGGTGGTCCTTGTGGTGATTAGGGGCCAACAGTATTGATTAAACACATGCATTTCTTTATTTATATCCATTAAAGAGGAGACAGCATTTCTTTTCTAGACCTTTCCCCATTTCTCCCCTCCTCTTTTCCACAACATCTTTTTCAGTCTTACTGGCTTAGCTTATGTCCTTGTTCACCCCTGAACCAGTAACTATGGTGAGATCAGGTGGATGAGGATGAAGTTAGGTTTGAGTTGGGCCTTTGGAATTGTTCCCCCAAAGCTTGTGGATACAAATATTCCTCCACTCCAGCCAAATTAGAGCAGTTACCAAGGGTTAAACAATAGATGTTGAGAAGGCAACCATAATGTCCACCGCGCTTTAGATATTACTTTTCCCAGGACACCTGCCTGCCTCTCTAAGTAAGTCCAAGTTTCAAGACACTCTGTGATCTTCTAACACAGAGGATCATACTACAGTAGATCTGCTTGTTTACTGTTCTCTGTGGGACCAAGAAAAAATAATGTATGTATAATCCTCTGCTCTTAATGACCCAGATAACCACGACGGTGTGATCACTCACCTAGAACCAGACATCCTGAAATGTGAAGTCAAGTGGGCCTTAGGAAGCATCATTACGAACAGAGCTAGTGAAGGTGATGAGCTATTTCAAATCCTAAAAGATGATACTGTGAAAGTGGTGCATTCAATATGCCAGCAAATTTGGAAAACTCAGCAGTGGCCTCAGGACTGGAAAAGGTCAGTTTTCATTCCAGTCCCAAAGAAAGGCAATGCCAAAGAATGCTCAAACTACCACACAGTTGCACTCATCTCACATGCTAGTAAAGTAATGCTCAAAATTCTCTACGCCAGGCTTCAACAGTACATGAACCATGAACTTCCAGATGTTCATGCTGGATTTAGGAAAGGCAGAGGAACCAAAGATCAAATTTCCAACATCTGTTGGATCATTGAAAAACAAGAGAGTTCCAGAAAAACATCTACTTATGCTTTACTGACTATGCCAAAGCCTTTGACTGTGAAGACCATGACAAACTGTGGAAAATTCCTCAAGAGATGGGAATACCAGACCACCTGACCTGCCTCCTGAGAAATCTGTATGCAGGTCAAGAAGCAACAGTTAGAACTGGATATGGAACAATAATAGACTGGTTCCATATCAGGAAAGAAGCACGTCAAGGCTGTATATTGTCACCCTGCTTATTTAACTTATATGCAGAGTACATCATGAGAAATGCTGGACTTGATGAAGCACAAGCTGGAATCAAGATTGCCAGGAGAAATAGCAATAACCTCAGATATGCAGATGACACCACCCTTATGGCAGAAAGCGAAGAACTAAAGAGCCTCTTGAAAGTGAAAGAGGAGAGTGAAAAAGTTGGCTTAAAACTCAACATTCAGAAAACTAAGATCATGGCATCCAGTCCCATCACTTCATGGCAAATAGATGGGGAAACAATGGAAACAGTGAGAGTTTATTTTTTGGGTTCCAAAATCACTGCAGATGGTGACTGCAGCCATGAAATTAAAAGACACTTGCTCCTTGGAAGAAAAGCTAGGACTAACCTAAACAGCATATTAAAAAGCAGAGACATTACTTTGCCAACAAAGGTCTGTCTAGTCAAGGCTATGGTTTTTCCAGTAGTCATGTATGTGTGTGAGAGTTGGACTATAAAGAAAACTGAGCACCAAAGAATTGATACTTTTGAGCTGTGGTGTTGGAGAAGACTCTTGAGAGTCCTTTGGGTAGCCAGGAGATCCAACCAGTTCATCCTAAAGGAAATCAGTCCTGAATATTCATTGGAAGGACTGACGCTGAAGCTGAAACTCCAATACTTTGGCCAGCTGATGTGAAGAACTGACTCATTGAAAAAGACCCTGATGCTGGGAAAGATTGAAGGTGGGAGAAGGGAGGACAGAGGATGAGATGGTTGGATGGCATCACCAACTCAATGGATATGAGTTTGAGTAAGCTCTAGGAGTTGGTGATGGACAGGGAAGCCTAGCGTGCTGCAGTCCATGGGGTTGCAAAGAGTTGGACATGACTGAGTGACTGAACTGAACTGAGCTGAATCCTCTGCTCATCTTATAAGAAAGGGTATCTTGCTAATGAGAGGACCTTTGGTACTGGAGGTGTAAGACTTAACTAGTCTGTATAAGGAAGGAGGAGCCAGGGCCTGTCCCTGGGCTGGGAGGCTGGGGGTAAAGTAGGGTTGGGTGAGTAGGTTAAGGGTTGATCCAGTAGAAAAAAACAAAAAGTTTGTGGGGGACTTATGGAGAGAAATTCTGTGTGTTATGCAATGTAAACTTCTTCCCCTATGTGTTCTCCAGTCAGATATCCTATTCTTCCTTGCCTGATAGAATGGATTTCTTTTAGGAAGATGAAGAGAAGGGCAGAGGCTTGCATTCAAGGTGACAGAGCAAGAATGGGGATATAAGGACACTGGGTTTTACCCGACTGTATTCCTCTCTGTGCTCCGTGTCCTGTGAGGACAGGGAGCAGGTCTGTCTTATTCACCTCTTTGCCTAACTCAGTGCTTAGGACATAGTAGCTTAGTTAGTACTTGTGAGTGAATGAATGAATGAATGAACAAGCTTGGTAAAATCAGAGAAATCTTTGTCAGATCCCAAGTCTGCCACTTTCTGCTCTGTGGAATAGGGAAAATGGCAATCACCTTATAATCTTGCTGTGAAATTTAAGTCCAGCTGAATAAATGGCAACCGTGATTATGATTATCAGCTCTTTGCAAATTCTACCTGCTAACCTACAAATACTAACACAACTGCTAACATCTGTTGAACACATTCTTTGAGCAAGACCCTTGAGCAAGCACTTCACAAGTGTTACCTTTTTTAAAATATTAATCCTTTCAACCACTCTATAATTATCCAGGTGTCATTTCTTCCTGCAGGACTTTTCACATGCCCAACATCCAGCCATATCTCCCATCACTCACAGGCACCAAAATCTAACGAGGCAGAGAAGGAATCCTTTGCTGGCCTGTTATTTGCTACTCCGCTCTAGAGATAACACAGCTTGGTTGCTCTAACAAGATTGGGCCCATGTAAGTGACTGGCAGTTTCCTTGTAACAACGATGGATTCATGGTTGTTGTAGCAACAGAGACCCCCTGACCTCAGAGGCAGGCAGAAGCTGAGCTTGAGGTCACCAGTGATGGGGAAAGTTGAGGGTGGATTTGTAAGCATCAGGAATCAGTGGGCTTTATTTTCTGGCAAGGTCTATTCCTGCAACAGCTGAAAATCCTGAGGACTAAATTCAGACTGCAGGATGAGAGACTCAAAGATTGCCTGATGAGAGGGCAAAAGGAGAACAGGACTTTGTTCTTATTCATATAGGTCCTCCGGGCGTATTTACATGTGAGGATGTTAGCTTTCTTGTTTCTAGAATAGGAATAGTAATATCTGATTCCTCATCTCTCGTAGGAGTATTTAGGTGTTTAATGAAGTGATGTTCAGAATCTCTCTACAGAAAAATGCTATGGAGACACTTCAATAACTAAATGTATATGAGCCTCACGTGTACTCTGAAAAACCAAAAGATAACACAGACTCATTTAAGATTAATTTCTCCATGAATTTCAGATCTGTGTTGTGCACTGAAATTTCCGTGATAATACACTTACAAATCTACATATACATATATAAAAGAAATAAATGTACTCATAACGGTGCATACTCTTAGATGCAGAATCATGTGCTTGTTGCTGTTCTTAACTCCTTAGATTTGTCTTTTCAGAAAATATCAAGTGATCACTTTGACAATATTCTAACACTATCATAATGAAGTTGTCACTTGCTTTAGAAGTCAAAGGGATCGCTCAGAGCTTAAAGCAGCTGGTAAACAAATGAGGTAACAAGAAAAGCTCCTTTAAGGATTTCGGATCTTTTAGGCTAAAATAACTCCACTTTGCAGAACTGTTTTAATCAAAAGTGGTAGAAGATTTTAAACAAGAGTGATAAATGATGATGATAATGATTGTTAGTATATTTCCCTGGTTAAAAAGAATAAGCTTTAGCTATCTGAGAGAGATCCCCTGGAATGGAATGTTCAGTTCTCTAACTGTAAGCTTTACTCTAATTCTTAAGAATTTGGCTTTTGGAGACCTGTGCTCTGGTTTAAGTCTTGCCACAGATTTGGTAGGTGACCTTGAGAAAGTCACCTAATCTTTGTGGATCTCTGTTTTCTCATCTGTCAAGTGAAGAGAATGGAGTGATTAATCTCTGTAGCCCTTTCAGCTATAAGGTATTGTGATGACTTTGAATCATCTCCAGAAAACTTAGTGTTTATCTTTGGAAGACTCCTAAGCAGTGGCCTGCAATGAGAGCTGAACATTAGATGAGACTCACCAGGGTTACAGTAAGAGCTCACACTGATAGTGTTGGGTGATTACAATGTGCCAGACCTTGTGCCTCATGCTTTGCATTTACTGCCCCTTTAATCCTCTCAGAATAACCTCAGGAATGCCAGAACATTCATCTCCAACAAGGAATTACAACAATTAATGGGAACTTCCAGCTACCAGCCAACTAGTCCTTACTTACATAAAGACAGATCCGAATCCTCCCAGTGTTACTTTGGAAGCATCTGGGGAGAGGTGGTTGCTGGGATTGCTTTTCATGCTTTTGATTCACTTTGGGCATGGGCGAGTTTACCTAGCGCTGGAACATCACTCGCTGCAGATCAACGTTTAGTCTTCATCTCACTAGACTTTTTGGTAGCATTTGACATGGTTAATTGCAACAGTCGTTGAAATAGTGTCTTCCTCTGGCTTCCAGGACCCTGAACCCACCAGTTCTCTTCCCACCTCTCTGGCCACTCCTTAGTGACCTTGGCTGGATCCTCCTGGTTGTCCCAGGCCCCACGTGAGAAGAGAAGCCCCACGCTTCTCTTCTCCACCTGTACTCACTCCCTAGGTCATCCCATCCAGGCTCTTGGCTTTAAATGCTACCTATACCTGATGATTTAAAATTAAACCTCCAGCCCCAGTTTCTGCCCTGGACACCAAAGAAATATATTCAACTGCCAGCTCAACATCCTCAGTTGAATTCCTAATCTCACATTTAATAAGAACTGAACTTCTGATTTTCTCGTCCATACCTGTGCCTCCCTCAGTGTTCCAGAATGCAGTACAAAGGACTATAGATTCACCTGGCCAGGAACCCAGGAGTCACACTGGATTCCTCCTTTGCTCTCGCTTGCCACATTTAGTCCATCAGCAAATTCTGGCAGCTCTCTCCTGAAAAATCCAGAATCTGGCAGCTGTTCACTAGAGCTCCATCACCTCCACCTCAGTCCAAAGCCTTAGCTCCTCTCACCTAGACTATTGCAATAAGTCTCAGCTTATATTTTTGCCTCCAACATCCCCCGCCCCCAGTCTAGTCTCCAAACAGCACCCATGCATGGTTCCTTTAAAATGTAAGTCTTTGCAAACCCGACTACTTTTCTCATACTGGGAGCACAATCCCAAATTCCTACCTTGGCCTGTGAAAGCTGTGGGATCTGGCCCCTAGGTTTCTCTCCAGTCACATCTCTTACCACTTTCTCCCTCACTTACTTGAACACATCCAGTTCACTCAGATCTTGGGAGTGCTTTCCGTTCTCTCTTTCTCAGTCTGGAAGACCATTTGCTCAGGTATTTGCATACCCATTTTCTCCTTTCATCCAGGTCCCTTTCAAATGTCACGTCTTCAGAGAAGCATTCTTGGACCTCCTATATGAGAGAGTCTTGCCTCTTCTGCCAGACATGCTCTATGCCCTTGTCCTTCTTTCCCTTTCTTTGTGACAGTTAACCTTCCTCTCTGGTTAGGGACTTTATGTCTGTTGTGTTTAATACTGCATCCTAGCACTTACCACAGTGCTTGGTACATAAGGGGTATTCGATCAACATTTGTGAAATGAATGAATATAATCACAAAGGCAGGTTTTAGGATGTGAATAGATAATTCAGTCAAGAAGAATAACAGTAAGAAGACACCTAGGCAGTAATCGCAGATGTAATTTGCTCTTCCACAGTCTAAAGATCTGGTTTGTCTTCTGCCTTGTCTCGGAATCAGCTGTCCCTAAACCCTTGTTTCTAGCTTCCTGACTGCTGATCTGGACACTGGTCTGTGTGGACTCCCCAAGCCTTGGCTGTATATCCCATCTGTGTATTCTTAGGTTCTCCATGTTCTGATGACTTGTTTGGACTCTTTTCTTTGCTTACACATCTATGATAGTGCTGTCAAAGTTTAACTCATTAAAAGTAAAATAATATATTGTAATTGCTTAAATACATATAAAGTAATACATATTCTCTCTCTCTCTCTCTCTCTCTCTATATATATATATATATATACATATAGTGTAATTAGAAAAAACAAGGCAGAAAATAAAAATCAGACAAAATCTCTCTCACATACTTTTCAGAAAGATTCAAAAGATTTTTAGCATTTTGGTTTAACGTAGCTCTGGGTAAGAAACTGTCTTGCTCCAAAGGTAGTCAAATAAGATCTCGCTAGCTTAGTTCTCTGGTCTCCCTGTCAGGAAAAATGAAAATAATGGAAATAAAATATAGTGTTAACATTTTATAGTTGGTGAATCAGTGATCAAACAAACAAGCATCTAAATAATGATAACACCATGTTAGTCAGATGAAATTTGCATATATATATGTAATTAGTAGTATTTTAAATTTGAACAGTCATTCAGATTGAGATTATGACATTTTAAAAGTTATAAAAATACTCATAGTTTTTGAGGCACAATTGATATATAACATTAATTTCTCATATACAACATAATAATTCCATATTTGTGTCTATTACAGAATGATCACCACATTAAGTCTACTTGACATCTGTTACCATAGATAGTTAAAATTTTTTCTTCATGCGATGGAGTGTTTAAGATTCACTCTCTTAGCAACTTTCAAATTTACTACTATTTTAAACTATAATCACCATGCTATACCTTATTTCCCTATGACTTTGTAGTTTTTTCTGCACTTAACATCCTTGCACAGAAAACTTGCAGAGAAAGATACTATTGCACTATAATCTATATTAGCCACAAAATGAAAAGTTAACTGAGTTCAATAATAGGGACATGGTTAAGCAAATTGTGATATGTATTAGATCTTCTAAAAATTTATTTTTACATTAAAAGTTATAACTATGAAAAATACATAGAAAAGTAGGAAAATAATTATGATGTGATAGTAAATGAAAAAAATACAAAATTAATTTGTAAAGACATAAAAATGTTTATGAATAGACTATGGGCAGTGAATAGAAATAATACACAAAAAGGAAATCTTCATATCAAGGATAGAATTATGGGTGATTTTTTCCATTTTTCAAAGTACTATTTGAATATATTTACTGCCATTATTGTTTTAGTTTTTTTGTTTTGTTATGAAAGGACACAGAGAGCAAATGAAAGTATGAATTGGTGATCTTTAAAGGCTCATACTCTGTGGCACATGTTTGTGGCCTCCCCAGCAGCTGTTTTCAATGCCCTTCCTCTTTGCCCATCTCCTATGCACAAGGTTGAAGATGCCATGTTGGATTTTCCAGCCCCGTTTGCAGCCAGCGTGTGCCAGGTGACCCGTTCCTGGCCAGTGAAATCCAAGAGGAAGCCTGCTAGGCTGCTCTTGGGAAAAGTTTCCTCCTTGAGAAAGAAGTGAGACCCATAAACAAAATCCCTTCTGCTTTGTCTTTTTGCTTATGAGGACTGATTCTGGAAGCTGTGGCAGCCATTTTGAAACATCACCAACTGTTTGAGGAGGGTGGTGTGGGATGATAGAAAGATCCTTGATACATGATGTTGTCTCACAGCATCACGGAGTCACTGAATAAACTCCAGGACAGACTGCCTTAAGACTTCTTGATAACAATAAATGTCCTTGTGGTTTGAATCACTGTCAGGTTTTCTGTTACTTGAAACTCAATGCATTCTAACTGATGCAGCCAGACAAAACTAAAACCTATTGGCACACAGAGCTAACTCTATAGAGACCACGAAAGAACAGGAACCATCACAACAAATATGCAGATTAATTTGAAAAATGTTATACTCTATAGAAGGAAGTGAAAAACTAATAACCCGGTAAGAATTTATTTGTTGCAAAGCTCCCTGGATCTGTTAATATTTCCTGATAGAAAAAAAAAATCATTTTATAGTTCTACTTATTATAAAACAAGCATCCAGACACCTTTTTGGCTTATAATCTTTTTCAGGTTTGTATGTGTCAGGAAGCAGCCTCTTAGAGTATGAGGTGGTGGTGGTTTCTCTCCCTCCCTAAATCCTCCGACCTCTTTGACTAGGATAGAATACTGCTGAGTTGTGTTAGATGGTGCTCCCTGGGAATTGAGGATACACCACTTAAGGGGTGAGAATATGATTTCTTTATTACTCTAATTATAGTATCAGGAAACTCTTTAACTCAGCCTCTGTCTCTACTCAATATAGATCTGGTTTTGAAGGTAACAAGTTTGGGGTTTTTTTGAGAAAGCAATTGATTGTCCAAAGCTGGAGACACTGGTGACAAAATAACTTGGTTCTAAATGGACTCTCTATGAGAAGCACAATTCCAACTTACCCTGTTTCTTCTAAATGGTAGATGACTTAGCAAGTTAGCCGATCTTTAGGTTAAACACGAAAAGCCAGGACAGTGGACTCTGTGATTATTGTCAGTGAGGTGGTGGCTTGGTATAGGCAATGAAAGTGGAATTCAAATCTGTGGGTGACAAGAGTGAAGAAAAGGGCTCTGCCCCACAGTATAATTGAGTGAGGATGGGGTGGGGGTCAGATGGCCACAGATTTCATCCCTGTGATCTCCGGCGTTACTTTGGGTGCTTTGCTGGCTGAGTGGTAGAAGGCAGGGCGGGTGACGTGCCTCCTGCCTCCTTTACTGCTTTCATGAAATTCTCTCCTGAAGCTCCTGGGGAAACACAGCTGCTATTAGTTCAGATTACAGTTATCTGCAAGTAACAGAAAACAAAAAACCTTCTCAAAGTGTCTTATACAAATGTCTTTCTTTCTTGATTTTGTTTTCCCACAAAATAGGAAACGGAAAAGTAGGCTGAAACTTGTTTAGCACAGCCGATCAAAGTACCACCAGGCACCTAGTATCTGTCCCACCATCCTTAATGTGCCAGTTTTCATCTTCTTCCTTGACTCTTTGTAATTGCAAGATGGCTATAAATCTATCATTTCCAATCTAAGGAAGAAGGGAGTGGGAGGAGAGCATGCTAATAGCGTTCTCTCTCTCTCTCTCTCTCTATATATATATAGTTTGAAATATTTCACAGAAAAACTCAGAAGACTTCTGTTAATGTGTCATTGGTCCAAGTTGTGTCACATAGCCATCCCTTGATGCAAAGGGGCTGGGGAAGACTGTAGTTAGCTTGTTACATTGCCAACCTGAGCAGAATTGGGATTGTGTTAGCAAGATGCTGCCACTAAAGTCTACAAAGAGTAGATAAGTTCTCTCCTGCTTTGCAGAAGATCATGGGGTTCCTTGACAGCTCCAGAAGTTCTGGTGGAACCTGGTGGAAGGCCGAAGCAGAGCTCAGGAAGGGTGGCAGTGTCCCAGTGGAGGAACTTCCCTGGAACAGTATCTTGGTCTCTCTCCCTACCCCTTACCCCACTATCCCCATGAGAGGAGTAGTGACTTCTCTGATGGGGGATTTTGGTGGAAGGAACTAGGCATGCTCAGCTCATTCCTGCGTTCTCTTGGGATCTACTGACTCATGTGTTCCTGATTATGCAGGAAGCTTAGTGGACAGCCTTTGACCCTGGGCTTGAGGACTGAGGTTGTCCAGCTGTGCCTTGACTGGGACAGCATGGAATAAGCCTACTGTTGCACAACTCAGCTGTATCCTCTAACTTAGACTTAATCAGTAATGAAGCCAGTAATTTGATTGTTATTTTTCTGACGCCTATGTCTAGCTCTTAATTTTTTTTTTTTTTTATTGAACTCATATGGGTAAAGATATTATGTGTGAATATCCCTAAATGCATTGAATCCTCTGTATCCTCAGCCTGGTATGGCCTGGGGACACTCAAGTTTCTAATGACCCACACTGTTAAATTTGAATATGGAAGCTAGCATCAAAAGATGTAGTCCCATTTATTTGGGTAATGTTTGACTTCCATGTCTATGAACTTTTTCCTGCCAGAATCATGTAGTTGAACATGTATCGGCCTAGCTAGACTAATTTTAGTCTTTTTTCATAAGCCATTTTATTTTGTCCTTTTTTATTGATTTACAGTATTATATTAATTTCAGGTATACAGCCTGGTGATTCGGCTTTTTCAAAAATTCAGGCTTATTTTGCAAAAATTCAGTGATTTTTTACAAAATATATATATATATATACTCCATTTTAGGTTGTTACAAGGTACTGTCTATAGTTCCCTGTGCTCTATAGTATATCCTTGTTGCTTATTTATTTTGTCCAGAGTGGATTGTGTTTGTTAATCCAAACCCCTAATTTCTCCCTCCCCACTTCCCTCTCCCCTTTGGTAATCACAGGTGTGTTTTCTGAACCTTTGTTTCTGTTTTGCATATACATCCATTTGTGTTATTTTTTAGATTTTACATGTGAAGTGATACCATACAGTATTTGTCTTCCTCTGCCTGACTTATTTCACTAAGCATAATATGATTTTAGTCTTTTTTCTTGAACTTATACAAAATGAACCAAGCATTATTTAGCTAAGGTGTAAAGATGATTAAGGCAGTAAAACTACCCCCAAATTATTTCAAGGATGGATGTTCGGAGTTAACAAAAAAATAAGTCTTCATTCTGGGACTGAGTGAAAAACAAACTCCAGGAGGAAAGAAAACAGATTTCTGAAAATATCCTTTCCTTCCCTTCATAAAAAGAACATTGGCAATCTTTTTGTCAAGCAGCTGTGTTTGGGAGCTGCTCTTATTCATCTAGGTTTGGGGTTATTTAAGATCCTGTTCGAGTCATGACCCATTCACCTAAGTGGATCCAAAAGAAACTCTCTTGTTTATTTAAAAAAAAAAAAAGGCATTATATTCAAGAAAGTTCAGCCATGGGAACAATGCTGAGAATTTCCTAAAGGGTTTTCCAGATCCAGCCAACTCTCTGCATAAACACACATATAACCAAAATGTATTTTTGTGGCTTTGGGGCAACTCTCTTAATTTAAAACATATCCTTTAAAATCAACAGAACCACCCACGTAGAAGAGTCAAATAAATTCTCACTGCTTGGCTACCCAAGGAGATGACTGTTTTCCCTAAGAAGCCCTCTTCTTAACCCATCCTGTAATGTGGGGAGGCTTATTGGGCAGATCAGAAGGCCTTGTGGTGCTCTGAACTGCCCAGCCTCAA
This sequence comes from Cervus canadensis, assembly GCF_019320065.1. NCBI lineage: Eukaryota > Metazoa > Chordata > Mammalia > Artiodactyla > Cervidae > Cervus > Cervus canadensis. The sequence goes on along the minus strand of NC_057390.1, from coordinate 35,583,736 downwards.
TAAAAGACTGGCAGCAGGACACTCCCAACAGTCAAGTGGCCTCTCAGTACTCCACTACCCATCCCAGAATTGTTCATGTCAGAGAACCTAAAGTAAAGTTGCTGGGAAAAAAACATTAAAATGTTCTGAGTACTGGAATGGAAGCTCAGCTACATCTAAGCTTCCAACGCTAGATACAGGGGGCCTGCAGGATAAGCTGGTACCCTCTCCCGCAGAGAAGCATGGACTTGGTCCTGGAGTCAGAGAAGTTGACCCAGGAGACTTAGTGGGATCCAGAGGAGCTGTGGACCAGGCCACTGCCCCACACCAAGCAGTGGGACCAGCAAATCTGCGATGACACCTGTGAGGGGCAGTCACACCCCACACCAACGTCAGCCCAATTGAGCATAAAAGAATATGGCTGCTGCTTTCCCACTTTCTGAATCCCAAACAGAGTTTCTCTTCTGACCCAAGCCAACTGTGTAAGGAAGAGAATTTCTGGGAAAGGTAGGCCAGGCTTAGCTACATGGACACAATAAACATTCACCACAGAGACAGACAGCTGAGTAGACTATAAAAACGTTAGTGTCCTGCTTGTGTTTCTGGTCAGAACACTGTGCTTTATAGTCAAGCAGCCAGTTCAATTGATGGTGGGAAAATGCAAGCATTTTCACTTGACATGATAAAAACACTCTGAGATGGAGCATATAAAACTAAAAGCCCAGCATAAACTATTCAAAATACAAAAAGATGAGAAAATTAATAGACACCTTGAGTAGAATAAGAGTGGTCAAGGCACATGAACTGCTCTGGGGGGAAAAGAAGTTTCCTTGAGTCATCTCAAGTAGCCAGAATAAGAGCTCCAGCTGAAGTTAGGTCTTCACTGATTTCCTTGAAGTGGGGAGTGGGGATGTGCAGGAGAGAAAACCAGGGAGTTTCTTTGCTTTAAAACTCCTGCTGAAGGAAAGTTCCCTATTGGTCAGCACTCCTGGGTTAATTCTCAGTGTCTCTAGAGAAAGTGCCTCTGCTAAATCATCCTAAGGGGTCAGGTGAGGTAAAACACATGATATGCGATCTGCCGTTATCAGCCTGGGTGCCCAATGGTGGGTTTATGACTGGGTTCCTGGACTTCTTGTCTGTCTCTCTCTCACACATACCTTTTTCAACCCATATAATTTTCTCTCATGGGAAACTAGAGCCTTCATTCACATCTAGATTGGTAGAATGAACCAGATAATCACTTCTACAAAAGAATGTGGCTGTTCTTTAAAACCATCGCTGTGGTAACTGCTAATGACAGACACACTGAACTGTTCCAGAGAAATTTGAAAGATGTATATTTAGCTGGAGAGGCTTATGTTATTTGCAGCTGTCACTTTATCATTAGACACTGCATCCTGCTAACTTCACACATACAATCACCCTCAAGTGCATTTACCCTTGACCTGCCCACATTATAATTATTTCAGATCCATGTGCTCTTCTTGTCTGAGCTGTGACTCATCCTTCCATCTCTGAGTTGCATACCAAGTTGCTCCTCACAATTTGAACAGAAAGTTAGACAGCATTGTATTTGGGGTTTTTAAATAATATTGTAAGAGTAGTAGAATTTTAACTAACATGAATGACATAAAATATAAATAAATGATTAGACATTTGAAAGGGAAATTAATGTCTTGAAAATTTAAGGTAAGAGGGAAAAAATAAAGAAATACATGTTTAATTGGTAAAAAGATAGACTTTCTTATTGACCATGTAAAGAAACAAAATCTCTCCCTGAATATCCTTCATTACACTCAGAATGTTATTTTTAATGTTTGGTAGAATTTAGGTCTCTACGTTTATAAGATATAAGTGCAATTTATATTGACTATATGTCAGTTCTGTAATTTCTGACCAGTGTGAAATGGAAACATCTTTCAAGCACTGAATATGTATTGATTATAGAACATCCCAGCAACATGAAAAATATTGAAATAACATTAATATACAGATTGTTGTTTTAACCAGAGTATTCCTTTGATTCTTTCAGGATCTGTATAGTTCAAATTGATTTCTACCCAGAGATACACGTATTGACCCTTCTAAGGTTTGGAAGTTTTGACACTAAAAACAGCATTTTAAATAAGAGCTCAAAATAAATAAATAAATAAATAAGAGCTCATAAGAAACAGACCCTTAAATGCTTGTGTGTGTGTGTGTGTGTGGTTTGGAAGTTTTGACACTAAAAACAGCATTTTAAATAAGAGCTCAAAATAAATAAATAAATAAGAGCTCATAAGAAACAGACCCTTAAATGCTTGTGTGTGTGTGTGTGTGTGTGTGTGTGTGTGTGTGCACGCACACGTGCTTCTGGATGCGTGTGCCCAGTCGTGTCTGACTCTTTGCAACCGCATGGACTGTAGCCAGCCAGGCTCCTCTGTCCATGAAGTTTTCCAGGCAAGAATGCTTAAATGCTTAAGATCTCTAAATTGAAAGGGATTGAAATGTGGAGTTCCATCCAAAATGGAAGGTCCCTGACAAGGTCCAGAGAGCCAAAGACCTGCCATTTGGTGTGGGCGGCCCTGTGTTTAAGGACAGCTTCCTTTCAGGAGTTGTATGCTCACAGCTCCCTTGGTGTGGAGGAGCCTAAAACACAGGTCAGCCTCAGAAGGAATCGCTACCTAAAGCCTTCATTAACGTAAGTTAGGGGTGGAGGGACAGGTAAACGTTGTAGAGGGCAGACGTGGTCAGATGAGGAATTGACGCTTTCTCCAGAGATAACTTCCTGGTGGCCTCCTTTCTCAAAAAAAGAAATTTATTAGAACAGGCATGTCTTCCTCCCCACCCCTACCCCTTTCCCTTCCTCCTGACAAGCAAACAAGGAAACAGCTGTTTGAATGAGCGCTTTGAACGCCTCCTCGCTCACCTGTAGATATTACCACCTGGATGGGTGCGGCCCATTGTTCTCTCCCTCTTTCCCAGCTCCTCACTGAAAGAACACTGATGCAAGTGCTGATACATTATTCAGAAGGAGTTAATACCCAGCCTGTAGTTTAATAGACGAGAGCAGTTTCCTTTCTGGGTAAAAGCACAGCCTTGTTTGAGTTGGAGAGGGGCTCAGTCTCTTTCTGGCAGCTACACAGAATCAGGGAAGGCATCTTGATGCCCGTGTGGGCTTGGGTGGCAGTGGGGCCTGGAAAATCTGCATCTATGTAGCCGGTCTTCTCCAGCAATCTGCTCTCTGTGCTACCCTTGGCTTTGAAGGGCTTGACTGAAGATCCTGGACAGTTCCTGTAGATGCCTTAGGTTCCAGTGGAACACCTTTCTCATTGACTTAGACACCATGTGGTTTTTGGTGAAACAAAATAAAATTTGTTTCAAATTTTATTGGAGGGTATATATAGGCCCTTGAGAGTCACTTGGACTGCAGGGAGATACAACCAGTCAATTGTACAGGAAATCAGTCCTGAATATTCACTGGAAGGACTGATGCTGAAGCTGAAGCTCCAATACTTTGGCCACCTGATGCGAAAGCTGACTCATTAGAAACGACCCTGATGCTGGGAAAGACTGAAGGCAGGAAAAGCGGACGACCAAGGACAAGATGGCTGAATGGCATCACTGACTCAACGGACATGAGTTTGAGCAAGCTCTGGGAAATGGTGGATGACAGGGAATCCTGGCATGCTGCAGTCCATGGGGTTGCAAAGCGTCAGAAATGACTGAGTGACCGAACAGCTACAATAGTTGCTTAACAGTGTGGTGTTAGTTTCTGGCGTACAGCAGAATGACTCAGTGACACGTACACATCTATCCCGTCTTCAGATCTCCCTCCCGTTTAGGTCACTGCAGGGCACTGAGGAGAGTTCCTGTGCTGTGCAGTAGCTGCTCATTAGTTATCTGTTTTATGCACAGTAGTGTATGACACCACATGGACTCTTCAGTTCAGTTCAGTTGCTCAGTCGTGTCCGACTCTTTGCGACCCCATGAACCACAGCACGCCAGGCCTCCCTGTCCATCACCAACTCCCGGAGTTTGCCCAAACTCTTGTCCACTGAGTCAGTGATGCCGTTCAACCATTTCATCTTTTGTCGTCCCCTTCTCCTCCTGCCTTCAATCTTTCCCAGCACCAGGGTCTTTTCAAATGAGTCATCTCTTTGCATGAGGTGACCAAAGGATTGGAGTTTCAGCTTCAACATCAGTCCTTCCAATGAACACCCAGGACTGATCTCCTTTAGGATGGACTGGTTGGATCTCCTTGCTGTCCAAGGGACTCTCGAGTCTTCTCCAACACCACAGTTCAAAAGCATCAATTCTTCAGCACCCAGCTTTCTTTATAGTCCAACTCTCAAATCCATACATGACTACTGGAAAAACCATAGCCTTGACTAGACGGACCTTTGTTGGCAAAATAATGTCTCTGCTTTTTAATATGCTGTCTAGGTTGGTCATAACTTTCCTTCCAAGGAGTAAGCGTCTTTTAATTTCATGGCTGCAATCACCATACAGACTCTTAAGAAAGTATGTAGTCGCTCAGTTGTATCCAACTTTTTGCTACCCTGTGGACTGTAGCCTACCAGCCTCCTCTGTCCATGGGATTCTCCAGGTAAGAATACTGGAGTGGGTTGCCATTTCCTTCTCCAGGGGATCTTCCCGACTCAGGGATCGAACCTGGGTCTCCCGCATCACAGGCAGATGCCGTACCTTCTGAGCCACCAGGGAGACAGGCTCCCTATATGGACTCTTGGTGGCCCTTAAATCACCAGAAGCCTCTAGTTTCAGAGAGAATCACAACAAAGCAGTGTGATACCAGCAGTCCCCAGCTCCAACAGAGGACCGCTAGTCACAGTAACACATTTCTTAAGCTTCTCCTGTCCCTCTAAAAGCCCCTAACAAGTAAGCTAGAGCCTGAGAAGCAACGGGCTGGCAGTGTCAGAGCCAAGTCTTATCCCCCACACCCAGCACACACAGACACACACTCCGAGCCTACCCTGGAGAAGAAGAGAAAAGCTTTGAATCCCTTATGAGATTAGTTTGGACAGGTTTTAATATCTAAAAGTGATCTGAGAGATATCAGATCTGCCTACAATGACACTAAGGGATGGAGAGAATGATTGGACAGGACATGGTTGAAAGCAGTGATAAAAGTAGATATCAAGCCTTTTTCTTATATATCCTTCAGTTTGAAGGTTTTCAGATAGACTGGTTACCTAAAATGTTTATTTAGTGCATAGTTTCTGTAAATTTTAAGTGTAGAAATAAAATAATACCATGGAGACAAAAAGATATAGGCAAGAAATTTCACCTTTTTCTAGCTTTGTCCTCTGAGGATGTTTCTTCTGTCCCTGAAAAGGCCAGCTTGGCAGCCTAGGGTCTCTGAGCACTGGGCGGGGAGCCATGAGCCCGGGGCCCTGGATGCAGCGGTGGCACCGCTGCAGGATCTGTGATGCCCTCCTGCCTCTATGATCTTGGCTTCCTTTGTGCATCAGTGGCATCCCAGGTGCTCCCAGGGTCCCCTCGACGTGCTCGTCAGTGACTCATAACCTGATCTTTGTAGAGACCAGAGCATGTGAAACACGTCAAATGTAGGTTCAGTACAACTCCAGTAATTTTCCCACATAAGACACCAGTTATGGAAGTAAGGAGAGTCCTTCACTCCAGAGTTTATGTGTTTCTCTAGAAGTCAGATTAAATCTCTCTAACGTTCCAAAATGGAGAATGGACATTGATGATGTAGCAAGAGCCTCGTGTGGTGGCTGTGGGATGGGCTACCTGGGAGCCCCGAAGTCTCCACCCATCAGCCAGTGGATCCTGGGAGCTGGCAGCAGGCTTCTTCACCACAGCTGTTTTGCCATCTCAGCATTAAAGGATGCAAGAAAATACACTGAAGCTCCTGTTGAAGGAGATGCTTATGGCTTCTTTATTTGCCCCTTAGAAAGTTTTTAAAAAGCTAATTATTAGAAGAAAAATAGTAAAGAAAAAATTTTGTTAATTATTAAATATTTTCCATGGATGATAAGATACAGATAAAACTAGAACAGCACTCATTTACCTATACTCAGGTTTTTAAATAAACATTTGGCCACATTTGCTTCCAATTTAAAAACAGTTAAGAAAAGGCAGGCAGGGAGGAAGGAAGACAGGTAGAAAGAATGGAAGGACCCAGGAAGGGAAGGAAGGAAGGAAAACATCTAGTTGCAGTTGAAATGCCTTCCCAGTCTCATGTAAGAAGATAATTACCACTCCTCAAAGGTAGTTACTTTCTTATTGTTCATGCACAGTTTTTCCTGCTCACGTTTTTATATTCTTTCTACATATTTGTTCATGAGTATATATATTGTGTTTTAATATTTTACATAAAGGGTGTCCTACTGAAAATGATTTTTTGTAGCTTGTACTTTTCATTCAGTGTTACTTTTTTGATTAATCTGTGTTGAAGTAGGTAAATGTTATTTATTCATTGTAACTGGGCAAACTATTTCATGTATGGTGATAAAACATCTGAGCAGCATATACATGAAAGGGAAACTGACTTCTCGAAGGGTATGAGAGTCTTCTACATTACTATTTAGCAGATATTAAAAACTGCTCTTCTGAGTTATTGTGCAGGTTATACCCCAACAAGTAATAGAGCAGAGTTCTCTTTCCTCAGCATCCCTGCCACCTTTTGGTATTACCAAACATTTGGATTTTAGTAATTTTGCTACGTGTAAAATGGTATTGATCTCATTTGTAATTATCGTTGTCATTCCCTGATCACTGTCAAAGTTGAAGATCTTTTCATATGTTTATTAGTTTTTCAAGGCTACTCTTTAAGTAACTGTTTATAGCCTTTGCTCACTTTTCCATTGGGTTGTGGCTATTTTCTCACTGATTTGTATTTCGAGCTATGAATGCTCTCTTCGTTGAAAATGTGAGTTGCAAATACATTGTTTATTCCGCTTCCTGCTGGTGAATGTGGCTGTCCTGCTTGTTGGAGTGGTAACAACTGAGACTTGGGTTCAGTTGTGGGGATGGAGAGAGAGTTAGCTCTTATTTGGCTTTGTTTTTTGGTTGTTCAGTTGTATGCCAAAGCACTCATCACTAGCTCCAGCCCAGCTCACTACAAGTACTGCAGGGAGATTCAGGGCCCAAGCTGCTGGTAAAGAGTTACCTGTTTTGTTTTCCTCTCCGTGTATCTCATAGGAAAGGTAGTATTGTTTGGAAGAGCTTGGGATCCCAGTGTCTGTGTTTCGTGGCTCCCTGCATTCAAATCACCTGACGAAGTTCTAAAAATGATATTCTGTCCTTACCATAAAACCATTAAATCAGAATTTCTGAGGCTAGTTTCCAGGAATCAATGTTTTAAAACTTTCCAGGTGATTCTAATGTGCAGCCAGGGTGCTGAACTATTGCCTTAGACAGATAACCATCTTCACCATGTCCCATGAGTATTTCCAACACTTTGAAGTTTAAATCAAGACACCTGCCCGCATTAAGAATTATTAATTAGCTTTGGGGAGAGGCTCAGTTCTTTATGCAGATATGAAATAACTATTAACACATGTATTTTTAAATGCCCAAGAGACTGATTATTGTGTGATCCAACAAAGCTTCCAGCTCTCATGCAGTGTCTGGGTCAATGAGCTAGAGGGTCCTGTATTCCCACTGCCCACCCTCTCCATTATTTGATCTTTGTTTGGTCGCCTTGAAAGACAAAGATGCTCAGTCTGTAGCATTTTTGCAGCTGGAAGGCTGGTCCCTGGAGCCTGAAGACTTCATTTTATTCTGAGGTTTCAGTCATGACCCTGCAGGATTTGCAGTGGTTTTGTGTCCTAATTACTCCCTTCCCAATTTTCCAGTGAGTCCATCAACTGAAAATCATTTCCACTCTGTGTTGCTGTATTTTGGTTCCATGGAGGATCCTTTGGCTCTGTTCACCTTAGATCCCACTCTCCAGGGCACCTGTGAGCTCCCCTCAGCTGCAGAGCCTTCTTGAAGGTTAGGCCAGAGGCCTCCTGCACACATCACAGGGAAGAACGGATGTTCTTGGGTGATGCTGGCTCTCCATGGACAAACTGTTTCCACATTTGCCTCTCAGGCCACTCCATTCTTGTCTCTAGGGCAAGGGACATGGTTTCCTTTTTGCATTGGTAGACCTTTCAACCCAGGGCTCCTTGGGGTATATGGGCTTGAGGTAACTGGACTGTTTCTAAAAAGACATGTGACTAAACCCTTTAAAGGAAATGTCTGCCGATGGGAACTACCATGCCCTCCCTCCGTACTGTTTGACACTGCCGGGTCGATTACTGGAGGCCTGCAGTGCCACTTTCCCCACCAGCCACCTCCCAGGTCTGCCGACTTAGGGTCTGTTCCTCACTATTCCTCCCTCAGCAGCATTAATTTAAAAATTCTGCTCAGTCACACTGTTTGGCCTCTTTCCATGCTAGGGGCTGTTCCATGATCTTGCTTTCCACTTCATTTCTCTATTTTTTCCCTTAAAAAAAAAAATGTTATTCTTCACCTCATGCTAATTATTTGCTTTGAGACTTGAGTTTCCTTTAAAATTTTTTCTCGATAATTCCTTCAGAAGGCTTCTCCCACTCTGTAACCATTGGTGTTACCTCAGAAGGGTGGATCTGGGACGGCATAACAAGATTTTCACTTTTTCTTAATAAAACTTTACTTTTTTAATATGGGCACATATTACTTCAGCAATTAAATTTATTTAAAAAATAAATTCGGTCATGAATAAAACTTGAAGTGCATCCTTTGGAATGTATGCAAACCCATAATATATACATTTTATGATAAACATATATGCACGCATATAAATACATACATATAAATATGTTCATGCTTATAAAGCACTTAAGACACCACTGAGCACATAGTAAACAAAACAAACATGTGTGCCGCCATTTAAGGAAACAAAGTGAAAGTGAAGTCGCTCAGTCATGTCCGACTCTGCGACCCCACGGACTGTGGCCCACCGGGCTCCTCCATCCATGGAATTTTCCAGGCAAGAGTACTGGAACGGGTTGCCATTTCCTTTTCCAGAGGATCTTCCTGACCCAGGGACTGAACCCGGATCTCCCACATTGTAAGCAGCCGCTTTTACCATCTGAGCCACCAGGGAAGCCCAAGGAAACAAAGGGTTTGCCCTAAATCTGTATGTGAAAGGAAATTCTGAGTTAGGGGTGAAAATACAGTGCTTTGCCCAGTATGAAGCCTGTCATACTGCTGACGGATACATTCTGATGTTTTCTTTGTTCTTATTTGAGAAACTGGAATGAGTTAAAGTCAAGGAGCATGCTGAGGTTTAACTCGGAACATAGTTCCAAAGTGACACAATGCATGATTTAAAGCCAGGAAACCTCCCCAGGTTTTTAGTTCTTAGTGGAAGTTGTCGGTCTTTGATTGATGACACAGGACTCGGGGTTCTGAACACCCATTGTGACTGACCCAGGGCTGACTGCAGCCAAGCAGATGGTTTGCTACGTTCTCCATACTTTTTCTGGTCCCCGTTTAAACCCTTGAATTTAAGTAGCTATGAGCTTGATCCAGGATGAATCCATCATCCACTGCTCTGGCCTCGAATCGTCTGGGCTATTTCCAGGCCAGACCAGGACATCCTGAACTCTGAGAATGACAGTAGGCTTTGGGCCTTGACCAGAGCTTTGGTCACGTACAGAACTGGAGTTGGGCTCTAATCTAAGATTCACTGGAGGTGGGAGGCAGAGTCACCCCGGAGCAGTCACAGGTGGGTTGGTCTGAATCAGACAGATTCCTGCTCAGACTACTGCCCAGCAGGGAGGTCAGGCTGGACCTGCTCCGACCCCAGCTCAGTGGGTTCTGCAAACTCTGAGTCAGCTGTTGTTTTGGCTCAGTTCAACTGGTGTCAGTGAGGCTCTTCTAAGTTAGTTTTCCTTGAAGGCAACCAAAAATAGGATAAAATTGCATTTGCAGTATATTTTTTTGCAAATAGATTTTTCTGATCCTTTTCTAATACTCTTAGCTGCATTTCTTTTTTATTGTAAAAATTTTCTGAATATTAAATAAACAAAAAACTGTATTAAGTGGTTACTTTGGAAATGGGGCTCTTGCAAAATTAACAAAAAAAGTGTAACTTACCTTTTTTGGAATGAGAAATTCTTCAGGGACTTGTGAAAAAGTACAGGGTCTTTTTTCATGTTCATAGGCACTAATTCAAAGAATTCAAATGTTCATGGATCAATAATGCCACAACTATTATAACTTCTGAGAGAATTCACTCTGCTGGGGTTTCTTTAAGGGAGAATATTTTTATGAGGCTTTACTTCGATGGGCGAGAATTAAGTGTGGATTTATGATTGCTTAGGGAGGGGTAGTTCGGGAACTTTCCTGATGACTGCATTCAGAGTGAGGAGCCAAGTCCAGCCCCTGGGGCCACAGAGTCATGTCCTTCCGGCTGTTCTAACTGTGGAGGGAAGTCCAGGAGTACCTCCCATCCCTTGACAACTGGTAGGGTGGGGACCAGTCAGAAATACAAAGTGAAAGTACCAGAAGCTCCTGCCATCCATGTCCCAGGCTTAAAGTCTTACTTGGCTTGTTCAGTCTCTTTTAGCCCCATGGGTTCCCTTTGAGGATCTGGCTTTTCTAAAGGGATAGGAGTTTATTTATAATGACTTCAGGACAAAATCAGTCATGCTGGAAGTGAATTGTATGCAGGTTTAATATATAAGATATTTAAGTACGTCAGTTTCATTCTCATTTCATGTAAGTTCTCCAAAGACATATCCTGGCCAAAGTATTGATTGTAATATTTCCACATGGCCTGAGTACTTCTATTTTTTATTAAGAACAGATGTGCTCCTGGTTGGAGTGTGAGTCCCCTTATAAGCTGTGTATACTTGATAGCAAAGCAGAAATTCAACAAATATTTGTTAAATAAATGAATAAAGAATAAAGGATAGATTCCGTTGTGTTTCGAAGCATTTATCAAGTGCCTCTGTGTCCATGCATCAAGTGTCTTGATCAGACACAAAGAGCTACCCCTACATCTGGCCAGTCTCAACCTCACACTTGGTATGTCATCCAAACAGGAGAGCACCATTCTCCTCGCTCTTAATCTAATGAGTTATTCTTGAGCATGACTTTAGGGTAAATTTCCATATTATACAATGGAGTTATCATACCTATATCAGAGTTTCTCAACCCGGGCACTGTTGGCATTTTGCACCAGATAATTCTATGTAGAGGTGACTTTCCTATCCACTTTGGGATGTTAGCAACCTCCCTGGCCTCTATCCACCAGCTGCTGGTAGGACCCACCTCCCTAGTTATGACATCCAAAAATTTTGCTAGGTTGCCAGATTTCCCCTGGGGAAAAATCACCCTAAGTTAGAAACCATGAATCCATATAAAAGAGTAATATGTGGTTATGCCACCTTAAGCAATATTAAAACCACAGGAAAAAATCCAAAAACCCACTTTGTTGTTGTTCAGTAAAGGTGTTTTGTAATATTCTGCTGCAAGAAACACACTCAATGGACTTTTCTCTGAGAAGCAAGGCTTCTGTTTTGGGAAACAAAAAAATGTTGTTTTAGGGCAGAGATGTGTAGTTATGAAACTTACCAAAAAAAAGCATATTTGACTTCTTTTGAAACAAAGTAATAGAAAAATGAAGACCCAAAAGGTTATGAATGCTTCACATTAATAAAGTTAATAGTTAATAAAATAATAGTTGAGAAATGAATATGCGAAGGTAAGAATAGAAAACAGGTAAATCTCTGTCTTTCTGCTCCAATCTCCCTTTCTCTTCGCAGAGCCTACCACTTTCAACATTTTTCATTTCAAGGAAAAAAAAAAAAGTTTACAGTAAGGAAAGTTTAAGCTTTACCTAGGGAGAATTGGAATAGACAAAAGTGTGAACTCAAGGTGGAAAACAGGGTGCTGACTTGAAGTTAATGCCAATTCCAAACAAATCAGAAGAAGGCCTGGGCTTTGCTTTTGTGAAGAGAGCTTGAGACTATTTCTTACCTCCCCTTCCTAGGAAGGCAGAATCTCCTTTTCCTTGTGGTGTACTGGCTACATATTTTGGAGATTGAGCTGTTTTTAGTTTAAATCTGATTGAATTTTCTCTACTGGAGGGAGCTTGCTGTGACGGGTTTTTTGGGCCAACAGCTCTGTCCCGCCTTTGTTGAAGCTGACCTGTTGTGGTGATGCCAGGGACTCATTTACAGCCTTTTCCCTCGGTACACAGGGCACCCACTCTTCACTGCACTATCACGTTGTTCTGGAGAGAACAGTCCGGCCTTTGTCCTGCTGCTGAGGTCCCTGAATGGATTCAGGTTTCTGGTGAAATGGGGGCCCGTTGTTACAGTAGTTACTGTCCTCTCCTTCAGAGGTGCCTGCGGATTTCAGCCACTTTCCTTATTAAGTCAGCTCTTGAGAAAAGTCCTCAATGTGTTTGATGTCCTGAAGCTCTTGTGGCTCTTTATCTGAAAATATAGACATTTTGAAGAATTTCTTAGCCTTCTCTTAAGCAGGCTTTTTATCCAGTGAATGACTCTCTTTATGTGTCCCAGCCACTAACACCCTAAAGTTCAGAGGCATACAAGTAAAAAGAGACATTTGTATGAGGAACAAAATATTTCAGGACAACAGAATTTTTCATTATTTGTGAACTTTCATGACATTTCCCCTCTTAACATGTTTCCATTTGTTTCTCAACTCATGTAGCTGCAGGCATTAATTAAGCAACAGTTGTATGCACCAGACTTCATTGGGCACAGTGTGGGATACAGGGGCCCCTGGAAGGAAGGGGATCAGAGTGGCCAAGATTTCAAATTTGGGCATCTGAACATGTGCTGGATTTAGAAAAGGCAGAGGAACCAAAGATCAAATTGCCGAATCATCAAAAAAGCAAGAGTGTTCCAGAAAAACATCTACTTCTGCTTTACTGACTTTGCCAAAGCCTTTGACTGTGTGGATCACAACAAACTGTGGAAAATTCTTCAAGAGATGGGACCAGACCACCTGACCTGCCTCCTGAGAAATCTGTATGCAGGTCAAGAAGCAACAGTTAGAACTGGACAGGGAACAACACACTGGTTCCAAATTGGGAGAGGAGTACGTCAAGGCTGTATATTGTCACCCTGCTTATTTAACTTATATGCAGAGTGCATCATGAGAAATGCTGGACTGGATGAAGCACAAGCTGGAATCAAGATTGCCAGGAGAAATATCAATAACCTCAGATATGCAGATGACATCACTCTTATGGCAGAAAGTGAAGAAGAACTAAAGAGCCTCTTGATGAAAGTGAAAGAGGAGAGTGAAAAAGCTGGCTTAAAACTCAACATTCAGAAAACGAAGATCATGGCATCTGGTCCCATCACTGCATGACAAATAGATGGGGAAACAATGGAAATGGTGAGAGACTTTATTTTTTGGGGTCTCCAAAATCACTGCAGTTGGTGACTGCAGCCACGAAATTAAAAGACTCTTGCTTCTTGGAAGAAAAGTCATGACCAACCTAGACAGCATATTAAAAAGTAGAGACATTACTTTACCAACAAAGGTCCATCTAGTCAAGGCTATGGTGTTTCCAGTAGTCATGTATGGATGTGAGAGTTGGACCATAAAGAAAGCTGAGTGCCAAAGAATTGATGCTTTTGAACTGTGTGTTGGAGAAGACTCTTGAGAGTCGTTTGGACTGCAAGGAGATCCAACCAGTACGTCCTAAAGGAAATCAGTCCTGAATATTCATTGGAAGGACTGATGCTGAAGCTGAAACTCCAATACTTTAGCCACCTGATGCAAAGAACTGACTCATTTGAAAAGACCTTGATGCTGGGAAAGATTGAAGACAGGAGGAGAAGGGGATGACAGAGGATGAGATGGTTGGATAGCATCACAGATTCAATGGACATGATTTTGAGTAAGCTCCAGGAGTTGGTGATGGACAGGGAGGCCTGGTGTGCTGCAGTCCATGGGATCGCAAAGAGTTAGACACGACTGAGTGACTGAACTGAGCTGAACATATGTCAGCTTTGCCTCTTCTGGGCTATGTGATCTTGAGCAAGTCCTTTAACCTCTCTCAGCCTGAGTCCACATCTGAAATAGCAGAGTACTAACAAAATCTACTTTATTGAGTTATTGTGAGAATTAATTGAGATACGCCGGCAGAACACATACTGCCATGCACGAGCATCTTCTCGTTGCTCATTTGATACTTATTTTGAAAAGAAAGCAACTTGTAGAGCAGAATGGAAGAAAGACATTCATGCCCAGAATTGTATCGTGTGTTGAAGAACAGTACATTCAGGGGAAGTGGAAAGGCGGGTATACCAGCAGGGTAAGTAACACTAGCTACTCTACTGCACAAGCCTCAGGCCTGTGGTTTTGCACGGTAGGGATGGCTTTCCTCCAGGTGACTGGGCGGTCCTTGCTTCTTCCATCTTGTGGTCTTCTAGAGCTTTTGAATCATTCACTTCAAGGTACATAGGACAAAAGACAAGGAAAGTAGAAAGGTGGGTAGGGAAAAGGAGGGTGTGTGCATGTGAGATACTGCTTGGGAGGTTCTGTGGCTAGGTGTGTCTCTTATCTATTGTTGTGTGATAAATTGCTCCAAGTTGAGTAGCTTAAAACAGCACAGTGTCTCTTTGGTCAGAAATTCTGGAGCAGCTTAGCTGTGTGGCTCTAGCTCTGGGACTCTCACATCTCAAGATCTGGCTGGGTTGCAGTCATCTGAAGGCCTGAATGAGGTTGGAGGAGCCTCTTCCAAGACCGCTCACTCACTTGGCTGTTGGCAGATGGTCTCAGTTCCTTGCCACATGGACCTTCCCATTGGGCTGTCTGAGTGTTCCTACAGCATGGCAGCCAGCTTTCCCCAGAGCCAGGGATCTGAGAGAGAACGAGGAAGAAGTTCTCATGCCTTATGATCTAGTCTTGGCAGTAGCATGCTGCCATTTTTGCTACATTTGTTCACTAGAGGAGAATCACTAAGTCCAACTCACACTCAAGGGGAGAGGAATTAAGCTCCAATTTTTGAAAGGAGTATTGAAGAATTTGTGGACCAAATATATAAAGAGCACAGAGCTCCTGAAACCCTTGGAATTTGCTAAGTGATAAGAGCAAAGTGAAAGGAGATGTCTTTTATTTATAAGAATCCCCTTTCAACCACACCTGAGCGTATTTTAATTTTTTATGTGGTGTTTTTTGGTTTTTTTTTTTTTTTTGAAAGCCTCTAAGGATGAGGGGCTGGTTGCCAGGGGAACCAACTTTCAGCCTCATTCCTTTCAATCTCCAGTCAAGGGAGAAGGGCTAAAGGTTGTGTTAATCACCAATCATGGCTATAGGATGAAGCCTCCATTAAAGTCCCTAAATTATGGGGTTCAGAGAGCTTCCTGGTTGGTGAGCACATCCATGTGATTGGAGGGTGGTACAGCCCAACTTCGTGGGGACAGACACTCTGATGCTTGGGACCCTTCCAGTCCTTACCCTATGTATCTCTTGATCTGGCTGTTGATCTATTTTGTTTATAATATTATAAACTGGTAAATGTAAGTAAGTATTTCTCTGAGTTCTATGAGTCATTCTAGCAAATTATCAAACCTGAGGAGGGCGTCATGAGAACCCCAATTTATAGCCAATCAGTCAGAAGTGCAGGTGAAAACTGGGACATGCAGTTGGTGTCTGAATGAGGGGGGAGTTTGTGGGACTGAACGTGAACTCCGGGTGGATGGTGTCAGAACTGGTCAAATTGCAGGATGCCCAGCTCTTTTGGGATAAAACCCACACACCTGGTCACAGAAGTGATTAAAGTAGAGGAAAGCAAGTTTTCTTTCACAGCTTCTAATGCCTTTTTTGCTCCTCAATACCTGTGTGTCCTTGGGAAACTTACTTAGTCTCTTTCAGCTTCAGTTTCTCCATCTGTATAATGGAAACAATAATATCTCTTTGAGTAGATATTAGGAGGATTTGAGAAAACACCCATAAAATATTTAGGGCAGTAAATGGTAGCTCCGATGATCAATGGAGCCTGTTTATGTGAAAGAAAAAACAGGCTGAGAGTGTTTTTAACTTGTTCCAAATCACATAGTAAACTAGGAACTGCATTAGAAACCCACATTAGAACCTCACATGAACAAAGGCATAGGGGTCAGAAATATCACCCGGGCCTGCACCAGAGGTGGCAGAGGAAGGTTTGGACAGAGCGGGGCAGGGCAGCACCAGCCCTTGAAAGCAGGAGACCAGCTTGAGATGGTGGAGAAGGAAACGGCAACCCACTCCAGTATTCTCTGCTGGAGAATCCCATGGAAAGAGGAGCTTGGCAGGCTACAGTCCCTGGGATCGCAGGATTCTGACACAACTTAGCGACTAAACCACCCACCATCACCAGCTTGAGATGGAAGCTACTCAGTTCTCAGGCAGGGTGGTGGTTTATGCAGACTTATTCTGAGGTTGGGTTGCAAATAGATGAATGATATAATTAATACAGTAGACTTTGAATCAGGGCTAGGAATACAGTCATTCAGCCACCATACTCAGTGGAGAAAGATCTACTAAACAGCAACCGGAGTCTTTTCATCATTCTCAATCTGTAGTCAGGGAAACAAGGAGACTAAAAAAGATATTACCAAAGAAACACTGTTTTGAAAATATCCATAAAGGAAAGAGGGAAACTAGCTACATATTCTATGCCCACGTTCCCATGGCAGCACATGTCTGTATAGGACATTACGCCCCAGAGCAGGGGCATAATCGTGTGTGTGTGTGTGTGTGTGTGTGTGTGTCAAGGCAGGTATGGACAACCCACACCCAACTCACATGAGTTGCAGTTAGGAGAAAGGGTTATAAGCATGTGGTCGCCTGTAGTATTCCTTGTGGGTGAGGAATCCCCAGGAGCTTTTATTTTTCTTCTAAAAACCCCCAAATGTATACTCAAACCCAAACTTCTTTTCTGAGCTCCAGACCTAAATCCAATCTGCTTAGCAGACATTTTTATTTTTCTTTGACTGTCACACAAACATCTCAAATTTCACATCCAAATCAAAAATCATGATTAAGAGCATTTTTCTTATTAAACTGATTAAAAAATTTTTTTTTATTGAAGTATGGTTGATTTACAATGTTGTGTTAATTACTGATGTATAGCAAAGTGATTCAGTTATGCATATATCATTCTTTTTTAATATTCTTCCTCATTATGGTTTATCCTAGGAATATAGTTCTCTGTGCTATACAGTACGGCCTTGTTGTTTATCCATTCGAGATAGAAAAGCTTACATCTGCTAACCCCATCCTCCCACTCCATCCCTTCCCAAATCCCCTCCTTCTTGGCAACCACCAGTCTGTTCTCTAAGTCCATGATTCTGTTTCTGTTTCATGAATAGGTTCATTTGTATCATATTTTAAAATCCACATATAAGTGATATCATATGGAATTTGTCTTTTTCTTTCTCACTTCACTTAGCATGATAATCTCTAGTTGCATTCATATTGCTGAAGATTGGCATTATTTCATCCTTTTTTATGGCTGAGTTTAAACTGATTTTTAATCTAATCTTCAGCATCTTAGTAAATGACACCACATCCATTCAGGTATTCAGTCTAAATACCTGGACATCATTTATGTTCCTCCTTTTACTTCACCAAGTCCTGTGTTCTCATACCCCAGATATAAGCAGCAGTCTTCTAATAATCTAATCTCAGAAGTGATATGCCATCACTTCTGCTGTGTTCCATTCATTAGAAGTGAGTCAGGAAGTCCAGACCACATGCAGGGAAGGGGGATTCCTCTTTTGGGGGCCATTTCAGAGACTGCCCACAGCATTCTACCATTGTTGGAGCAGGTTCTAACCCTATTATGCTCCTCCAAGCCCCACCAGGATCTTCCTTGCCCTCATTCATGAGGCCTGCTGGAAGTAGGGTGAATGCTTCTTTTGGAGTCCAGTGCTTGGCAGAGGCCTAGCAATGCTCTGCTGAACAGAGTTGAATTGTCCTCTCTAAGTCCTGGTCAGAGTGTATAAACTGTGCTGATGGTTGGGACTAAACTGAGGAGCTTTTTGAGCTTGTATCTCTTACGGCAAATAAGCTGTGGAGTAGCATCTCAGAGGTCTTTTGGGGTGAGTATAGGAAACAGCTGGAACCTGGGATCTTGCCTGTGAACAGATGGAAGGTGTTTTGGGTGGGGGTCGACTGTGTGTTGTCGTGGAAGGAACTGGGGACATGGAGTCAGCTGTACTCTGGAATCCAGCCTCAGTACTCACTCACTGAGGGACCTTTGGCAATTTGTCTTATCAATACATTAGCATCTGAGATTCATCACTGAAAGAAACTGTAAGATCTACCTTTACTGTTGTTGTGAGACTCAAAGGAAGCATCTGGCATGTGGAGACCACACATTTTTTTCCCTTTCCTTCCTTCTCTTCTCAATAGGAGAGTCTGAACCTTTAGAGTCTCAACAGGCTGCCTGGGAGATGTCAGCCTTACCTCACCCCCAAGAATCTGATCCAGTAGCCTGCAAATGGGACCGAGAAACCAGCATATTTAGATAGGGCCCTGGTGATCTGATGAGGTGACCCAACAACCACACCTTGAAAAACATTGTCCTGGAGGACACTGAAACTAGAGAAAAAAATAGAAGTCAAAGGATAAGGTCTCAGATGAATAGCAGGGGTCTTTTTCTGGCTACTTTATTATCTGGGTGGGTGAGGAGAAGTTGTTAGGAGCAGCCAGGCTACTTTCCAGGGATGTTGGTCACAGTGACCTGAGGCCAGAAGCCATGTTTATAGTAGAAGCCTGGTTTTTAAGCTCAGTCAATGCAGTCTCCTTGTGTAAGGCCATAGGAGGAAACTGAGGGCCCTGGAAGTTGTGCATTACCCAAGTCCATAGGTGTTCATTTATTTGTGACTTGATGTGTTCACTTATTCATTCATAAAATGAATGGCCTATTACATTGAAGCTTATATAAAAGTACAGGACAGGTTCTCTGCCCTCAAAAACAGATGTTATAATATAACAATTTGAATCTCTATAAAGGATAACAGTATAGAATGGAGGGAAGTATAAACCGGGCAGTAGAAAGGAGCAAATTATGTAGTTACAGGAATACGGGAGTGCGTGAGTGCTTGTGTGCGTAGTCGACTCTTTTCTTAGCGACCCATTAGACTAGCCTGCCAAGCTCCATGTCCATGGGACTTTTCAAGCAAGGATACTGGAGTGGGTTGCATTTCCTTCTCTAGAGGATCATACCAACCCAGGGATCAAACCTGAGTCTCTTGTGTCTTCTGTGTTGGGGGCAGATTCTTTACCCCCTGAGCCATCAGGGAAGTCATGGAACACAGAAGCTGTGGGTCCAAAAAAGATTTACTAGAACCCTCGGCAGTCAGGATGAGACTTGAAAAGAGGATTTGATTTGAGTAGATAGAGTGAGAGGAGGGCATTCCAGCTTTCTACCTTCAGTGAATACCTCTTTTTTGTGTGTTGTTTTGTGAGTTATTGCATATCCTTTGGTCTGTTTTTATAAGTGTTACTACACGTTGTTGTTATTCAAACTTTATTGTTAATTGTAATATGTTCTGTTTTGGGAAAAAGCTAGGCGCTGCTGTATTTCTTCTTTCTAGACAGTATTTTTTGGTAATTTCACCTGCATGTTTCCCCAAGTTAGAGTGAATTTCTAATGTTCTAAAAAAAATTTATTAGCACATATAAAGCTTCTGACGTGACCAATTAATTAAGGAAGAATTAAAATTGTAGTATATAGTTTTCCTGTTCAAAAACTTTTAAAACTACTTCCAGGCCCGCTTAGGTGCAGGCCCAGCATGCTGAATAAGCTTGTTACAGCCCCAGAGCATGTGAGGC
This sequence comes from Cervus canadensis, assembly GCF_019320065.1. Classification (NCBI taxonomy): domain Eukaryota; kingdom Metazoa; phylum Chordata; class Mammalia; order Artiodactyla; family Cervidae; genus Cervus; species Cervus canadensis. The sequence goes on along the minus strand of NC_057390.1, from coordinate 35,563,945 downwards.
GAGAATTTCCTCAAGAATGAGTCACACTGGTTACCTGGTCTTGGTGACCCAGAGGAATATTATCACCACAAAGCCAGGAGAGTTTTATCTCTAGAACTTTCTGCCACACAATGACAACCCTAATTGACAGGATTAAACTACAGACTGTTGCCAGGCACCAGAATGATAAAGTCAGAGTGTCTCCCAGCCTGATTTTCAGATCAGGTAAAAATAGAGAGGGAGCCAAATTCAGCCTGTGTCCTGATGCCGCCTGACTCTGCAGCTCTCTGAAGAGCTCTGGTCAATTACACGGGCCTTCATCGAGATGTTGTTAAAGAGAAAAAGGACTGACATGTGTTTATCTCCTGTTACGTGCCAAGTATTGTACAAATGTCAGTCCTTAAACCATACACCTGCTCTATGTTTAGGAATACTCTCCCGTTTCTTTACCTCTTCTTCCAATGATCCCATGGGGAGTACATATTCTTTTTTTTTTTTTTCATATTCTTAAATTAAGAGTTAAAGGTTAATTGCTCATTGACACAGAGCAGTCACTGATCTATTTGACTCCAAGGTCCATGCCTTTCTTCATCTACTACACTATTCAGCCCCAACACCAAGCCCAAGATGGCACACATCAGTGTACAGATATAAACAGACATATAGATTGTCCAGAAATATTGGGAGATATGCACTTCCATTGAGGAAGTAATGACTGTGAGTTTTCCAGGAGAAAGAATACCCATAAAACCTTGCAATGCAGTGGTCTTAGGAGTGTGCTGGAGCTGTCTTGTATTGGCTTGCTAGACTTGTTTCAGTTTTCAGGCATTTTGTGAGCAAGTTGTTAAACACAACCATTATTAGAAATATATAAACATTAAATAGATCTTATTTTAAAATGTCATTGTTACAACTCAGTGCTTCCTAATATTTTATTATATTCACTATTACCTCTGTTCTTGAGGTAGAAATACTGTATAATGGTATCCTGTTGTGTACATTTCTTCCCAACTGATATGCAGTGATATTTGTTGATAGCTTGAAGTTGGCTATGGGAGTTATACCACACTATGGAAATCAGTAAATATTGGGTTGGCCAAAAAGTTGGTTTGGGTTCATAACATGTTATGGAAAACTTGAATAAACTTTTTGGCCGACCCACTATTATAAACCAGGGCATAGTTTCTCCAGAAGCCAGTTGTTTTACATTTACCAACCACCGGGCAGTAGCCATACAGGTGTTGTTATGAAATAAAAGATCCATGAGGACTAATGAATATCATCCGCTGGCCACTCAGTAGAGACCTGGCTGGGAAGTCAGAAGAACAGAAAGTCTGGAAAGTTGGTGAGCTGAGTAGTAAAGACTCCTTACATCAGAAGAGCACTTGGTCTTTCACACAATTGTAGCACAAAGATGCTTGTGTGACCTTGACGGTGGCCCTGAAAAGAGAGCCTGTGCCCTCAAGGAAAAGCAAGCCTCGTTTCTTGTGCTTACAGTAACAAAAGCCCTGGAGTGTGTTTAATATTCTGCTTCCTGGGCCTCAGTGCTAATGACCAAGAAGGGGCAGTCCTGGCTGATGAGGCGTGTGGACACACACTCACAGCAGGTTGTGGAGCATGGGATCTGGCTGGCTTTCTTTAACTCACTGTGTTTGGCTTCTGATGCTGGGCACTGTCAGCCCATTGCCCCAAAGTATGTGCACTGGTTTATTCTGGGTAACTGTCACCAAAGGTCAGATTTAAACCTCCATGGAAATAAGGTGTTTGGAAGTGAGTAAGTCAGAATAATTGGGAAGGGGTTCAGAAACAAAACTCATGGTCTCAAATGTAAAGTCATTCCTGTACTCTAGTGCCAAGAGAAGGGACCATAAAGTAAACTTGAAATTTTAGGGTAAATATGGTCTTGGTTGTGGTGGTGGTTTAGTCGCTAAGTCATGTCCGACTCTTGAGATCCCAAGGACTGTAGCCTGCCAGGTTCCTCTGTCCATGGGATACTCCAGGCGAGGATGCTGGAGTGGGTTGCCATTTCCTTCACCAGAGAATCTTCCTGACCCAGGAATCGAACCCTGGTTTCCTGCTCTGCAGGCAGATTCTTTACCAACTGAGCTATGAGGGAAGTCCCAAATATGGTCTTCAGTTCAGGTCAGTCACTCAGTCGTGTCCGACTCTTTGAGACTCCATGAATCGCAGCACGCCAGGCCTCCCTGTCCATCACCAACTCCCGGAGTTTACTCAAACTCATGTCCATCGAGTTGGTGATGCCATCCAGCCATCTCATCCTTTTTCATCCTCTTCTTCTCCTGCCCCCAATCCCTCCCAGCATCAGGGTCTTTTCCAATGAGTCAACTCTTTGCATGAGGTGGCCAAAGTACTAGAGTTTCAGCTTCAGCATCAGTCCTTCCAATGAACACCCAGGACTGATCTCCTTTAGGATGGACTGCTTGGATCTCCTTGCAGTCCAAGGGACTCTTGAGTCTTCTCCAACACCACAGTTCAAAAGCATCATGCACTGCTTGTGTGAATATAATTTGGAACAATAACCTTATAGGATATTTGGCATTTTACTAATTTGGAGAGTGCAGATATTTTCAAAATAGTGTAGAAAATGGAGATGGTGACTACAAGACCAAAGAAATCTTCTACTCTGCTACTGGTATACAGGGAAATATACAGAGATATATTTCAGTACTCTTTACAGTAGGAAAAAATGGAACATCTTAAATTTCCATCAGTGACCACTGGCTAAATAAAATGTGATGTAATCATGCAACAGAATACTGAAGATCAGTTGGAATAAATGAATAGAGGTACATGTATCAACAGAGAGAAAACTAGAAAACCCAAGGCTAAGTGAAAATGTAGGTTGCAGAATCACACAAAGTATATCATTTTGTAATGCTTGAAAAGACAAAACATTATATATTGTTTACAGATAAATATATACATAGTAAAAAATGCAGATGTCAAGTTTACACACCCAACTTTAGAATATTAACTCTGTACAGGGAAGGAAAGAGAGAAATGTATTCCAGGATAGGTTCAAAGGGGCTTCAACTCTATTTGTAATACATTCTCTTATAAAAATTACCAATATAGAAACATGTTAAAAATGCTTTACATCCATATCCTTTGTATTTTTCTGTTTGATTGAAATAAATTTTGAAGTTTCAAGAAAAAAAAAAAAAAAACAAAAGCATCAGTTCTTCAGTGCTCAGCTTTCTTCACAGTCCAACTCTTACATCCATACATGACCACTAGAAAAACCATAGCCTTGACTAGACGAACCTTTGTTGGCAAAGTAATGTCTCTGCTTTTATATGCTGTTAGGTTGGTCATAACTTTCCTTCAAGGAGTAAGTGTCTTTATTCATGCCTCAATCACCATTCTGCAGTGATTTTTGGGGCCCCCAAATATAGCCCTAGACAACTGTTTCCACTGTTTCCCCATCCTATTTCCCATGAAGTGATGGGACCAGATGCCATGATCTTAGTTTTCTGAATGTTGAGCTTTAAGCCAGCTTTTTCACTCTCCTCTTTCACTTTCATCAAGGGACTTTTTAGTTCCTCTTCACTTTCTTCCATAAGGGTGGTGTCATCTGCATATCTGAGGTTACTGATATTTCTCCCGGCAATCTTGATTCCAGCTTGTGCTTCCTGCAGCCCAGCGTTTCTCATGATGTACTCTGCATATAAGTTAAATAAGCAGGGTGACAATATGCAGCCTTGACGTACTCCTTTTCCTCTTTGGAACCAGTCTGTTGTTCCATGTCCAGTTCTAACTGTTGCTTCCTGACCTGCATATAGGTTTCTCAAGAGGCAGTCTTAGGGATCCTCAAACTTAGTACATACCCATGACAGGAACATAGGTAAGATTTCTTTGGATATTATTTATCTTCAATTATTTTTGTAAAAAAAATTACAAAGTGACTCGTATCACTCTAAAATTTTTGAACGATATTTGAGATTATAAAGCTGAAAGGGAGTTGCCTCTTTATCCTAGCTTTCCTGGAATAATCACAATGATATGTATCCCTCCAGAACTTTATCTACACACACACACACACTGCTACCTACCTACATAATTTGAAAAATTTTAGGTAAAAAATAGGATCATACTGTCTCCATAAATATTGAATAGTTCGGTGACTTGTTCAGTTCACAGTATATCTTAGAGGATCTAACCCATGCTTTCGGTGTGCATTAGAGAATTCAGTCATGTCAGTGTACCATAATGTATTTAAAGAGTTCTCTATTGAAGAACATTGAAGTTTTCTTCAATGACATGCAGTTAAAATAATATAGTCAATAAGCATCCTTTTAAGTATGTTCTTGTTTATAGTATAGTTATTTCTGTAGGATAGCTTCCAAAAAATAAAATTGTAGGGTAAAAATGTGTGTACATCTACACTTTTTATTTTGTCAAATAGCCTTTCAAAAGAGTTGTACCTGTTACATTCCCACAACCTTATAGTAAAGTATCTACCCACCCCCCTTATCCTCACCAACATTTTGTATAAACAGTCTTAAATTTTGGCCTAACTCAGGTGAAAACTTTTATCTTGTTCTTATTTTACAATTATATGACATTATTTACACATTTTAAAATATTTGTCCTTTGAATTTCCTATTCATGCCCTTTGGCTTTTTTGTATTTATTTGAATACAAAATATTCATTTTTTAAATTTTATTTTACTTTATTTTACTGATTTGTATGAGTTCTTTATATAGAACTTTTAATATCTTTATGTATTAAGGAATATATTAATATTTTGTTATATGCTACAAATATTTTCTCTCTTCCATTTACCTTTTAACTTTAGTAGAGCTATATTTTTGGCCATATTAGCATTTAACATTTTTTGTAGAAAAATCTCATCTGTTCCTTCTGGGTTTGGGGGTCTTGTTTTGGATATATATTTTTTTAAGACTGATAAAGGGAAGCCTTAAAAGTCTGACTAAATGGATGTCATAAAGTAATAGCCAGGATTTACTAAATACTTCACTAGATAAATCTTAAAAAATGTTTTCCCAGTAAGATTAAGAAATGTTTTTCACAGCTCAGGGAAGAAAATGCAGAGCAGAGAGCTGCACTGAGCCTTCTGTGCATGGGAGTGGAGTGAAGGAGGCAGACAGGACCTGGAAAGGTGTCTTGCTGTATGCATTTCTTCTTTGGAGCCCATATTTAGCACTGGCATATTCTGTCTTTATTTGCCACATTAAAAGAAGAGAAAGAGAATGAGAAATCTGTCAAGTGCTCTGTATTTGAAAAGTGACCACTCTTTTCAAGGCCAGGCCCATCCCAATTTTCTCTTTCTGACACACAGTTTAGGATAATGTATATGACATCCTTCTAAAGGGACCAAAATGGGAACTGGTTGATGTTTCAGTTCAGTCCAGTTGCTCAGTCATGTCTGACTCATTGCTTGCCCATGAACTGTAGCACACCAGGCTTCCCTGTCCATCACCAACTCCCAGAGCTTGCTCAGACTCATGTCCATTGAGTCAGTGATGCCATCCATCCATCTCATCCTCTGTTCTCCCCTTCTCCTCCTTCCTTCAATCTTTCCCAGCATCAGGGTCTTTTCTAATGAGTCAGTTCTTCACATCAGGTGGCCAAAGTATTGGAGCTTCAGTATCAGTCCTTCCAATGAATATTCAGGACTGATTTCCTTTAGGATTGACTGATTTGTTCTCCTTGCAGTCCAAACGACTCTCAAGAGTCTTCTCCAACACCACAGTTCAAAAGCGTTAATTCTTTGGCGCTCAGCTTTCTTTATGGTCCAACTCTCACATCCATACGTGATTACTGGAAAAACCATAGCCTTGACTAGATGGACCTTCCTTGGCAAAGTAATGTCTCTGCTTTTTAATGTGCTGTCTAGGTTGGTCATGACTTTTCTTCCAAGGAGCAAGTGTCTTTTGATTTTGTGGCTGCAGTCACCATCTGGAGTGATTTTGGAGACCCCCAAAATAAAGTCTCTCACTGTTTCCATTGTTTCCCCATCTATTTGCCATGAAGTGATGGGACTGAATGCCATGATCTTAGTTTTCTGAATGTTGAGTTTTAAGCCAACTTTTTCGCTCTCCTCTTTCACTTGCATCAAGAGGCCTCTTCACTTTTTGCCATAAGTGTGGTGTCATCTGCATATCTGAGGTTACTGATATTTCTCCCGGCAATCTTGATTCCAGCTTGTGCTTCATCCAGTCCAGCATTTCTCATGATGTACTCTGCATATAAGTTAAATAAGCAGGGTGACAATATACAGCCTTGATGTACTCCTTTCCCGATTTGGAACCAGTCTGTTGGCATGTCCAGTTCTAACTATTGCTTCTTGACCTGCATACAGATTTCTCAGGAGGCAGGTCAGGTGGTCTGGTATTCCCATCTCTTGAAGAATTTTCCACAGTTTGTTGTGATCCATACAATCAGAGGCTTTGGCAAAGTCAGTAAAGCAGAAGTAGATGTTTTTCTGGAACTCTCTTGCTTTTTTGATGATCCAGAGGATGTTGGCAATTGGTCTCTGGTACCCCTGCCTTTTCTAAATCCAGCTTGAAAATCGTAAGTTCTTGGTTCATGTACTGTTGAAGCCTGGCTTGGAGAATTTTGAGCATTACTTTACTAGCGTGTGAGATGAGTGCAGTTTGGCGGTAGTTTGAAAATTCTTTGGCATTGCCTTTCTTTGAGATTGGAATGAAAACTAACCTTTTCCAGTCCTGTGGTCACTGCTGAGTTTTATAAATTTGCTGGCATTTTGAGTGCAGCACTTTCACAGCATCATCTTTTAAGGTTGGAAATAGCTCAACTGGAATTCCATCACCTCCACTAGCTTTGTTCGTAGTGGTGCTTCCTAAGGCCCTGTTGACCTTGCACTCCAAGATGTCTGATTCTAGGGGAGTGATCACACCATTGTGGTTATCTGGGTCATGAAGATCTTTTTTGTATAGTTCTTCTGTGTATTCTTGCCACCTCTTCTTAATATCTTCTGCTTCTGGTTGATGTTTAAGTTCTTTAAATGGAAATAAACAATGTTGTTATTTTGAAAGGAATTAGTCTCTGAGAAACATAGGGTATATATATTGGTTCTCTAAGCATTATTTTGCCTTTACTTAAAATATTAAAATCCTTATACTCCTTTTGCCCTGGGATAGTTTTTCTTTTTATTTGAAATCATGACCAAATGAGAATGTACCAGCAGTTATTAAATATCATTTCTCAGGTGGATAACTCAAATCTAATTACTCAAAATACCTTCTTTTAAATAGGGCTCCCAGTAGATGGGTATATAATTGCTGGAAATATCACATAATAGAATGAGAAAAAAGAAAAGACATTCATTTTCAACATTTTAGGATTGTATCTGTAAGAATTATAGTGTAGAGCAAGAAATGCTTAGTTTAGACAAGACTGTAAAACCAGTTACTATGGAGAGTATAGAGGATAAGAAAAAGAAAAGAACATTGGAGGAGGCATGTTTTGTGGTAAAATACAAGTTAAGATAATTGGAGAGGAAGTGAAAAAACTATACTTCTGATGTCAGGTGTCTGTATGCCAATGCCTAGGCAATGAGCAGTAAGGAAAGTGAACTTGCCATCTTGCACCCAGAATGAAGTAAGACCTCATGGGTATTCCTGAGACTTGATGTGGAAACTCAGTGACAGGAATGGAAGGATAAGCAGTGCCCAAGAGAAATAGACTATTAGGAAGATAAATATGAATAGAAATTAAAAAATCAAGGACGGCACCATGCTGATGAATGTCTGGCTACAGACAAGGGGAGGGAGGGTCAGAAGCAGCCCAGAGGTTGGCAGCACCCACCCAACTTACTGGGCAGCTTCAACTGTTTGATTGTTTTGCTAAGTCTCTTTAGTCCATAGACATAGGTGTAGGTCACAGATGCCATACTAAGGAGCTCTGTCTTCATTTGGTGAAGAGCTGCCTAAATTTCTGAGGAGAAGGTGGCCTGTTGGGGTGCTGTATTTAAGAAGACAGAGTGGAGATGATCCTCTGAATTAGGGCAGCAGCAGTGGAAATCCTAGAAGCACTATAGAGTACCTATTATGTGCCAGGCAGGCTACACAGTAGGCCCTGCAGGTGCAGAGTGTAGAGACAAACACCAAGTATGAGCTACAAAGTGACGCCCAAACTGGAAAACAATGGGATGTATAGGAAGGAGCAGTTCATTCTGCTGGGAGTTGGAGAAGGGGGAGCCTTCAGAGGGGGTGATAGCTGAGCTAGGTCTTGGGGGAATCAAAAACATGTTACAGACGTGGGGGAGGTGTGAAGGCGTGGGCAGTCCAGGCCGAGGGAACAGTGTGAATAAAGGCACAGAAGCTTGAACATTCCTGGCATATTCTGGAAAGAGCGAGTAACTCCAGGTCTGAGCGCAGGGTGCTGGGCTGGGGGATGGGTGGATGGGGAAAGGCTACCTGGCTATGAAGATCCTGTAAGTTCTTCTGGCAGCAGTGGGGAGCTTTTAGAGGGTTTTTAGCAAGGCTGAGACTGATCAGAATCTGCAAAGACCAAATCTGGCCATAGTGCAGAGTATGTGCAGGGTGTGAGAAGCTAAAGACAGGCAGGTCAGTTAGGAGACCGTTGTCTTTAGCTGACTGAGTGGTAGATCCTGAGCTAGGAAAGGAAGAGGCAATGGGAATAGAAGACAGGAAACAGATGAAATAGAACTTGGTGACTAACTGGAGGTGGAACATGAAAGTTTCTGACCTACTGGGTAACCGATTTTGCCGTTCATCTAAAAGCAGAAATGAGGGAGGGGGAGCATAGGAGGCAGGGATGAGTCTGAATTGGGACATGGTGAGTGTTCCAGTTATCTGTGGCAGTACAGTGACTGAATCTAAACATGGTGACACAGGATAACGATCACTTTAATATATAGTTATACGTGGCTCATCTGCTCCTGATCTGAGGCCTCCACTGCATGACAGGAAGAGCTGGAGGGGCAGGAGACACTTCCAAGATGAGCTTTCTCCTGCTGTTTCTGGCAGCTTAGTGGAGGAGACTAGAAGGCTGGCCTCAGCCCAGGCTGGTACAATGCCTGCATGTGCCCTTCTCCATGTGGCAGCCTCGGGGAAGTGACTTCTCACGTGGTATCTCACTGTGTCAGTGGACAGTGGGCTTTAATGACCTAGCCTTGGAAGTTTGATGTCATCACTTCTATCTTGGTCTGTTGGTCTAAGCAGTCACATGCCCACCCAAATTCAAGGCAAGGGGCCACAGTCACCTCTTGATAGGGAGAGTGTCAAAAAGTTGCAGGGTATGTTTTGAAACCAGCTCAAGAAATTTGAGAGAATAAAAAACAAAAGGACAAATGTGAGACACTAATGGACTCTACAGATCTCAGCAGCTGGTGGAATATTAGGTTAAGGAGGAAGGAAGCCTCAAAGCTGAATATGCATGTCAAAATTTCCCACGTTATAACATTATTGCTAGAATCAGAGGACAGACTTGGAATCAGACTACCCAGCTTTGAATACCAGCTCCATTACATGTTAGCCATGTGATCAGAGAGGCAAGCTACGTAATATCCTTGTGTGCCATTTTCCTTATGTTATCCCATTTTAATGGGTGTAATAATAGTAACCTACTTCAAAGGGTTGGTGAGGATTCCAGCAAGACCTGTGAAGTTCATGGACTAGTATCAGGCACGTAGTACCTTCAGTATGTGTTAGCAGTTACTGTTTATGAAGCATTCCACATGCATCATCTCACTTATTCCTTACCAGGGCCGTCTGATGTATCTGTTCACATTATCATAGTTTAACAGCTGAAGGTGGGAGAGGTTAGGTGACATTTGCAAGGTCACACAGCTGCCGGGTGACTGAGCGGTAACTCGGAAGCCTGCTTTCCTGCTTGCCTGGAGTTGGCTGTTCCCAGGCAGCCAGCAGAGCTGCTCCCCAGGCAGGAGCCTCAGGCCCACTCCTGCGACCACCCACACTGTGGGATTCGCTTCCTAGCAAAGCCACTGTGTTTCTGGCATTGGTGTCGTCTTCCTGGGAGATGCCGTCGTGGCTGCCTAGGCCCTCGCCCACCACCGGCATGTCTGATATTTACTAGAGGCGAGACGCGGACAACTGTGACAGCAGGTGTGACTCCTGCTGCTTGAAGACTGCTTGAAGTCTCCAGACTGTTGCATTTGCTCTGGAGTCGGAGTGGGGTGGGGTCAAGCCAGTAGGAACTGGGGACTGGACACATCAGTGTTCCCTCTGCTCCCTTTGAACCCCGCACCAGAGCAGATGTTGAGCCCAGATATTCCTGCCGCCTTTCTGGCCACAGATGGCTGTGGAGGTTGGGGGCTCCTAAATCAGATGGGCCTGCCTTTCCCTGAAAAACCCAAGCACCAGCACCCTGGGGAAGGCTGGCAGCCTCCAGCGGTGGTCCCAGCTGGCTGGTCCCTCTCATGCCCTGGAGGCTCTGGCCTAGCTCACGCCTTTTCTTAATCTCAACTTGCCCCATCTTCCTATTTGGGGGGCTCAAAATCAAACAAGGAAATACTGAGAACAGTGGTGGGTTTTCTCTTCCTGCTTGAACAGCCTGAAACATCTGTGAGAAAATGAATCTTAGCCCATCAGAGACCCTGAAACTGTGGGCAAAGGAATAACAATGTCCGCTGCTTCCTGTAAAAGGTCGCCCTCCAGGCCCTGAGGAATTTTTCCTGAATTACAAAGGAGGAGCAGATCAAATGCCTGTCATAGCACTCTTCAGAAAACAAGGAGCAACCAGAAGTTTCCATTCATCTAAGGAATCTTTGAAAATCCTGCCTTGGGTGGAGTGACATTTGGTAACAATAAAAACAGTCCCCTTGGCAGGGGCCCAGGGCACAGCCAGAGCTGACCAGTGGCCTGTCCCTCCAGGGGTGGGGCCTCCCCTCTTCAGGCTTCCAGGAAGTTCCCAAGAACGTCAGGAACCCTGTCTGGTCTTGCTGGGTCCCAGCCCACCCTCCGCCCAGGCTTCCTGTCTGCCCCCATCACAAGAGAAGGCGCCTTTAAACCAGTGCTTTCCTCTTCTAAAGGCCAGTGAGGCTTCTCCACCTCTCTTCAGTGTAAGCAGACTGGTAGGAATCACCAGGCAGAGCTCCTCACAGATTAATGTTTTCAACAAGTTATTTGGGTTCCAGCCCACTTAAGATCCTGAGGGGTGGAATCCTGGATGGCAAAACCAAAAAATTACCATGTCAGCTGTGCAGCAACTGGTCTGAGTGAATACACTTGCTATTCTTCTCTGTATTTTTTTTTAAAACAAAGCTCTAAAATAACAACTAATACTTCAAAACAAAATATGTGCTTTTAAATGAATATGCAAGGTAATTTTTATAATTATCATCTCATGATTCCTACAATGTTTTTGTAGAGATAATAGGAGATTTTATGTCCTTTCCCTCCTTCTCTCTGAAAAATGTAATTTTGATGTCTTTTTATTGCTGGCAGCACTGAAGTATAACATAAGACTGAAGTAGTGTAGAATTACCAAGTGTTTTTGTACTGTTGAATTTACTGGTAGTGATGTTAGGAGCAAAATGAAGAAAGGAACTTCCCACTTGACTCTCCTGCACTGGGACACCCCTCCTTGCCATCACTAAATTCTTTTGAGTCTAGCAACTTCGGCGTGATTGGTGTGATGAGAAATGTCAGCATGACACTGATGTAAAGCACTCTGTGGCCTAGGAAGGAATGTATTTCACACACACACACACATATATGAAAATATGCATTCAGAAGTATTCTTTTTCTCTCTTTAAAACAATGCTCCACTGTAACCATGGAATTGTTCCTAGTTATTTAAACAACTTTTATTTGCCCATTAAAATTTTCATAAAATCATGACTTCAAAGATGTGATAATGAACCTCACATCTGTCTGTCGCTTTACAAATTTTAAAGCACTTTCCAATCAATTTTTACTGGAGGTGATGGAATTCCAGTTGAGCTATTTCAAATCCTAAAAGATGATGCTGTTAAGAGTGCTGCACTCAATATGCAGGCAAATTTGGAAAACTCAGCACTGGCCACAGGACCCATGAGAGTGGAGAAATATCAATAACCTCAGATACGCAGATAACACCACCCTTATGGCAGAAAGTGAAGAAGACCTAAAGAGCCTCTTGATGAAAGTGAAAGAGATTGAAAAAGCTGGCTTAAAACTCAACATTCAGAAAACTAAGATCATGGCATCTGGTCCCATCACTTCATGGCAAATAGATGGGGAAACAGTGGAAACAATGGCAGACTTAATTTTTTGGGGTCTCCAAAATCACTGCAGATGGTGACTACAGACATAAAATTAAAAGACGCTTACTCCTTGGAAGGAAAGTTATGACCAACCTAGACAGCATATTAAAAAGCAGAGACATTACTTTGCCAACAAAGGTCCGTCTAGTCAAGGCTGTGGTTTTTCCAGTAGTCATGTATGGATGTGAGAGTTGGACTATAAATAAAGCTGAGCAGTGAAGAATTGATGCTTTTGAACTGTGGTGTTGGAGAAGACTCTTGAGAGTCCCTTGGACTGCAAGGAGCTCCAACCAGTCCATCCTAAAGGAGATCAGTCCTGAGTGTTCATTGGAAGGACTGATGCTGAAGCTGAAGCTCCAGTACTTTTGCCATCTGATGCGAAGAACTGACTCATTTGAAAAGACCCTGATGTTGGGAAAGATTGAAGATAGGAGGAAAGGGGACGACAGAGAATGAGATGGTTGGGTGGCCTCACTGACTCAGTGGACATGAGTTTGAGTAAACTCCGGGAGTTGGTGACGGACAGGGAGGCCTGATGTGCTGCAGTCCATGGGATCACAAAGAGTCGGACATGACTGAGCAGCTGAATTGATCTGAAGGGGTATGGAGTGGTTTTTTCATTATGCTTTTGATTTGCATTTCCCTAATTATTCAAGATGTTAAGAATCCTTTCATGTGTTTACTGGTCATATATATAGCTTTCTTGGAGAAATGCGTATTTAGATCCTTTGCTCATTTTTTAAATGGGACATTTTTAATTGTTGAGTTTGCAAGTTGTTTATGTGTTTTGGATAAAAGCCTCTCAAATGATTTGCAACTATTTTCTACAGTGAATTTTTACTTTCTTGATGGTGTTCTCTGAAGCACAAAAGTTTTAAATTTTTATTAAATCTGACTTGTCTTTTTTTCCTTCTGTTCCTTGTGTTTTGGTGTCACCTGTAAGAAACCATTGACTAATCCAAGATGATAAAGATTTATACCTATGTTTTATTTTTAAGAGTTTTATAGTTTTCACTGTTACATTTAGGTCAGTGATACATTTTGAGTTGATTTTTGTTAGATGTAAAAAAAAAGGGGGTTTGCTTTTATGCTTTTGTATGTGGTTATTCAGTTATATCAATAACCTCAGATACATAGATAACACCACACTTATGGCAGAAAGCAAAGAAGAACTAAAGAGCCTTTTGATGAAAGTGAAAGAGGAGAGTGAAAAAGTTGGCTTAAAATTCAACATTCAGGAAACTAAGATCATGGCATCTGGTCCCATCAATTCATGGCAAATAGATGGGGAAACACTGGAAACAGTGGCAGACTTTATTTTGGGGGGCTCCAAAATCATTGCAGACGTTGACTGCAGCCATGAAATTAAAAGACACTTGCTCTTTGGAAGAAAAGTTATGACCAACCTAGACAGCATATTAAAAAGCAGAGACATTACTTTGCCAACAAAGGTCCATCTAGTCAAAGCTATGGTTTTTCCAGTAGTCATGTGTGAATGTGAGAATTGGACTATAAATAAAGCTGAGCAGCAAAGAATTGATGCTTTTGAACTGTGGTGTTGGAGAAGACTCTTGAGAGTCCCTTGGATAGCAAGGAGATCCAACCAGTCCATCCTAAAGGAAGTCAGTCCTGAATATTCAATGGAAGGACTGATGCTGAAGCTGAAACTCCAATACTTTTGCCACCTGATGTGAAGAACTGACTCATTAGAAAAGACTTTGATGCTGGGGAAAATTGAGGGCAGGAGGAGAAGGGGGAGACAGAAGATGAGATGGTTGGATGGCATCACTGACTCAATGGGCATGAATTTGAGTAAACTCCAGGAGTTGGTGATGGACAGGGAAGCCTGGTGTGCTGCAGTCCATGGGGTTGCAAAAAGGTGGACACGACTGAGCGGCTGAACTGAACTGATCCAGTTATCTAGCACCATTTGTTGAAAAGACTATTCTTTAAATTGTTTTGGCACCTTTCTTGAAAATCAGTTGACTATAGATGTATAAGTTTATTTCTGGAATCTCATTTCTATTCCATGAGTCTGCATGTCTATCCTTGTCCTAATCCACACCATTTTGATTTACTGTAGCTTTGTGTTAAGTTTTGAAACTAGGAAGTGTGAGTACTCCAACTTTGCTCTTCTTTTTTAAGACTGTCTTGGCTATTCTAGCCCCCTTTCCTTTCCATATGAATTTTGGAATCACCTTTGATTTCTTTAAAAACAAAACAGGCACCTGGGATTTTGAAAAGTATTGTGTTTTCTCTGAAAACCAGTCAGGGTATTTTGCATTTTAACAATATCAGTTGTTCCAGCCCTTGAACATGCACTGTCTTTCCACGTATTTAGATCCTCTAATTTCTTTCAACAATATTTCATAATTTTCAGTTTAAAAGACTTGCAGTCTTTGAAACACTTATTCCTAAGTGTTTTATTCTTTTTGAGAGTGGGATGGAAATAGAATGAGTTAAAACACCATAGAGCTCACTGTTCTCACAGAGATTGTCATTTTTATTTGAATGAATGTTCTTCTAATTATAGTAAGCTTTTGGTTAATTTTCAGAGTTTTGAAGTAGTTGATTTCAACCACTTTTGCCAGTGTCTCATTTCTTTCATGGAGAAATGAATTTTTCTGAAATATTTTCTTTGATATACCAGAAATCAGAACTATTATATATACCACTGCCTTATTTTGGTTAACCTGCTGGTCTCTGTGGAAATTTGAGACATAGAGACAGGTGACTCAAAAAAGAGGTATGAAGCAGAAGTTTATTGGGTCACAGGGCTTCGAGGCTTTATTAACAGACAGATAAATTTGGTTAAAATTCCCATCACTAGGACCACAGAGTGGTGTAACTAAGATGTGGTATAACTAGACTTGTTGCTCCATGAACCAGAAACGAGAGAGCCATCAAGTGTCCAATAATAAAGCATGTGTCTTTGTACAGGTTCAAACCAGGAGGAATATCATTACGTCCAAAATCTAAGAATGACAAATGTATTTTAAGTGTCAACTTTAATCAATTTATAGTTATAACCTGGTGTTGAGAAGATTCTGTGATCATATGTGACAGTGCCAGTCACTGTAGCAATCTAGTCCAGCTAGAAAATAATGACCACTCAAATAGGGTGAATGTGGAGAACAAAGGGATAATTTAGGAAGCTGTGGGCAGAGTTAAATGAAGTTAATAAGAAGCATGCTGTACCATAGCCAGAAATAGTGATGACCACTTCAAAGCCAAAAGGACCTTTGATAGGATTGATTAAAGAAATGAGAGTTTTATTGACTGATGCACAGGTCTTCTTTTTTTGCCATTTCTTTACCACAACAGAGGTTAATTATAGTAAAATCAAGACTTTGTCCTTTAAAATTTCAGAATTTCTTCTTGACAATGCTTGGGTATACTTTTAGAGTTAAATAAATTAAATTATTATGTTCTTCTGTCAAGCATTCCAGCTCTATCTAATGTAGTGAGAGGTGCTATATTACCAGGCAATTTCACTATAGACTTAAATTCACAACAGTATTACTTTGTTTGAGGGCCTCTAAGACTGTTCTCACTTCTCACGCTAACTGCAAGTTCTGGGGTCCCCAAGATCCCCTTTTGTTGTTCAGTCATGCCTGATGCTTTGCAACCCCATGGACTGCAGCACACCAGGCTTCCCTGTCCATCACCAACTCCCAGAGTTTGTTCAAACTCATGTCCATTAAGTCAGTGATGCCATCCAACCATCTCATCTTCTGTCTCCCCCTTCTCCTCCTGCCCTCAATTTTTCCCAGCATCAGTCTTTTCCAATGAGTTGGTTTTTCGCATCAGGTGGCCAAAGTATTGGAGCTTTGGTTTCAGCATCAATCCTTCCAATGAATATCCAGGGTTGATTTCCTTTAGGATTGACTGGTTTGACTCCTTGCTGTCCAAGGGACTCTGAAGAGTCTTCTCCAGAATTATAGTTCAAAAGCATCAGTTCGACACTCAGCCTATTTATCATCCAACTCTCACATTCGTACATGAGTACTGAAAAAACCATAGCCTTGACTATGTAGACCTTTGTTGGCAGGGTGATGTCTTTGGTTTTTAATACACTGTCTAGGTTTGTCGTAGCTTTTCTTCTAAGGAGCAAACATCTTTTAATTTCATGGCTGCAGTCACCATCTGCAGTGATTTTGGAGTCCGAAAATAAAGTCTGCCACTGTTTTCATCTTTCCCCATCTATTTACCATGAAGTGATAGAACTGGATGCCATGGTCTTAATTTTTTCAGTGTTGAGATGTTGAGTCTTAAGTCAGCCTTTTTACTCTCCTCTTTCATCTTCATCAAGAAGCTCTTTAGTTCCTCTTCACTTTCTGCCATTAGGGTGGTATCATCTGCATATCTGAGGTTGTTATTTCTTCCAGCAATCTTGATTCCAGCTTCTGCTTCATCCAGCCTGGCATTTCACATGATGCTGCTGGTGCTGCCAAGTCACTTCAGTCATGTCCGACTCTGTGCAATCCCATAGACGGCAGCCCACCAGGCTCCCCCGTCCCTGGGATTCTCCAGGCAAGAACACTGGAGTGGGTTGCCATTTCCTTCTCCATTCGCATGATACACTCTGCATATAAGTTAAATAAGCCGGGTGACAATATACAGCCTTGATGTACTCCTTGCCCAGTTTTGAACCAGTGCATTGTTCCCATGTCCGGTTCTAACTGTTGCTTGTTGACCTGCATACAAGTTTCTCAGAAGGCAGGTAAGGTGGTCTGATATTCCCATCTCTTGAGGAATTTCCCACAGTTTGTTGTGATCCACCCTTAGGTTTAATAATTTGCTAGGGGTCAGAGAATTCACTAAAGCTCTTATACGCATGGTTACAGTTTATTACAGTGAAAGGATACACATTAAAATCAGCAAAGTTAAAAGGCACATAGGCAGGTCCAGGAGAGATCCAAGCATGAGCTTCCAGTTGTCTCCCCATGAAGTTGTGGACAGAACTAACTTCTCTCGGTCCTGTGTTACAGACACATGAAATATTTTCACCTGGGATTTTGTGTCCAAACCTGAGTTTCGGTGTCCAGAATTTTTATTGAGCTTGGTCTTACAGCCATGGTCTTACAGGCAAAGGTTGCCTGCATGGCTGACCTTTGTCTCCAGAGCCTATAGTGGTCAAACTAAAACTGCATGGCCCAGGACCCACCCTGAAATAATCATATTGTTGCGTTGACTATCTGGCATGGCCCAAGGCCCCCAGGTCAACAAAGACACACTTATCAGTCAGCATATTCCAAAGTCTTAGAAGTGACCTCATAGGAGCCAAGGGTAAAGGTCAGTCTTCTCTTTAGGCAGGGTTAATACTTTATTACACAAGCATGTAGAGTTATAGAATCCTAATTTAAAAAACAGAATGGAGCAAACTTTTAAGGCAGGCAGACATCTGATCGAGATTTTTCTTTTGTCCTTGTAGCTCAGTGATACTTTAGTGTATATAAAAATTACTATACCCAAAATTTCATGTCCTAGACATCTTAAATGATGTGAAGGACTTTCAAAGGACTTTTTACTTTACAGCTTGACTTTTAAAAATACCTTCTCACTATACCCAGCTCCCACCACAATGAAATACTGAAGCCTCTAAATACTAAAGCAGAAATAAGCATAAAGAAACAGAAACAACCTAAATAATGAAATTGTATTTTTTTCAGAAGAGCTTAATCTGGAAACTCAGCTTCTATTAGAGCCGCAATTAAGATTTTAGCCTTAAAAACTCCCATTAGGTCATATGCTTCTTCAAGTCATTTGCTTGTGATTGTGAAACAAAGAGCTGAGAACCCTGGGCATCATTTTTGGGATGTTTCCTTCTAGTGCAAAGTTGACTAAAGAATGAGGAAATGTGGTTACCTAAGAGTAAAATGTTAGGCATTCTTTATCTACAGAATTTAAAAAGATAGTTTACAGAGTCATTTGAAGAAAGTTTTATAATAAAGAAGTTAATCGGGCTTCTCTGGTGGTCCAGTGGTTAGGAATCTGCCTGGCAATGCAAGGGACACCAGTTCATCCCTGGTCCAGGAAGATCCCACATGCCACAAAGCAGCTAAGCACATGTACCACAACTTCTGAGCCAACGCTCTGGAGCCCACAAGGTGCAACTACTGAGCCCTTGAGCTGCAAGTACTGAACCGTGCACCTTAGAGCCTGTGCTTCGCCACAGGAGAAGCCATCATGATGAGAAGCCTATGCCCCACAACTAGAGAGTAGCCTCTGTGCAGCAACAAAGACACAGTGCAGCTAAAAAATTGAGTACATAATTTGTAAAAAGTTTCCAAAAAAAGTTAATCATCACAAGCAAGTAAAAAGTAACAGGAGGAGAAGGGGGGCGATAGAGGATGAGATGGCTGGATGGCATCACTGACTCAATGAACATGAGTTTGAGCAAGCTCCAGGAGTTGGTGATGGACAGGGAGGCCTGGTGTGCTGCAGTCCATGGGGTCACAAAGAGTCGGACATGACTGAGCGAATGAACTGAACTGAAAAAGTAACCTGTTTTCTCTCTTCCTCACAAAATTCACTCTTTCAGAGATGTGCAGTCTGGTTATCCATCTTTGACTCTGTTGTACATGTAACAGCACTGGGCTCTGCCTTCCTGGATGAAATACTATAGATCATCTTGCTAGAATGTATCAGCCAATGGCATTCTCTCCATAAATCTTAATAAGTTAGCAATGAATTTCTGTGTTCAAAAGGGCTTTTTTACCTTCCTTTTTTACGTTTTGATTTATAGCATGCCCTTTCCTGGGTGATTCTCCCTAATGGTTACATGTAGCCTGTGTCCTCTTTACACCATGAAATTCAAATACCCAGTGAAATATCCTTTTACTAATAAGTACATTTTTTGTATAACACATTAGTAATTAACTTAGCTAATTTGCTTTTTTGAAAAACAAACCTTTGTTGCACAATAGATTAGACCAATAGTTTCCAGACTTTGTGATTTCATAGACTAGGAAAACTCCCAAAGTTTTTTCGGGAACTAACATAGAGTTGTCAAATATTTTCTTTGCCAAGTAAAGACTCTACAAGGGAAAAAAGATCCCTAAAATCTAGTATCAGAATTATTTTACACAAGAACATATTTGTAGTTAATACATGAGTTAAATATGATTTACTGATTTGTCTTATTTTTCTACTTACAAACTACTTTTTATGTCCAGGTTCAAGATCATTCTTTTAGTAATAATTTCAGAGAAGATCAGTGGGTAATACAGCCCATTACTGTGAGTAATTGAAAACATGGATTCTGGGGAAGAATGCCTGTGCTTGCAGCTGAATTCTACCAAAAATTTAGAGAAGAGCTAACACCTATCTTACTCAAACTCTTCCAGAAAATTGCAGAGGAAGGTAAACTTCCAAACTCATTCTATGAGGCCACCATCACCCTAATTCCAAAACCAGACAAAGATGCCACAAAAAAAGAAAACTACAGACCAATATCACTGATGAACATAGATGAAAAAATCCTTAACAAAATTCTAGCAAACAGAATCCAACAACATATTAAAAAGATCATACATCATGACCAAGTGGTCTTTATCCCAGGGATGCAAGGATTCTTTAATATCCGCAAATCAGTCAATGTGATACAGCATATTAACAAATTGAAAGATAAAAACCATATGCTTATCTCAGTAGATGCAGAGAAAGCCTTTGACAAAATTCAACATCCATTTATGATAAAAAAAAAAAAAAAACCTCCAGAAAGCAGGAATAGAAGGAACATACCTCAACATAATAAAAGCCATTTATGATAAACCCAGAGCAAACATTATTCTCAGTGGTGAAAAATTGAAAGCATTTCCCCTAAAATCAGGAACAAGACAAGGGTGCCCACTCTCACCACTACTATTCAACATAGTTTTGGAAGTTTTAGCCACAGCAGAGAAGAAAAAGAAATAAAAGGAATCCAGATTGGAAAAGAAGAAGTAAAACTCTCACTGTTTACAGATGACATGATCCTCTACATAGAAAGACTCCACCAGAAAATTACTAGAGCTAATCAATGAATATAGTAAAGTTGCATTATATACAATTAACACACAGAAATCCCTTACATTCCTATACACTAACAATGAGAAAACAGAGAAACTAAGGAAACAAATCCATTCACCATTGCAACAAAAAGAATAAAATACTTAGGAATAAATCTACCTAAAGAAGCAAAAGACCTATATATAAAAAACTATAAAACACTGATGAAGGAAATCAAAGATGACACAAATAGATGGAGAAATATACCATGTTCATGGATTGGAAGAATCAATATAGAAAATGAGTATACTACCCAGAGGAATCTATAGATTCAATGCAATCCCTATCAAGCTACCAATAGTATTTTTCAGAGAACTACAACAAATAATTTCACGATTTGTATGGAAATACAAAAAACCTCGAATAGCCAAAGCAATCTTGAGAAAGAAGAATGGAACTGGAGGAATCAACCTGTCTGACTTTAGACTATACTACAAAGCTACAGTCATCAAGACAGTTTGGTACTGGCACAAAGACAAAAATAGAGATCAATGAAACAAAATAGAAAGCCCAGAGATAAATCCACGCACCTAAGGAAACCTTATCTTTGACAAAGGAGGCAAGACTATACAATGGAGAAAAGACAATCTCTTTAACAAGTGGTGCTGGGAAAACTGGTCAACCACATGTAAAAGAATGAAACTAGAACACTTTCTAACATCATACACAAAAATAAACTCAAAATGGATTAAAGATCTAAACATAAGACCAGAAACTATAAAACTCTTGGAGGAAAAACATAGGCAAAACACTCTCTGACATAAATCACAGCAGGATCCTCTATGACCCACCTCCCAGAGTAATGGAAATAAAAGCAAAAATAAGCAAATGGGACCTAATGAAACTTAAAAGCTTTTGCACAACAAAGGAAACTATAAGCAAGGTGAAAAGACAGCCTTCAGAATGGGAGAAAATAATAGCAAATGAAGCAACTGACAAAGAATTAATCTCAAAAATATACAAGCAGCTCCTGCAGCTCAATTCCAGAAAAATAAATGACCCAATCAAAAAATGGGCCAAAGAACTAAACAGACATTTCTCCAAAGAAGACATACAGATGGCTAACAAACACATGAAAAGGTGTTCAACATCACTCATTATCAGAGAAATGCAAATCAAAACCACAATGAGGTACCATCTCACACCAGTCAGAATGGTTGCTGTCAAAAAATCTACTAACAATAAATGCTGAAGAGGGTGTGGAAAAAAGGGAACCCTTTTACACTGTTGGTGGGAATGCAAACTAGTACAGCCACTGTGGAGATTCCTTAAAAAACTGGAAATAGAACTGCCATATGACCCAGCAATACCACTTCTGGGCATACACACAGAGGAAACCAGAATTGAAAGAGACACGTGTACCCCAGTGTTCATCGCAGCACTGTTTACAACAGCCAGGACATAGAAGCAACCTAGATGTCCATCAGCAGACAAATGGATAAGAAAGCTGTGGTACATATACACAATGGAATATTACTCAGCCATTAAAAAGGATGCATTTTAATCAGTTCTAATGAGGTGGATGAAACTGGAGCCTATTATACAGAGTGAAGTAAGTCAGAAAGAAAAACACCAATACAGTATACTAACACATATATATGAAATTTAGAAAGATGGTAACGATGCCCCTATATGCAAGACAGCAAAAGAGACACACATAAAGAACAATCTTTTGAACTCTGTGGGAGAAGGCGAGGGTAGGATGATTTGAGAGAATAGCATTGAAATGTGTATATTATCATATGTGAAACAGATCTCCAGTCCAGGTTCAATGCATGAGACAGGGTGCTCAGGGCTGGTGCACTCGGATGGCCCTGAGGGATGGGATGGGGAGGGACGTGGGAGGGAGCTTCAGGATGGGGAACACATGTACACCCATGGCTGATTCATGTCAGTGTATGGCAAAAACCACTTCAGTATTGTAATTAGCCTCCAATTAAAATAAAAAAAGAAAAGGAATGCCTGTGCTTGAATCCCCATTTGGCTACTGAGTAGCTGTGTGACCTTGGGCAAGTTACTTAACCTCCCTGTGTATTAGTGTCATCATTTCTATTATGGTAAATATTAATGATATCTTAAAGTATTATGGAGATTACTGACTGAAAACATACAAAGCACTTAGAATAGTGCCCTGTAAAATTGCATTACATAGCCCTTGCTGTTATTATTAATCTGTATATGTTAGAAACTGTCCATGTTTTGTCTTCATTCTTGAATTACAGTTTAAGCATGAAATACTATGTTGACCATTATTGCCTTCAGCATTTCAAGATACTACTCCACCATCTTCTTAACATGTGTTGTTGTGAATGCAAAGTCTGTTGCCATTGAGATTGCCTTCCCTTTATAGGCAAGAATCTCTTTTCTCTATTGTTCTGTGGTTTCATTATTATGTGTTCATGTGTGAGTTTAATTGCATTTTTCTAGCTCAAAATTATTTCCTTCTACAAATTGAAGACACATCTTTCTTTGTCCTAGGAAATTCTTAATCATTGTGTAAATTAGGATGAGATTCTGCTGCAAGTGACAAAAGCAAACCAAAAAACCCAGAAAAACTCTGAATCAGAGTAATGTATATAAGATAGAAGTTTCTTTCTCACATAAATTAGGCCTTCCAGGTGGTGTTCGATGATGCCATGGGCTCAGGGACCGGTCTATTTTATTGTTCCACCATGTTCCACAAGTAGATTCTCTGCTCAAACCTTAGCATCTGCATTCCAGTTACTAGGAAGGAAAAACCATAAAGAAGGGCCTACCTCTTTTTCTGTTTTGCATATAGGGTTATCAAAAAGAGACACAGATGTACAGAACAGACTTTTGGACTCTGTGGGAGAAGGCGAGGGTGGGATGTTTCGAGAGAACATCATCGAAACATGTATATTATCTATGGTGAAACAGATCACCAGCCCAGGTTGGATGCATGAGACAAGTGCTCGGGCCTGGTGCACTGGGAAGACCCAGAGGGATCGGGTAGAGAGGGAGGTGGGAGGGGGGATAGGGATGGGGAATACATGTAAATCCATGGCTGATTCATGTCAATGTATGACAAAAACCACTACAATATTGTAAAGTAATTAGCCTCCAACTAATAAAAATAAATGAAGAAAAAAAGAAGAAGAAGAAGGGCCTACCTCCTCCCTTTAAGTATATTTCTGGAAGCTGTTTTGCTGTTTAAGTTATATCTCAGAACATAGTTATATGGTCAGTCCAGATACAAGTGAAGCTGGAAAATACTGTCTTTAGGCAACCAAATTCCCAGCTGAAAATGAGTGATTCTATGAATAAGGCAGAGGGAGAGACTGGTTACTGGAAACAAGTAGTAGTCTCCCTCATAGCCATTTTTCTGGTTGCAGATTTCTCACGTCTTCCGTCTATTATGTCTTTCTGGAACTCTCCGTAACATTACATTCTGACTAACATTCTGTTCTCTTTGCCTCCTTCTAATCTGTTTTAATTTTTTTGTGTTATATTCTGTGAGATTTGTTCAGCTTTATCTTCCAATTTACTGCTTTTCTTTTGAGCTATGTTTTGTCTACTGAGTTAAGTTTTTTTTAAATGATACATATTTTATTGAAGTATAGTTGATTTACCATATTATATTAAATTCAGGTGTATAGCATGGTGATTCAGTATTTTAACAGAGTATACTCCATTAAAAGTTATTACAAGATAATGGCTATAATTCCTTGTGCTACACAATATATCCTTATTACTTACCTGTTTGATACATAGGAGTTTGTATCTCTAAGTCCCATACCCCTAATTTGCCCCTCCCCAGTACCTCTCTCCTTTGGTTACAGCTAGTTCTTTTTTTTTTTTTTTTTAAACAACTAGTTGTATTCTATATCTGTGAGTCTTTCTGTTTTACATACATTCATTTATATTATTTTTTAGATTTCACATATAAGTAATATCATACAGTAGTATTTATTTTTCTTTGACTTACTTCACTTAGTATAATCCTTCCTAGGTCCATCCATATCACTGCAAAAAATGATATATTTTTTTATCTTTAGAATTTCTGTAAGTTTTTTCCTGGAATATGCCTGTTGTTTTTTTTTACTGTATAGTTTTTATTCTTTTATGTCTCAGATCATTTAAGTGTCCTGTACTTACTTCATAGTCTCTCTGCCCTACTGTCTGTAATTCTTGGGGGAATGAATTCTCCTAACTTTTTCTCATAAAATAGATAGACACACAAACACACACACACGTTAGTCACTGATATCTGACTGATAGTCATAGTATTAGTCATTCAATCTTGTCCAACTCTTTGCAACCCCATGGACTGTAGCCTGCCAGGCTCCTCTGTCCATGGAATTCTCCAGGCAAGAATACTGGAGTGGGTTGCCATTCCCTTCTCCAGGGGATCTTCCTGACCCAGGGATTGAACCCAGGTCTCCTGCTTTGCAGACAGATTCTCTACCATCTGAGTCACCAGCAAAGCCCTGTGTGTGTATGTGTTTTCCTCTCATCTTGGGCATTCCTTTCTATACTGTCTCATGTATCTAGGATTGTAAAGGGTTACCATGGAGCAGTTTTATATTTGTCTCTGCCGGCAGCCTTCAGGTTTTCCTGGTTTGAGCCAGCTTTTCTGTTGCTACCTCTCTTTCAGTTTCCTGCACTATTCGTGAATGCACATTTGGCCTACACGCCTATGCACAGTTCAGTTTGGGAGATACGTCATGTGGGTGGTAATTATTCTGCTCTCTCCCCTAATTCTCAGGCTAATGAGAGGAGATATTCTAGAATCCTTTTCAAAGCAGCAAATCTCTTCTGGAAACCTGGCTATATGCTTAACCCCAACTCCACTGCTTGGAATCTCAGCTCCCTTTTCAGCTCAGATATTAAAATCCCAGCCCTTAAGTTCAACTTCTGATTCCACTTCTTCAGTTGCCTCTTTAGCCTCAGCCCTTACTCACCACTTTTTAGCATTCTCTTTATTTCTGGTATTTCAGAATTTTAATTTCTTGTTTTAGTGCTTAGTTGTATATTTCAATTTTTTAAATATATTTTATTGTGCTTTTATCTGTGTTAGGAATGATTGGTGTTTTTCCATATCAACTTAGTCCATCATAGTGATAAAAAGTCTGGCAAAGAGAATTTTAAATCCCCAAAGCAATAGAATGAAAAATTTTCAATAAAAGTATTGAAATTATTTGCTTTGATACTTCTCATACTGTCTTTGTTTACTCATTTGTGATGGGCCAGCATTGCCCTGTGGTTGACATTTCGGAATTAATGGACAAGAGCATTGGGATTAGATTCAGGTCCTTGCTTTGTTGCTTGCTAATTGCAGACTTGGGGAAATTACTTAAATTCTCTGAGCCTATGATTAGCTGTAAATTTGACATGTTATTATTTGCCTGCTTCATAGAATTTTTATAAGAATCAAATGAGATAGTAGACTAAAAAATATGTTAAAGCTTAAATCACATAATGTAAATTTATGGTATTATTAATAGCAGCATCAAGGATTGAAACCATTAACACATTCATTAAGAAGGTTTTAAAATACTATGTGAAGAATTATGGTTTGTTTGATTTGTTATTGTTGTTTAGTTGCTGAGTTGTGTCCAACTCTCTGTGACCCCCATTAATGAAAAAAAAGATCCTGTTTCCTGGTAAAAGCTATCATTCTATGAAAATACCTAATAAGGGAACTACATGGAAACATTCAAATATTCTGGCAAAATTTAAGAGCAGCACTAATACTGACAGGCAGTTACAAGTTTAATAGACTGTGGAATTCATTGTGGACAGAGAGACTCTTAGCAATTAAAAACAGAGAATTGAACCTGAAAGTCATCATTGCATTTTGTTGTTGTTTATTCATACAATGGATACTGAAAGTCCAATTACTATTTTGTGCGGAAACATAAAATCTTTATATAATGCAGAAAAGATGTCCTCATACTTAAAAATATTGAAAATGACAGACCTAGCCTATGGCAGTAGTCCACTAACTGGATCCAGACCCTCTATCCCTCACTAAAGCATATTGTCTAAGGCAGAAGGACTGTAGCAATGCTCAGTGATTATCAGTCAACTGTGAGGTCTCAGTATCTGTGATCTACTCATAATTAAAGTACTAAGTTTACAAATGATTTACTTAAAGAAAATTAAAGATTGACTCAAGATGGCAGACTGATCATACACCTCTGTCACTGCATACTAAATCTCATGTGTGTGTGAGTCACTTAGTTGTGTCCAGCTCTTTTGCATCCCCATGGTTGGGGCCCGTCAGGCTCTTCCATCATGGGATTTTCTAGGAAAGAATACTGGAGTGGGTTGCTATTCTCTTTTCCAGGGGATTTTCCCGACCCAGGGATTGAACCCAGGTCTCCCGCTCCTGCATGGCAGGCAGGCTCTTTACCGTCCGAGCCACTGATTTGGGCTAAATCTCATAAAAATAGTTAAATATTGGAATTCTTTTAGTCTACCTTTTAACGAGACATCAGCTATTCCAGAGTTCTAGCTTTATGCAAATTTCAGTTCCATCTCTCTACTTTGGAGGCCATAAGGTTCCATCTCTGTTCCAATGTGAATTAAGATTCAAGTCCAAAGCCTTTTTTAAAAAAAATAGTGTGTACTTTAACACTTTTTTTTCAAGTCCATAGCCTTTAAGACCTCTCTCCAAATCTACTAACAACCTCCATTCCTTTCTCCAACACACCAAAGCTTGTTAAAATAATGAGGTAGTCTACAAATGAACTTATTTGCAAAACAGAAACAGATTGACAGAAAAAAACAAACTTGTGGTTACCAAAAGGAAAAGAGGGCTGGGTAGGGGTAAATTAGGAGTTTGGGATTGTCAGATACGAACTATTATATATAAAATAGACTGGGTCCTCTGGTACAGCACAGGGAAGTATATTCAATATCCTGTAATAAACCATGATAAAAAAAGAATATGTACATGTATGTATAATGTATAAAAACTGAATCACTTTGCTGTACACCAGAAAATAACACAGCCTTATTATAAATCAGCTATACCTCAATAAAAAAAAAAATAATAAGGCAGTCTACATGTGTTGACAAGGAGAGATCTTCAAGATAGGTATTGATATATAAAATAAGCAAGTTCTCTATTTTGGAAATGAGGGTTTCTCTGTTTTGTGAGCTGGGCTATGAATTTTATTGTTCCATTTTATTCAGCATTTCAATGTATTTGTAATAAAAGGGATTCACTATTTGGTTTAATCTGCCATGTTGTAAGAAGCAGAAGTCCCCAATACACAAATATTTAATAATGGCATTTGGTTGCTTGCAGTCTATTAAAATGTCTTTAGTGATGGAATAAAGATATACCTAGAGTCTTACCAGTACTACAGATAATAGAGTGCAAATGATAAGTTCCCATGGAAAGTTGTTGTGTACATAAATACTCTTTTAGGCATCAGAGGAGTACTTTACCTACTTCCACTTGTATGCAACACAACACAGCAATACAACAAGCTTATAATAGATACATTTTTTGGCACAAAATGTATCAAAGAGAATAACTGGAAGAATTAATCATACCAAACTGAGCCAAAAAGTCAAAGAGTGAGTTAGTGCTAGAAATAATTTAAGTAAAATAGAAATCAGTTTAGGAAATATTTTGATATTCTAGGTACTCATGCCTTTGAATTAAGTGGGTATGTTTGTGTATTTTGTACTGGGAGGAATGTTTTTAGTTTTCACACTCTTAACTGTACAAAAGGGTTCAAAATTTTAGAATAAGGAGGAAAATTCAAGTATATGGGAGAATGTTATCCTTAAATTGAAATTTTATTTATAGTAATAGTGATGATGTGGTTACATTGATCACTGATCAGTGTGCATGATCTCATGCTTAATATCCTTATGAAGTTGCTATTATCTTAATTTTATGGATGAGGAAACTGACTTCTAGAGAGGTTAAGTAATTTATCCAAGGTCACATCGCTTATATGTGCTAGAGCCAAAATTTCAACCCCAGTTTGATTCTAAAGCCATGACTAATGACTGTCTAACAGGGCCTCTCCTCTAAGAGTTATATATTTATTAATTACATCCATTGTTGTGCAAAACAAAGTTGTTATATTTATAAATATGACATAGAAATATGTCTCATGTCCATCACTCATTGAAGACCACACTTGAATTTTTGGTGTATTTTATTATCCCTTTTTCATTTTCTCATTTTATATAAATTGAAATTTTTGAGGTTACTGATCAAAGAAAAAACAAATGTGAGGGCCTGTATGATGATTCTGAAATTTCTCTACATTCCAAGGTTTATGTTTTTTTCTGAAGAAGGTAATTTATCCTGATTTATCTTGACTTTTTATTGGTGGACTTAAAGGATCATGCCTGGTGAGAAGAGCACTTACTGCAGCTATTTGAAAGACTTTTGCCGTCTTCTCCCTTCTCTCAGGACTTCTGGGGGAGGCATTGGCTGCCACTCTGATGTCTGTTTCTGATAAGTGAGTTTTAGTCTCTAACAACTCCTGGGAATTTTGTCGGCAGAGACCGGGTGAGATCATTTTGCCTTCCGCTGAGTTTCCTTTCTCTGTTTTTTTGGACTGTTCTGATGAGCATGACCCTGAAGTATTCAGTAATACCTCTGTTCTCTCAGGAACTGTTGGCCTACTCCCTGGTTTTATCTCTGTCTGAACAAAAACTCCATGTCTCTGGAAAGGAAAACAAAGTTGATGTTAACCAGGGCACACAAGTTGCTGGAAGACGCAGCTGTGACCTGAGTTCATGTATTAGCTCAAGTCCTGGTTGAAACAGGCTCTTCTCTGCCTGTTCATTAGCTGTCACCTTAGTCTGAAACTGTAGACTACAGCAGCATAATAATTATTGGTGAACCATTCAAAGAAAGTATGAACAAAGGTGCACCAGAAAATGAACAGGAAAGGAAAAACAAAGTCAGAGGAGCATCTCATTATCTCTCATTCTCAATTTTTCTGTCATTTGGATTGTATGAGACTATTCATATCAAATTTCCTTTCTTGCTCTTTGGGTTGCTATGGAAACAGTAGAAACTGCAGTTTAAAGACCTAAGGATTTATGATTGCATCACAAACATCTATTAGTTCCAACAACTAATAGTTGTTGTGAAATGTTATTATTAGCCATTGTGAAATATGGAAACAAACATCTGTAGTTGGTTAAAAAAAAAAAAAAATCCAGCAATTGGCTATTACATCACTGTTTTGATTTATAAACCTGATATGCATCCCCCTGCTACACACATAAAAAATTTATCAAATTGCTTTGCTTTACGTTAAGTGAATGATTTTACTAATTTGATCCAAATTCTAAATACTGTAATCCAAAGTGATGACATCATTCTTTAGTTTTGATTATGACGTGTTTAAGATTTTTATCCTCCTAATAACCATGTTAGTTTGTTTAAATCAACTTTGAGAAAGATGATTGTGACTTGAAAAGGCTTGGAGTTCTAGCATAAATCTATCCCCCATCATAAAGTATTAAATAATTAATTCTGAATGCTGTCTCACCTTTCCCCGGATGGGCTCATTGGGTGTTTTTCTGGCATCATATTGGTGTATAAAAGAGATGCGTTCTCTAAAGTTCCTTTGAAGTTCTTCTGATGCATCAGGAGAGACAAGTGGAACTAAGGGGGGAAAAGATTTTGTGAAGGTCAGGATACAAGTTAGATTTGTATATGGAAACATCAGTATTTATATTTTGTTTTATAAAAAATGCTAATGAAACTAAATTGTTTTAAGTATACAAGGTTACCTAAACACATCTAAATAATACTATGATTGATTTATCATTCTTTCTCTGTGAGAAGAACGAAATCAAAACAACCAAATTAGCCCCACATGTGGAATTGCTAGTAATTTTAAAAGCTAATATTAATGCAGTTCAGTTCAGTTTAGTCCCTCAGTTGTGTCCAACTCTGCGACCCCATGGACTACATACACCACAGCAGGCTTCCCTGTCCATCACCAACTCCCGGATCTTGCTCAAACTTGTGTCTTGAGTTGGTGATGCCATCCAACCATCTCATCCTCTGTTGTCCCATCTCCTCTTGCCTTCAGTCTTTCCCACCATAAGGGTCTTTTCCAGTGAGTCATTTCTTTGCATCAGGTGACCAAAGTATTGTTGGAGTTTCAGCTTCAGCATCAGTCCTTCCAATGAATATTCAGGACTGACTTCCTTTAGGATTAACTGGTTTGATCTCCTTGCAGTCCAAGGGATGCTCAAGAGTCTTTTCCAACACCACAGTTTAAAAGCATAAATTCTTTGGTGCTCAGCTTTTTTTATAGTACAACTCTC
The DNA here is from genome assembly GCF_019320065.1 of Cervus canadensis. Taxonomy (NCBI): domain Eukaryota; kingdom Metazoa; phylum Chordata; class Mammalia; order Artiodactyla; family Cervidae; genus Cervus; species Cervus canadensis. The sequence goes on along the minus strand of NC_057390.1, from coordinate 35,533,391 downwards.
ACATCCATACATGACTACTGAAAAAACCATAGCTTTAATGGCTTTTAAAAGCCTACTGTAAGATCTGCTTCTTGCACATATACCAACCAAAGTGCTAGGAAAAGCATAAGTACAATGTATTTGTCAGCTTTTTTTTTTCTTTTTTTACTACTAGAAAGGTTTTGAGAAATTTATGCACAAATTGCTCTCAGATAGCACTGACAGATGAACTGGAAGATTCCAGGGCTGCTACACCTAGAGTTGAACACATAATTCTTTTCATTTCCAATTTACAGAGGCGCTGAAAATTTGCAAGAGTATTGAGCTCTCTAAAAATCACTTTAAAATAATCTCTTAATGTGGGTAGTAGCTATCTATGTAGGGGTTCATTATGTTGGTCTCTCAATGTTAAAATTTTTTAATTTTTAATACTCACTTTATTTCTGCTTTTAGCACACAGTGTTATGGAAGGAGTCAGAGTAACACCCAGTTTAGTGACATAAAATTCTGTTAAGGAAAAAAATTTAAATTTCTCCTTTTTATAGAATAGCATTGAAACATGTATGTTATCATATGTGAAACAGATCACCAGTCCAGTTTCGATGCATGAGACAGGGTGCTCAGAGCTGGTGTACTGGGATGACCCTGAGGGATGGGATGGGGAGGGAGGTGGGACTGGGGTTCAGGATGGGGAACACATGTACACCCATGGCTGATTCATGTCAGTGTATGGCAAAAACCACTACAATATTGTAAAGCAATTAGCCTCCAATTAAAATAATTAAATTAATTTAAAAAATTTCTCCTTTTTATAGAAAAAACATACATAAGGTAATTACATGCATATCACTACCATATCTGTGGAGTGATAACAAGAAACTGATAACAGTGATCACTGCAGGAGGAAGGAGTTAGCTGACTGGAGGATGGAGGTGGAGAAAAGTGGATTCACTTTCACTCTTTATCCTGTTGTACCATTTGAATTTTGTACCATATGCATGTATTCACTATTAAAAAATAAAATTTAATTTTTAAAAAACATGCCTTTAGGGAGTGTATATAAAAAGGAAAAATGTTAGTAAATTTACATTTATTAAGTATTCACAAATTCAATTCAATAGTCAGACATTAATATAAACTAATTTTACTAGCAGAAATGAAGCATTCAAACATTTATATATTACATGATGTGAAATGGCATTCTTTTCCAACTACCAGGAAAAAATGCTAATTGATAACATTTCCTTGATTTCTAATTGAGATCAGATACTCAAAACTCATTTTCTACCTAATCATTACCTTTCCTTTAGGATTTGCTATCACACAAAAGATAGCAGGTGCCAAAAATTAAGCAAAAATTTGTGGACAACCACTAAATTGAGCAAATTCTAACCATAACATATTTTTCTACCAATTTGGAAAAGACTGTCAGTTTTGGGGTAAATGTCACGGTACAGCTCACAGAATGTTAGTGTTTCCAGGAACATAGTCTGATAACTTTGTGAATAAAATGAAGCTCTTCTAAATTGAGGCATTAATTAGGTGGGGTCAATGGAGTGTCCAAAGCATGGGCTTCTGGAAAAGATAGACGTGTTTTCAAATCCCAGCTCTCCCACATATCCCACCTGTGTCACTTTGGACATATCACTTCTGTCTCTAAAATGAGGATAATAATACTTCCCTTTCAGAGCTGTGAGGATTAAAGACAGTGTCTATAAAGTCTCCAGGATGATGGACCAAATTAGAAAGGGATCTCCAAGTTAGGCAACGGGAGAGCTCTTTCGTATCCTGACAAAAGGGAAACCATGGAAGACAAGCATGAATCCAATGAACTATCAAAAGACTGTGAGAAAACTAAAGAACTTTTACTAAAACTCCTTACTAAAGAGAAAACTCTTTATGAAACAAGGAGTTTAGTAAACTGGTATGAAGGGTTGGTGGCAGCTTGGCCTAGAGGATAGGGAGATCAGAAATAGCCAGGTTGAGGAGAGCTTTTCAAATCTGCTCTTGACTTTCCCCTACCTTGCCTTAGGAAGATCATTGTTTGCCTGAAGGCAGCAGAAACTGGCAGCAACAGTCTAGCCATCTGTTGTCAACTTGGTAACATCACTGAAACAGCACAGAAATCCCTCTATGTTAAGGAGCTGGTGAAAATGGACGCCTGCGGCCCTCTTGGGCGTTTCCTCCTCCAGCATTCTCCTAGCAACTGTCAGTGCTGGTAGATTAAAAACATCAAGAGCTTTCTCTCAGTGATGCCTCTTTTCAGGAGTTTAAAGGAGAAAGGAGTGGAGCCCTGACTAGGGGATTGGTCTCAGTAGGGACAAAAAATAGAGATGGTCAAAACTGGTTTTGTGGGGCCTGACTTGCAGCTGGCCCAGCCTGACCTTCATCTTCTTGCCTTAAATTCACTGGGAGGCACACAATCCAAGCCCTGGTCTTTAGCCTTGCCCTCACAGGGCTTGATAATTCCCCTTGTGGAATATGACCTAAAGTTAAATTAGACACTGTAAAAGGAAGACAACAAAATTTAAAACATATATTATGTGAAGGAGAATTATTAGAACCTATGCACCAAGAATAGAATAAGCATAACAAATATCCTCAAAGATATTGAAGGTATTAATATAAAGCAAAGAGTCAGACACGACTGAGCGACTGAACTGAACTGAATATAAAGCAAGAATTAGAACATAAAAAAGAATCATGTAAAATATTAGAAATGAAAAATTAATAGTTGAAATGGAAATGATGAGATAAATAACATTTATGAACTAGAAAATCAGACTGAGATGCTCTCCTAGAAGACAACTGGAAAGGTTAAAAAAATAAAAATTAAACAGCTAAGAGACATGGATGATAGAAATACCAATACTAGAATTCAGGAAATCTAGAAGACAGAAAATGAAATGTTTACACTAAGGATGATAAATATATCAGAATTAAAGAAAATCCAGAGGCCTCAGATTGAAAGGGCTCACAGATTAACAAACAGGTAGCAAGGTGAGAAGTAAGATGGAGCAGGTGAGGCCCATGGGATGCAAATTTAAGGAGGCACTTACACAATGCTGGGAGCGAGTGCCTCCTTACATTTTGCATCCTAGATCTCTCACTTGGCTCACACTCCTCCAAATCCTGCATGGTAGATAAAGAAAAAAAACTTATCTTAGACATTTTATAGAGAAATTTAAAGTCATGTGAGACAAAGAAAAAATTTTAAATGTTTCCAAAGAGGAGAGGTAGATTACCTACAAAAGAGTAAGAAGCAGATTTATATCATACTTGATAACAACAACACTGGACACATGATAACATTAATATTTTTTAAATATTAAAGGGAAAAATATTTAAGCCTGGAATTTCTATATCCAGCCAAACTGTCACTTAATTATGAAGCCAAAATAAAAAATATTTGGAGGCAAAGAAGGCCTCAGAATATTTCCCTGTAAAACAGATCACTTCAAAAAATTTCTAGAGGAAGAACTCAAGAATAGAAATAAATCAAGAAGGGTTTATGTTTAAACCCTTATGTGCCTAAGGTTTATGTTTAACTTGAGTTTAAATATCAAAGAATAAGTGAAAGTTACTATCTACTGTTATATTTAAAAATTAAAGGCTTAAGGAAAGAAATATCTTTAAATTTATAATGTTAAAACTAGAATATTAATTTAAATCAAAGTAACTATATACTCTTTTTGTATACAAAGACTCCCTTAAAACATGAAAAAGATCTACTGAAACATGAGCCCTTCAAAGGATTAACAACTGGTTTACTTGCACACTTGACATAACAATAGAATCCAGATGACAGTGGAATAATACCTTCCTGGTGTAAAAGCTAAGTAACTGTGGATCTAGAATTCTATATCCAGCTATATTTTCATTCATTAAAGAGTGAGGGCAATTCAGTTTAGACATTTTCAGACAAAGAGAGGTGAAGAGTTGGCCATTCCTGAATTCTAATGGAAAGAACTGTTTAAAGACATTGAACTAATGTGTTACATTGATGGCCCCAAAGAATCAAGCCTTCCAGTATTCACATCCTTGCACAGTCCCTCTTTAAATGTGAACTGGCCTTGTGATTAACTTCAGTCAATAGGACGAGGCAGCAGCTATATCATGCCAGTCCAGGCGTAAAATTTAAGAAAACACTGCATTCTTGAGAGCCCTGAACTGCCATGTAAGAAGTCCATCTACCCTGCTAGAGAAACCACATTCAGAGACCAAATGCAGAAGGAGAGGCCCAATCATTCCAGCATCCTAGCTGAGTCCAGTCCTCAGATGACCTATCAACTAAATTAAGTCACTCAAGTGCCCACCGATAAGATTAGCCAAAGAACTGACCAGCTGAGCCCAGCCCAGATTGCAGAATCATGAGCAAATAAAATAATTGTTGCTTTAAGCAACTAAAGGTTGGAATGACTTATTATGCAGATAACAGCCAGAAAGACTTCAGAAGGAAGTTAATTAAATAAGTTAAAATAAATCATCTTTTATATAGGACCTCCCAGAATCTTAAAAGTAGTAACTTAAAAAAAATCTTCGTGGAGACTAATAAAGGGGCAGGGAAGGCAATCTAGAGTATTACAGAAAGAAGTTCCTTACCCAGACATTATTAAAAGTAGACATAACTACCATATTCATTTATGCAAATGTATGAGATTTTAAAAGAAGCCCACAATAGTGAAGATCATCTAAGTGGGAAAACATCAAAGAAGATCTTCAAGTTCTTAGTGGTTACTTAAGAATTCAAATTGGACCCAAAATAACTACTTAAAAGAAGCCTTGTTAGATGAGGCTTCCAAAAGTAAGGCAAAGTCTATGAAAAATATTTGAAATCCACTCTCTGTTTCTTGGAAACTTCTAATTAAAATAGGAATTTTCCAAACAAGTTGGTGTCTAGCCATCTATATTTTATCAACAAAGGCAGGATTTGTTCAAGCACACAACTTGCTCCTCATATTGATGGGAACTTAGCAGTTTTTACTTTGAAAAATTTTCTTAACTTTTTGTTTGTATCTACTTAAAAAAGCATTCCTCAGTATAATTTTTCTATTAGAAACCCCATTCTTCAAAGTAGTATTCATTTTCATCTTAAATAAAAGATTATTAATGTAAAAACAACAGTACAGATTTTCAAAATACAATGAAAAAAAAAGAAACTTGAATAGTTATAGCAAGAAATCATTGTTATACCCTGATACAAAAGAAGCAACACAAACTAAAACCTATTTTAGAAAAATATTTTTAGCACTGTATCTGAATTGGCAAGAATGTTAAAATAATCAAGTAATTTATAACCAGTCAAAATTTCATTTAAGTTTGAAATACCTCCCTTATAAATTAGATCAGCTTTTCCAATTTATAAAGTTTTATTATATAAAACCAAAAGTGAACACTTACTCCTGCAGCGACTCAGATATGATGGAGTATAGCCATTTGTTGAACTGACCATGGATGGCAGCCAGGAAATTGTGTGGTGGTACAAGACATAAAGGGCACTTTCATTATCAGCACAAGATGACATTACTAAAATGCCAAAAGCCAGGCGTAATTAAGTGGGCTGATGGAAAAGAATAACTATGAGATGACTTTTGTTAGTAATGCATGTTTATATACACATTTTCTGTCTGTATGCATATATCTAAATATATACACATGTACATATACATTAAAAATCTGACATATACAGACTGGTTTATATACGCATTTTAAAATATTACATAAACTAAAATCATTCTCATCTAGTATCCAAACACCATCTAAACTATGAATAAATTGCAGGTTTATATTGTGTGTTATTAGTTTAAGTTATATTATGACTTTAATTCATATTATTCAGTAGATTATTTATTTTATCATTTAACTTAATCAATAAATAATTGTTGAGTCTGGGCATAGTGGTAGGACCTGGAATATAGTAATGATCTTGGCAATGAGAAATACCAATAAAAGAACAAGAGAGAGAGGAAGAGACAGAAAGAGGGAAAAGATAGTACAGTGATAGTAAAGAAGTTAAAATGTCTTAAAGCCTTAAGGAAAAAAAGAGAACTAAATATGACCAAAGATACTAACAGATTTGGAAGTTGGAAAGCAGATGGATAAGTGGCAATTGACTTGAGTAGGTCCCAGAAAACTGGAAGCTAAGTGCTTTTGGAGGAGGAAGTGGGGTGAAAATCAATCTAGTTCATGCCCCAGTGCTTGGCATCAAACGCTTCTGAGGCCAGGAGCATGCAAAGTGGTGCAAGTTGAAGCTGTAACCTGAAGATTGCTTGAGGGACTCCCAGATTTTCTCTCCCCTACTCCAGGCAGAGGCTTGTAGGATTCCTCTTTGAGAAAACTGACAGACCTATAGACAGTGATTATGATTGTTCCTTACGAAATGGCCAGGTCCTGCCTGTTCATCCTAGAACAAAGCCTGTGTCTCTGTCTCATCTTCCACCACATCCCTTCTTGAACCAGAGAAGAAACAGCTACTCCCAGAGAAAGTATTGGGACTGACTGGTTAGCTAACAAAAAAGTCAGTTAAGGCAAAGAATCACAGTCAATGATGAAATCATGTCTAGATATTTTAAGCAGCCCATTTACCAAAATTTTATTGAAGTGCAAAGGCATTTTCTTTGAGGAAGTGTCTGTTTGGAATTTCACTTTGTGTTTCTTGCACAAACCACACCCTGATGCATCCTTTTCAGTTCGTTTCTTTAACAGAATGGAAACTTAAGGAAGCTTTTGAAGGAAAAGGAGTACTGCGTCCTTCAAGATTTAAAAAATTCGCTCTCTCTCTTCTTTTATAGTTATTTTACCCACTCTTAATTGGCATTTTTAAGTTAGTGAATGACCTTTTAGCAAGTCTTTTCTAAAGCATTCAACTTGGAATGTTTTATAGAAAAAATTACTTTTTTAAAAAAACTCAGATCCTTGGAAGGATCTTTTAAAAACATAAATGATATCACTCTCCCTGTTTAGAGCCTCCAGTTATTTCTCATTGTTTGTAGAACAAATTTCAAATTCTTTGCTATGGTCTATGTGATCCTGTTTGACCTGCCAGATCTACTTACTTCATCTTCTGCTGGTCCTGATTTCATGGTATGGGGATTTAGAGAAGGAGTACATAACTCAGACCAGGGAGGTAGAGAATACTCTTTAAAAGTCATGTTTATTTCAGAACCAGTTTTCACCTGTGTACTTGGTTCTGAAATAAACATGACTTCCAGGAGATAAAGTAGGTAGTGTCTGATCTGTGTGTTTGTGTTAGTCGCTTAGTCGTGTCCTACTCTTTGTGACCCCATGGACTGTGGCCTGCTAGGCTCCTCCACCCATGGAATTCTCCAGGCAAGAATACTGGAGTGGGTTGCCATTTCCTTCTCCAGGAGATCTTCCCAACCCGGGTATTGAACCTGGGTCTCCTGCATTGCAGGCAGATTCTTTACAGTCTGAGCCACCAGGGAAGCTTTAAATTTTCTATGTTGTGTCTATAGAGTGATGCTAAAAGTTGAAAACTACTATGTAGTATTTACAATATATTAACAATTATATGAATTTTGTTCATTTAATGACCAAATCTTGTGCTAGCGCTACATTTCTTTCTCATTTGATCTAATGCCCGGTGCCACTAGGGGTTAAAAAAGGTTCTAGTGTACATGTCAAATAGAATCCTCTTTGCTAGGTTAAAAATGATTTCCCCTGAGATCTTTGAAGACATTAACTCCATTGTGCTCTTCCATCGGTGTTACTTAATTCCATATACTTATTCTTTAGGTGGTGACTTAGTTTTCTTTTAATGGAAACTTTTAGAATCTTTTTATAATTGTTGTTTTACAGTTTCATAGTGACGTGTAGGTGTGTCTCTTTTTTTTTTCCCTTCATATTTTGAAGTACTCAGTGGACTCTTTCAGTGGCTCTCTTTTATTTAGGAAATTATTATTTTAGAGGCTTGTGTAGAATACTGGTTATTTTTAATTTTAATATTGCTGCATGGCCTATGGGATGTTAGTTCCCCAACCAGGGATCTAACCTGTGTCTCTTGCAGTGGAAGTGCAGAATCTTAACCACTGGACTTCCAGGGAAGATCAAGTACTAGCTATTTTTGCAGGTACTAGAGTCAGAGTGAGTTCAGACACCAGTCATTTGCTGTGTAGCCTTGAGAAAATTACTTTTTAAAACTCTTAAACTCTGGTTTCTTTTGTGAAAAATGAGAGTATTAATAGTGTTGTGCTCACTCAGTCATGTCCAAATCCCTGTGACCCTCATGGACTGTAGCCTACCAGCTCCTCTGCCCATGGAATGTTCCAGGCAAGATTACTGGAGTGGGTTGCCATTTCCTACTCCAAGGGATCTTCCCCACCCAGGGATCGAACTGCATTGGCAGGCGGATTCTTTACCACTAGTGTCACCTATACTGTTAATATTATATTCCATTATGTTGCTGTGAGAATTGAATGAGTTAACATTTAGAAGGTTCATAAAGTATCTGGCAGATAGAATAGGCTTAATAAATGTTTAGGGCTTCCCTGATGGCTCAGATTATAAAGAATCTGCCTGCAATGCAGGAGACCTGGGGACACGATTGAGAGACCAACGCCTTCACTTTCAGTAAATCTTATGTGTGGATAACTCTCTCTCTCTTTTATTTTTACTCTTTTCTGGAGCTCCAGAAGAGTTGAAACTCCAAGATTGATTCTCTGTTTTGTTTTTATTCTCTCGTATTTTCTAAGGTTTTTGTCTTTGTTTTTTATGCTCTGTGATATTTTCTTGACTTTATGCTCCAAACTAAAAAAAAAATATAATTTGGCATAATTCTAATCTTTGGTTGTCCATTCATAAGTTAAGAATAGGATAGGAGACCAGTTTGAAATACTGAACTAGCTAGTGTGGTAGTTGACATCTAGCTGAGACACTGGACTCTAGCAGCCAATGTGGGGAGAGGGTAGAGTGCTCATGACTGGAGAGGTTATTTAAGTAACCCTCTAAGTCTCCCTCTACACTTTCCATTTTGCTTTGTCTCCTGACTGAGCCTTCAGACACTTCTATTTTTTCAGGCAGATTGTCTCTTCTTTGTTGTGTCTCCTATATATTCTAGATTATTGCTTCTTTGCTGTCTTTTATCCATCAACAGTCTTCCACTCCTTCTCACATGTCAGAAAGCTCTTCCTTCCATTCTTCTCACTTTTATGGGTCTTTTGTGGGTTGACTGCTTTGGTATCATGTAATAGGGTTGTGGGAGGCAGGGGATTTAGATGTTTCTGCTCAGTCTACCATCTTGAATTAGAAGTGGAAGCCTAAAAGAGACATTCCTAAAAGAGACACCATTGTTATAGATTATCTCATGGCTTGCCCTCCCTATTGATTACCTCTCTTGAGGTAGAAATCATGTTAAATATGACCATTTTCTAATATCCGACCTTCAGTCTAGCTGCCTTTTGTATCCTTAACTAGACTGGCCAGTCACTGAGGCCAGAAGGCTACAACTGAGGGACTGTTAACCTCAAAGTAATCACTCACTGTCTACTGTTCGGAAAATTTGCTGTTTATCTTGTGAACTTTTGTATAGGGTGAGAACAGAGGGGGTGCTCAATAAATACACTTTTGTTTGGACTTGATCCTGCACTTCTATTTGTTGTTAGGTCACTCAGTCATTTCTGATTCTTTGCCACCCCATGGACTGCAGCACAACAGACTCCCCTGACCTTCCCCATCTCCCAGAGTTTGCTCAAACTCATGTCCATTGAGTTGGTGCTGCCATCCAACCATTTCATCCTTTGTCGTCCCCATCTCCTGCCCTCAGTCTTTCCCACTATCAGGGTCTTTTCCAATGAGTTGGCTCTTTGCATCAGGTGGCCAGAGTATTGGAGCTTCAGCTTCAGCATCAGTCCTTCCAATGAATATTGAGGGTTGATTTCCTTTAGGATTGACTGGTTTGATCTCCTTGCTGTCCAAGGGATTCTCAGGAGATTTCTCCAACACCACGGTTCAGAAGCATGAATTCTTTGGTACTTAGCCTTCTTTATGGTCTAAATCCCACATCCATACACGACTACTGGACAAAACCATAGTTTTGACTATATAGACCTTTGTCAGCAAAGTAATGTCTCTGCTTTTTAACACGCTGTTTAGATTTGTCATAGATTTTCTTCCAAGGAACAAGCATCTTTTAATTTTGTGGCTGCAGTAACTATCCACAGTGATTTTTGGAGCCCAAGAAAATAAAGTCTGTCACTGTTTCCATTATTCTCCCATCTATTTGCCATGAAGTGATGGGACCAGATACTATGATCTTAGGTTTTTGACTGTTGAGTTTTAAGCCAACTTTTTCACTCTCCTCTTTCACTTTCATCAAGAGGCTCTTTAGTTCTTCACTTTCTGCCATAAGGGTAGTGTCATCTGCATATTGAGGTTATTGATACTTCTCCTGGCGAGCTTGATGCCGGCTTGAAGACTTGCTAAATGGAGAAGGAAATGGCAACCCACTCCAATATTCTTGCTTGGGAAATCCCATGGACAGAGAAGCCTGGCGGGCTACTAATGCAGTCCATGGGTCAAAAAAGAGAATTATTAAAAATTGTATTCCAAAATAAACCCTTAAACATACATAGGCTGCAGTTTTTTATTGGAAGTATTCTAGTTAATTAATACTGATGAAGATTCACATTCGGGACAAGAGCTAACAGAAATGGTTCTTTCTTTGTAGGTAATTACCTAGGCTCTCCCCAGACCATGTTAAACTGCCACTCAGCCTTGAAAATGTGAAGCACTATTATCTCTAAACATGTATTGATATTAGTGTCATTGATCAAATGCAATTCACGTAAGTGAAAGAACTCAAGTGAATCTTTTTTTTTTTTGGTAGTCATTTGGGGGAGGAGGGAGCCATGTTTTACTTCATTTCAACAGTAGAGTCAGTTGACCTAGACTTTTTTAGTTGGCTTAGAAAAATAGAAATCATTCCTCATTATGGTAAAAGTAACTTATTAAATGTGGGGGCGGGGGGAGGCTTGCTAAAAAAATCCTACTCCTGTGGTGGAGATGAGTAGGATTGGGTTAAGAAACAGAAACAAATTGAAATAAATGTGAAAGACTTATATAATGACACCATCAGGTAAAACAAATTTTAGATCTCAAAATATATGAATAGTGTATAGAACAGTATTTCCTAAATTATGTTTTGTGAGATATCAGTCATGTAGATGATCTTCTGAAAAGGATGAAGTTGTCTTTACATTCAAACATAGCATACTTCATTCCTCTTCTTGGAAATTCATTATGCTTATGCTTAGAATAAGGGTTTTAAGAGTTCTGTAGTAAGAAAAAAAACTGTTTAACTTTATAAATTCAGTTTTCCCCTTTTCCCTGTTTTTTTTTTTTTTTTGAGCAGTATCTATAAACATCATAAAAACTAGTGTCCCTCAGTGTTCACTTTGAGAAATACTGCTTGTTAGAGTTGCCTCCTATTTTAACAGCTACAGTTTTAAAAGTTTACTGGCAATAATGAGCAGAATGCCACTATATTTCTAACTTGGAGGCTAGTGTTTCAATGATCATTATAATTTTTATTGTGTTATATTAAACATGTTTAGAGCTAACTTGTCCACCAGGAAGGGATGAGAAACAAACTTGTCAAGGGCTGCACTTGCTGCATATATATTTTCAACTCCTGTAGAGGACTGTTTTTTCCCAGGAGGTATAAGCACATCTAATACATCTTAATTTGAGAGCAGTAACTTGAGACAATGGAGACGTGCTAACCTTACCTATTCCGTAAGAAGGCTTTTGCAACTTGCTGTATTTGACTGGAGAAACCAATGGACATGCTGGCTTCCTAAAGTCACTCCTCTGGGTGCTCTTAGTGTCATAAGGTGGGGGGAAGGGGTCTTCCAGTCCCTTACCATGTGACCACCAGTCACCCTTCATGGGAAAGAAAATGGAAACATAAAGTTGGATATTATAAGATATTTTCATGTGCTATTTGATGTCTGTGAATGTACAGTAATTTGATTCAACAAGTTACTGGATTTTTCTAGTACTAACATACAGTTCTGAAATCTAGGAATAAATATATTGAATATTTTCACAAAGGCTATATTTCTTAAAAGGCATCTAAAAATGCATTATCACATAATTTTAGCTAAAATACAGCTGCTAAGTTCTTATACTACCTTCTATCAACAGATGAAGTGGTAAAAATCAACAGAACAGTTATATGTTTCTATGTTTTCAGTTATATATATATACGTACACATGTATGCCTATGTATTAACATATAGTAAACATGATTTAACCTAAAATTTTACATTCTGTTCTTTTCCTTTCAGCAATACAAATAATGTATTATCATCTAAGATGACGGTTTTTAAAGTTTTTATTCCATGACCCCTACCACAAAATACATTTTATGTCATACAAGAGTACCTACTGCATACATCCACATAAAACTAGAGGTTTCACAAAACAATACTTATTTTTATGACATGCAGTGCACTTGGCTATTTTTCTATTATATTACTTTTCTATTTTCATTTCATAAAGCTGGTTGCAGTCCATATAGATTTGTAACTCACTAATGACTCAGTTTGAAAAATTTTGTTCTAAGCAGAAATATCTCCAGTGTTACTGAATTTTTCATAATAAAGCATGACCTAACTATGAAGCAAGTTTAGATTCTACATTAGCACATATGACAATTTGATCTCTTAGAAGCTGAGAAAGCAGTGAGGTGAATTGTTACTTGTCTTAGAACTGACTAAAAAAGTTTTCATCTGGTTGATCAGATAGAAGAGAACCTTGGGAAAAGGAAACTGTGATACCTCAGAGTTCTTGGATATTAGAGAAGGAGAGTAACCTTGGGTATATTCAAACAGCTACCCGGGGCTTTAAAGGAAGAGATCAGCCTTTTAAAAAATCAACTGTTATTGCACTGTCAGAGACTTTAAAATATGATTCAAGGGTGATATATATGAAATTCTAGTAAGTTAAATTCTGAAAATACAATTGAAGCTGCATTGATTTAGAAAAGAAGACATCTAAAGAAACCTATATAGCTATATTGGGGAGTTAGCTTTCAACTGAGCTTAGTTTCCAAAGAGACCTGTATGTGTAAAAAGGTGCACAGTAGCAGATTCAAAGAAAACATACTCTAATGGAGTCATCTTATCAAGGAGATTTGCAAGAAACTTAGAAATTTACGAAAATACCAAAGGAAGCAAAAATAGGGTATTCTGGGGAAAGAAATCTGTTATAGCAAGAAATCACAGAAAAGCTTAGAATTTGGAGAAGGGTACCCTGTTTACAGCTAAAGTCAGAGCTATTCAATCCGAGGTTCTTCCTTAGGAGAAATTATCTTCAAACTGAAAAGATGGGATGGGGAGTTCCCTGATGGTCCAGGGGTTAAAATTTCACACTGCCAGTGTAGCGGGCAAGGGTTTGCTCCCTGGTTGGGGAACTAAGATCCCACACACTGCTTGGCATGGCCAAAAGATTCAATTATTTATTGATTGATTTTTGACTCTGCTGGGTCTTCATTGCTGTGCTGGCTTTTCTTTCGTTTCAGCAAGCAGGGGCTACTTTCCAGTTGCAGTGCACTGGCTTCTCGTTGTGGTGGCTTCTCTTGTTGTGGAGCACATTTGTTGTGGAGCACTGGCTTCTCTCATTTCTGCGCAGAGCTCTAGAGAGGGCTCTGCAACTACTCACGGGGTTCAGGAGTTGTGGTTCCTGGGCTCTAGAGCACAGGCTGAGTAGTTGTGGTACATGGGCTTAGTTGCTCAGTGGCATATGGGATCTTCCCAGAACAAGGACTGAACCTGTGTCTCCTGCATTGGCCAGTGGATTCTTTACTACTGAGCTACCAGGAAAGCCCCCAAAAGATTTAAAAAAAAAAAAACATAGGATGGACATGGGCCGAAGACCATGTGCATGAACTAAGCCCTCCACAGTTGAAAAGAGTTAGACCTCCCTTTGCAACTGGTAATGAGGACCAGTTTCCAGGTCAGTAACAACCTGTAACCAGAGGTAAACATGAATAAGTTTGCAGAAATCAAAGAATTTTGGAGAGTAGCAAAAACCGGCTAATGCCTCATTTTTCAGAATGAACTTAAAGGTGAATTGCAAAAAAGACTACTTGATGTAGATCCTAGGAATTCTAGAACAGATCACTACACAGATGGCATCTGCTCACTCTCCGGCTGAAAACAGTCTGGTCTTACTGTCGTCAGAGTGCCTGCGTCTTGCTCTTCTCTACTCCGATTACTGTGGTGCTTGTGCCCCGGGGTCTAGGCCTTCTCGCCCTTATTCTCAGCACAGGTATTGAGGTGTGTACCAGTTCTACGAGGTGTGTACACACACTGTACAGATGAGAAGACTGGTGGCAGATGAAGTAACTTCCCCACGGTGTATCTCTACCAGGTAGCAGAGCTGACCCGATTCTGCCCCCATCTACTGGGGTGAGCCTCTCATTTCTGTGCTGACTGCTATCGCAAATCTGCTGTGGAAGGCAAAGCCAAACACCAAGTTGTTTAAATTATTTCAAAAATAAAAAGAGGCTCTAAGTAAATATCTTGAGAAAGATCTTCTATGATACGGTTTGTTTTTTTTTTAAGATTATTAATATTGGCTGTGCTGATTTTTCATTGCTATGCTGGTTTTTCATTGCTGTGTTTGGGCTTTCTCCAGTTGTGAATGAGTTGAGAGCTACTCTCTATAGGTGGTGGTGGCTTCTCTTGTTGTGGCCCCCAGGCTTAGTTGTTCCATGGCATGTGGGATCTTCCCAGACCAGGGATCAAACCTGTGTCTCCCACCCTGGCAAGCAGATTCCAGCCAGTGGACCACCAGGGAAGCCATATGATAAGGTTTTAAGGTATATTCTTTATATCATCTTCTGTAGATCAGAAATTTATTTTGCTAACACCCAAGTTACTAGAGCAGTGACTCTGGAATGAGTGAATCACTATGTCTGGTAGACTTCAGTTTTTTTCCTTAAACCAGAATGTAGTGCAAAAGCTAGCCTTAAAGCAGAGATTATTCACCTTTCAAGAAAACTTGAATTTAGAATTTTACCAAAATGGTCTCTCTGGTTTTACAGATGCATATAAGGAAAATAATGAGCAATTTTTCCTGTTGTGATTGATGATTTTAAGACCCTTGGGGTTGGTGAGTGTTCTGATTAGTGTCATCAATTGGATGAATCCTCACTTCAGGAGAATGAAATCCTACAGTTCAAAAACTTTTTTTTTTATCTTTTCTATTTCTGGATAGTTTGCCCTATGCCCCAGAAGTCTGGTTCCTTCCTAGAAGACTGAAAGCATGTATGCATCCAGATATATGTGCATGCCCTTTTGGTCCAAGCATTTGCTCAAACAGATTATAAAGATTAAAGGTAAAGGTGGAGGCTTATTTTTTTTCCTTTACCTCACACTGAAGGAGAGGACTAAGGATAAAACTTTATCACTCTGTGTACCATCACTTACACTGGATTGTGAGGGGCTGATGTGGAGTTATTTATGATAAAGGAGACTGGAAAAGGCCCTCTCTGTAATTGCTTTGTCTAGGTTTTGGGGGTCAGACCACATCCTGCAGATTGTAGAGGGAGTTTTGCCTAAAGAAAAAGTTCCCCAAACTTTGGACCCAGAGAGAGGATGAAGTCCTCCCTTCCAGCCCGGGGTCCCTGCCCCAGGATGACCAGCACAGGGGCTCCATGGTAGGAAGGTGCCCGGAGATTCCTAATGACAAGACTCACTATGATGCAGGCTCCTGGAAGGCCCGAGAGCTGTTGTACTGCCGGCCTCTTGGCTACACCTGGAAACCACTGTGAGGCCATCTCTGTATTATACTTCTGTCATCCCAGTATCTTCAGTAAAATTACTTCCATTCTTTGAGAAACTGAGGGAGAATCCTGGGGGATATAGTAAAGCAAGTGGGATATCCTGGAGAAACTCGTTAAGAGAATGTTAGAGGTGGTAAGCCAAGCTCTAGAGCAGCCTGGCCAAGATTTCTGCTGGTGATGATGGGGCTGTGGTGATGCGGGTGCTGTCTATGGAACATAACATTATACTGTAGGGATTCCTAGGGAAATACAGACTTTTGACAACAACTTACACATAGATCATATGTTTTTTAGTAGACCTCCGTGGCTTTAAAAAATTTGTTGTGTTGTGGTAAACACTAGAGTTACATTGTATCCACATTCCTCTGTATTTTGTTGTGGATCAGAAAGCAAGCTGAAAAAAATACCTCTTTTTAAGCAATTCATACTTTGCTCAATAACAGTTACTCTTTTTTTTTTTAATAGTGAAAACTTTTATATTTGGAATTAGCCAGCTGGACTCAGTTTAAATGATCCCAATTTTGTGGGCAGCATCCAAAGCAGCATAGTCAGGAGCCAGTCAAACACACGCCTTCTTCTCTCCATCAGGCCTGCTCTGGGTGTGCCCTCAGCCATGTCAGTGTCATAGAGCTTCCTCACAGCCTGTGTAGTTTGGTGCTGTTTGGCCTTGACATCCACAGTGAACACCCGTGTGTCTTGCCCTCTGTTTTCTTCACGGCTGACTCGGTGGTGAGGGGGAATCTGATGATGGCATAGTGGTCAGCTGTGTTTCTCCTAGGGGCGCTCTTACAAGGATACTTGGGCTGCCTCCCAAGCTGCAGTGTTTTGGGCCATTGGAAGGTGGGTGACCTCCAGATCTTCTTTTGTTGGTGGCTGTGGACGCCTTTCAACACTGCTTTCTTGGCCTCAAAGCCTTTGCTTTGGCTTCAGCTTTGAGAGGGGCAGGGGCTTCCTTCTTCGCCTTCGGCACCACTTCCGGGAAAAGGCAACAGTTATCCTTGAATTGTGTTCTGTGGAATACTAGTTCTGCAGCATGTTAGTAAGTATTATATAAAAGAGGTTTCCATAGTTAAATAGATTTGACAAATACTAAGATAAGCAAGTTAAACAAGCTCACCACAGGATTTCTCACAGCCTTTATCTACGGATGTGAATTGTGAAGCTCTCAGAAGGGTATTTAAAAATACAGCTTTTCCACAGTATATTTGACTTTGAAGCTTTATTTTGTTGAGCACATAGCCAAAGGTTAGTGCTCCAAAAAATACAATTTATAAAACACTGACCTAGTATAATTGTCTTTGAAATATCAATATTTACCAATATTTAAAAATATAAGACAACCAAATTAGTTTTCATTGGAACTAACAGAGCTAAAACTTGTTTTTACTTTTTCTGATATCACCAATTTGATGTCCCTGTGTAGAACTATATAATTGATTATTTAATTTAAAAATCTTGCAAATAAGTAAAATCAACCAATCTGGTATGCTAAAGACATTTTCTTAAAAAAATACATAACAGATGTATGTCAATTTAAATATTCAAGTAACTTTATTTTCTTTACTCATTTAAAGCCATTATTACTATAAATCAGTTAATTTTTAAAAATCAAGGTAAACTTTATTTATTTATCTATTTATCTCATTTATTTATTTCACATTCACACACAGGGCTGTGGTGTGCTGTTTCATGACATGAATAGTTGATGTTATCTGTGTAAAGAGAGCTCACAAAAAGCAATCTCCATTTAAATGTTAAATTAAATCGGAACTATACCTAACCTTCCCTGGAGTAGGAAATGGCAACCCACTGCAGTGTTCTTGCCTGGAAAATTCCATGGACAGAGGAGCCTGGTGGGCTACAGTCCATGGGGTCGCAAAGAGTTGGACATGACTAGGCACACCTAACCTTACATGGCAAAGGGACTTTGCAGCTATGACTAACGATCTTGGAAAGGAGAGATTATTCCAGATTATTTTTTTCTAAGGATCCCAGCATAATCACAAGGGCCCTTAGAAGAATGAGGCAGGGAAGTCAGTCAGAGATTTGAAGATGCTGTGTTGTTGGCTTTAAAGAGGGGTTTGTGAGCCAAGGAATGCAGCAACCTCTAGAAGGTGGGAAAGACAATGAAGTGGGTTCTTCCTTAGATCCTGGTGAAGGAACCAGCTCTGCCAGTGGCCAATAAGATTGACTGTGGACTTTTGAGCTTCGGAACTGTTGAGAATAACTTTGTGTTGCTCTAAGCTCTGGTTTTAAGTTTGTGGTAATCATTAATAGCAACATAGGAAACTAATACAATAAACCTCAACAAACCTGATTCTAAAAAAAAAATAATGGAATATATTTAATATAATAGTGAATGAAAGTGTGATTTGGCTAAACCGACAGTCCTGGGTCAGAAACGTGACTGTGACATTTGCTTACTCTGTAATCTCAGGTTATGTTAATTTACTATATTAGAGTATGTTATCACTAAACTATTTCCAATAACACCTCCTAGAAATAGTTGTGCAGATTAAAGGATATAATTTATATAAAACTCTTAGCTCATTCCTAGCACATCACACACTTTCAATAAATGGTAGCTATTATTTTATAGAAAGTATTTGAATTACTAAGTATCATGGAAATTTTTATATTATAATATCTGTCACAAATACAATATTATAGAAGAGATTTCTTCAATAGCCCCTCCTCCCCCTAAGCATTGCTGAGTGACTATAATCTGACCCAGTTGAGAAAAAAATTATTTGGATTCCTTCTATACACACACATTGTTTGTATGCAAAAATGATCTGTGAGTATTGTTCCAGATTACTGCTTTTAAATATTGAATTATAAAAAGTATTAGTCTCTGTCACATCCTTTAAGTAGTCTGTGACAAAATGATCCTGCAAAACATTTCTGAATCTAAATCTATATTTGTATGTAATGAACATCAATCCAACCTGATTTTCTGGCTCTTTTTTGACGTCTATGTAGGGAACTGGTTCATTGCATGTTCTTACATTTGTGTTAATGAATTTAGCATAATATACACGTCCTCTCCCAACACATGGTTTTGAATGTTGAATACTTTTTCCAGGTTTTTTTTCATGTTTGAATTCTTCTTTTTCAGTTACATACAGTATACCAGCATCTTCTATTTTATGCTGTCTGAAAAACAGAATTAAATAGTATATCCTTTATTACAATGAACAATTCAGTGCTGATTGATGATTATATAAAATAAGATTTAAATATATTTCGGTGTCAAGACAATTTAGGCTTTATTAATAAATATTGAGGCTGGTGCAATTAAAATTTGAGAAGGTATCCTCTCATTTGAAATCATATAAAAGATAAAGATATTTGTTTTAATCGTGATTCTTTATTACTATTATACCAATGCAGTGTACAGACATTTGCTTGTAGTAAAGAAAGGGTAGTGATTTGATCATTCTTACAAATCATGTTTACAGTATTTATTCAGGTGCCTATGTCACATGTTAATTTTAATTCATCTTCTTTAAGTTAGTTATGTAGTAAATTTATTCATCTGGACAAGGTGACAAAGCCATCTATTTAGTTTTAAAGCCTCACCTAGCAGACTTACAAAAGCTACCAAATGACCACTATTATTTGTCTTTTCAGGAAGAGACCACTGTGCAGACATCAGAACAGCTAATTCAATCTCATCATTTTTTGCTTCTAATGATTACCCTGGAATAAAAATAAAAAGTATTGCTTTTTTTCAAATGTTATAAATAAAAATATTTTAAAGGAATAGTTTATAAAGTTTTTCTCCTTTCAAATGAGTAATAGACTTTATAAAAAGTGCTTTTTTAAAATTTCAGATACTTGAAAAATAAAGGTAAGAACAAAATATTGAGTTTAGATACTTTTTATATAGAAAAAAATCAAAGCCCTGACCCATGGAAGGTGAGTGAATAAGATTCAGAATTTATAGAGAAAGTGAGTAGTTCGGTTTAGCCTTGTCCATGGCCATACCTTACTTCAAACCAAAGCCAAGTCCATCTCTTCTATCTTGTCACTTTTTCCAATTAGAACCCTCTAGTGCCTTTCCATTGCATTTATGATAAAACACTTCGTCCTTATCATAGCTCTGAGACCCTGTGTGACCCTGCTCCAGCTAATCTCTTCAGCCACTCAAGCCACTCTCCCTTCCCTTTTGCAGCCAGACTGCCTACCTTCAATTCCCGGAACACACTAGTCTCCTCTCCCCTCAGGGCATCTGCTGGACCCCAGCTCCCTGCGCAGTTCCCGACTCATTACCATTTAGGTCTCCAGCTGAAAAGTCACCTCCTCAGGAGCTTTTGGGCTTCCCTAGTGGCTCAGTGGGTAAAGAATCCAGAAGCTTTTCCTAGACTTTCCCCTCCCACACCATGTATTCTCTGCTTTAGTACTTTGTTCATTTCTTCCATAACACAAACTACAATTTATTATTTATGTACCTATTTTTGTTTACTTGTTCTAGTAAGCACTACAAATGTCCTTTAAAAGCCATTAAGTTCCATGAAGGTGATGACTGGGTTTCATTCATCATTATGTCCCCATCACCCAGACCAGTGTCTTGCCACTATACTGTCCACACATTTCTGGTGAATCTGCTGGACTTGTTTGTCACTCTGCCTTTATGTTAGCTGTACACACCCAACCCTCACCCAGAACATACACAATATTCAGGACCCTTGGATTCCAGTTCCCTGTGTCCCAACAGAAGTTACTCTCTGTGTTTGGAAAAAATGATTACTGGTAGGGTAAAAGTGTCTGCCTGCAATGCGGGAGACCTGGGTTCGATCCCTGGGTCGGGAAGATCCCCTGGAGAAGGAAATGGCAACCCACTCCAGTATTCTTGCCTGGAGAATCCCATGGACAGAGGAGCCTGGGGGGCTACAGACCACAGGGTCGTAGAGTCGGACACAACTGAGCGACTTCACGAGAACGAACGAAAGTGTAAATCACTTCAAAGGCTTTTTCTGTTATCTTTTCAGAAATGAATTTATTTAAAGGCCATTATTTATCATCGTAGACTTCTGGCATCAGTTTTTTCCAATGCTTCTCAGAGTTGTAACCCAACAGTAGATTTGTACTAGAATCAGGTCCCTAAGGAAAGGACTGGCTGTTTGCTCACATATTGATACAGTCATTTGATTAAGTATTTGTGGTCTGAGTGGCTCTAGATTGACTCATAAATGTGAAATATGGAGTTCTTAGTTATCTCTTACTAGAAAGAAAGCACAGTTAAAAATACTGCTGCTGCTGCTGCTAAGTTGCTTCAGTCGTGTCCAACTCTGTGCAACCCCATAGACGGCAGCCCTGGGATTCTCCAGGCAAGAACACTGGAGTGGGTTGCCATTTCCTTCTCCAATACATAAAAGTGAAAAGTGAAAGCAAAGCCACTCAAGTCATGTCCGACTCGCAGCAACCCCAGGGACTGCAGCCTACCAGGCTCCTCCGTCCATGGAATTTTCCAGGCAAGAGTACTGGAGTGGGATGCCATTGCCTTCTCCGGTTAAAAATACTAGTGGGCTCTGAAGCAAGTCAGACCTGGGTTGGAACCCCCACTCTGCCATTTACTGTCTGAGCTTTGGTTTCCAATTCTTTGCATGGTAAGGACAATACCTATCATAAGACATGTGAGAATAACATTAAATAATTCATTCTTTCAATAAATATTTGAGTTATATGCTCCATGCTGTTTGAGGCACTGAGGATAGAGAAGCAGCAAAGTGAACAGAGCTTACATTTTAGCAGGTGCAGGCAGTTGAGAAATAAAAAGTAAAATATATAGTCTGTTAAGTACTGAGGACAAAAATAAATCAGGGAATGGGGGAAAGAAGTCCGTGTATATGGGAGGTAGGTGGCATTTTTAGATAAGGTGGAGGATGCATTATGAAGGTGGCAATGAAAAAAGATAGGAAAGAGGGGAGAGAGTAAGTGGGTATTTGAGGGAGTGTATTCTAGCAAGCGAACTGTAGCTGCCAAAGCTTTGCAGCAGAAGTACCTGACCTTAGGACAGCACTTTTTCAAGCGTGGTTCCTGGAGTAGCAGCCCTGGCATCAGTTGTCAATTTGTCAGAAATGTAAATTCAAGAGCCCCCTCCCTAAGCTACCAAATCAATCTCTGGGGCAGGTTCCCAGGAAACCCTAGGTGATTCTCATATACATTGAAATTTGAGAATGACCATTTTAGAGAAACAAAAATAGGCTTTGGAAGCAAATAACCTGGCTCCACGACATAACAAACTGTAACAAGCTGCTTGATTGAATAGTTCTCAAAATTTAGGGTACATCAGAATCACCTGGAGGCTTTGTTAACACCCAGTTATCATGCCCTTCTAGAGTTTCTGATATGGTGCATCTGTGGAGAGGAGGGGAACCCCTCCCCACCCTGAAGAATGTGCATTTTGAATAAGTGCTCAGGTGATGCTGATGCTGTTCTGGGGACCACACTCAGAAAGTTACCGCAGATGTAGCAGGGAGGCCTCAGTGCTGGAGCAGAACCCTGTCAGAGGGGGGCAAGTCCAGACAAGGCCAAGGAAGGCAAAGGACACATTGTGTAGGCCCCAGTGGCCATTGTAGGAGCCCTGCCTTTTCCTCTGCAGTGGCCAAGGATGAACAGGAATCTAAATTTATGCTGTAAAAAGACCACGCAGAACGCTGCCTTGAGTGGGAATGACGGTAGAGATGCTGGGTCGTGGTGGATTCTGCATTTATTTTCAAGGTAAAGCCTACAGAATTTGCTAATAAATTAGATGTCAGGAGGAATGGGTGATTCAAGATGGTATTGTGTCAAGAATTTTAGGCCAAGCAATGCATGTAAAGTGCCTGATACATTGTAGGCGCTCAGTAAACAGTGAGTTTTAATAAGTATTATTGCACTCAAATCTAGAAGTTAGAGTAGGAAAGGGGATTGGCAGAGGAAAGGCCCTGATGGCTTGAAGACACGCTTCACATCTCACTTAATCCTCCCCCCGAGGGAAGAAAACATTTTCAGAAGGGGAAATAGAAAGCCAATGCTCAGCACTTACTGCTGCTTATCCTCCTTTCCCTCCATGGGCTCCTACGGTCTGACTCCAGGCAATAAGGAGCCTCACGGGAAAACCATGGACCAAACCCTGCCAGGAAAGGGACGCTCGGAGAACCTGCGACTGTGACTTGTGCGTTGCTAAGCGACAGCAAGCTGGGCAGGAGGCCTCGGAAAGCGTGGGAGTGGCGGGAACAGGACTGCGCAGGCGCAGTAACCCCGTGGGCGCCTCGGAGAGCGGGTGAGGCTGGTGATGGGGAGGGAGTGGCTGGCTGGATCTGTCTGTGTACTTCCCGGACCCGCTGCAAGCTCCGCTGCCTATATCCGGCCAGGCGGGATATTTATCAGGGCCCAGTCTGTCTTTTGGGATCATCAAGGGGCGATTCCGGGCTCCCGCTCGGCCCCTGGTGCGGGGTGAGGGGCTGAGTTATTCGCGTCTCTGCATCGCCCGCCCTCTAGAGCCCCGCAGGACGCCGCCCTGGTTTTGCCCACGTCTGCCAGAGCTGGTTCCAAAAGGGCGGGCAGGCAGGCAGGAGAGAAGCTTGTTTTCCCATGATCCGTGAAATACTGTGCAAGTCATGATTTGCTGCTCCTGAGCTGCTTAGTCTTTGCATGAGAAAGCTTGGCTGTCGCTGTTCTCCACGATTTCTGACACATCCTCCTTACCCTGGCTGGCGGCAAACAATAAAATAAAGCAAGGGAACACTCATCTCCTACAAATGAGACTCTCCACATTGTGGGCATCTGCTCCAGCCTGAGCCGTGTTCAGAATCAGGTAGAGGGGGCTGGAGGCTGTGGCAGCAGATCGTGGCTTGTACATATAGCCCTTATCCAAAAAGAACAAGCTCCTGAAAGAAGCAGCTGATGACTTGCGTCCACTGCTGTATATTGGACTATGCACATGCATATATTTTGTAACCCAGCCTCAGTCTTGGTATGTGTTTACATTTACCTTGAAAGATACGGGACAGCAGAGGTTTGTTGAAGTAGGATAGCAGGAATCATTGTACAGAAATGAGCTTAAGCCCTAAGAGGAAGAAGAGTAAATGAATACAAGTTTGATAGGTAGTGGGCTTCCGTGATAGTTCAGTTGGTAAAGAATCCACCTGCAGTGCTGGAGACTCCAGTTCAATTCCTGGGTTGGGGAGATTCCTGGAGAAGGGAAAGGCTACCCACTCCAGTCTTCTGGCCTGGAGAATTCAATGAACTGTATAGTACAGGGGGTTGCAAAGAGTCGGGCAGGACTGAGCAACTTTCACTTCCACTACCTAGACACCTGAGTGTGGACCTTGTTGATAAAAAGACGGGAGTGTGTGTGAGTATATGGTTATATGTATGTGTATTCAGAGTTAAGGAGAAGATGAGTAAATGTGTATGAGGAGAGTGGGTTGAAATAAAAAGCATGGAACTAACAGTAAGCGAACTCCTGCTTGGGAGCCCAGCATTTGCTCTGCACTGAATTAAGTGCCTCATACTCACCTATTAAGTTAGGTTGTATCCTAACTATTAAACTGTGGTTAGGAGCATAGGCCTTGGCGGCATCAGTGTTTGAATTCTGATTCCACTATCGAGTAGCTGGTTCAGTTGAGTGAATATTCTGACTTCTCTGAGCCTCAGTTTCTTCACAAAATGGGGAAAGAATAACGTAACGTTTTGTGAAGTTTTTTGCGAATTTTCCAACAAACTGTGGAAAATTCTTCAAGAGATGGGAATACGAAACTACCTGACCCGCCTCCTGAGAAGTCTGTATGCAGGTCAAGAAGGGACAGTTAGAACTGGACATGGAACAACAGATTGGTTCCAAATTGGGAAAGGAGTACGTCAAGGCTATATGTTGTCACCCTGCTTATTGAAGTTATATGCAAGCTGGAATCAAGATTGCTGGGAGAAATATCAGTAACCTCAGATATGCAGATGACAGCACCCTTACAGCAGAAAGTGAAGAAGAACTAAAGAACCTCTTGAAAGTGAAAGAGGAGAGTGAAAAGTTGGCTTAAAACTCAACATTCAGAAAACTAAGATCAATGGCATCTAGTCCCATCACTTCATGGCAAATAGGTGGGGAAACAATGGAAATGGTGAGAGACTATTTTTTGGGGCTCCAAAAGCACTGCAGATGGTCACTGCAGCCATGAAATTAAAAGACTCTTGCTCCTTGGAAGAAAAGCTGTGACCAACCTAGACAGCATATTAAAAAGCAAAGACATTACTTTGCCAACAAAGGTCCATCTAGTCAAAGCTATGGTTTTTCCAGTAGTCATGTAGGATGTGAGAGTTGGACTGTTAACAAAGCTGAGCGAGGAGAAATTCATGCTTTAGAACTGTGGTGTTGGAGAAGACTCTTGAGAGTCTCTTGGACTGCGAGGAGATGAAACAGTCAGTCCTAAAGGAAATCAGTCCTGAATATTCATTGGAAGGACTGATGCTGAAACTGAAACTCCAATACTTTGGCCACCTGATGCGAATAACTGACTCATTGGAAAAGACCCTGATGCTGGGAAAGATTGAAGGAGAGAGGAGAAGGGGACGACAGAGGATAAGATGGTTGGACGGCATCACTGACTCGATGGACATGAGTTTGAGTTAGCTCCAGGAGTTAGTAATGGACAGGGAAGCCTGGCATGCTGCAGTCCATGGGATCGCAAAGACCTGGACGCGAATGAGTGACTAAACTGACTTGCGAAGTGTAGATGGTTTAACTCAGGAGCACGGAGAGGGGAGCCAAACATATACTAAGTCCTCAGTTATTATTAGCTATTATTTTTACTGAACAATTTGATCTGCATATACCACCAGATGTCTTAAGACTCAGTCAACTCTCATCATTCCATCTACTTTCTATTCCAGTCTTCACCAATCTCTTGAAGCACCTAAATCCTCTCACCATCAGGGATAATCTCAATTGTTTGATAGGAAAAAAGAAAAGGAGTTTTCTCAACTTTCTGTCTCTCCAAACAACATATTCACCTGCATTCATACAGGATGACAGTTGTTTGATTCTATTTTGAGTCATATAGCATTAGTCTAAAATATAAGTGTATTTATGTCAGTCTCTTTCTAGCTGTTAAATAGTTCATGTATGTGTAGGTTTATTAAGAGATATAAGGAAGGTTATTTAAAAAGAAATTGTGCCTTTTATCTAGTGTGTTTCACTTTTTCTATTTCTATTCAGTGCTTACATTTCATTTAGTCTGTTTCCCAGTTTCTCTGTCTCGCTTTTTTTTTTTTTTTTTGGATGTTCTTTGTCAAGCCTTTATCAAGCATAGGCCTTTGTATACATATATATATAGTGTATGTAACATACTATATATATTTTAGAAAACATGAATTTTTGCCTAGCTAAAAAATTTTTGACATTTTGATTCTACTTGTTTAACTTAGTATGAATAGAATGCTAGATTTCTAATAAAAAAAAACAGATACACAACAAACAACAAAGGTTTACTATATAGCACAGGGAACTATAGTTGGTATCTTGTGATAACCTATAATGGAAAATAATGTGAAAAGTAATATACGTGTATGTATATAACTAAATCACCTTGCTGTAAACTTGAAACATTGTAAGTCAACTATCTTTAATTATATATATATATACACACACATATATATATAAAGAAAAAAAGGTATTCTGCCAACCAACAAGGAAGTCACAATCTGTTTATGGATACAGGAAGAAATTCTGAACCTCAATGATATTATATAAATCATAGTCACAAATTTTCAATTTCAGTACTGATAATAATACAATATTATAAAAATGTGCTCATCATTTATTATTGAAACATCCTCTGCAGTACACTGAAAAATAATATGGATTTTTATAATAACTATTGACATTTTTATGTAGAAAAAAGTACTGACGTGCTATTAGTTTTTTCTACCATCAACTAGTTAACCTGACCTAGCAGAGACTCTTTAACCTCTCTGATGTGAATTATCACTTCTAAAGAGAGAGAGATTAGATTGTCTTTATGATCCGTTCTAGCTGTAAAATACAGTGATTCTGTTGGAAATTTTTTGTCTGAAAATCAATGAACACACATGGAGTTTTCTCATTTGTGTTAGGTAATTTGGATACTTGTCAGCGAAGAAGAATTCAAAGTGGTGTACTTAAATTGTGCAAGATAAAAATACCAGTGCTATTTGAGCTAGAACACCATATGTGAGGAAACACAATAGGATGGAAATTGCTCATCCAAAATGTTATAGATGCAGAAAATTGTCAACACTTTTTTTCGAACCATAGGAAAATGCCAAAAATAATGAAGGTACGGTTGTATAACCTGATGGGAAAGCTGAGGCTCAGGAAAGCTCCTGCTGCCTCTCAGTTCTTTCTTCAGTGATGGGATACAGGTGAGGATCTCAATTGAGAATACGGCAAATAAACAAAGCTGTCTCTAATTCTGTTCATTGTTTTAAAGGTAGGTTTTTTTTTGGCCTCATTTACATTTGTTGTAAGGATTAAATTAAAAAATACATGCAGATAACTTATCCTCATAAGTAAAGTGAAAAAAATATGAAAGTATTAGTTGCTCAGTCATGTTTATTTGTAACCCCATAGACTGTAACCCGCCAGGTTCCTCTGTCCTTGGGATTCTCCAGGCAAGAACACTGGAGTGGGTTGCCATCCCCTTCTTCAGGCGATCTTCCCGACCCAGGTTTCCTGCATTGCAGGCCAATTCTTTACTGTCTGAGCCGCCAGGGAGCACACAGTAAAAACTGGCTGTTAGTAGTCTTCCTATTTTTATAATTAGTAGGATAGAAAATTCATGAAGTACACGCATTACCTTGTCTTTATTTCATTACCTTACACTATAAGACTTTTATTAAGCCAAAATACACATTAATTTGAGGGCAATGGGAATGGGAAATGTTAGTTTTGTTTATCTTTGAGGATGGATAAGTTCGGATGAATTACAGATGTGAAGTGAAGTGAAGTGAAAGTCGCTCAGTTGTGTCTGACTCTCTGTGAGCCTATGGACTATACCGTCCATGGAATTCTCCAGGCTAGAGTATTGGAGTGGGTAGCCTTTCCCTTCTCCAGATATGAAAGGGACTGTTAATTTCCCTCTGGTCCAAGTTCAAAGTCGATTGATTATATAACAAGTAAGAAGTATTGTGTCTCTTAAAAAGTAAAGATGTCTAGTATAAATCATACAGATCACTCCGATATAAGTGACCTTGGAAGTATTCACGAGTATGGATTTATTCATATAGATGTGTAAGTTAAAACCTTAATTTTATGAAATTTCTTGAAATAACTAAAACAATTACAGCCTGGGTTACTCGAAATCATTGTTAGAAATCAATAGTTAGGTAATTCACCTGACTGAAGGAAGAAGACTGTATTCTATAAATTTGAAGGGTTCTATAATTTCACAATTCAATATTCATTTAAAAATAATCCAACTGTGATCATTCATATAGAAACTGTAACCAAGGGATGAATGAAAGGCTAGTCTTGGGTGGCTAAAATAGTAGAGGGCCATTTTGGTACTCTTTTAAGTAGAGCAATCAGGTAGCTAAGATTTGTGAATAGCTGTGGGTGTGGAGGCAACTTCACAGGTGACTCAGTGTAAAGAATCTGCGTGCCAATGCGGGAGATGCAAGAGACACAGGTTTGATCCTTGGGTCCAGATGATCCCCTGGAATAGGAAATGGCACCCCACTCCAGTATTCTTGCCTGGAAAACTCCACAGACAGAGAAGCCCAGCAGGCTATAGTCCACAGGATCACAAAGAGTTGGACATGACTGAATGTACACACGTACACACACACACACACACACACACACACACACACACACACACACACACACACACACACACACACACACACACACACACACACACACACACACACACACACCCCCCGACATGGAACTTCTTCAGGAAGGAACAATACAAAATGTTACCATTATAAAAAAGTTAGAAATCACTAGTCTAAGCTGTCATTTTGATGGTTTTCTGTTTTCATCTAGCTTCTCTTTTAGGCTGTTTCCCTTTGTCTACTTGAAGACTTCAGAAATACAGTCATTTTCCTTGCATGTTATTACCACATCTTACCTAATTATTGAGCTATCCGACATATATTGAGCTCCTTGTATATGCTGGCCTGTTCTCATAGGACCATGAGATTTTAGTCTATTCATTTGAGATTTTCAGCACCTAGTAAAATACCTTGCAAACAATACACCCTATGAGCAAGCTTATCCCAGAAAAATTCTTCGTTATACAATACAAACTGTACATTACCTTTCATTTTCAAGTGTTTTATGGATACAGATAATAATTGTCCAACAAATTCCTTAGAGAATCTTGACATTTTAAAAATGGTAATTAAAATCACCTTTAAATTTAAAAGTTTTTTTTTTTTACTGAAGTATAGTTGATTTACAATGTTTAAAACTACTTATTAAGCTAAGCAACTTACATTCTTCAACTTCTGCCCATAAAAAATCTATCTTTGATCCTTTGGATGATACAAATGGCTATTCTCTGTATTTTCCCTTGGGGTAAGGAACGAATATTTATTGAACTTCAGAGTTAGTAGACCTGAGTTTAAATCTTAGCTCTGTGATTAAAGCCCTATGGTTCTGGGCAAGTTATTTAAATTCTTTGAGGTTTAGATTTTGAATATGCCTCTTATTAATCTTTAAAAAATAAATGAATAAGAAAAGATCCTGAAAGATTAGGGATAAAAGCTTTTATCTTGTAGGATTGTTACGTTAAATAAGATATGCATAACCTGGCACAAAGTGGATGCTCAGTAAGTATGATTTCCCACCACTCTTCCCCATCTTTACCCCTTGTGGAAGGTTACCCAGCTGGACAGTGACACAGCTAGGATTTGGTTTCAGATCAGCCTCTCTTTTTTATACTACATTGCCTCTATGTAGTTTCTCCACCTTTTCCTTTAAACCATAGCAGTAAAAATTGAATATAAGAATCTAAAACAGGTTTTCCTAATGTCATTATGGTATTATGAGAGTAGGTAAAAATAACTGGAAAGAGTAAAATTGGCCAGTGTTTTAGAAGTGGAAGCCTCCCAGACAGGAAGCTGCACTTGGGGAGGCGACCACGATGACCATTCAGTGGTGGGGGCAGGGGAGTGAAAAGTGGACGTTTCCACCATCAACGTGTAAAATGTAACCAGACATGGTGCATTCTGGCAAGTGTGCAGCAGTTAGAGCTGATGTTTCGGTTCCATGGTTGGTGAAGCAAACCATAACAATCCAAGAATAAACACACAATCACAAATCACCACCACTCCATGTAAACTCATGACTTTACATGGCACCACAATTTCAGACTATGCCAATGAACTGCTAAACAGTAGTAATCATTTTTATATGGATGGATGGTCTATCATATAGACCTATGACAGATTAAAAACTACTTTCCTTCTGTACCAAAAGTGAAGAGTTAGGGACTAACTTAAAGCTTCCATTAAAAAAAAATGAAGGTAGGATATACCTAAAAGGAAATCATAGTTGAGGTTGTAAGTAGGAAACTCACTTTAAAAACCCTTTTAATTAATAAGGATTAGTTTAGTTTACCTCAAGTACCTCCTTCAGTTCAGTACATACAGGCAAAGTCATGTCCGACTCTTTGTGACCTCATGGACTGTAGCCTGCCAGGCTGCTCTGGCAAGAATACTGGAGTGGATTGCCATTCCCTTCTCCTAGACCTGTATCATTCCTTTCAAAGTGGTATGGGGGGGCGGAAAAAGTTGGTATGGCAAATGACCATTTCACAAGTCATCACTCTTAAACTATTATTCTAACATCCTTCTCCCCTTATGTAACTATAATGGTATTATATGCTTCAAGCTGTATTTAATTATTTCAGTATTTGTAAGATTTGCAGGAGTTTGGGAACTTAACCATGTTTTTATCCTCTTATAGTAAGCCTGGGAGCAAACTGTTTACCTATTTATCTGATGTAAGCTTTCTCTCTGCTGCTGCTTTTCTTTCTTCCTTCCTTCCTTCTTTCCTTCCTCTGCCAACCTCTGAGGCTTTAATAATGTGTTGTAAGATTCAGGAAAAGAAATTTTACTGTATTTTAAGAGAAAGTAGGCAGCATTGCAAAAAATTTTTTGCAAGGTAGAGAATAGGTATGGGAAATATCACAGTCTTTACTTAATATTTGGATAATGGCTACTCAACCCCATGAGGACTGCAGGGAAGACTTTGAGCCATTGTTGAAGGAAATGAATTACCACAACGAACAAGGGCCTGGGCTTCCTTGCTAGAAACCAAGATTGGTCAAGAGTGACCTTTCGGAGCCTCTGTGCCTTTGTACTCTCAGATACTAACACCTACCCTACATGCCCTACAAGGTTAAAGGAACATTTATACATGAAAGAACTTTGTTGAACTTCCCTTCGTTAAGTGCATCAGTTGGGCCACAGTGGTGTCCTAACCTCACCCTCTTGGGGTTAGTTTCAAAGGATGAGGCAGCTCCCTGTGTGTTAAGTACAGTTTGTCTTAGCATGTTCTTACGCAGCAGCCTCGCCTTAACTTTTGCTTTTGGTTTATGTTTTAGGCTCTGCTTGTTTGTTGAGCCTGCTATTAATCCTCTATTTAAGCCATATTTTGTCTCTGTGAGAATATTGGACTGAGAAGCTCATACACAAGGTAATCTGCTCCAAACTCATATTTCTGTCTCTACAGGCAGGCCAGAATAGTACAGAAGACAGGACCAAATAATTACCTTTAGACGTTTATTTTAACTGGAACATGAGTTAATTAGATTGGATGAGAACAGAAAGTCTCCCTTATGGGAAAAGAGAATGATTCTAAGCATGTTATTTCCCTAGTGAATGGTTGAGGTTACATAAAATAAAATATATAGAAGTTATGTAATTTTATCTTGGATATACTTCATGGGGTTATATCCCAAACTTTATTTTCTTCCTATTATTTTCTATCCATATATAGTAATGTGAGACTTGTGATTTTTTTTTCTTATGATGACTACTCTTTAAACTTTTTATTTTAACCTTCGCTAAGAATTTTTTATACTTTTTTACGTAGATCCATTACACTCTTTTTTTCCTGAACTGAATATAAGTGGGACTGAGATTCTACTTCCTAGATATTCTCTTTCCTCTCATTCAGTATTTGAAGGAATATAGCACAGTGGTTACATACTATGTCCTGGAACTGAACCATCTCTTAGCAACATGACTTTGAGTAAGTTTTATCTTTCTGAACCTTAATTTCCTCATGGTAAAGTGGTAATAATGGCCCTGCCTGCTTTCCTCATAGTGTTTTTGTGACACTAAAATTAGACCATCTGTAATATACTACCTGCCGCATGGTTGGTGCTCAGACACTAGTTATCTATTAGCATTACCGTCAGGATATAAATGCCTCCAGAATTGAAATTGTCTCATCTTCCTCTCTGGGCACCTACTCCCAGGCACAGTGCTTGGCATCTGGCAGATTCTAAGTAGGTGCTCCTGAATAAGCAGCCAAAAAATCCTTAAGTTTTACGTAGTCCCTGCTCTTTCTCTTCCAGTCACTGGTTTCTCCCTGCTTTTGTAATTTTCCTAGTTATGGGTACCAGAGGCTGGACTACCTTTGTATTTTTGGGGTATAGTTGATATAAAATATTATATAAGTTTTAGGTGTACAACATAGTGATTCACAATTTTTAAAGGTTGTATTTGATTTATAGCTGTTATAAAACATTGGTTATATTCCCTGTGTTGTATAATATATCCTTGTAGTTTACTTATTTTATACGTAGTAGTTTGTACCTCTTAACCTCCTACCGCTATCTTTCCCCTCCCCACTTCCCTGTCCTCACTGTTAATCACTAGTTTGTTCTCTATAGCTATGAGTCTGATTTTTTTGTTGTTATACTCACTAGTTTATTTTTCAGATTGCACGTTTAAGTGATAACATATAGTATTTGTCTTTCTCTGTCTGACTTATTTCACTAAACATAATACCCTCTGGGTTCATCCATGTTACTGCAAATGGCAAAATTTCATTCTTTCATGGTTGAGGGGTGTGTGTGTGTGTGTGTGTAGCATCTACGTTATCCATCTGCTGATGGACACTTTAGATTGCTTACATATTTTGGCTATTGTAAATAATGCTGCTATGAACATTGGGGTGCATGTATCTTTTTGAATTAGCGTTTTTGTTTATTTTGCAGAGAGACCTTTCTGTTTGAGCAAGAAAGGTTTTTCATTTTAATCAGACTATATATTTTTCCTTGGGTGTTATTTCAGCTGTCTCTTGGCTTTGGACTTCACACTCTCAGGAGGCATGAATCTTTGTCTTAGCACTGGCTCCATGTGTCTCACCAGCCCCACAGTTTTGATCCTCTGGTCCAAATAGTGGATTCTTTTACCACAAACCATCTTCATTTCTGCCTTACTCTGTTTTGTGGATGCAGTTATACTTATGTGGTTATACTTCTCTTCCTTTGGGAAGAAGGAATTTATTTTCATCTTTGTTTGTGGGTTAGAAGGAAACTGTTGCCGCCTTTCCTGGAACCCCTCTCTCCATCTGCTTTCATTGCCCTGGAGAACAAACTTGCTCAGCAGACTGTCAGAACAGGACCTTGACTGGGACAGTTTTACTAGAGGGCGGGTTCACTGGATTAAAGGTCCATGCTCAGGGGTGGTGCCCACCCCTGCCCTCTCTTGTACTTCCTGTCTCCAGGAATTGGACAAACTAGACACAGTCTGTCTCAGCTGGCCTGGCCACCACAACCCTCCCTCTTCTACCTGTAGCTGGATGGACCTGATGCAGCAGTCATCCATGACCATGCAGCTCTTTGGAGAGGACATAGAATTCAAGGGAGGGGGCATTGGAAGTAAGAGGGCTGACTTTGGCTTCCTGCTCTAAATGATTTTTTGTGATCCAGCTTTTACTTGTAATCCACTTTTAGGTCCTTGTCCAGTTAATAAAATCAGTATTTTGTTTGCTCTTTGGCTGTGGTTTCTTGGCTGCATGCTCCTTCAGCAGAGAATTGCAGAAATGAGACCAAAGCCACATGCAAAACCAAATTGTCAACACTATTCATCCAGTACAACCTACTTCGCAGAACCCTTTTAGGCAGCCATTGTAAGGATCTTTTTCTAAAACTGGGCCTTTTACAGCACTGAGGTACATAGCCTGTTCTAATCCCCTCCTGTGCATGTTGTTGACAAAGGAGAGAGTGCTGTCCCGGGGTTATGGGGACGGCTGAACACACGACCCTGGACACGGGACAGGACACATGAGACGGGCAGCAGTTTATTAGCCACATGTGCTCACAGCCGGGGTGCGGGACATGGCGCCATGCAGGACCACACGGGAACAGTGAGCAACCAGAGGCTGTGGGAGGCAGGCCTTCAGTGTCAAAAGAATGAGATCAGCCTGGTTTCCACTGGAGGATGTGGCTGGCTTGTTTGAATAATTTTGCAGGCTGGCAGGGAACTGAAACTTGTTACTCAGCCGGTCCCTTGTGAGGAGGGTTGTTTGGCTACATGACCCTTTCCCTGGGAGCAGACTAGCAAAGAGAACTTAAAGAGTTATAGGCTATTTGAGACCCTCCTGATTTCGACAGATGTCAAGGAAGCACATAACATCAGGCCTTAATTCTAGGATTTACACCACAAAACTATAGTACTATAACATTATTAATTACCTCAGAATTTCACTCTAGATGTGTGTTTGTGAGTATCTTCAATCTTTCCTATTGAAATTGTGAGCTACTCAGGGACAACCAGCATTTCCAAAACAGTACAGGTTATGGTTTGGGGAGAAAAGATCATTTGCATTAAAATGGTCTTTTGTCACATCTCAAAGTGCTATTTTCAAATTTAGTCACACAAATACCATTTAATACATACAAGCTTTGTCTTTAGCATGGTTAGATTTTTTTTTTTTAATGTAGCAAAACTTTTAGTAGTGAGGGATGTGCTGGGTAGAACTTAGACTTATTTCTGTTAAGAGTTTGAACTCAAGTTGGCAACGATGCCCACATATACACAGATTGCTGGATTAAAGACATGTGATGTGCCGTGGATTGACAGCTCTAATCATTTAGTTAGCCACATTTGCTGACATTTCAGAAGAGCTAATGGGTTTTTCCCACTCTCTTTTCAAACAATGGGTGAAACAATAAAATGAATGGGACATTAACATTCTTTTAAAAATCAGAGTTAAGCTACAGCCTAAACACCAGAATGCTGATGTCTCAAATGTATTATTCAGACAGCATATTGTAGGCATGAATGGGGCCCATTAAGAGGTCTTATTGTTGCTAAATTGAAGCAAATTGGTTTGAAGAAGGGA
Organism: Cervus canadensis; assembly: GCF_019320065.1. Classification (NCBI taxonomy): domain Eukaryota; kingdom Metazoa; phylum Chordata; class Mammalia; order Artiodactyla; family Cervidae; genus Cervus; species Cervus canadensis. The sequence continues at coordinate 35,498,271 of NC_057390.1, read as the reverse complement.
ATGTAAGGAGGTCATAGACAGATTGGAAGAATTTATAGTATATTCCCTCAACTTTCTAAAAACATCTAATGTTAGATCTAATATTAATTTTATTCATCTCAATTTAGGTCCATTAAGCTAATTTTATTTTCTATGATTATGAAAGTATTTATTAAAGTTTACTCAACCTAAGTGCAAATTCTTCCCCTTTTAGTTATGACATACAATTAGACAAATGACTGGAAGTTTCAACATTTAATTGATTTTTATATTGTCAAAGAAATCCATGATGTCTCTGAGATAGAATATCTTTTATTTCTTAAAAATAATCCTATTGAGATTCATCACAGTACAAACAAAATATTATTAAAGAAGCTACTGATTTCACTTTAACATGAAAACTTAAAACTGAGCTCCTTTAATTAAAAAGAGATTTTCATTGCTAAACTCTGTTGGCATAGAAATTTGTATCCAGAGATTAAACACTACTTTTAGAGATTAAGTGCTAATTCAGTTCTTATACCATTAGAGTTTAATTCTAAAAACTTTCTGGTGAAATCACCACTTATCAGTCCAAATTAGGTATTAGGAATTTAATGCATACATTTTTAAATGGATGTTTTCATATTATAAAAGGAATACATACTTATTCTAGAAAAATTTGATGAACATATTTATAAATCAAAATCTTACAAGCTGGAGTCAACCACTGTCCAGTTTTCAGTGGATTTGTTTCCATTTTCCCCCATCAGTCTAGGGCAGTGCTGTCCAGTGGGGCAGCCGCTAGCTGCATGTAACCTAGCCTCCCTGAGCCCCATCCTCTCTCTCTGCTCTTTAGCAAGGCATCCAGGTGCTGTTTGAATTCCCTCTTTCTGCTCCTGCAGTCTGGAAATCACCTTTAGGCAGAAAATTGTGGCAGTTTTAGGACTACTTTCATTTGCTCCTCTTTTTCTCAGGGATCACAGTCATACACTGCCTCTTGTCCACTGTCTGACAACAGTTTGTCCAGTGTTCTGGTTGTTTACAAGGGGAGATTAAGTCCATAGGTTTTGTCACTTTATTCTCTGTGTCTATTATAATTGGCATATATTTGGCTTATGTGAGGACTTTTAATAGAGGAATTTAACCTATTTTTTATATATTATCATGAATATATGGTGGCATTGTTAGGGGAAGCACACTGATTGAAACCGCCCACCCTGGCCAGGCACCAAGTAACCATTTGCATGAGTTGTTTTATGGCAGGAGATCCTGATAAGGAATACGGAACTAATAAGCCACCACCAGCTGGAAGAGTTCTGGAAAGGTTGAGAGGAAACACTACCTGTCCATCCACTTCCCAGAATCCCTCTTGCTAGCATCCATCTTGGCTGAGCGATGCGTGCGCCACCAGGAAAGACTCTGAATTAGAATGATTGGCCAAAGACCACCTGGAAACTAATCCCATCACCATAAAACCCAAGACTGCAAGCCATGAGGCAGAGCAGTTCTCCTGGGTTCCCTTACCCTCCTGCTCTCCGCCTGGGTGCCCTTTCCCAATAAAGTCTCTTGCTTTGTCAGCATGTGTCTCCTCAGACAATTCTTTTCCGAGTGTTAGACAAGAGCCCAACTTCGGGCCCTGGAAGGGGGTCCCCCTTCCTACAACAGCATAAGTGGTAAAGAATCTTCCTGTCAGTGCAGGAGACATAGGAGATTTGAGTTCAATCCCTGGATCAGGAAGATCCCCTGGAGTAGGAAATGGCAACCCACCCCAGTATTCTTGTTTGGAAGGTCCCATGGACAGAGGAGCTAGGCAGACTAAATCCATGGGGTTGCAAAGAGTCAGACATGACTGAGCACACACATACATCATGATTATGCAGTCTTAAAACTGTCATCTTAGTTTAAGCCCTGGGAGGAATATTTCTTTTCCTATATTTAATTCAGCAAGTACTATTAAGTGCTTACTATGGCCATGCATTATTGTAGATGCTGCACATAAGGAGATAAAGTAGGGTACAAACTTACACAAATTCCTGCCTTAATGTAACTTACACTGTGGTGAAAGAAAATAAGTATTAATAAACTATGGAATATTAGTTAGATGGTAAAAAGCTCTATGAAGATAGTAAAGAAGAGCATTAGATAAGGAGTTCCAGGAGTATTTGACAGTTTAGGGAAGGGAAGGGGAGGATTCACTGATAAAGTGACATTTACCCAGAGAGCAGAAGGAAGTGATGTCTGTGGATGTCTGGGAGAGGAACATTCAGTTCAGAGGAGACAATAAGTAGAAAGACCTGGGGGCAGAGGGTGCCTGGGCATTCAAGGAACAGCACAGAATTCCATATGGCTAGAGCAAGGTAAATGTGGGAGAGAGTAGCACGAGGTAAGGTCAGCTGAAAAAGCTGTGGCCAGATTGTTTAGGGCCCAGGAATGATTTTGGTTTTTACTGAGAATGAAGTAGATTGCTATCAGAGAGATTCGAGCTGAGAAGTGACATGATCTGATTTCCATTTAAATAGTATCTCGCAGTGTTGTGTTTGGACAGAAGAAAGGAAAAGGTGGAAGCAGGAAGCTTGACTGAGATCAAGGGTGTTGCCTTAGAGTTAGTGAGATACTTGGATTTGAGCATAAATTGTTAAACTTTTTACTATGGAAAATGTAAACAAAAGGAGAGGGAATGGTCTGAGGATCTCCTATGACCCACTAGAGAGGAACTAAAGAGCCTTTTGATGAAAGTGAAAGAAGAGAGTGGGAAAAGCTGGTTTAAAACTCAACATTCAAAAAATGAAGATCATGGCATCTGGTTCCATCACTTCATGGCAAATGGACGGAAAAAAATGGAAACAGTGACAGATTTTATTTTTCTGGGCTTCAAAATCACTACAGATGGTGACTGCAGTCATGAAATGAAAAGATGCTTGCTCCTTGGAAGAAAAGCTATGACAAATCTAGACAGCGTGTTAAAAAGCAGAGACATCACCTTGGCGACAAAGGTCCGTATAGTTAAGGCTATGGTTTTTCCAGTAGTCATGTACAGATGTGAGAGCTGGACCGTAAAGAAGGCTGAGCACTGAAGAATTGATGCCTTTGAACTGTGGTGCTGAAGACTCTTGAGGGACCCTTGTTCAGTAGGGAGATCAAACCAGTCAATTGTAAAGGAAATCAGTCCTGAATATTCATTGGAAGGACTGATGCTGAAGCTGAAGCTCCAATATTTTGGCTACCTGATGTAAAGAGCCAGCTCATTGGAAAAGATCCTGATGTTGGGGAAGATTGAAAGCCGGAGAAGGGAGCGACAGAGGATGAGATAGTTGGATGGCATCACTGACTCAATGGACATGAATTTGCATGAACTCTGGGAGATGGTGAAGGACAGGCAATTTTGGTGTGCTGCAGTCCACTGCATTGCAAAGAATTGGACTTGACTTAGTGACTGAACAACAATGACCCATTTTAGTGGTTGTCAACTCATGTTTAATCTTGTTTTACCTATATCTCAATCCACTTCCTGGCCCTTCCTTCCTCCCACTGGATTACTTTTAAGTAGATGACGGACATTTGAAGACAATAACAGAGGACAATAACAGAAAGAAGTCGATGATTTTTTTTTGCCTTGAGTTTTTACCTTTAAGCATCTCAAAATAAACTGTTGCCACCATCTACAAAGGTGTAGAGTTTGTGGAAGGAGCCATCGGCTAAGGTGAAATAAGTCTATGGGAGAAGTAAATTTGGAACTCAGTTTGGGACTCAAGATTTGAAATGCCTAAAAGAAGTCCAGTCGGAAATGTTGAGTGGGCTGTTGGTTAGATGAACCCTGAGTTGAGAGAATAAGCCTGGATGTGACATGTCAGTTTTGTAGTTGTCAACATGTACATAATACTTGAATTTATGAGACTGTGTGATATTGCCAAAACGATAAGTACAAATTCAGAGGAGAAGATGTCCAGGGCCTGAGTTATCAGATTCTCTAAAGTTAAGAGATTGTAGAAATGAGGAGGAATCACACAAAAGAAGACTGAAAAGGTGTGAATACTGAGGTAAAAGGAAAGTCAAGTCAGTGTGTAATGTCCAGGAAGCCAAGTGAAAACAAGTGCTGATCGTTAAAGAGGAAGACAGAGAACTGACCAGTGGAGTTAGAAACTCTGAAATGAAATCATGAGGAATGTTGGTTGGCAGGTGGGGGAACATGGTGGAAACAGATTCAAGAATGGTGGGATTGGATTACAGCAGGAGTAGACAATGATTTTCCGGGGCTTTATCTGTAAATGGAAGAGGTATGTGATTACAGTTGGAAGAGTCACGAGAGGGAGAAAGGACAGTGCCATGTGTCAGCTGCTGGGAAAGATTCATTCAGGGGGAAACAAAAACTGATGACACGAAAGCGGGAAGGGCGGGAGCAGCATCCTTGAGCTTATGGCATCCAGGTGTCCAGACAGTTCACCTGTGGTAACAGGAAGGAAAGTAGAAGTACTTGGGCACCAATGTGGGTAGGTAAGGAAATGCATAGGTAAGTAGGTAAGTAAAATGATAGAAGCTTGTGGAAGTTCTCTTCTGCTGGAAATAGAAATCAAAGCCAAGGCTTTGTTTGTTGTCTTTATGAGTTTAGAGACATTCGGTTCTGAAAAATCCCTTTGATTGAGTTGAAAATGTTTCATTGTTAAAATGGTGACCACCTTCCAGCAAAGTCAAACTACTGAGGGTTGTTGCCATATCCACCCCCATCACTTAGTTGCCCCCTTCAGTGCTTCTCTGCTCTTTGTGCACAAGTGCCTACTTTTGAAGCACAAGCTTCTTCAGAGATTCCCAGCCTTTGATGAAACTTGAATTGCTTTTTCTCAAGCTTAGAAGCCCAGAGCTTTCCTAATAGAAGAATCTCCCATTTCTACCACACCCTTATTGCTTCTGTGCGCCCAACCTGCTAAAGGATCCATCTTTTGCATCTTGCCTGGTCGCTCAGCTGGTAAAGAATCCGCCCACAATGCAGAGACCTGGGTTCGATCCCTGGGTTGGGAAGATCCCCTGGAGAAGGGAAACACTACCCACTCCAGTATTCTGGCCTGGAGAAATCGATGGCCTGTATAGTCCATGGGGTTGCAAAAAGTCGGATAGGACTGAGAGACTTTCACTTTTCAGTTTCCAGTCAAGAGCTTTGCTTTTCAGGTTAGCTTTTTAAAAAGGCATTTTTATATAAATATGAAACATAGTTACCTGCTTCAACAAATCATATTCCCCAATTCCAGCGTGTCCCTTCTTGAGGAGGGTGTGGGCATGTGGAGTGTGGAGACTCCCAGCTAACAGTCATTGGAGTAGAAACCCATCTTTTGCTTAGTTGTTTTAGTCTTTTTTTTTTAATGCCTACTTTTGGAAAAATTAAAGCTATCAAGGTTTGTTATTAAACAAAATGTATGTTTAATATGATAAATTATGTAACATCATATATTAAGATAAAATATATGTAAATTTAAAACTCCCTGCGTAAGTTCAGTATGAATTTTGCCACATTAACTTCACTGTTAGAATGTGCTGTCTGGTCTCGATAACACATTTTTAAAATTGCTTTACCTTTTTTCTCTATCCACTCATAACCACCCATTTTTAGTCATTATCTACAACATTTTTCATCCAGTAATAGAACTTAGTTCTGCATTAATCATTAAGCAGCCTTGACTAATGTGATTCACTTTGTGCAGTCAGAAGATTGTGCTAGCAGAGTGTGATTTTCTTATGAAGAGAAAAGGGAAGGGAACTACCAGAGGAAATCAGGGTAATAAAAAGTGACATATTGGTGTCACTTCTGAGATTGCATTTTTCTAAAAGCATTTAGCCTTTCTATGTGTAAAGAGATACAGATTTTATTTTCAACTTGACTGTAAGAAATGTCTGTTTTACTTTCTCCAAGTCAAATTGAGCCTGCTTCAAGCCTCATCCTGGCTGGGAGGTGGAAAGTTGAATCTTTCATCCTCAAAAGGATCATGTAATAAAGAGTCTAAAGTAAACAGAATGTTGAGGAAGGACTTCTCTGGTCTCTTGTCCATACCAGTTACCATGACTGCTCTCCAGGCCACCATGTTCACTTGTAGCCAGGATGTCTTGCAGTATCTGTGGGGTAGAAATCTTGCTAGGGCTGAGGTACCCTGCGCCTTGCTTTTCTGGGTGGACCATAGCTATTCCCTTCTCTGTTTTGGCCATCCCCCCAGAGGCGCTATTGGGGAAAAAGGGGAAGGTCTCCATCTCTTGGGAAATCCATTGCCTTTAAAGTCTTGGACCATCTCCTTGTCCGCTTCACTTCTGCCACTTCTGCTTCTCTTGTACCTGCTAAAGGGGTAGTGTTTGTCTTTTTCCTCAACTCACAACATAATGCCCCCTTTAAAATGAAACCTTGGAAGAAAAGTTGTCTTCAGGGGATCTAGCACCAAATCCCTTCTTGAGACAAAGGAACTCAAAAACTTGTCTACCTTGCTTGAACCAGGAGTAGGGAAATAGGAGAGCAAAACCCAAATGAATAACACAACATAGTCATCTTTACATGATGAGGCTATTAAACAACAGGAAAGCTCTTTATTCCTTTAAGGGTATTTGGAAAGTTTAAAAAAAACTTTGTCATTCTCTAATGCTGTGTTCTGTTATATACATTTGATATCAGTATTATCATCAAATTAATCATTGTGAATGAAAAAAGGCAGCCCATGCTTCATCTCCTTAATTATAATCTTGCAGCAGATAGAGAAGAGTGGCCTGAATTCTTTCTCTATGCCATGGAGTAGTAGTAATAGAGTTTTGCTCCACAGATAGAAAAATGGCTTCTAACCTGTATTCCCAAGGCATTTGAAATTATTGGACAATTGCAGAGGACAAGACCCAGGAAGGAAAGTGAGACCAAGCGTTCAGGGCTCCACAGAACCCCATTTTCAGTCATAATGGTTGTCCTTTTCCACTTGCTTTAATTCCATGTAAATTGGTTTAATGGATTCCATTGTTACAAAAATTTGGAAATCACTGAAGGGATATGTGAATATGTGTGTTAATCGCTCAGTCACATCAGACTCTGTGACCGCATGGGCTGTAGCCCATCAGGCTGCTCTGTCTATGGGATTCTCCAAGTAAGTATACTGGAGTGGGTAGCCATGCCCTTCTTCAGGAGATCTTCCTTACCCAGGGATTGAACCAGGTCTCCCGCACTGCAGGCAGATTCTTCACCATCTGAGCCACTAGGGAAGCCCCTATGTAAGTATATATTGTACCTACATATATTTGAAATATATTTGAAATTCCCCAATATTTGAGTTAAAGGTCTCCATTTCTCCAGAGTATAATTCTGTGGTGTAGAAATAAAACCACCCCCCCCCCAAAAAAATAAAACTTTCCCTTAAAATACTATGTCACTTAATTATCATCTGTATGTTGAGAATCCCCAGACGACAGGCCAAATTTCGGGGCTGTGCTGTGCTGTGCTAAATCGCTTTAGTGGTGTCCAACTCTGTGTGACCCTATGGATTGTAGTCCACCAGGCTCCTCTGTCCATGGGACTCTCCAGGCAATAATACTAAAGTGGGTTGCCATGCCCTCCCTCCTCCAGGGGATTTTCCCAACTCAGGGATCGAACCCACATTTCTTCAAGTCTGCTGCTTTGGCAGGTGGGTTCTTTACCACTAGTGCCACCTGGGAAGTCCCCAGATTTGGGGAACAGTGTGATTTATTTAGACTCTCAGTTCCTTTTCTGGTTCATAAGACATCCATTATGGGTTGTTGCAAATATAAACCTTGCTGCTTGCTATATACTACCATTGCCATTTCTTCACTCCTCTGTTCACCATACAGAAGAATATGGTTCCTAGAAAGCATTAAGTAGCTCCAATAGAAGTACTGAATCACGTTCTCGTTCAATCAGTTTAAAGTTAACTCTTTATTGATTTTAAGGCTATGCTGATCATCATAGACATTTATATCAAACTACTGGTTATTTTGCTGTTGTTAAACAAAGTATTCAACTTTAACAACAAATTATTATTCAGAGGTTTTAGAACTCAATTCAGATAACACTCAAAAATAATTTTTAAGTGGTTAACTTATTATTTTATGTCCAGCCAAATAACATGTATGTCATAATATTCATTAGAATTAAAGATTCCATGAGACAAGTTTAAATAAAATATTCATATTAAATATTTTGTAATGACATTTAAAATTTTAGAGTGCTAAATTTGGCTTGTTAAAAACATTGTTGAGTAAAACTATTTCTCTGTCAACCATTTTTAGTAATGTAATGTTGCAGCTTTCGGAACAGAAAGTTTCTTTTTTTACCCTATTCTGCTACTGTCACTAGTATGCAGACTTAAGAATACAGTCTATTCTATTGTACAGTATAAGCATTACAATTTTAATTTCTCTCCTATTAGTATCGAATACTAAAATTAGAGTATTCAAGTTTAGAGATGGTTTTTTCATTGGAAAAGTTCGTGCGGTCAATGCGAGAACTAGGACTTCCAATCTTGCTCAGCCAGGACTTCCTACAAAAAATAAATAAATAAAAATTAGCATTTTAGTGTATATGGACTAGCTGAAATGATCCCACAATGAGTTACAATGGGAGTTTATGTTTAATAAGCAACTTTTGCATGTAATATGAAAGATATACATGACATCTCTCTCTCAAAGTTGTTCAGTCATGTCTGACTGTTTGTGACCCCATGGACCATAGTGTAGCCTGCTTGGCTCCTTTGTCCTTGGAATTCTTCTAGTAAGAATGCTGGACTGGGTAGCCATCCCTCCTCCATGGGATCTTCCCAACCCAGGGATGGAACCTGAGTCTCTCACATATACATATATATATGTATAATTATATACACAATATAAATTTTGTATCAAAATATCATAGAGTTTAACATATAATCAAATGTGAGCAAAGAAGAGCTAATGACCAATTAAGCATAGTCAACTCCTGATGATTTCATTGTGGAGTAATTTCCCTCCTTTTAAAATACCCAAAGTCATTATTACTTAGCTCTTATATGCAACAACATAAAAATATATTTTATAAAGAATAAAACAATTCACTATGGATTTTTCTTATTAGCCAGCAAATGGTAGATTATATATGCAGGATGAGAGAGAGAGAATAAAAAAATGAATGTGATTTTTCTGTAAATATTTGAACAAAATTAGACAAACATCTTATCTATTCAAAAGCCATTTCATATCACATATTAGCAGAGTAACTGCATTAAAGGGACAATGTTCTGAAATTTTCTTTGCTTATATAGTACAATATTTTTTCTTAATTTAGTAGTGATATTGTTTGTCTAATATATACATTTGGGTACTTACCTGAGATGCTTCATATAAAATAAGATTACAGTAATATTGCTGACACCTTAGATATTTTAAGGATATTCAAGAATCTTTCTACCTATTAATAATTAGTTGGGATGAAAATTAAGTGGGAGTACAGGTTAATAATAAGCATTTTTGTACAGTTGATAGCTGTTATCCCAGTTGTTGTAGAAACACTAAGTTTCCTCATATCCCCAAAGGTCTTTGAGGTTGTGAAACTAGTGGTGTCTATAGCTATGGAGTAACGTATGTAACAACCTCAATAACCTTGAATTAAAAATATTTTCTAAGCTACAGTTGTCTGATTAGCTGAGAATTACTCTTAACAGGCTGGAGAGGAATTCCAGTGATTCAAATTGCCCTATGCTATTTACTTATTTTTATCTTTTTGGCTGTACTGGGTCTTCATTGCTGCACGGGCTTTGTTTCCAGTTGCAGTGAAAGGGGGCTACTCTCTAGTTGCAGTGCGCCTGCCTCTCACTGCAGTGGCTCCTCTTGGTGCAGAGCCTGGGCTCTAGGATGTGTGGGCTTCAGTAGTTGTGGCTCTAGGGCACAGGTTCAGTAGCGGGAGCACACAAGCTTAGTTGCTCCGCAGCATGTGGGATCTTTCTGGACTGGGGATTGAACCTGTGTCTCCTGCCTTGGCAGGTGGATTCTTTACCACTGAGCCACCGGGGAAGCTTGCTGTTTCGCTACTTAATTCTTCAGTTACTACTGGAGTATAGTTGATTCACAATATTAGTTTCAGGTGTACAACACAGTGATTCAATATTTTTATAGACTAAACTCCATTTAAAGTTATTATAAAATATTGGCTATGATCCCTGTACTGTAGATTAAATCCTTGTATCTTATTTATTTTACAAATAGCAGTTTGTTGTAACCCTCTTTTTGGTTCTTACTGTGACAGTTTTTCTGGGTAAGGAGAATGTTTACATCGTTTTCATAAGGTAAGCCATCAGCACAGTAACACATTTTCTTTCCTTCAACTCATTTAGTTGAAATCTTAAAAATCAAAACTGCATGTGTTGAAAAATAAAGTTTAGTTATTATGAAAAGGGCTGATGGCTTCAATTTTACCAAATTTCCTTGAAACCCTCTAGAAAAGAAAGGCTAGTAATAATAAAAAGCTAACATTAATGAAGCACTACCTGTTTGCTCAGCACTGTGTTGAATTCCTTAGTTTCCTTTAACCCACATATTAACTCTATAAGCTGTAGTTCATTTTCCCTATTAAGTCATTGATAAGGAAAGAGACACAGAAGAGTTAAATAACTTGCTCAGAGTAGGAGCCATGTTAGTGTTGACAAGGGATCAGATTCTGGATATATTGATTGTGAAGGTACAGTCAATAGATTTGCTGACACATGGACTGAAGGATGACACTTGGGTTATTGGTTTGAAAAACTACTAGAATAGGATTGTCATGTACTGAAATGGAAGAGACTGTGAGAAGGGCAGATTTGAGGGAAAGATGAGAAGTTCAGTTTTAGAATGTTAAATCTGAGATGTCTATTAAACATCTGAATAAGATGCTGAGTAGGCAGCTGGACCCTAAATCTGGCTGCAGAGATAAAATTTGGAATTTGTCTGCAGATAGACAGCACTGAAAGCCATCAGAATGAATAAGATCACCAAGACAAGGAATGTAGATAGAAAAAGAAAGAGGCCCACAAACTATGCCATAGGACAGCCCAATGTTAAGAGCTCAAGAAGTAGAAGAACCAGCAGAGGAAAACAAAGCATCCAGTGAGGCAGGAGAAAAGCCGGGAGAGCCAGTGTGTCCTGGGAGTCAAATGAAGCCCTCAGGGAACAGGGAGAGATCAACCTGGGCAATGATTCTGGCAGGTTAAGCAAGGTGAGAACTGAGAGTTGACTGTTTTGTTTAGCAACATGCAGGTCACTGATGACCTTGACGAGAACAGTTTTGGTGGAGTGAAAGCCATATTTGAAAGGACTCAAGAGAGAATGAGAGAGGAACTGGAACCAGCATGTGTGTGTGTATGAGAGAGAAAGAAGTGGAGGGGCCCTCTATGCCATGGCTCCACACATGCCGTCCATGTTGCCTGACTTGCTTACTCACCTAGGAGTGCTCCAGTCATCTGTCTCTTGGAAAGATGTGCTGTTCATGTGCTGCTCTTGCCCTTGATAGGGGTGGCTCAGACCTGTAAATGGCAGAGGTGTTTTTCTAGCCAAAAAATAACTAGTCACAAATTTTTATCTAATTAGTGAGGATGAGATTGGGATGTCATAGTTTTCCAATCCCCCTTAATGTGAAAAGGAACCACATAATCCAACAGTACCCATTAATTCATTTCAGTAAATAACACTGCATGAAAGGTATATTCTAGATACTGGGATGCATACATAGATATTTAAAATGGGGTTCTTTCCTCAACCTAACCTTACATCTAAAGCAATTAGAGCAATAAGAACAAACAAAACCCAAAGTTAATAGAAGGAAAGAAAACATAAAGATCAGAGCCGAAATAAGTGAAATAGAGACAAAACAACAGAAAAGATCAATGAAGCTAAAAGCTGGTTCTTTGGAGAAAAAAAACAACCCAATAAAAAAAAAATGCTCAGAAGACCTAAATTTTCTCCAAAGAAGACAAGACAGATGGCCAAGAGGCATATGAAAAGATGTTCAACATTTCTAGTTATTAGAGAAAGGCAAATCAAAATTACAATGAGATATTATCTTATACCAGTCAGAATGGCCATCATCAAAATGTCTACAAACAATAAATGCTGGAGAGGGTATAAAGAAATGGGAACCCTCCCACACTATCGGTGGGAATGTAAATTGGTACAGCCTCTATGGAGAACAGTATGGAAGTTCCTTAAAAAAGTAAAAATAGAGCTACCATGCTGCGCTTAGTCACTCAGTCATGTCCGACTCTGTGTGACCCTATGGACTGTAGCCCACCAGGCTCCTCTGTCCATGGGATTCTCCAGGCAAGAATACTGGAGTGGGTTGCCACGCCCTCCTCCAGAGGATGTTCCCAACCCAGGGACTGAACCCACGTCTTCCACATTGTGGGTGGATTCTTTACCATCTGAGCCTCCAGGGAAGCTGTATGACACATCAGTCCCACTCTTGGGCATACATCCAGAGGAAACAGTGATTTGAAAGGATATAAGCACCCGTGTTCAGCACACTGTTGTCTACAACAGCCGGGACACGGAAGCAGCCCTGTGTCCACCGACAGATGAGTGGTTTATATTGTCGCGTGTGTGCACCCTCCACACGTGATCATGCTTCTGTACTTCACAGTACTTTTGCTGTGCCAAATGAGGAGCTTCCTAAGGAAGCCCTGATGGAAGTGGAAGCCCAGAGAAAGGACAGAGAGAGGCACAAGGAAGAAGTAACTGAAGAATCAAAGAGACTGAGGATGCAGTCCACTGCTGTCATGTCATCCATGGCAGGAAAAGAAGAGCTACTACCCAGACATCACTGGTTGTTTCTTCAAGAGGACATATAGAATCCAGCAAGGAACCAGAACCTGTGCCATCATCATCAGGCGTGAGTGACATTGCAGCTTGCCCTCCATCTGCTATTGATGACGACTCTTCAGCTCTACCGTCTCCCACCTTCTCCCTCTCCTCCAATTAATAACTCTTCTTGCCTGTTCACTTGATGCCAGCCCCTGGATGCCAGCCATTGTACCATATTACTGTACTTTTCAAGGTGCTGTACTGTTAAGATTAAAAAAATTTTTGTGTTTGTTTTATATGTATTATTTGTGTGAAAATTATTATAAACCCATTACAGTATAGTACTATATAGCTGATTGTGTTAGTTGGGTACCTAGGCTGTCTTTGTTGAACTTTCGAACAAATTGGACTTACAAATGCACTCTTGGAATGGAACTCACTCGTAGGTAGGGGAAAGTGAAAGTCCCTCAGTTGCGTCCAACTCTTGTGACCCCATGGACTGGAGAGTCCATGCAGTTCTCCAGGCCAGAATACTGGAGTGGGCAGCCATTCCCTTCTCTAGGTCTCCCACATTGCAGGTGGATTCTTTGCCAGTTGAGCCACCAGGAAGCCCAGGTAGGGGACCTACTGTAACACTATTTCCAGCAACATAGATGGGCCTAGAGATTGTTATTCTGAGTGAAAGACAGATACCATCTGATACTGCTTACATGTGGAATCTAAAAAAAGAAAAAAGATACAAATGAACTTATTTACAAAACAGAAACAGACTCACAGACCTATAGAGTGATTTATGATTACCAAAGGGGGAGTGTTGGAAGGAGGGATAGATAAGCAGTTTGGGACTGACATATAAACACTGCTATATTTAAAATAGATAACCAACAAGGATTTATTGTATAGCACAGGGAACTCTGCTCAGCATTCTGTAATAACCTAAATGGGGAAAGAATTTGAAAAACAATAGATACATTCACATGTATAACTGAATCACTTTGCTATATACCTGAAACTAACATTGTTAATCAACTATAGTCCAATATAAGATGAAAAATAATTTTTAAAAGTTATATGTATTAAAATTATTCAATATTAACTTTATTTTTCATGAATATTTATGAATAAAGGTGAAGTACTGAAAATGAATAAAGCAAGAGAAGTCAATAATTGAGTAATTTTTATTTATTTCTCACAAAGAACTGGGTGATTTGACCTCCCTTTTCAAAGATGAAATCAAATCATGCATAGAAACGAATGAAAATGAAAACACAACAACCCAAAACCTATGGGACACTGTAAAAGCAGTGCTAAGGGGAAGATTCATAGCATTACAGGCTTACCTCAAGAAACAAGAAAAAGTCAAATAAATAACCTAACGCTACACCTAAAGCAACTACAGAAGAAAGAAATGAAGAACCCCAGGGTTAGTAGAAGGAAAGAAATCTTAAAAATTAGGGCAGAAATAAATGCAAAAGAAACTAAAGAGACCATAGCAAAAATCAACAAAGCTAAAAGCTGGTTTTTTGAAAAAAATAAACAAAATGGACAAACCGTTAGCAAGACTCATTAAGAAACAAAGGGAGAAGAACCAAATTAACAAAATTAGAAATGAAAATGGAGAGATCACAGCAGACAACACTGAAATACAAAGGATCATAAGAGACTACTACCAGCAGCTCTATGCCAATAAAATGGACAACTTGGAAGAAATGGACAAATTCTTAGAAAAGTATAACTTTCCAAAACTGAGCCACAAAGAAATAGAAGATCTTAACAGACCCATCACAAGCAAGGAAATCAAAACTGTAATCAGAAATCTTCCAGGAAACAAAAGCCCAGGACCAGATGGCTTCACAGCTGAATTCTACCAAAAATTTAGAGAAGAGCTAACACCTATCTTACTCAAACTCTTCCAGAAAATTGCAGAAGAAGGTAAACTTCCAAACTCATTCTATGAGGCCACCATCACCCTAATTTCAAAACAGAAAAAGATGCCACAAAAAAAGAAAACTACAGGCCAATATCACTGATGAACATCGATGCAAAAATCCTTAACAAAATTCTAGCAAACAGATTCCAACAACATATTAAAAAAACATATATCATGACCAAGTGGGCTTTACAGGAATGCAAGGATTCTTTAATATCTGCAAGTCAATCAATGTAATACACCACATTAACAAATTGAAAGATAAAAAACATATGATTATCTCAATAGATGCCAAAAAAGCCTTTGACAAAATTCAACATCCTTTTATGATTAAAACTCTCCAGAAAGCAGGAATAGAAGGAACATACCTCAACATAATAAAAGCTATATATGACAAACCCACAGCAAGCATTACCCTCAATGGTGAAAAATTGAAAGCATTCCCCTGAAATCAGGAACAAGACAAGGGTGCCCACTCTCACCACTACTGTTCAACATAGTTTTGGAAGTGTTGGCCGGAGCAATCAGAGCAGAAAAAGAAGTAAAAGGAATCCAGATAGGAAAAGAAGAAGTGAAATTCTCGCTGTTTGCAGATGACATGATCCTCTACATAGAAAACCCTAAAGACTCTACCAGAAAATTACTAGAGCTTATCAACGAATATAGTAAAGTTGCAGGATATAAAATTAACACACAGAAATCCCTTGCATTCCTATACACTAACAAGAAAACAGAAAGAGAAATTAAGGAAACAATACCATTCACCATTGCAACAAAAAGAATAAAATACTTAGGAGTATATCTACCTAAAGAAACAAAAGACCTATACATAGAAAACTATAAAACACTGATGAAAGAAATCAAAGAGGGACACAAAACAGATGGAGAAACATACCGTGTTCATGGATTGGAAGAATCAATATTGTCAAAATGGACTATACTACCCAAAGCAATCTATAGATTCAATGCAATCCCTATCAAGCTACCAATGGTATTTTTCACAGAACTAGAACAAATAATTTCACAATTTGTATGGAAATACAAAAAAACCTCGAATAGCCAAAGTAATCTTGAGAAAGAAGAATGGAACTGGAGGAATCAACCTGCCTGACTTCAGACTCTACTACAAAGCCACAGTCATCAAGACAGTATGGTACTGGCACAAAGACAGAAATATAGATCAATGGAACAGAATAGAAAGCCCAGAGATAAATCCACGAACCTATGGACACCTTATCTTTGACAAAGGAGGCAAGGATATACAATGGAAAAAAGACAACCTCTTTAACAAGTGGTGCTGGGAAAACTGGTCAACCACTTGTAAAAGAATGAAACTAGAACACTTTCTAACACCATACACAAAAATAAACTCAAAATGGATTAAAGATCTAAATGTAAGACCAGAAACTATAAAACTCCTAGAGGAGAACATAGGCAAAACACTCTCCGACATAAATCACAGCAGGATCCTCTATGACCCACCTCCCAGAATATTGGAAATAAAAGCAAAAATAAACAAATGGGACCTAATGAAACTTAAAAGCTTTTGCACAACAAAGGAAACTATAAGCAAGGTGAAAAGACAGCCTCAGATTGGGAGAAAATAATAGCAAATGAAGCAACAGACAAAGGATTAATCTCAAAAATATACAAGCAACTCCTGCAGCTCAATTCCAGAAAAATAAATGACCCAATCAAAAAATGGGCCAAAGAACTAACAGACATTTCTCCAAAGAAGACATACAGATGGCTAACAAACACATGAAAAGATGCTCAACATCACTCATTATCAGAGAAATGCAAATCAAAACCACAATGAGGTACCATTACACGCCAGTCAGGATGGCTGCTATCCAAACGTCTACAAGCGATAAATGCTGGAGAGGGTGTGGAGAAAAGGGAACCCTTTTACACTGTTGGTGGGAATGCAAACTACTACAGCCGCTATGGAAAACAGTGTGGAGATTTCTTAAAAAACTGGAATTAGAACTGCCATATGACCACTTCTGGGCATACACACCGAGGAAACCAGATCTGAAAGAGACACGTGCACCCCAATGTTCATCACAGCACTGTTTATAATAGCCAGGACATGGAAGCAACCTAGATGCCCATCAGCAGACGAATGGATAAGGAAGCTGTGGTACATATACACCATGGAATATTACTCAGCCATTAAAAAGAATTCATTTGAATCAGTTCTAATGAGATGGATGAAACTGGAGCCCATTATACAGAGTGAAGTAAGCCAGAAAGATAAAGACCAATACAGTATACTAACGCATATATATGGAATTTAGAAAGATGGTAACGATAACCCTATATGCAAAAGAGAAAAAGAGACACAGATGTACAGAACAGACTTTTGGACTCTGTGGGAGAAGGCAAGGGTGGGATGTTTAGAGAGAACAGCATTGAAACATGTATATTATCTAGGGTGAAACAAATTACCAGCCCAGGCTGGATGCCTGAGACAAGTGCTCGGGCCTGGTGCACTGGGAAGACCCAGAGGAACTGGGTGGAGAGGGAGGGGGGAGGGGGGATCGGGATGGGGAATACATGTAAATCCATGGCTGATTCACGTCAATGTATGACAAAAACCACTACAATACCGTAAAATAATTAGCCTCTAACTAATAAATGGAAAAAAAAAGAAAAATAATTTTTAAAAGTTATATGTATTAAAATTATTCAATATTAACTTTATTTTTCATGAATATTTACAAATAAAGGTGAAGTACTGAAAATGAATAAAGCAAGAGAAGTCAATAATTGAGTAACTTTTATTTATTTCTCAGAAAGAACTGGGTGATTTGACCTCCCTTTTCAAAGATGCAATCTGCTGATCAGTGTTTCTCAACTCAGGTCTCCCACATTGCAGGCAGACTCTTTACTCTCTGAGCCACCAGGGAATCCCCCCAAATCTTCATGATACAGTGTTATCTATAATGACTCTTTGCAACCCCGTGGACCCATGGAATTCTCTAAGCCAGAATACTGGAGTGGGTAGGCTTTCCCTTCTCCAGGGGATCTTCCCAATCCAGGAATCGAACCTGAGTCTCCTCCTGCATTGCAGGCAAATTCTTTGCCAACTAAACTGTCAGGGAAGCTCTTATTTCTCATAAAGCAAAAAAAGAAATCTTTGTAGACTGCTTTTAAAAACACTTGGAAATCAATTATAGTAAATTAAACCAAATTATGCCTTTTTAAAAATACGTTCTCTTGACTGATGCTCTTGCATTACTTTGAAAAATTATTAAACTTCAAGAGTCCTGTATAAAAAAATAACTGTTTTGTCTACTTTTGTTCAAGTGTTTATGTTCCTCATTAAAATTTTGTTTGCTTCAATTCATGTCCTGTTTATTTCTTGGTAAGTTTATACTTAGATATGTACTTTTTTTTGCTGTTTTGAACAAGATGCTTTTTAATTATCATATTTTTAAACTGACACATAGAGAAACTAGTGATCTCTCATGTTGTAATCAGATACCTTACCGAACTTCCTTGGTGATATAATAGTTTTTTCCTTTTTTTTGGAATGCCTAGATTAACCACCCCATGTATTTTTAAATTCATTCTGTCAATTTTTAACACATTGACAGGATAATTTAAAATTGCTCTTTATTTTAGTCTCTCTAGCCACATTTCAGTGGCTCAGATGGTAAAGAATCCACCTGCAATGCAGGAGGCACAGATTTGATCCCTGGGTCAGGAAGATCCCCTGGAGAAGGGAATGGCAGCCCACTCCAGTATTCCTGCCTGGAGAATTCCACGGACAGAGGGGCCTGGTGGGCTATAGCCCATGGGGTCGTAAAGAGTTGGACACAACTGAGCAACTCACACTTTCACTTTTTTTTTTTAGCCATATTTTGGCTACTTACATGCCCTTCAGAGAATTGCTACAGAGAAAAACTGAATCACGAACAATGCACCCAGCCAAGAGGCCAGCAAGATCATAATACACTAATACATGCTCTAACTACAGCATATTTTACCTATTAGTTTTGTAGACTCCATAAATACTGAATGGGTGGTTAGATGGATGGGTGAGTTATACTTGCTTGAAAGAGATTGAAGTCTATTATTTCTGCTGTAAATCTGAGTTGGTTTTGTGTGCATATATCTTTCAGGTATTTTTGTTTAAGCAACATGATCCACTGGCAGGCTTTAAAAAACAAAAGAAAGGATGTAAACTGGAAAATTCTATTGACAAAAGTCATGTTACTTGAAAACCATGTTCTCTCTTCACTGTAATACCAGTAAGTGCCTTATGTAGAGATTTTGAAAATGAAACTTATTTTTGTGAAGTTTAATTCTCTTCCCCAAATCATGGTGTCTTTAACAATTATGAGGAAATAATAGAAGGAATTTTATTATGGATACACTTTCTTACGTGGTTGATGAGAACCATACACAGTTGTGAAAACAATTTTTTATGAAATAGCAAAGGACAATGATCTTGTCCATATTACATTTAAGTGTTCTGCAGGCCACCTTTGCATTAAAAAGAAATTAATAAAACACAATGCTGATAAATATTAAATGACCAAGGAAAAATCTATTCGTTTAATAAATTAAGTATGCTGTGTTTTTCTGTTCCTGTTCAGAGAGTCGCCAACTCTCAGTCCCCTCCAGGTTTCCACAGCCTTGTCTCTAATTCATGGGTGCAGATGGCACACACTCAGCCATCAAGTACAGTAAGTGCCACATATTTATGGCCTTGGCAGCCAGCAAAGAGGCCAGCTGTGGCCTTCTAAAATGCACTTAGGTGTCTGCCCTCCCAGAGACCTTTCTTTGATGGTATCTAAAAAGGGCCCCACCCCCATGCTGTTGTGAGCATCATGGGAATTAGCACATTCTATAATTGCGATGTTTATATGATTGTTTATGTATTCACTACCTGCCTCCTCCACATTAGAATGCAAGTTCTAGGAAGAGAGGGTCCCCACCCTCTAGCAGGATTCCCAATGATAGTGGGCCCTCAATATGTATTTACTGAATGAATTGAGCCTCTGTCACCTTTCTGCCCTCCCCAGGTCTGCACCTTCCATGCATGAGAGGAAGGGGCATTCCTAGGGTCTGTGCACGCCACACACAGAAAGGAACCCTGAGCATGACCTGTTAACGCTTTGATTTTTACCTCAAACAAAACAAAACCCTCGTGCATTTTTTTAAAAACTCTTTGAAAGGTAAAGACATAGTTGCTTTTATTACAGAAAGTGAGTAAATATTTTGTCTGCGGCCGTCCCCTATGAAATAACTCAAGTAATGACAATATTCAGTCTCTTAAAGGAAGTTAGAGGCCTATGGATCTGATCTAATAACCTGAATATAAGCCTGTGAACAAAGTTTATTCGTGCAATCTGTCCATGTATTTTTGCCAGTCCCTAAATTTTAGTGTATTTCTTGTGACTGTGAGTTTACTCACAATATAAATAAACATAGTCACTGAACTTCACTCAGAGTTCAGTGAGTTCACTGAACTCTGAGTGAAGTCAGTTACTATTTGAACCCCACAGGAGGGCCAAGTCCATCCTGCAAACCCAGTCACATGACATGCCACCACATTAGTCAGAGTCAGCGCATAGTTGGTTGTATATGCTCATACATACTGTGATTATCCTTAGACACTTTTCTTTATATCCCAAGTATGTACAGACACCTACTATTTATGTGCTGTATTAATTTTAAAATTTTATGCTTTAAAAAAAAAAAAAAGAATCCTCCCAATATAATCTTGCCCCAAAGCTTAATGCTTATAGCAGGAGTGAAGTGCTTCTCTGAACAAAGGAACAGTTGAGGTGGGGGTGGGGGGTGCAGAACCCCACCCCTCACCCCAGGCCCTTTTTCCACCAACTGCACCTCAGGCACCGCTGGGAAATCCTAAGGGCTCTGAAGAGCACCGTTTGAAAACTTCCCTATTAACCTATCACTGAGCAAGGATACAGAAGCATGGCAGGAGGGAGACTCCATCACAGCTAGAGGTGGAAATCAACATAGGACCATCTGTTCTGCAACTCAAGTCAGTTAGTGTTTCCTGCAAAACATAGTAAGCTTCTGGGGTGGTGGGGGAAAAAATCCCATCTAACTAATATCCTGCTCTGAAACGAAGAGGTGAAATGATCAATAAAGCATTAGAAAGCCAATACTATTAATAATTCATAGCAGTTCTATTTCCTAGGACTAAAGTGGGGCAGCATAATCCTTTCGCATATCTCTGTAGCACCAGTATAAAATGTAGACCATAGCAAGAAAGCAGACAGTAGGAAAAGACAGCTAATGAATTAAAAGCTAACGTGATGTATGCTGGAAAATATTGAGTTGTCTGCTCATTTCAAGCTTTCAAACTAACATTAATAATGGAAGGGCAGCACAAAATATTTTTGCTATTCTCCTTATTTAGCAAGTTTCATTATCCAGTTACATGTGGACAAATAATATGTTATCAATACAAGTATTTTGAAGGCATTTTGATATAATGTCTAGAGTTTCTGTTAGGTATTAGTGAATTTCTGTTAGAGTTCAGTGATTATTAGGGGAATCCTAGGATATCCATAATTAAGCTGAAACCAGATTCTTCATCTTTAAAATAGGATAATGCTTCACTGTTCGTGAAAGGATTAAAGAGAATGTAAATAAATTGCCTAAGGCAATGTCTGACACCCAGCAGGCCCTTAAAAGCAGTTATTTTATCCTTCTCTGCCTTTGCTAAAGATGATAGACAGCCTGCTTGGCAAACTGTGAGCTTCCAAGGCACGCACTTCAGTGCAGCTCCACTAGTAAAAACTCTTGTTCTTGGTGGAGCTGCTTCTCAGCTGCAGTGGGAAATGGCATGTCACTCAACCTCCTCATTTTGGGGAGAGTCTGCAAGAACTACCCAACATGAGCTATGCCCAGGACACTGAGAACCAGCCAGCTGAATCAAGGGCCTAGATGCAGAGACGGCAAAAGTGAAGGCATGACTGAAACCTGGTTTTTCTGCCACACCACAGTTTCCAGGTCCACAAAGTGACAGGTGTGCTCATCTGTTTCATGCAGTGGCAAGAAAATCATTGCTGGAGCACAGTGGTGATGAAGTGGACTTTAGGATCATTCTGCTTGGATGTGAATCCAGCTACCATTTCCAACTGGTCATCCTGGGTAGGTTTCTTAGACTCTCAGTGCTTCATCTGTGAAAAGGAGAGTGTGTAGCCTACCTCAGAAAATTGTTATGAAGGTTAAACAAGAGAATCTGTGTAAATCGTTTGAAAGACTATCTAGAGAATACTCTACCCTGGTGAGTCACTGGTAAAAAATCTACCTGCAGTGCGGGAGACATGGGTTTGATCCCTAGGTTGGGAAGATCGCCTGGAGGAGGAAATGGCAACCCATTCCAGTATTCTTACTTGGAAAATCCCATAGACAGCGAACCCTGGTGGGGCTATAGCCCATGGGGTCACAAAAGAGTCGGATATGACAGCAACTAAAGAACAAATGACAACAGAAGCACTTAATTTTTAGCTATTGTATCAGTCAGGTAATGAAACAGCAGGTAATGAAAACCACCCTAGCTAGTTTACATGGAGTTTAATATAGGGAATTAACTCCTTACAAAACCACTGAAGGGCTAGAAGAACAGATTTGAATGGGCCTGTTGGAGCAACTCCATAGAATTGGCTGCTAAAGTATAAGCTGTTAAAACTGTGATTCTCATGCAAGTACAATATGACGTGTCAAAGATTAATTAATGAGGGAACCTGGAAGATTCTGATTCAAAGGAGAGTTTAGACACACACATACAACCCACTCCAGTATTCTTTCCTGGGAAATCTCATGGACAGAGGAGTCTGGTGGGCTACAGTCTATAGGACCGCAAAGAGCTGGACACAACTGAGTGAGCATGCAGACACTAATGCTATTCAGTTAACAAGAACTTCATGAAACTCTACACTATGGGATACAAAGGATTAGAAATATATGTATATTTTTTCCTTGTCCTGTATGATAGCAACAGTTTTGTAAACTCCCTCTGATCTGGAGTTCTTCTCAACACTGGAACAGAATCCCAAGGAAAACAAACATTTACAGGCCAAGTGGAATGCAGAAGCAGATAGAGGACAGGTAGAAAGAGTTACCAAAGAAGAGGGAGGTAACCATGAAGTGTGGTGTTAGTGTTAGGGAACTGTTGACTGAAACCTCCTGCCTTGGCCAGGCACGATGGTAACCACTTGCATGAATTATCCCCTGGTAGGAGGTCCCAATAAGGAACATGGTGGTGGAGGAGGATGCCAGCCCATAATATATCCTACCAAATTCCCAGAATCCTTCACACTAGAACCCATCTTGGCTGAGATATATGGATGCCACCAGGAAGGACCCTGAGTCAGACCAGTATTGGGCCAAGCAAGATGACTGGCCAGAGACAACCTGCAATCTCCATTACCATAAATCCTAAGCTAGGTGACTGAGCAGGACTCCTGGCTTCCCTTACCATGTTGCTCTCTGCCCAGATGCCCCTTTCCAATAGTCTTTTGCTTTGTCAGCACATATATCTCCTTGGACAGTTCATTTCCAAGTGTTAGACAAGAGCCCACTCTTGGACCCTGAAAGGTTTCCACCTCCTGCAACATTAGGAAAGCTAAGTATACAGAATGTTTTTAAGGAGAGAGATGTCAACTTCCAAATGCTCCTGAGACCCAAGTGAAAGATGAACTGAAGGATACCTTGGAGACCTCTCCAAGATCAGCTTCAGTTACGTGGTGGTGTAGAATCCTGATGAGAGTGGATTTAGGAGTGAGGGGGAAGTGAAGAAATGAAGATGGCAAGAACAGATCAGTCTCTAGAACTGTCAGATTATGGAGAAGAAGAGACACACAACAGCTTTACACAACGTTAAGGTTCTGTTCTTGGCAAGCCAAGCCTGCCTCTTCTCTGAAGTCAGTGCCTTCCGATATTTACAAGCATCTTGCCTCAGAACAATAGTCGGGGAGGAGTGCTTTAAGGACACACAGTCTAGGATGTTTTCTATTCCGGATGTGTTCAAATCTACTACATGGAGCCAAATTAGAAGGGAGTTGGCCAGACTCGCCTGTATCCACCGCCCCCCCGCCAACCCTGACCTCTCTACTCCCCCAAAATGCTCATAAGCAAATTGAGTTGTTGGGGAGATGCCATTGGCTGATAGGCTGATAGTTTAGAGCCAAACTGTGACCCACCCAGTGCAGAGCCCATTATTTCAGACATTTTTAAAAGCTTTGTTGCTGGCTCTGTTTTATGTCCCCACCCTTGTTTTTTATCCTTTCTCACTTGTAAATGTTACTCTCTTATTACAGTTTTACATAGCCTTACAAATCACTTCGAGTTGTGTTGGGAACAAAGTGAAGTATTAATATAAACACACAAAGCTGTGAGGGTTGTGTTTTTTTTCTTTTTCTCCTTGATGCTGTTCCCTTTATTTTTATGAAGGAAATCATTGGAAGGGGGTGTGGAGATTTATCTACAGAGTTTTACTTTACAACTGACTTTACTAGATACGTTTTCCATTACAGTGAGACACACATCATTCTGAGGTCATAAAAACATGTATCTACAAGGCAGCCTTCTCTGCAGCTGCCCTCCTGACCCAGGCCTTGAAATCAGGACTGCGGGGGGCAGGGAGGGCGGAGGGGGGTCCGGAGCTGCGGTCCTCCACCTCCAGGGAAAGTGGTGCTGATGGAAATTAGAGAATGTCTGGTATTAGAATCAGAATGCAGTTTAATTAATTACTCTTTTGAACTGAGGGGCTTCCCTGGTGGCTCAGATGGTAAAAAATCTGCCTGCAATGTGAGAGACCCAGGTTCGGTCCCTGGGTCAGGAAGATGCCCTTGAGTAGAAAATGGCAACCCACTCTAGTATGCTTGCCTGGAGAATCCCATGGACAGAGAATCCTGGTGGGCTATAGTTCATGGGGTCGCAAAGAGTCAGACACAACTGAGCGACTTAACACTCCACTTTCTTTTGAACTGAAAGCGACGTACATAGTAAGCAGCTGTCATATTTAGTTTTCCAAGTGATTTTTAGATGAGGCTATTCAAACTAGGCCTATAAATCCAAACTCAGAGTGGGATGTTTGCATTTGAATTAGCATTAAAAGTTTCTGAGGTCTCAGAAGTTATAACCATGAAGCTAAAGTCAGAAGGTGGGTCCCGCTGTGAAAGAAAGCAGACTCCTTGACACTGGGTCTAGAAAGCAGTATTTATTCTGGCAGTCAGCCAGGTGAGGACTCACGTTTGGGAGCCTCTTCTCTTCACACACTGTATCCTGCTACAGCTAAACTTACATCAAAGACAGTAGCTAGCTTCCTGTAGACGCCTATTAGGCATCATTACATTGGTGGAGACGCCAGTGGTCTTCAGTGGTCTAGGAAATTGATCTTAAAAGCTTTCTCTGAAATGGTGGAGTTCAGGGGAACAAATGCATAATAACCAAATTCATAGATCAATTTATAAAAATGCAATACCATGTATTCATTTATATTGGGTGCTCTATTTGTCAAATATGTCATCTATACAAGAATTTTCCATTTGGGGAAGCACACTAAGGAGATAGAATTACAAT
Organism: Cervus canadensis; assembly: GCF_019320065.1. Classification (NCBI taxonomy): domain Eukaryota; kingdom Metazoa; phylum Chordata; class Mammalia; order Artiodactyla; family Cervidae; genus Cervus; species Cervus canadensis. The sequence continues at coordinate 35,473,037 of NC_057390.1, read as the reverse complement.
AGATTGTTCTTTCTCCAGTTTAGGTGTATTTTGGCCTAGGAAACATATGATAAAACCTTCTTCCCTAGAAAACACTGAAATGGCAATATTGATCACCTTTTAAAGAACTCTGTACCACCCACTGCTTTTCACTTAATACCTCATTGCCTCACACAGGTTAATGAGACTGTGGTTTTCTTTACCGTGCTTTGTTCCTGAGGACACTCTCTCTTCACTCGGACTATACTGAAGCATATTCTAGTAAGTCCTTGTTTCTAGGGCAGAGACAAGAAAAACCTACCACTTACTGTACTGTGTTTACAAACCCCACCTTAAGGCAGTTTGCTTTGAGAAAGAGATGATTTGTTCCAATTTTGGAAGGCAAAAGATTTCCTAGATTTAGGAAGGGTAAAGGAAGTGAAGGCCTTTCTAGCCAGTGGCTGCTGAAGTAGTAGGTCCTTGCCACAGAGAGAATTAGCCAGAAAAGGAATGTGCCGAGGCTCATAATGTTCTCCATGGTGATCAAGCAATAATCTCATGGCAACGTAGAGCCAATGTTCTAATTAGGGAATGTTCCCATTACTATAGTGGCTTCCTTGATGGGTCAGCAGTAAAGACTCTGCTGCAGTGCAGGAGACACAAGAGACACAGATTTGATCCCTAGGTGCAGGAAGATCCCCTGGAGGAGGAAATGGCAACTCACTCCAGTATTCTTGCCTGAATAATCCCAAAGACAGAAGGAGCCTGGTGGGCTATAGTTAATAGGGTTGCAAAGAGTTGGATACACGGCACTTATTAGTATAGTTGCTACCCTCAAGCCTAGAGGCTTAAAAGAATATCCTGCTTACAAGTCTACAGTGTGGATGGAATTTAGCAGGGAGAACTCATTTCTGCCATCCATGTTGTAGAGGGCGGCTCGAAGCCTGAGAACTGGAATAACTGGACGGCTTAGTCACTCAGAGGTGTGGCGTGGCATCCTGGGAGAACTCAGTCACCTGGGGCTTGGCACAGCTGAGGCTCTGCAGGCATCTCCCTCCATGCCTGTGTGCCCTTCCCAGCGTGCTGTTCAGGGTAGCTACACTTCTTACACATCTGTCAGCTTCAGGAGACCAAAGGCACAGCGTCCAAGAGAATGAGCCAGCCAGGTGCAAGAGAATTGTTTATTCTAACCCAGTCTTGGAAGACTCTCAGGGTAAGCTCCACTGCATTCTGTTAGAATCCAGTCACTAAAGCCGGTCTCTCTTCAGGGTAGAGGGGAATCAGATCCCACTTTTAGTGAGAGGAATGTCAAAGAATTTGTGGACTTGTTTTAAAATTACCACAGTATGTAGGTGAAGAATTATAGGAAAATACACCATCTATTTATTTACACATTCATTCAACAAATACTTACTGACTCTTACCATACCCTAAGTGGAGAAGGGAATGGCAACCCACTCCAGTAATCTTGCCTGGAGAATTCCATGAACCGAGGAGCCTGGCAGGCTTGAGTCCATGGGGTTGCAGAGTTGGACACGACTGAGCGACTAATACACACACACCAAGTAAGCGTTGTTTTTTAACATTTAAAATATTTTGGATATTCTAGCTCAAGACAGCTCCCATTTGGACATGATTTTATGCACTGAGAAACTTTTATTTTATTTTAGGCCTAGAGTACTCAAACCAGCATAAAGTATCAGATGATAATGAATCATACATTTCAAGAGGAGTATAATCTGAATAGCACAAGCAGGTTTTTATTGGAACTCATTAAAAGCCTGAGCTAATTGGTATAAATCCTCAATTGATAAACAGACTCTAGAAAAGGTAGTTGTGGAACAAATTTGTGTAAAAGCAAATCATCTTTCCTACCAGCTTTATACTTGTAGTGACTGACATAAGAAAAGTTTTCCTTTACTTCCAAAATATTTCCAGGCACCTGTGCGTGAATGGATTGGTTGGAGAGACAAAGGGTTATCAGTTCAGTTCAGTTCAGTCACTCAGTCGTGTCCAACTCTTTGCAACCCCATGAATTGCAGCACGCCAGGCCTCCCTGTCCATCACAAACTCCCGGAGTTTACTCAAACGCATGCCCATCAAGTCAGTGATGCCATCCAGCCATCTCATCCTCTGTCGTCCCCTTCTCCTCCTGCCCCCAATCCCTCCCAGCATCAGGGTCTTTTCCAACAAGTCAGCTCTTCACATGAGGTGGCCAAAGTATTGGAGTTTCAGCTTCAGCATCAGTCCTTCCAAAGAACACCCAGGACTGACCTCCTTCAGGATGGACTGGTTGGATCTCCCTGCAGTCCAAGGGACTCTCAAGAGTCTTCTCCAACACCATCAAAAGCATCAATTCTTCGGGGCTCAGCCTTCTTCACAGTCCAACTCTCACATCCATACATGACCACTGGAAAAACCATAGCCTTGACCAGACGGACCTTTGTTGGCAAAGTAATGTCTCTGCTTTTTAATATGCTATCTAGGTTGGTCATAACTTTCCTTCCAAGGAGTAAGCGTCTTTTAATTTCATGGCTGCAGTCACCACCTGCAGTGATCCTGGAGCCCCCCAAATAAAGTCTGATACTGTTTCCACTGTTTCCCCATCTATTTCCCATGAGGTGATGGGACCAGATGCCATGATCTTAGTTTTCTGAATGTTAAGCTTTAAGCCAACTTTTTCACTCTCCTCTTTCACTTTCATCAAGAGGCTTTTTAGTTCCTCTTCACTTTCTGCCATAAGAGTGGTGTCATCTGCATATCTGAGGTTATTGATATTTCTCCTGGCAATCTTGATTCCAGCTTGTGCTTCTTCCAGCCCAGCGTTTCTCATGATGTACTCTGCATATAAGTTAAATAAGCAGGGTGACAATATACAGCCTTGATGTACTCCTTTTCCTATTTGGAACCAGTCTGTGGTTCCATGTCCAGTAAAACAACAGAATGGGAACTACTAAAGATCTCTTCAAGAAAATTAGAGATACCAAGGGAACATTTCATGCAAAAATGGGCTCAAAGGATTATCAGAGACCTCCAGATCCAAAGCATCATATTTTTTTTCCCTCAAAATATTTTCAGTTGGCATTTATCCTCTCCATCTTGGCTTCTGGAACATTACCTTTTGTCTTCCTTCTACCTCTCCAGGGGATCTTTCTCAGTGGGCGTCTCTCTTACTTTGTTCAGCCCTTACTTGGTGATCTCTGGGTTTCTGCTCTTAATCCTCTCCTCCTAATCTCCATCTACTCTTTGAATGAGTTCATCCTAGATTTAGCACAAAAGCTCCAGATTCATATAATCCATGGTCTGTTTAGTCTCCACACTTGACTGCACTGTACCCACCCCCACTTACGCCCTGGATCCCCTTCCCACCCATACCTCTCTCATCCAGTGTGCTCCTCCTCCTCATTCTGAAAGTCGACAGAATCAAGAGTTCTAGATACTCAACATCCATGCACAGTCAACCATAGTGTCCCATTGAGTCTAACAGTCTTTCATCTCTTCCATCCTTATTGCTCTTGGTTTACATCAGGCCCTTTTCCATTTGTCAGGAATATAGGTCAAGGTTAGCTCTGAGGTTTAGGGCCTTTATTTGAAAAATATTTAAGATTTTTGCCTTCTAGCAATAGTATTTGGCTCTGAACACCTCCAATTGATTGGTCTCAGCGGTGGGGCGGGGGGGGAGGTGGGTCCTTTGTCAGGAAGAGAAAATTATAGATCATAATGTTTGCATTTTATCTTCACAATAGTTGAAGTTTATCTTAAAACAGCCACGGAAGAAGATGAAGTGAAAAAATGAAAACCACTTGAGCACATGGTTATTAGTTATCTGTTGTGTAATCTGGCTACAGAGACAAATACAGCATGATCCCTGCCCCCAGTGGACTCATAGTTTAGTGAGAAAAGCAAGCGATTACAATTTAGGATGATAAGTGCAATGATGAAGGAATGTGTAAGGTGTTGTTTGAGGAGAGTTTTCATTGTCTTAATTATCATAAACCTGAAAGGCAGTGGTGGAGGGAGTGATACCCTGTCTAAGAAGGTAAAACACGGCTTCCAGATGTAAAACGGCTCTCTCTTACCAAAATCATGATAGCTCTGGATCATGACATTGGGAATTTGGGGAATTCTGCCAGCTGTTCTCTCAAGTTACTCAACCTATTCCATTCCCAATCTCCACATCTCTAAAATGAAAAGGTTGGTTTAAATCAGAGGTTGGCAAACTTTTTCTATAAAGGGCCAGATAATAAATACTTCAGAATATGTGGTCAGTATAGTCTGTCATAACTATTCAGCTCTCATCTTGTAGTGCAAAAGCAGGCACAGACAATATGTAAACAGATGGACCTGGCTGTAATTACAGTACAACTCTTAATTAAAAAAACAGGCAGTGGGCTGTATTTGGCCCATGGGATGTAGTTTGCCAATGCCTGGTCTAAATAATCTCCAGGATGCCTTCCAGACTTAAATCCATTGGTTCATGAAAAGGCAGTTCTCAAATACCTGACATACTTTGTTTTTTTTTTCATTTATTTTTGTTGTTGGTTAGTTGTTGACTGGTTAGCTCAGTAAAGATGAACATGGAATTTAGAATTTAAGGTTTGGAGTTCGAGTCAGTGTGGGTCAGTTAGCTTCGTCTCTGTTCCATGACCACAAACCACACCAAAGACTTTAACATATTCATGCTCCTGCTTGGAGCTAGGTAATGCTGCATGCCTGGACATGTGCCATCCTTTCCTACTTCTAACACAGCCCCTGCACTTGCTTCCCTAATGATGGTGCAGCACATCCTTTTTACATATATCCCAACATCATGGAGTTGTTTTCAAAAGAGCATCATATTTTAAAGGAAATTTGTCAATTTAATAGCAAGCGTTAGGGAATCCCCATGAATGGAGAAGCCTAGGAGGCTGCTGGGGTCACAAAGAATTGGGCACACATTGGGGAATCTGTAGGTAAACAGAAATGCCTCATCACCTTTTAATAAACCAAATGGTTTTTATGGCTACTAAACAAAAGAATCCTACAAAAGCATGCTGCTGTGCTTATAAGCAAAAGCAGAATAAAAAAACCACGTAACACAAATGCCAACAATTCTCCCCACTTTCCCTGTAGTTGACATTGTTCGTCAGTCCTAGTACTTTTCCATACAGATCCTGGATGTGCTCTCAGTACCCCTCCAAGCATACTGAACCAGGAAGCTACACTGAGTTGACCGGCATTCCTGTGCTAGATTAAAACTACTGTCCTATGCAACAAAAGTTACTATGCCTTATTTTTCCCATCACTTTCCATCCCTACCACCAAGTTGCTACTGCTGCTAAGTCGCATCAGTCATGTCCAACTCTGTGCGACCCCACAGACAGCAGCCCACCAGGCTCCTCTGTCCCTAGGATTCTCCAGGCAAGAATACTGGAGTGGGTTGCCATTTCCTTCTCCAATATATGCATGCATGCTAAGTCACTTCAGTTGTGTCTGACTCTGTGCGACCCTATGGACAGCAGCCCACCAGGCTCCTCCATCCACAGAATTCTCTAGGCAAGAATACTGGGGTGGGTTGCCATTTCCTTCTCCAACCACCAAGTTACTCTTATTTTAAAAGATATATTGAGACATATAACACTGGATGCAGCAGCTATAAAATACAACTGTACAAAAATGAATATAAATCTCATCTAGATGGGAGCATATATCAGTAAACTTTCATAGAGAAAAACTTGGCATTGTTTATTAAAAACCTACATATTAGGTGGGTACTTGGGGCTTCATTATTCTACTTTTGGGTAGGTTTGAAACCTTCTATTAAAAAAAAAAGTCTTGGGAGAACAAGATGGTGGAGGAGTAGGTGGACGTGGAATACATCTCTCTCCACGGATACATCAGGAATACACCTTCAGACACAGGAGTATATGCAGAACACCAGCTGAGAGCGGACAGGAGTACCTGACCAGAGGAATATACAGAACCACGCAAAACTCGGTAGGATGAAGGAACCAGGGGGAAAAACAGGAGTGTTAGTAGGACTGGACCTGCCCTCAGTGGGTGGGGGAACTGAAGCAGGGGTCTGATCCCCACATTGGGGCAATTATCTGAGTCAGAGGAGAAACATTTGAGGCTGAGAGTGAAAGAGCTGATCTGTGGCAGCCTAAATGGAATGAGAATCAGAGAGTCCTTGCTGCAGCCCTATATACCCCGGACAGGGATGAGGGTCCCCTGGAAGGCACAGTGGCTGGGAGTTGGAGTTTGGGAAGTGTGGATAAATCCCAGGGCGAGGGCTGCTGTTGACTGTGGAGAAATGGATCGAGGGGAGGTGAGGGAGGAGGTTGTGGTGGGAAATGCCTGTGGAGGAAAGCCAGGTAGCCATGGAAGCAAGGTGATACTGCTGAGTCAGGTGTAGGGGGTGGAGCCATCATCATAGCCTGCCTGTCCCCACACGCCAGCGTCTGCAGCTGAACAAGAGAGGCTGGCCCATCAAACGCCTGACGCACTGAACTATAGAGCAGGACCCCACCCAGGGCGCCCCTTTAAGTGCCTGACGTGCTGAACTACAGAGTAGGACCCCAGCCAGGGGGCCCCTGACACCCTGAACAACAGAGAAGGACCCCCAGGCAAAGGAGCCCTCTAAGTGCCTGAACGGGTGGAGCTATGGAGAAAGACTGGCCAAAGAGGCCTGCTGATCGCCAGCTACAAGAGGCTCGAAAAAAGACTCTGATAGAGCCCTAACTCCTGTGGTGGAGGCAGTCCCTGTCCCTGCACACTTGGCACCACCAGGATCCCCGCAAGCCAAGCAGCTGCACCACCGTCACGCTCAGCTCTCACTGGGGCAGAGCTGCCACAGGCAAAAAAGTCTTGCACCTATGCATGCAGGGTTGCTTCAGTAGTGTCAGATTCTTCGACCCTGTAGACTGTGGCCTTCCAGGCTTCTCTGTCAGGGAGGGGGATCTCCAGGCAAGAATACTGGAGCGTATTGGCCAATACTGGTTGCCATACCCTTCTAGAGCACTGTATTTCCTGCTGCCCCAGCCGCCGACTCCCCTGAGTACCTGGTGCTGCCAGAACCCCTGCGACCCAAGCAGCTGCACCACCTCCTCACCTGGCCCTCACAGGGGCAGACCCAAGTCCTCCAGGGCAGCCTCAGGAGCAAACCCCAGTAGAAACCCACATGCAGAGGTGGAAATAAAACCACAATTGAAACCCAGGGGCAGTGTGGCTAAGGAAGAAGACCCAAAACCTTCCACATGATCAAATAGGCAGACTGTGTCTATGGAATATATAAAAAGGTCATTGGGAGCTCCCACAAAAGAAAACACACTAGCTTTGATAGCTGTGGACATTGGAGGGAAGAACACACAGGAATAGGACCAGATTAGAATCTGAGATGCCCCCACAGCAGATCCAGAGATCAATGCAATGCTGGAGGGCATCCTAGGGAGGTGAGGTGGACTGTGACTCCCAGCGAGGGAAAGAACTCTGATAGCAGTGACTCAAAGAAAAACATTTATTATTCTTATGTCTTGATTTGCTCTGTAGATTCTTTTGGATTTTTTTTTCTTTTTTTTCCTCCCCCCGCCCCCTGTTGTAGTTGTCGATTTTATTGGCACTATGAAATCTAATTAAGCTTTTGAGCTTTCTTTTTTTTTCCTCAGTCATATTTTTTACTGCTGTTATAAACCTCTGCCTCTACCTTGGGCCTTTGCAATTCTGTGGAGTTTTCCTTTTTATTTCTCTTTTTTTTCATTTTAATTTTTTAAATCTATTATTATTTTTTCTACATTTATTCCTTTGTTTGCTTTTCCTACTGTTCTTTTCCTCTTACAGTTAATCTTTAATGTATATAAATATTCTTTATCTACCTCTATTTAACTTTGCATATCTATTCTTTCTTTTCTTTCTTTCCTTTCCTCTCAACATATTTGTTAGTTTTGTCTTCATTGTTTTATTCCCCAATTTGCACCGTTCTCCAATTTTGTTTTCAAGTTTGTGTTTTAGTTAGTTTTGTTCTGATAGATATAATTTTTGGTTTCCTTTGTTTGCCAGGTCAATCTATTGTACTTTATTTTTGTTGGACTGTTTTGATTTTGCATATGGGTGTATATGTATATGTGTATATTCAGTCATACTTTTTATTGTTGTTATAAACCTCTGCCTCTACACTGGGCTTTTGCAGTTCTGTGGCGTTTTCCTGTTTGTTTTTTTTTTCCTTTTCTTCTTTCTTCTTCCATTTCTTTTTTTACTTTTCTCTTTTTTATAATTTTAATTTTTAATTTTGTTAAACATATTATATTTTGTCTACATTTATTCCTTTGTTTGCCTTTCCTACTGTTCTTTCCCCCTTGCAGTTAATCTTTAATGTATACAAATCTTCCTCTACTTCTATTTAAATTTGTATATCTATTCCTTCTTTCTTTTCCTCTCAACATTTTGTTAGCTTTATTTTCGTTGCTTTATTCCCCAATTGGCACCTTGCTTTAGTTTTGTTTTCCAGACTATGCTTTAGTTAGTTTTGTTCTTAACTGGTAAATATAATTTTTGATTTACTTTGTTTGCCAGGTCAATCTACTGTACTTTATTTTGTTGGACTGTTTTCACTTTGCTCATGGGTGTATAATGTATATATTCCATTATTTTAATTATTATTTGCCTGATTCTGTAACTGCGATTTGTCTGTGGTTCATCTTTGGTTTCTTGTTTTTGGATACTTGTTTTAATCTCACTTAATGCCATAAGAAACCACTTGTGGAATCCTCGTTCCTGACCAGAGATCAAGCACTGAGGCTTTGGAGTGGGAGCACTGACCCTAAGACCCTAGACTACCGGAGAACTAACTTTAGGGAGTATCAAATAGTGAAAACTCACACAAAGGAAACCACTCGAATACAAGACCCTGCATCACCCAACCACCAGTAGCACCCTGTGCAGGACCCTCATTTAAACAACAAACAAAACCAAAATACAAACCCAGTCATCAGCAGACAGGATTACCACCTCACTCAGCCTTGCCCATCAGAGGAAAAACAAACATACAAACAAAAACTCAGCATGAATCTCACCCTATATGAAACTTACACAAACCACTGAACAAACCTTAGGAGGGCAGAAACAAAAGAAGGAAAGAAGTCAACCTTGAAGCCTGGGAAAAGGAGACCTCAAACACAATAAGTTAAAAAAAAAATAATGAAAGGGCAGAGAAATACTACACAAATGAACAAACTAGAAACACACAAGTCCAAATAAATGAAGAGGAAATAGACAAACTACCTGAAAAAGAATTCAGAATAATGATAGTAAAGATGATCAAAAACTTTGAAAACAAAAAGGAGAAAATGCAAGAATCAATTAACAAAGCCCTAGAAGAATTAAAGAATAAACATACAGAGACAAACAACACAATTACTGAAATTAAAAGTACTCTAGAAGGAATCAGTAGCAGAATATCTGAAGCAGAAGAACAAATCAGTGAGCTGGAAAATAAAATGGTGGAAACAACTTCTGAAGAGCAGAATAAAGTGAAAAGAATGAAAAGAACTGAGGATAGTCTCAGAGACCTCTGGGACAATATCAAACACACCAACATTTGAATAATAGGGGTCCCAAAAGAAGAGAGAAAGAGTATGAGAAAATTTTTGAAGAGATTATAGTTGAAAATTTCTCCAAAATGGAAAAGGAAATAGTCAATTAAGCCCAAGAGGCACAAAGTCCCATACAGAATAAACCCAAGGAGAAACACACCAAGACACATATTAATCAAACTAGCAAAGAGTAAACACAAAGAAAGAATATTAAAAGCAGCAAGGGAGAAGCAACAAGTAACATACAAGGGAATGATCTTTCAGCAGAAACTCTGCAGGCCAGAAGGCAATGGCAGGATATATTTAAAGTATTGAAAAGGAAAAATCTACAACCAAGATTATAGCACCCAGCAAGGATTTCATTCAAAATTTATAGAGAAATAAAAAGCTTCTCAGACAAGCAAAAGTTAAGAGAATTCAGTACCACAAAACCAGCTTTACAACAAATGTTAAAAGGGACTTACATAGTCAAGAAATACAAGAGAAGAAAAAAGATCTACAAAATCAACCCCAAACAATTAAGAAAATGGCAATAGGAACACATATCAATAATTACTTTAAATGTAAATGGATTTTTTTTTCATTTATTTTTATTAGTTGGAGGCTAATTACTTTACAATATTGAAGTGGGTTTTGTCATACATTGACATGAGTAAATGTAAATGGATTAAATACTCCAACCAAAAGATACATACTGGCTGAATGGATACAAAAACAAGACCTATATATATGCTGTCTACAAGAAACCCACGTCAGACCTAAAGACACATATAGACTGAAAGTGAGAGGATGGAAAAATATATTCCATGCAAATGGCAAGCAAAAGAAAGTTGGAGTAGCAATCCTCATATCAGACAAGAGACCTTAAAGAAGATTACAAGAGATAAGGAAGGACACTGCATAATGATCAAGGGATCAGCCCAAGAGGAAGACCTAACAATTGTAAATATCTATGCACCCAACATAGGAGCGCCTCAATACATAAGACAAACACTAACAGACATAAAAGGAGAAATTGTCAGGAACACAATAATAGTAGGAGACTTTAACACCTCACTCACACCAATGGACAGATCATCAAAACAGAAAATTAATAAGGAAACACAAGTCTTAAATGATACATTAGATGAGATGGATCTCATTGATATCTTCAGGACATTCCATCCAAATGCAGAAAAATACACCTTCTTCTCAAGTGCACATGGAACATTCTCCAGGATAGACCAAATCTTGGGTCACAAATCAGTAAATTTAAGAAAATTGAAATTATATCATGCATCTTCTTCGACCACAATGCTATGAGGCTAGATATCAATTACAAGAAAAAAACTGTAAGAAACACAAACATATGGATATTAAACAACACATTTCTAAATAACCAACAGGTTACTGAAGAAATCAAAAGGAAAATAAAAAAAAAATTTCTAGAAACAAATGGCAATGAAAACACAACTCAAAACCTATGGGATGCAGCAAAAGCAGTTCTAAGAGGGAAGTTTATAGCAACACAATCCTACCTCAAGAAACAAGAAAAATATGGAATAGACAACCTAACGTTACACCTAAAACAACTGGAAAGAGAAGAACAAAAATCCCCCAAATTAGTAGAAGGAAAGAAATCATAAATATTCGAGCAGAAATAAATGAAAAAGAAATCAAAGAAATAATAGTAAAGATTAATAAAACTAACAGCTGGTTCTTTGAGAAGATGAGCAAAATTGAGAAGCCTTTAGCCAGACTCATCAAGAAAAAAAGAGAGAAGAATCAAATCAACAAAATTAGAAATGAAACAGGAGAGGTTACAACAGACAATGGAGAAATACAAAGGATTATAAGAGACTATTATAAACAACTATATCAATAAAATGGATAACCTGGAAGAAATGGACAGATTCTTAAAAAGTTCAATCTTCCAAGACTGAACCAGGAAGAAATAGAAATTATGAGTAACCCAATTACAAGCACTGAAATTGAAGACATGATCAAAAATCTCCCCCAAAAACAAAAATCCAGGACCAGATGGCTTCACAGGAGAATTCTATCAAACATTTAGAGAAGAGGTAATGCCTATCCTTCTAAAACTCCTTCAAAAATTGTAGATGAAGGAACACTTCCAAACTCATTCTACAAGGCCACCATCACCCTGATACCAAAACCAGATGAAGACAACACAAAAAAAGAAAACTACAGGCCAATATCACTGATGAGCATAGATGCAAAAATCCTCAACAAAATTTTAGCAAACAGAACTCAACAACACATCAAAAAGCTCATACCATGATCAAGTTGGGTTTATTCCAGGAATGCAAGGATTCTTCAATATATGCAAATTAATCAAAGTGATACACTATATGAACAAATTGAAAGATAGAAACCATATGATCAGCTCAATAGATGCAGAAAAAGCTTTTGACAAAATTCAGCACCCATTTATGATTAAAACTCTTTAAAAAATGGGTATAAAAGGAACCTACCTCAACATAGTAAAGGCCATATATGATAAGTCTATGGCAAACATTCTCAATGGTGAAAAACTGAAGCATTACCCCTAATATCAGGAACAAGACAAGGGTGTCCATTTTCACCATTATTATTCAATAGTTCTGGAAGTCCTAGCTACAGCAATCAGAGAAGAAAATGAAATAAAAGGAATCCAGATTGGAAAAGAAAAAATAAAGCTCTCACTGTTTGCAGATAACATGATACTGTACATAGAAAACCCTAAAGATAGTATCAGAAAATTACTAGAGCTAATCGCTGAATTTAGCAAAGTTGCAGGATACAAATGCAATACACAGAAATCACTTGCATTTCTATATACTAACAAAAATCAGAAAGAGAAATTAAGGAATCAATCCCATTCACCATTGTAATAAAAAGAATTAAATATCTAGGAATAAACTTACCTAAGGAGACAAAAGAACTGTACAGAGAAAATTATAAGACACTAATGAAAGAAATCAAAGATGACATAAACAGATGGAGAGATATTCCATGTTCCTGGGTAGGAAGAATCAATATTGTAAACATGACTATACTACCAAATGCAATCTAGAAATTCAATGTGATCCCTATCAAATTACCTATGGCATTTTTCATGAACTAGAGCAAAAAATTTCACACTTTAAATGGAAACACAAAAGACCCCACACAGCCAAAGCAGTCCTGAGAAAGAAGAATGGAGCTGGAGGAATCAACCTTTCTGACTTCAGATTATACTACAAAGCTGCAGTCATCAAGACAGTATGGTACTGGCATCAAGACAGAAATACAGACCAATGGAACAAGATAGAAAGCCCAGAAATAAACCCATGCACCTATGGGTACCTTATTTTTGACAAAGGAGGCAAGAATATAAAATGGGGCAAAGACAGCCTCTTCAATAAATGGTGCTGGAAAACTGGACAGCTACATGTAAAAGAATGAAATTAGAACACTTCCTAATACCATACACAAAGATAAATTCAAACTGGATTAAAGACCTAATGTAAGACCAGAAACTATAAAACTCTTAAGAGGAAAACATAGGTAGAACACTCGATGGCATAAATCAAAGCAAGATCCTCTATGACCCACCTCCTATAGTAATAAAAATAAAAGCAAAAATAAACAAGTGGGACCTGATTAAATTTAGAAGCTTTTGCACAGCAAAGGAAACTATAAGCAAGGTGAAAAGACAGCCCTCAGAATGTGAGAAAACAATAGCAAATGAACAATTGACAAAGGATTAATTTCCAAAATATACAAGCAGCTCCTACAACTCAGTGCCAGAAAAACAAACAACCCGATCAAATAGTGGGAAAAAGACTTAGACATTTCTCCAAAGAGGACATACAAATGGCTAACAAACACATGAAAAGATGCTCAACATCGCTCACTATTAGAGAAATGCAAATCAAAACTATAGGGTCAGAATGGCCATCATCGAAAAGTCTACAAACAATAAATGCTGGAGAGGGTGTGGAGGAAAGGGAATGCTCTTGCACTGTTGGTGGGAATATAAATTGATACAGTCACTATGGAAGACGATATGGAGATTCCTTAAAAAGCTAGGAATAAAACCAACATATGACCCAGCAACCCCACTCCTAGGCATATACCCTGAGGAAACCAAAATCGAAAAAGACACATGTATCCTGTTGTTCATTTCAGCACTATTTACAGTAGTTAGGACATGGAAGCAACCTAGATGTCCATCAACAGATGAATGGATAAAGAAGTTGTGGTACATATACACAATGGAATATTACCCAGCCATAAAAAGGAATGCATCTGAGTCAGTTCTCATGAGGTGGATGAACCTGGAACCTGTTATACAGAGTGAAGTAAGTCAGAAAGAGAAAAATAAATTGTATTCTAATGCATATATATGGAATCTAGAAAAATGGTATTGAAGAATTTATTTACAGGGCAGCAATGGAGAAACAGACATAGAGAATAGACTTATGGACATGGGGAGAGGGGAGGAGAGGGTGAGATGTATGGAAATAGTAACATGGAAACTTACATTACCGTATGTAAAATAGATAGCCAACGGGAATTTGCTGTGTGGCTCGGGAAACTCAAACAGGGGCTCTGTATCAATCTAGAGGGGTGGAATGGGGCGGGAGATGGGAGGGAGGTTCAAAAGGGAGGGGATATATGTATACCTATGGCTGATTCATGTTGAGGTTTGACAGAAAACAACAAAACTCTGAAAAGCAATTCTCTAATAAAACATTTTTTTAAAAGTCTTAAGAGTGTCCAATGAAGGTAAAACTATTAACAGTAGTTGATATATGATATTATATATAAGTAGGCTTTCTTTGTGGCTCAGCGGTAAAGAATGCACCTGCCAATGCAGGATACACAGGTTCTATCTCTGGGTTGGGAAGATCCCTTGGAGAAGGAAATGGCAACCAATGCCAGTATTCTTGCCTGGGAAATCCCATGGACAGAGAAGCCTGTCGAGCTACAGTTCATAGGGTCCCAAAGAGTTGGACATGACTTAGCGACTAAACAACAACAACAACACGAGTTATGTAAAAGTATAATCTAAATTAAGTGATAATATAGAGCTCAAAATTCTCCAAGCCAGGCTTCAGCAATATCTGAACCATGAACTCCCAGATGTTCAAGCTGGTTTTAGAAAAGGCAGAGGAGCCAGAGATCAAATTGCCAGCATCCGCTGGATCACTGAAAACGCAAGGGAGTTCCAAAAAAACATCTATTTCTGCTTAATTGACTATGCCAAGGCTCTTGACTACGTGGATCACAATAAACTGTGGAAAATTCTAAAGGAGATGGGAATACCAGACCACCTGACCTGCCTCTTGAGAGGCACCTGACCTGTATGCAGGTCAGGAAGCAACAGTTAGAACTGGACATGGAACAACAGACTGGTTCCAAATAGGAAAAGCAACAGTTAGAACTGGACATGGAACAACAGACTGGTTCCAAATAGGAAAAGGAGTACGTCAAGGCTGTATATTGTCACCCTGCTTATTTAACTTATATGCAGAGTACATCATGAGAAACGCTGGATTGGAGAAAGCACAAGCTGGAATCAAGACTGCCAGGAGAAATATCAATAACCTCAGATATACATATGACACCACCCTTATGGCAGAAAGTGAAGAAGAACTAAAGAGCCTCCTGATGAAAGTGAAAGAGGAGAGTGAAAAAGTTGGCTTAAAGCTCAACATTTAGAAAACGAAGATCATGGCATCGGGTCCTATCACTTCATGGCAAATAGATGGGGAAACAATGGAAACAGTGGCTGACTTTATTTTTTTGGGCTCCAAAAATCACTGCAGATGGTGATTGCAGCCATGAAATTAAAAGACGCTTACTCCTTGGAAGGAAAGTTATGACCAACCTAGATAGCATATTAAACAGCAGAGACATTACTTTGTCAACAAAGGTCTGTCTAGTCAAGACTATGGTCTTTCCAGTAGTCATGTATGGATGTGAGAGTTGGACTATAAAGAAAGCTGAGCTCCAAAGAATTGATGCTTTTGAACTGTGGTGTTGGAGAAGACTCTTGAGAGTCCCTTGGACTGCAGGGAGATCCAACCAGTCCATCCTAAAGGAGATCAGTCCTGGGTGTTCTTTGGAAGGACTGATGTTGAAGCTGAAACTCCAATACTTTGGCCACCTGATGCAAAGAGCTGACTCATTTGAAAAGACCCTGATGCTGGGAAAGATTGAGGGCAGGAGGAGAAGGGGACGACAGAGGATGAGATGGTTGGATGGCAACACTGACTCAATGGACATGGGTTTGGGTAGACTCCGGGAGTTGGTGATGGACAAGGAGGCCTGGAGTGCTGTGATTCATGGGGTCGCAAAGAGTTGGACACGACCGAGCAACTGAACTGAACTGATAGAGCTCATACTCAGTTGGTAAAGAATCTGCCTGCAATGCAAGAGACGCGGGTTCAATTCCTGGGTTGAGAAAATCCCCTGGAGAAAGAAATGGCAACCCAGTATTTTTTCCTAGAGAATTCCATGGACAGAGAAGCCTGGCAGGCTACAGTCCATGGGGTTTCAAGAGTCAGTCACCACTTAGCAACTAAAGCACCACCACAGAACTGAAATAACTCAGTGTCACCTTATTGTAGAAGGTTTTGTGCCTATGATTATCTAGCATATATAAAGTTATAAAACAAATTTCACTATTGAAACCATTTTACTAATCTCTTACTATGCATACTAGATGATGTAAAAGTTTATAAATGAATGAAATATTTCTGTGAAAATAAATGAAGATTACTAAAAGTACTACCCCCCAGGAGGGAGAAGAATATCTAGAGGAAAAGCAAGAGGGAGGCTTATTTTTCACTGAATATGCTATTTTTCCTTTAGAATTTTTTTACATCTAGCATGTATTGTCTAATTAGATAAATAAAATGTGACAGCCTCACACTGGTCAGAATGGCCATCATCAAAAAATCTACAAACAATAAACGCTGGAGACGTGTGGAGAAAAGAGAACCCTGTTAAAGTGTAAATTGGTACAACCATTATGGAGAACAGTATGGAAGTGTCTTTAAAAAATAAATACAGAACTACCATATGACTCAGCAATCCCACTCCTGGGCATATATCCAGAGAAGACCATAATTTGAAAAGATACATGCACTCCACTGTTCATTGCAGCACTATTTGCAATAGGCAAGATATGGAAGCAACCTAAATGTCCATTGACAGAAGAATGGATAAAGAAGATACCATACATATATAGAATGGAATATTACTCAGCCATAAAAAGGGACATAATAAGGCTTCCCTGGTGGCTCAGTGGTAAAGAATCCACCTGCTAGTGCAGGAGACACGGGTTTGATCCTCAGTCTAGGAAGATCCCACATACTGTGGAGCAACTAAGCCCATGTACCACAACTACTGAGTCTGTGCTCTACAGCCCGGGAGCTGCAACTACTGGGCGCAGGTACTGCAGCTAATGAAGACTGCATGCCTAGAGCCTGAGCTCTGCAACAGGAGAAGCCATCGCAATGAGAAGCCCGTCCACTGCAACCAGAGAGCAGCCCCCACTCGCCACAACTAGAGAAAAAGCCCAAGCAGCAACGAAGACCCAGCACAGCCAGAAATAAATAAATAAGGGGCAAAATAATGCCATTTGCATTAACACAGATAGACCTAGAGATTGTCATACTAAGTGAAGTTAGATAAAGACAAATATGTGATACTGTTTATTTGTGGAATCTAAAATTTAAAAAAAAGGTACAAAAGAATTTATTTACAAAACAGAAATAGAGTCGCAGATGTAGAAAACAAACTTATAGTTACCAGGGGGAAAAGGAAGGGGAGGGATAAACTGGGAGAGTAGGACTGACATACACAGTACTATACATAAGACAGACAACTAACAAGGATGGGTAGCGTCCTACTCTGCTCAGTACTCTGTAATAACCTATGTGGGAAAAGAATCTTAAAAAGAATGAATATATGTATCACTGATTCACTTTTCTGTACAGCAAAATCTAACATTGTAAATCAACTATACTGTAATAAAAATTACCTTTTAAAATGTGACTCAGTGATTCTCATCCTAAAGTATCATTGAGGATACGGGTAAAGATTTTGCCTCAAGAATGTCCATTGTATGTAACAAGAAAATAGTTAAAGCAATTTAAATGTCCAACAATTAGGAATGTAAGTGCATGACTGTATTTCCATATAAAGGACTACTAGCTGTTAAAATTATTAAGATGAATTTTTATTAATAAAGATGTTTGTAATATGGTATTGTTTTTTAAAAGCAAGTTGCAAAACAAGATGTATAGTATGACCTCACTTTTGTGGGAAAATATACATGGAAAAATATCTGAAAGATGTAGAAAGTGGTAATGGTATCTCCTGAAATATGGGCAGTTTTTTTCTTTTCTCTTTGCTTGTTTTCAAATTATTTTCAAAATTCTCCAATGGATATGTATCAATTTTAAATGAATAAAAAGATTGCAAATGTGTTTGAAAAATGCCTAAGAGAATAAAAACTTTTTTTCCTTTTCCTATGGGAAAGAACCAGAAAAGGCCACAAGTACTCTTGCCTGGAAAATCCCGTGGATGGAGGGGCCTGGTAAGCTGCAGTCCATGGGGTCGCGAAGAGTCGGACACAACTGAGAGACTTCACTTTCACTTTTCACTTTCATGCATTGGAGAAGGAAATGGCAACCCACTCCAGTGTTCTTGCCTGGAGAATCCCAGGGACGGTGGAGCCTGGTGGGCTGCCGTCTATGGGGTCACACAGAGTCGGACACGACTGAAGCGACTTAGCAGCAGCAGTGGCATGGGAAAGAACAATCTGAACATAGATCAAAATATAAATTGTGATCAAAGCCAGTACAATGAATGCTGAAATTTTACTGGCAATGTCTCTTCTTGGGAAGTAATGACATCCAGAGTTAACTACTATGCAATATTTTACCAATGGTGTTGTTTCTCCAAAGGTGTGTTATAGGTAAAGATATGTATTAGTCGCTCAGTCACGTCTGCCTCTTTGTGATCCCATGGACTGTAGCCCTACCAGGCTCCTCTGTCCATGGAATTCTCCAGGCAAGCATACTGGATTGGGTAACCATTCCCTTCTCTGGGGATCTTCCCCACCCAGGGGTCGAACCTGGGTCTCCTACACTGCAGGCAGATTCTTTACCATCTGAGTCACCAGGGAAGCACCCATGTTAACAACTCCAACATGGTAATAAGGGGTGATTTTTTTCCCCTGTGTATAAATAAGTTTTATAGTATTGAAAAACTGTTAAGACTAACATATTTATGATGTATTATTAAGAAAGGAAAATGGTAGCTAAAGTACCCAAACTAACAATATGGAGACACCAGACATTTTGAGTAGGAGACTTTTTTTTCTTTAAACAGTAGTTGTTAGATGCCATGAAGTAGGTGGCAATGCCTTAACCATATGGATGCTGTGAGGGCCAAGGGTCTCTTCCATTCTTGTCTAGGAGAGTGTGCTAACCTTCTCTCCTTTCATACAACACAAGTGGGAGATTCTTAGAGATTAAAATAGATTAGTGAGGCTGTGGCTAGATGGTGGAGGGTCTTGTACAGCTTGCTGAGGACGTAGAATTTTTTCTGTAAAGATGAGAACTGAGTTGTATTTCTGAATGAAGAGTCAAGCTGCCTGTAGAGGATAGATTAGAGGGAGTAAATACTAAAAGCAGTATACGTAGATATTTATAATTTCTTTAAAGAAATTTCTCCTATGAAGGATAAAAAAGAGCAAACATGTAAGCTGTTTAAGTTTCAGCTTCAATTTTTTTTTCCGGAAAAAGATGTATGAAATATAAATACAGAACCCATAGCAACTGCTATGTAAACTGCTATAATGAATATAGTTAGTAATATGCTTGATGTTGCATTTTACTTTGACTAAATATTAATAAGAAATTACATTAAATTGGAACTTACTTTGTCCTTATAAATACTCTATTAGACAAACTAGGCAGAGCTTGGATGTTCATTATAAAACAGCACAGGCTGACATGCCAAATTCTCCTAAATGGAATTCACTTAATACACTAGATTCTATAAATCTGCTCAGTCATTTTCCAGAGCTTGGTATCCTTAGGATTGTTATTGTTAAATCCCTACATGGCTGCTCCACACTCTGAGAGCCATCAGCCTCTCCTGGTGAGAACCTCAGGAAGCACTTGCCAAGATAAAGCACGAGAAGATGCCCCTATTCCTATCATATTCCAAGATTTTTAGGGAAAATGTTTTTAAATTGGTTTTTAAATTGGTTTTCTTTCCTGATCTAAAATCAGAAGTTAAAAATAGTCAAGTGGTATTAGTTTACTTACAAAATTTAGATCTGTTAAAAATATGTTTATGAGAGTGCTCCCTCTCTGTCACACAGTCCCACAAAGCTGATCCTCAGTTTCCTGTGGTTGGGAGTGACATGGTGAGATACACGACAGATGATGAGATCCAAGTAGCCAGATGTTACTGAACAAGTAAACTCAGATCCAGGTTCACATTGGCCTGGCTCTCTTTTAGAGAATATAATTCAAGGGCTGATAAATTCTTGATCAATTCAAGGGCTTGAATATAATTCAAGCTCACATAATTCAAGGGCTGATCTGAAATTTAGCTTGAGTAAATAAAGAAGAGCAGCCCCATTCAAGTCAGCCAGTAGAGCTGGATCCTTTTAACTCAAGGTCAAAATAAACTGTGTGTGTGTTAGTCATTCAGTCATGTCCAACTCTATGCAACCCCATGGCCTGTAGCCCTGCCAGGTCCCTCTGTCCATGGGATTTCCCAGGCAAGAATACTGGAGTTGGTTGCCATTCCCTTCTCCAGGGCATCTTCCTGACCCAGGAGTCGACCCCTGTCTCCTGCATCTCCTGCGTTGCAGGCAGACTCTTTACCATCTGTAGTATTTTGTGGCTCATAAACCTTTCCACAGTTATATACATAGTCATGAGCCTCCTTAAAAAATTTTGAAGTGAGCCTCCTTAAAAATTTTAAGTGTTTGCACAGTATCTGGCAGGATTTCAACGGAGAAAGGGTGGGAGGGGGAACTAGACAACCACTCTAGAACTTGGAACTTGGTCCACAGGAAATCCTTGAGGCCTGATGGAGTCATGCTGTTCTAGCACAGAGATAAAATTTATCGGTATATTTATTCAGATCAAGGTTGTTTAGATGAGGAGGTTTTTTTCCCTTCTTTCATATCTTACCTTGCACAGAACTTTAATATTAGGAAGCCTGAAAGAAGTCTAGAGAATTCAGGACCATCTCAGTTCAGGTTGCCATGGCATTTTCTAAAACTGAGCCCTGTACCTTTCTTGTTGATGATGTAAAAATTATGCACATGCTGAATAAGTTAATACCAAAATTTAATTAACATGATGTTTTCCTTTTCCTGTTCTGGGACAATAAAACTAAACACTATTACAAAGTGTAATATGTAAAAAGAAAATGAAAGTAAAGTCATTTGTGACTTTATTGTCTGTTTCTCAGGTTGCAACTGAATACAGGTATTTTGGTTTAGGTAAAGGATATGGAAAGCACCATCATTGATCTTTATTGTGGCAGCACAAAACTGCTGCTATGATGACGTCATTCTCCTTTGTATCCATGTTAGAGAAACTGGTCTGGTCTCTGTAATGTTTTCTTTTCCAGCAATACTGAGGCTCATAAAAAACTCTCCTTATAGCTTTTCCCTCCATATGCTTCCATATAAAAGCTTAGTTTAAAAAATTTGACATTGCAGTAATTTTTGACAAAAATATTTCACTTCCCTAGATTTCTCTTTTAGTCTCAGACAACAGTAACTCTATAGTTCAGTATGATGCTGGTCTTTGTGAAGCTCAAGAGACAAAGCCAGACACGTGTGCATACTGCAAATTCCTGTTTTTCTTCCACAAATAACCTTTGTAACTATTGGCAGTATAGGTATCCTCTCCCTCCCCTCTTTGGCTGGGAATGGAGAGGTGGCAAGAAAGTTGTGGGGACATCTGCACAGAAGTTTTCAGACATAAAGATTTAGAAATATTAACTAATGACTTCAATGAGATTTTAAGTTTAACATCAGTAATTACAAAATCCACAGAGTCTATGCCTCCTGAAGGCTGCGTAGCTTCCTTTGGAATTTTTTTTTGGCATAAAAAGAGAACATGCTATTAATTAATATGCAAGTAATATAATTGTATCTTCTAAGGGTACATTTGAAACACTGTTTAAATTGCAGGAACATAATATTTGGTAATTTTCTATTGCATGCCCAGATATATTAAGATTTGCTCCCCATAGTTCATCATTTATTCAAAATTGATTTTGGACAGGCTCTAGTTTGATTACATTTGAATAGTCACAGTTTTGTCATATTGTTGCTAGACAGCAACACAAAGATAAACACAGCCAGAACAGCTTTGTCAGAGGACAGTCTGCTCACCACAGTTCCCAACAGGAATCCTTTCTAGGCTTTCTACTTCCCTAATCTCAATTGTTCTTTTCAGATGAAGACAAGCTGACCCCTGCTAAGCAACTTCTTATAAAGAGGTTCATGACAAATGCTATCTTTATAAAAAAAAATTCCACAATTGCAGTGTGAAATGACCCTACAGGAACCTGTGTTCTAGCACTGAAGATCTCCTGTGAGAAGAGCATTAAGACTATTGTCTTCAGTTGATTGATCAGTGCATTCATTCTGCATCAACAAATATCCATGGAGCATTTGTCATGTGCAAAGTAATAAGAGTGATTCAAGAACATGGAAAGTATAGTCTGTCCTTGAGGAGTTTACAGTCTTGAAGAAGAGTACAAGATGTATTCAGCAACAGTCTGCCTGTCAGAACTGGATCATCATCTGACTCTTGCATTGTACCCAGGAGGGAATGACGGCAGAAAGGTGAACTGACCTGCCCAGACCACACCCCTGGCGTAGAATCACTGGGAGAATGACAAGACCACTGGCTATGGAGCAAGCCACTTACCCATCACTCACTGATGGTACTGGACACATTACTTAACCCAGTGAGCTGAGCCAGACCTCAAAAGGCTGATCTGGGTTGAAAGGCTGGTGAGAAGAGGAACACAGACTTCCTCTCGGACTGCTTTCACTCATGTTTACTGTGTGACCTGGAAGCAGGAAGTGTGAAGTGTACGTACAAGATAAGGATGAAAGCAAGCTGATGCAGCTTCTCCATGCCTCCCTAGTTTCTCAGGCCCTTGGCTAAAGTTCATTTGCCAGGGCTCCACAGGGAGTGAAAAACCTGCCAGGTCAAGGACTCCAGAACCACAAACTATGGCCTTTTACACGCAGGCTATCGTAGTTAGACACTTCCATATTCCATTTCTCAATGCTCTTGGGGACCTAGCATAGGCCAGCCTTCTATACCTGCTAAACTTCAGCTCCCTCACCTATGATATTTAATAGTATATCTATTCTAAGCCTTAGGCAAGATGGACTATGTAAAGTGCCTAGTATGGTGCCTGACCACAGAAGGTGCTTGCTAGATGGCTCTCTTAGTTGAGGAATTGACAGTAGGATTCAAGTCTCTCTCTCAGCCTAATGCTCAGCCATTTAATACACAAATGGAAACTGCTATTTAGGAAACTGTTATTCACTTTGGAATGAAACATTAAAGGGAGAGATAAAACTCATTATTTGCAGAAAGCACTACATGTATAGAAGTCCTAAGAAATCTGTTTAAATTTATTATCCCATGAGTTTATCAGTGTGACTGGGTTTATAATGAATTTACCATAATTAGATGCTTTCCTTTAAGTTCAATAACTTAATAGCCAGTTCAATAACATAATAAAAAGGAAATAAATTCCATTCCAAAAAAAGAAAAAGAGATGGGATGGATAAATTTAACAGAATTGCCTATGACATTTATAAAGAAGATTTAAAGACTTATGAGCCATATGTAAAGAAAACTATAAAAGTATATTAGAATGATGAGCAAATTGATATATATATTGTTATCATAGGCAAACAAATTTTACCAAGTAAAATTTACTATTTGTTAAATGTTAAAATTCTGCACTAACAAGCCATAAGTTATGATGCTGATCTAGTTCCCAGGAAATCCTAAAACAAAGTATAATAATGAAATGATTAAAGTAAAGAAGTGTGGGACATATAGAAATAAATTTAATGTATCATATAACTATCATAATTAAGAAAGATAATATTTATTTAATAATTGCCTAATTCTATTTCATAATTGCCTAATTATACTTTCATAATTGCCAGGGTAACTGGCAAACAAACACAAAACAAAAAGTGATTTAGATAAGCTCTTATAACACATTACAAGAGTAAGCCTCTAGTGGATTAAAAAGAGTAAATATTAGCTTTAATTCTTAGAGCTATGAGGGGAAAAAAAATCAAATATTAATGAAATCTTTAGAGGAATAATATCTTTGAAAAGCTTAGGGCAGCAAAGAAAATCACAAAGGAAAAAATAAATAGCTCAACAACGTCAAGTAAAACAATGGTTCTAACATAAAAAACTAACAAAATTAAAAGAAGAGAAATGTACTTGGAAGTATCTGTATTGATCATGTAGAACAGTAGTATATATAATAGATAAAGAACTTACTCAAATTTTCAAAAATGTTAAAAGCTCAATAGATAAATAGTCAAAGTATATAAACATACAATTCACTTATGAAGAAATACAAGTAAACTGTATACATTAATCACTTCTTAGAAGGATATTTATAATAGCAAAATACTGGAAACAAAAAAACATGCCCAATATAAATAACAATTCAATAGACTGTTATACAGCCATTAGAATTGTAATTATGAAAACTTAAAAAATGTTATTATTTAATGGTGGAAGGAGTCAAATAATAATTCTGCTTTATAATACACATCAAAAAAGGCAACAATGAAAATCACTATTGACAAAGAATAGTGGAATCATGGGTAATATTTTTCCTGTAAATTGAGAAGGAATAAGGAAACCCCTATACTAATAGGTGAACAATACTAGTTATTAAACATTACAGATTCTAACACTGGTTGTGTTTTTCAACATACAGATGAAAGCACAGAGTTAGAAGAAACCAGGAGTATTAGTGTCAAATGGCAAGTTATTAAGCTTCCTAGAGTAAGGACCTTTCACTGCTCCAGAACCTACAGAGAGGACTCATGTTTCCCAAAGGCACTAGAGAATGCGGGAACACACCCTGAGAGTCGAGTGTGCGATTCTGTCACACCTTCATGGAGCCTTGTTCTGGGCTGTTGATACTGTTTGTCTTCCTTCCTGGTGCTGTATTTTTACCATAAAAATTGCTTTAAAACTTTACCTGGATTTGGACAAATATCTCCTTTTACATGTGCATTTACTTTTTGTCACTTCTAGTATATTTCTATTTATTTTTATAGCCCTTGATCTTCTCTTTCACAGCCTCCCATGTGTAAGGCATAATTTAGATTTCAGTTCAGTTCAGTTGCTCAGTTATGTCTGACTCTTTTCGACCCCATGGACTGCAGCACGCCAGGCCTCCCTGTCCATCACCAACTCCTGGAGTTTACTCAAACTCATGTCCACTGAGTCGGTGATGCCATCCAACCATCTCATCCTCTGTCATCCCCTTCTCCTCCTGCCTTCAATCTCAGGGTCTTTTCAAATGAGTCGGTTCTTCTCATCAGGTGGCCAAAGTAATGGAGTTTCAGCTTCAGCATCAGTCCTTCAGGACTGATTTCCTTTAGAATGGACTGGCTAGATATCCTTGCAGTCTAAGGGACTCTCAAGAGTCTTCTCCAACACCACAGTTGAAAAGCATGAATTCTCCAGCAATCAGCTTTCTTTATAGTCCAACTCTCACATCCATACATGACCACTGGAAAAACCATAGCTTTGACTAGATAGACCTTTATTGGCAAAGTAATGTCTCTGCTTTTTAATATGCTGTCTAGGTCGGTCATAGCTTTCCTTCCAAGGAATAAGTGTCTTAATTTCATGGCTGTAGTGAACATCTGCAGTGATTTTGGAGCTCAAAAAAATAGTCTCTCACTGTTTCCACTGTTTCCCCATCTATTTGCCATGAAGTGATGGGACCAGATGCCACGATCTTAGTTTTCCGAATGTTGAGCTTTAAGCCAACATTTTTACTCTCTTTCACTTTCATCAAGAGGCTCTTTAGTTCTTCTTCACTTTCTGCCATAAGAGTGGTGTCATCTGCATATCTGACGTTATTGATATTTCTCCTGGCAATCTTGATTCCAGCTTGTGCTTCATCCAGTCCAGCATTTCGCATGATGTTAAGTTAAATAAGCAGGGTGACAATATACAGCCTTGACGTACTCCTTTCCCAATTTGGAACCAGCCTGTTGTTCTATGTCCAGTCCTAACTGGACATGGAACAGTTGGTTCTTGGCCAAGTTGCTTCTTGGCCTGCATACAGATTTCTCAGGAGGTAGGTCAGGTGGTCTGGTATTATCATCTCTTAAAGAATTTTCCACAGTTTGTTGAGTTAATAACTCAGAATAACAGACATGGATTTGAACCCTGACTCAGTTATGTGACTTTGGGCAAATTACTTACTTGTAAACCTTGGAAACTTATTTTATCTATAAGATAAAAATAATAATATTTCATAAGGTAATTATGAGGTTTAAACTAAAGAAGATAATTCATGTAATGTACTTGGGTGTTATATCTACTTGGAACACTGTAAACTCCCATGTAAAGACATATTTATATGGTACCTGAAACACTAATCAAAATTTTAACTCTTCAGAAAAAACTACAACTCACAACCTTAAAATGACTCTGTTTCTTTCAATACATTTGATAGATCAGATCTTGTTATCAGAGAGTCATGGCTTAATTGAAAAAAGGAATTTCCCTTATTTTTCTGTCTTGTGTTTGCCTTTTTAAAGATGCTTTAAATCCCTTATGGATTGGAGTCATGTATAAATTGATAGAGATACCAAGTTTCCTTAATCACAGCACCTAACTGAAATTTTTTATTTACTAAAATTGGAAAGAAGACAGAGAAAAATGCATTCATTCAGTCTTGGCTTTATAAGTTTAGTAGTCTAACCACCTCATTTCACTACTGAAGGTTGTGGAATCATCAGAATCAAAATACAGAACTATTTGATACTTTCATATTTAAACTTCTGAAATGAAAATGAATCTCAGTTGAAAAGTTCAAGTAGGGAAGAAGGGGCATTTTAAAGGAATTAAAATGTGGTGGCTCAGGTTCAAAGTAGCTACGGTTGGCAGAAAATCAAAGCTTTCCAAGTTGTGTCTTAGTTGTCAGTGACTGGAGTGTAGGTTTTCTGTATATGTGTTTTTTAACACTCCTTGAAATTGATAAGTATAACATGAACATTACTTGGACTTTATTTGATTTTATTTGAATTTCAACAGCTACCAACAGATGTGCTTAGAATGAATAGGCCCTGATTCCCAAATAGCACAGTATTTCACATCTATTTTAGACTATGAAATGAGAGCCGACTTCAGGAAGACAGCTCTGAACCTTTTTTCCAGCTGCAGAAATAACTCCTCTTGCTGCCCCCTGACCTACACCAAGGGAAGCTGCTTGAAAAGATATTCTTTCGCCAGCGATCTTTCTACCATTGCAAGCCACAAATGGAAAAATAAACTAATGTCTCCTCTTCAGAAAACTTATTCTCATGGCCCCCAGAAACAGGTAGATAAATAAGGAAAACCATAGATTTATTTTTAAATTCCCTTCTCATTTTCCAAAATGGTATTTTTATTACCTTAGAAAATGGGGCTTCTTTGCTGTACAACAGAAACTAACACAACATTATAAAGCAACTATACTCCAATAAAAATTAATTTAAAGAAAGAAAATGGGGCCTATCAACTAACAGGTCACTGTTAATCTTCTCCAAAATAAGTTAATTCATCCAAGGTTCTAGGACACCCCCCACCCCAAATTCCTTGGGACTTTGCTCCATCGGTTAATTCCCACTTGCCTCAACCAATGCGCTGTCCCTCCCATTGGTTCTCAGCCCTTACTTCAAGATGTGCAAGCTCTACTCACTGGCAAGTAAAATCCTGTAACTTGAATTCTCCTGTAGCTGTTCCCCTATTTCTTCCCTTTGCACCCGAGCTTCCAGAGATGACAAATCCCTATTGAGTTAAACAGAAACTCTGACTTTGCTTTCAGACATAATAATTACTTTATTGGGTGCCTCTCTGTGCCAGACACTCTGATAGGCCTTAACATATTTTTCTTGATTAAAAAATACATGAATTATTCATGCTCATTATAAGAAATTAAACAATTCAGAAACCGATAAAGGCAGCACCAACATCTTCCCTACACAAGTTCCACATTATATTTAATTGTTACAACCATCACCAGAGAGACTTATTGACCATATTTCATAGATGAGAAAATTGAGGCTGAGAAAAGTTCAGAGTATACCCTGTACTGTTTAACAGAAAGAGCTTTAGAGTCTGGTGTTTTGGGTTCATTTCTTAACTTTGTAATTTACTATATGTCCATTGATGCTTTCAAACTGTGGTGTTGGAGAAGACTCTTCAGAGTCCCTTAGACTGCAAGGAGATCAAACCAGTCAATCCTAAAGGAAATCAACCCTGAATACTTACTGAAAGGACAGATGCTGAAGCTGAACCTCCAATACTTTGGCTACCTGATGCAAAGAGCTGACTCATTGGAAAAGACCCTGATGCTGGGAAAGATAAGCACAGGAAGAGAAGGGGGAGACAGAGGATAAGATGATTGGACGGCTTCACCAACTCAATGGACATGAGTCTGAGCAAACTGTAGAGACAGTGAAGGATAGGGAACCCTGGTGTGCTGCAGTCCATGGGGTCGCAAAGAGCTGGACACAACTGAGTGACTGAACAACAACAACATGTCTGTGAGCAAATTACTTGTTATTTCTGTGCCTCAGTTCACCTATCTGTAAAATGGGGTTAATAATAGTATCTAGTTCATAGGATGCAGTGAGGATATAATATGCTAAAGCATAAAAGTATCGCTGTTCCTTAAGAAAAAAATCAAAAAGAGAAATTATTTTAAAATAACAGCTAAGAAGAAAATGCTAACAGCAATTAGAGCAAAACTCTGTTCACCATTCTGCAACTAGTATAGAGTCTGAGTTTTTAAACCTGCTGGAAATTTCTACCCCAAAACTATACTTGTATTGCAATGATGACACCATCAGTGTACTTTGCTTTTAAAATCACACTATTTTTTAAAAGATCCAATAATATAATTTCAATTTTTCATGATTAACTAAATTTCATTCATTTGTTATAGTATCAATTTCATTATTTTTAATTTATCTCAGGCTAGAATGATTACACATGTTTAACATTTAGATATTATAAACATTTTATATGGTGTTTTGACTCATATTTTAAATTTTTGAAATGGCTCTGTGTGTCCCTGGCTGATTTGGTTCCCCCTGCCATCTGGCTCTACCCCCAGCCTACACAGACCTCAGCCTCTTTATAGTTTCATTAGGCACTGGAAAGTATATTTGCTTTCTGTCAGTGCTATAATGGTAGAAAATTACTAAATCATAATGATTAACTTTCCCAGGGTAAATCATTACCCACACCCTGTTAACTCAGATATTTTCTCCCTACTTCTCTATATTTATATGCTATTTCTAAGAGGCAGCAGAGATGACCGCAGCTATAAAGCTACTTGGTTAATCACTCAAAACTTCTTTTTTACCATGTCATTTGCAAACACAGTTTAATGGTCTTTCTCTGGGAAACAGAGGAAATTAACAAAGTGTACATCTCCTTCTCTTGTGTACCAACACTCTTTAGTGTCTTTAACACAATACACTGAAGCCCTCATCTTTCTAAACTGGGTGGCCTAGCCTGAAGAACAATATTTCTGTATGCTTAAGTCACTAAACAAACACACTTGTTTAAAGAATTTAGGTCAAGAAAGAGATTCCTTTCAAAACAAGTAAGAACCAAACAACAATATTTGAGGAGTCAAAGAAAAATAAGACTGTACAATTCACAAGCTCTCTTCATTCATCTTATATTAAGTTTAGTTTTTTGAAACATCATGCTGTTTCTGTTTCCCAGAGAATTTAAACACTTCACAATTCGATGATGTGCAGATCTGTAGCTAAACTGTACTCCCCTCAAAAAGCCACCTTCTTTTTTTACTCGTGTTTCTTCTTTTCTAGCCTTTCTCTTTTCCGCTCCCCGCCCCCTTCTTCTTTCTGTCTCTAGTTGAGATTATGTACTAGATCTCTTTTTCATTGTTGTTTAGTCACTCAGTCACATCCGACTCTTTGCAACCCTATGTACTGTAGCCCGCCAGGCTCCTCAGTCCATGGGATTTCTCAGGCAAGAATACTGGAGTGGGTTGCCATTTCCTTCTACAGGGGAATCTTCCCAACTCAGGGATTGAACCTGTGTCTCCTGCATCGGCAGGCGGCTTCTCTATGAGCCACCAGGGAAACCCACTAGCTCCCTTTACTCATCTTAAAAAAACTTTCTATAGTCAGAGTGTTTCAAGCCCCAAATTAAAATCATATTTTGTTCTTTTCAGCAGTTTCTAGTCCATACTGCAGGACACAAGAAAAATTAAAGACCCCCAAAGAGAATAACATTTCACACTGAACTCGAAGAATATTATCACTACTAATTTTCCAGTTAAAAAAACATACACATTTCTTATTTTTGATCAGCTAACATATGTGACTTTCTTCTGAACACCTTAAGGAAAAATATATAATACAGGCTCTGTGACGTTAATATGAAATTCTAAAGGTACCTGCCTTCTAACTAATTTAGCCAAAGGTGGTGATGTTAGATAATTAACCTTAAAATACAGACCCAGCTTTAAATCTCCTGACATCAGTCTAGATCACCTAATGCCCTGCATGCTTGCTGCTCATGTCATTTCCCCCTCATTTCTCATGGATTCTAGCTACTGGCTTATTCTCACTTCTCTCAGTGATTTCAGTATGCAAACTGGTGATCCTTCCCACCCAGGCCTCTTGCTTCACTGACGTCCTCCCCTACAATGACCTTGTCCTCAAGGTGCCTCATTAGAGGCCTAGTTGGATGGAGGAGTCAAGTCCTAACCAATCCCCTGCAGTCCATTCTCAGACCACTATCTCTCATCCTTGTAGCTTCCTTTGGTACTTGACCCCAGGGATCCTTCGATTCCCTGGGTATTGTGATCCATTGATCAGGCCACCTTTTCACTGCCCCCTCCCCACCCCTACGTCTTTTATTGCTCTAGCTTAGATTCTCAGATCCATGATTATAATCATTCTCTTGCCCTTCATGCTTCAGTTCTAAATCCAGCTCTGCTTCTTCATGCTGCACCTGTAAACTGAATGTGGTTGCAGAAAAATTCACAACTACACTAATGTGCCTCATTCAAATTCATGATCTTAATGCTGTTTGACAATCATAGCATATGTCATAGTCCTGTCACTCTTCCATTCTCCAGACAGCTATTTCCTACTTGTCTCTTCCCAGAATCCTTCTGCCCCTCACCTCATCCTCTCTCTCACTTGAATTAAATCTTGCTTTCTCCTTTACTGAGTACACAGAAGCGATGTGAAGAGAATTTCACAGATTGCATCATCACTTCTACCCACCAAACAGCATCTGCACCCTCATACTCTGCCTTCCTGCTGGTTCCCACAGTGACCCGGTCATGTTTCTACTAAAGGCTGACTTTTCCTCCTCTACTTGGGCATTAGGTTCCATCTGCTGTCACCTATTCAAGGACATCCCTCCAATGAGTCTCCTGTCTCTCTCCTACATCATGAATTTTTGCCTGCTGCTGAATCACTCACATCAGCAGGCACGCAAACTTCTTTCTCTCCCATTTTAAAAACCTTTTTTGGAACCACTTTCTCCACCAGCCATCATCCCATTTCTTTAGAGCAAAACTTCAAGAGTCATATATACTTGCTATTTTCACTTTCTCCCTTCTGGATTTTCTCTTAAAAGACATCACAGGGCATTCCTGGTGGCTCAGTGGTAAAGAATCCACCTGCCAGTGCAGGAGATGTGGGTTCAATCCCTGGCCAAGGAGGGATTCACTCCCGCATGCCTCAGATCAACTGAGCCTGTGCCCTAGAGCCCAGGAGCTGCAACTACTGAAGCCCGTGCACCTGGGAGCCTGTGCTCTACAGTGAGAGAAGCCACTGCAATGAGAAGTCTGCGCACCACAACCAGAGGGAGTCCTTGCTCAGCACAATGAGAGAAAAGCCCACGCAGCAGCGAAGACCCAGCACAGCCAAAAAAATAAATTGAAAAATGGAAAAAGCCATTATAGCCAAGCTGTCACCCCACCACTCCTTCAAAACAGTTTTTGTCAAGTGATGACTCCAATTATTTCCCTTTTGGGCAAATTCCTCAAAAGAGTATCAATATTCACTGTCTCCAATCTCTTTCCTCCCATTCCCCTTAAAATCTGTTCTGACCTCCATCACTTTTATTGTAAAATCCATTGATCAGTTCTCATCTTACTTGACCTGTCAGCACCACATCACACAGTTGAACTTTCCGTTACACATTTGGCTCTTAGCATCCTGCACGTCTTCAGATCCTCTCCTCCTTCACTGGTCTCCCCTCAGTCTCTTTTGCTGGTTCTTCCCCTTCTTCCTGACCTTGTGATTTTGGAGCCCCTAGGGCTTGGTCTATGTCTACTCACATCCTTGGTGATTTCATCCAGCTTTAAATATTGCTTTAAATATCATGTGTGCTGATTACTTCCAAGTGTGTATCCCCACCCTAGATCTCTCTTGTGCTCCAGTCTCTTCATGCCCACTTGTTATCTCAGCTCTCATCCAAAGTCATCTCAAACTTAACATGTACAAAAGCAACTTCTGATTTTCCTGCAAAGGTCTCTGCTACCATAATGTCCCTTATATCTGCGTCTGGCAGCTTCATCCTATCAGTTGCTCAGGTCAAAATTCATGGAATCATCCTTGACTTCTTTCCTTCTCTTATACCCTGTATCCAGTTCATCATGAAATCATGCTGGCTCTACCATCATACTATATCCGCTACCCAAGTCCATTGCAGAATATCACCTTCACCTTGATTACTTTGATAGCCTTCTAAAACATCTCCCTACATCTATCATTGTTCCCACACAGTCTATTCTTCACTCAGGAGCCAGTGATCCATGCAAAATGCATCCAATTTTGAATTCTCTGCTCAAAATTCTGTAGTGGTTTCCCATTTCACTAAGAATAAAACCAAACTTCTTACAGTATCATGTGATATCCTGCTTGATCTGGCCTCTCTCATTCACCCTGCTCCAGTCACACTGATTTCCTTCTGGTTATTCCCTGAACACCCTAAGCATGGTCCTGTCCTAAGGCTTCTGTTTAGCTCCTCTTTCTTCCTAGTATGCTCCTCTCCAGAATATCCACTGAGCTAAATCCTTCCTTCTTTGAATCTTTGTCAAAATCTTTTCATTGAGGTTTCCTCTGACGGTGCTCAATCACATCCAACTCCCTGCGATCCCATAGACAGTAGACTCAGATACACAGATGACACCACCCTTATGACAGAAAGTGAAGAAGAACTAAAGAGTCTCTTGATGAAGGTTAAAGAGGAGAGTGAAAAGCTAGCTTAAAACTCAACATTCAAAAAACTAAGATCATGGCATCTGGTCCCATCACTTCACGACAAATAGATGGGGAAACAATGGAAACAGTGAGAGACTTTATTTTGGGGGAGGGGGTCCAAAATCACTGCAGCCATGAAATTAAAAGACACTTGCTTCTTGAGAGAAAAACTATGACCAATCTAGACAGCATACTAAAAAGCAGAGAAATTACTTTGCCAACAAAGGTTCATCTAGTCAAAGCTATGGTTTTCCAGTAGTCATGTATGGATGTGAGAGCTGGACTATAAAGAAAGTTGAGCACTGAAGAATTGATGCTTTTGAACTGTGGTGTTGGAGAAGACTCTTGAGAGTCCCTTGGACTGCAAAGATATCCAACCAGTCCATCCTAAAGGAAATCAGTCCTGAATATTCATTGGAAGGACTGATGCTGAAGCTGAAACTCCAATACTTTGGCCACCTGATGTGAAGAACTGACTCACTGGAAAAGACCCTGATGCTGGGAAAGATTGAGGCCAGGAGGAGAAGGGGACGACAGAGGATGAGATGGTTGGATGGCAACACTGACTCAATGGACATGAGTTTGAGAAAGCTCTGGGAGTTGGTGATGGACAGGGAAGCCTGGTGTGCTGCGGTCCATGGGGTCACAAAGAGCGATTCATGGGGACATGACTGAGCGACTGAACTGAACTGAGACTGTAGCCTGACAGGCTCCTCTGTCCATGGGATTTCCCAGGCAAGAATACTGGAGTATGTTGCCATTCTCTTCTCGAGGGGATCTTCCTGACTCAGGGATTAAGCCCGTATCTCCTGCGCTGGCAGGCTGATTCTTTACCACTGTGCCACCCTTTCAAAACCACAGTCTGCTCCCAATTCCCTACCCCCACAACTCTCAATTCCCTTACTCAATACTATGTGTTGTTTTATCCATAGCACTTATCACTTCCTATTTTATTATTGTCTTCTCCTCTGCTAGAAACTCCAAGAGTGAAGAAATCTTTGTTCTGTTTAATAATATATCCTAAGAGCCTAGTAGTAGGCATGCCACAGGCACACGGTAATGTGTTCCTTGAAGGTTAAGGAAGTATTTGTTTCAAACCATTTAGCCTCATGCTAATTTTGTAGGAAGTTTTTTTTGTTTTTTTTTTTTAAACCCTTGGTTCTGTTTATTTCTATGTCTGTTTAGGATTTTCACTGCATTTCAGTGTTGAGTTCTATTTCCATAAATTCATATATATCATCCAAGTTTGAAAATGTACTAGTGTAAGTTTGTCTAACATGTTCTATTTCCTTAAATCAGTACTGTGACTATATTTTCCATTCCAAATATTGTTTACTTATTCTCTCTTTTATTATTAATCTTTGGTTGATACTTCCTATTAATTGTCTTTCATTAATTTCTCCTTTTATATTCATCATTACCTTTTCCCTCCTTTCTTTGGCCTAACTCTGCTGGTCTTGTACACACTACTCAACTTAGAGTCTATGATGAGTGATATAGTGCTCACCAGTATATTCAGCTTCCTTTTCCTTGCAATCTCAGGGAAGGTTTTTACTTCTCTGACCCCTTAAAGTTAGGCAAGGCCATCTGACTAGCCCTGACCAATGACATATGTCACTTTTAATGGAAACATTTAAAACCCTATGCATGAGGAAAGGATGTTCCCTTCGATAAATACTGCTTGGTCATTCAGACAGTCATATGGGGGAAAAATGAATCTTGACTCCTATCACACCATTGGTAAAAAGCAACTCCAAATGGACTGCAGATATAAATGAAAACAATATTAGAAAGGCAAGATTTCTTAACAGGGCACAAAAAGAACTGATCTAAAAGGGAAAAGTGATAAATTGGAATATATGATTAAAAACTTTGTTCATTAAAAGACATCACTGCTGCTGCTGCTGCTAAGGCGCTTCAGTCGTGTCCGACTCTGTGTGACCCTACAGACGGTAGCCCACCAGGCTCCGCCGTCCCTGGGATTCTCCAGGCAAGAACACTGGAGTGGGTTGCCATTTCCTTCTCCAAGATAGTGAAAAAGCAACTCAGAGGGGAGAAGATATTTGCAATACACAGATCTGAAAAATGACTTGTATCTAGCATGTACAATGGATTCCTACAACACAAAAAATACAGAATACGCAATAGAAAAAGTGGAGAGAAGACTCCGAGACTTAACACAAAGCGGATATCCAAATGGTAAAATCAGAACCACGTGAAAGATTCTCAATTTCTCAGACATTAGGTACATGCACATTAAAACCACTGTGTGACAATATCACACATGCACCAGAATACTGAGAATAAAAAGGATGGCAGAACCCACAGAACTAGACTAGATGAGATGGAGAGTGTCTACAGACTGAGGGGTGAGTATTGGGAAGTTGAAGGGTGGGTCTCCTGAGACTGCAGGGTGGCGCAATCCGCTGGTTTGCATGAGTGAGTCTTTTGTGAGGAAAACAGATGCCAACAAACAGCTGGTCAGGCTGCTGCCTACATCAGCATCCCTGTTAGAGCCAAGGGATCCTTCCTCCCTAAGCCCATACCTTCTCTACTCCTGACCACGCCCTGGGAGAACCGGAGCGCGGCAGAGCCAGAAGCTTCTAGAGGAAACCCAGGTGCTGGTGGAGATGAGCGAGGGCAGCTTGGAGACTGTCGCGCTCCCACCGCTCCAGCTTCCGGAGGAGGGGGGCGCACCCCAGGCTCCCGCGGACGCCAGCTCTACTCCCCAGCTCCCAACTGCTGGGGCTCACGGTCGTGGAGGGGCCCGAGTGGGACCAGAGGAGGTCGGGCCACCCACGGAGGGCAGGGAAGCAACCTTTGCCTCTGGGGCAGCCAACAGCAGCCTGGGAAATGGTTTTCAGTGTGAAACTGGAGGGGAGAAGGCCCTAGAAACCTGTGACACTGGGAGATCAGAGTCGGAGCTGACGGCTGGAGGGAAGGCGGCGGAAGCTAAGACCGAAAGGGGCCCCATCTTTCCAGAAGCAGTGAAGCAGGAGGAGAGGGTTGAAGTGGAGAAGCCGGTGGGTGAGGAAAGGAAAGTGGTGGAGGAACACAGAGGGGTAGAGGAGGCAAAGGGCGAGGCAGGGGCCCCAACCCGGAGTGAGGGTCTCCACCGGAAAGCCCTGGAGTCCAGCCAGCTGGAAGTGGACGCCGGGAACGCTCAGGCTGACCCGGCCTTCCTCCAGGTGGAGCGCAGGTACAGGCGCGTGCGTCAACACTTCCTCCAGTGGAGGAAGCACGTCATTCGGCACATCCCCGGCTTCTGGGTCACTGCCTTTCGGAACCACCCGCAGCTATCTGCCCTGATTAGCGGCAGAGACGCAGAGATATTCAGCTACTTAGCCGATTTGGAGGTGAAAGAGCTCAGACGTCCTAGGATGGGCTATAAATTCAAGTTCCTCTTTCGAAGAAACCCATACTTCAGAAACAAGTGGCTTGTGAAGGAATACGAGGTCACACCCTCCGGCCAAGTGGTGTCTCTTTCCACTCCGATCATATGGCACCCGGGTCATGAAGCCCAGGTCTTCCTTTATAGGAACCAAGACCTCATGTGTGGCTTTGTTGCCTGGTTTTCAGACAACAGCCTTCCAGAGCCTGACAGGATTGCTGAGATTATCAAAGAGGACCTCTGGCCAGAGGCACTGCAATACTACTTACTGGATGAAGCACCCCACAGAGCTAGACTTCTCCAGATCAGGGGACCAGCGGAGACCCCCAGGCCCCCTGGGTTCCCATCTGGCTAACCTTTGCTCTTGGGAATACTCCCATGCAGGTCCCCTGCCACCTCCTGCCTGACCTGGGCCTTGGCTACAGCAAGGGTATGCCCTTTACTGGTTTTGTGCTGACCTTTCTACACCTTCCCTCCACTGGACATTCCGTTCTCTCAGCTTTCAAGACTGAGACCTTCGTGGCCATGCTGCCCCACTTCCCCATGGTCTCCTTGATGTCCTGCGTTAATACTACATGTGGCACCGTGTGGCTCACTTTCTTCTAAGCCAAACAAAGGTAGATTTCTCTGCCTTTGTCAGCACTGCTTGGACACTGTTCCCAAGGCTTCTGGTCTAGTTACTACCACCTGGATTTTCAGCTAAGTTTAAGAGCCTGTTTTACTCATTCTGCTCTGCACATGGCCTGTGGACAACTGCTGGGCATTAAATAAAGTCAAGAGAGAACAGCAGTGGCTGCTTGGTCTCTGATTTACGCAACCCCATTGCTCTTCCTGCTTCTCTGATCACCTATTGCTGCCTGCAACTGGATACACTTGCCCGCCTTAGGCTGCTCCCTGCTGGATGAACATTTTTTTAGACCTTGTCAGGTCCACTTTCTAGTTTTTGGTAAACAAGAATCTTCAGAATTGGTGGTAGACCCAGATTTCCTGCAAGCATGTAGAAGACCTTTCTGTTTCTCCTCTGGGCTTTGCTGGTGGCTCAGATGGTAAAGAATCCACCTGCAATGTGGGAGACCTGGGTTTGATCCCTGGGTTTGGAAGATCCCCTGGAGAAGGGAACAGCTACCCACTCCAGTATTTCTCCTCTAAAAGAACTCAATTCCTCACCATCACTCAGGAACCCTACTTTTACTGTCAGGCAAGTGGTTGAGGAGACAAGTTAGACTCATTTACATGGCAAGAATGATGATGATGTCCTTGACAAGCATCAGGTTTTCTCAGCCTCAACCAGTAAAGCCATACAAAGGTTAGATACTTTCATTTGTCTCCTTTCTTCATCCTGAACATGATGAAGAGCAAGCAGTGCCAGGGCAGACAAACAGCTCCTCTTCTCTTTCTCCCTCTCTTTCTCATATCTCTCCTATCTCTTTTTTTAAAAGTGGTAGCTCAGAAACATCTGCAGAAGCTGGCTTTGCGGTTTAACTTGTGCGTGCGTGCTTAGTCGCTTCAGTCGTGTCCGACTCTGTGACCCCATGGACCATGGCCTGCCAGGTTCCTCTGTCCATGGGATTCTCCAGGCAAGAATACTGGAGTGGGTTGCCATTTCCCTCTCCAAATCTGACCTGAGACAAGCCAAAATAACCTCCACAAGGAGGCGGTTTAACTTGGCTCTTTACTATTTCAAGAGGCAGAGAGATGGTCCTGTAAAGGAGACTACCAGAGCCCTTACTCCTCTCTGCCTTCTTCCCAGCCCTCACCCATCCATAGCAATACCTAGACAGTTGGAAGAAAGGTAGATGTATATGGAATGAATGGATGGGAGAACTGAACAGACTGGGGTGAGTGCCCGCCCTAAGAAAGAAAACTGAACAGACGCCCAGAGGCAGAAATGACCCAGGGAAAATATGGGCCTAGAATGAAAACTGGATTGACTGAGAGCCTGCAAGGAAGGGATATCTTGTCAGTGGTGATGGAAGGAGAAATATTTTTCTCAGGATTGGGATGGGAGAACTGAAGGTGGTTGAAGTGCTAACTATGTTGCTGAAAGATGGGTTCTTTAAAGAAATTCAAACAATGTAATTATGGGGAAGATTAATACTGTGCCCTTAATTTCACTAGTATTTAGTAAAATCCTATTACTTTCTCTGTTTCTGTTTACTGGGAAGATGCGGCTGTATAGGTTTTCTTTTTCTTTCAGTTGA
Source organism: Cervus canadensis (assembly GCF_019320065.1). Classification (NCBI taxonomy): domain Eukaryota; kingdom Metazoa; phylum Chordata; class Mammalia; order Artiodactyla; family Cervidae; genus Cervus; species Cervus canadensis. Next base: position 35,434,352 of record NC_057390.1, on the reverse strand, counting down.
GAACATTTGAAAGAATGCTAATCTCTTTCTTGTACAGTATGGAAATTTTTGTGAATATTCATGATGATTTTCAACTTGTTTCTGTTAAAACTGTATCTTTAGAAGTAAAATTGAATAACTTGGTCTTGCCAGACTCTGAAGACTTTGGAAATTATTGTCTTTATGGAAAAATAACACACAAAACTTTGTGGCTCTGACTGTCTTCACAATTTATCCTCGTAACAACTTAATAATTGATGCCTCTCTCTCTCTGAATGGCAGAAATACTTGGGGGGTTTCTCTGTAAAATTGGAAGTGTACTATTGGCATATTTTTCTTTCCCTATATGCATGTTGATAAAATAAAAGCATGTCAGTATAAAAAAATAAACTAAAAAGATGAAAAATAGCAAGGGTGGAAAAATACACAGAAAAATCAGAATGCATGTACACTGCTATTGGAAGAGTAGCTTGGTACAAACACTTTAGAAAATTGATTGGCAGTGTCTATGCACACCCTCTGATCCAGCTCTGGGAACATACCCAACAGAAATACATACATATATATTCACAAAGACATGCATGGAAGTGTTTATAACAGCACAGTTCTAATAGTGGAAACTGCCCCCAGAATCCATCAACAGCAGAAAAAGTAAGTTTTAAAATAGTCACATGACAGAATGCTATGAGAAAATTTTAAAACTTTGCTTATATGAAATATTACAAATGGATCTCACAAATATGAGCTTGGATGAAAGAAGCTAGATATAAGAGTGCATGCATGCCAGGTTGCTTAGTCATGGCCAAATCTGTGCGACCCTATGGACTGCAGCCCACCAAGCTCCTCTGTCCATGGGATTTTCTCCAGGCAAGAATACTGGAGTGGGTTGCCATGCCCTCCTCCAGGGCATCTTCCCAACCCGGGGATCGAACCCAGGTCTCTTACACCTACCTGCATTGGCAGGTAGATTCTTTACCACTAGCGCCATTTGGGAAGCCCCAGACACAAGAGCACATGCTGTATAATTTCATTTATATATGAATTTTAAGAACAGATAAAAGTAATCTATGATGGTAGAAGTTGAAATAGTGATTCTATAAAGAACAGTGAAGAGTGAGATTTTTTTCTGCTTACAAACTAGTCTGCCTAGTGAATGGATGCTGAGTCATAGACAAAGAACCTTATAACTCAAAAGTCTATGTCAATAGTGTACCAGCTTCCTGACCCCTACTTCCTAATTATGCAATGTGAAGAAAGCCAGGTGACACCTGCACACATACTGGGCGGCATTATAGGAGAGGAACCTGAGTTTAGGTCACCACAGTCTTTCATAATGGGAAGTGAACATGCCTACCCTTTGCATTGAAGGGAGACATCTTTAATTCTTTAAACAGTATGAAAGTGTTAGTCACTCAGTCATATACAACTCTTTGTGGTCCCATTGGACTGTAGCCCACCAGGCTCCTCTGTCCATGGAATTCTACAGCCATTCCTTTCTCCAGGGGATCTTCCTGACCCAGGGATCAAACCCAGGTTTCATACATTGCAGGCAGATTCTTTCCCATCTGAGCCACCAGGGAAGTCCCATCAAACAGTATAATAAAAGACAATATAAGAGATACAATTTTTTTATATTTTCAAGACTTAAGCAAAACTGCCCTTTCCTCTAGAGAAAAACATTCTCTGTTGTCTTTCAAGGCTATTTAAATAAGCTTGAAAAGATACTCTGAACAAAGGCAGGCAGTATCTCTGCTCACAAGATAGGCAGAAATGTCAGAGACCATGATCACTGTCTCCCCAACAGCTGCAGAGGGTGGAAAGGCTGGTATCCCAATGACTGGAAGGGACTGTGATGGTAGATTCTGAAGGGCTGGAGATGTCTGTCTTGATCTGGATGCCAGATACATGGGTGTATTCAATTTTCAGTGCTTCTTTGAGTTGTGCACTTGTGAAACGTACTTTTCTATATGCATATTTAACAAAACATACCTACTTAAGAAAAACAAAAATTGAAAAGAAACCAAAGTAAGCAGAGAAAAATAAAAAAACCCCACCATTTTTCTGGAACTTTAATGAGAGAAGATGATTGGCCAATTTAAAAATATGTTTCAGATTTTTTGGGGGTAGGCTATAAGTCTATGTATTAGATTTCTAATAGGATCATTTTCTACACCACAAATGGTTAAAATCCATTTCCTGGAGGGAAATTTATCATCTTGGTATGAAACATCAACCTTTAGTATTTATGTTGCTCCTGCTCATTTTATCAACTGACTTTTATCAGAGTTGAGTTGCAAACAGTTGATTAATCATGACTTGTGATGGTTCATTTTCAAAGCTTGGTTCTTCCAGCTAAATAAATGATAAAATTCACATATTACTTAACTCTGTTGTTCAGCAAAGATGATGCTATTTCTGAGACTTGGCCCCTTCATATACTTGCTTCTTAAAATGGTCTGTATCAGTTTCATATCCTTTCTTTTAAGCCCTCCCTTTATTTGAGATATAAATATTTCACTGGGTTAAAAACAGAATTTCAAACTATACCTTTGGCACATGCCATAGAAGACAGCAGTATTAATAGCAACAAAATCTTCTGCAAAACTAAAGAAAGCATTTGGTTTGGCTTATTTGAACAAAATCTTTTCATTTCTGTATATAACAAGATATATGGGGACAATAAGGATACTTCAGAGCTTAAAATGGCAGATTTTTTAACATAAAGGATATAAAAACATGTAATAATATATAAGATCAACTTACTGCCTTTGAAACATAAGGTAGGTTTAATTAGACTTTTTATAATTCTTACTATCAATTCATATCACACATTTTAATTTTAAATGGCATCCACATGGATGGCTTGCCCCGAATTTTCCAATGGCAAAATTTTCTCTTTGCTATTGGTAGCTGGAAGCAAAAGAGACACAGGATTCAATTTCAGAATTCTAAAATTCAAGTTTAGTCTGTCTTACCAAAATAGATGAGGATGGGAAAGGCAGTGGGTTGGATTTTTCAACTTAGCATTAAACTAGGGTCTAGAGTGTTGAACTAACAGTGCACCGAGTTATAAGTTGGGACACCTGGGTACCTGGGTCCTGAAGGGCTCTGCCATAGACTAGTGCTGTGCTAAGCACCAGTGCTAAGTCGCTTGTCATGTCCTCTGTCCACGGGGATTCTCCAGGCAAGAATACTGGAGTGGGTTGCTATGCCCTCCTCCAGGCGATCTTCCTGACCCAGGGATTGAACCCGGGTCCCCTGCATTGGTAGGTGGGTTCTTTACCACTAAGCCACCTGGGAAGCCCCCAAACTAGGCAAACCAATGAATTCTGAAGACACAGTTTTCCTCATCTTTTCACCAAGTTTGAAATATCTTTTCTTCTAAATCTGAAGATTTACTTACCCTTAAATATAAGCCTTCCCTAAGGTTCTGTGGCCTCCCCAGCTTTATCTCTGCTCTTCCTGGGTGACCTTAGCCTCTGCCAGAGCTTCTGTCATCACCTTTGAGAAAAGGACTCAAATTGGAACCTCCAACCCTCACTCCAAGATCAGGGTCTGACATGTCCATTTGCACAGTGTTTCCAGAATTTCTCTCTTCCTTTCTCTCTCTGTTTTTACTTCAACACCTCTCATCTATATTACTAGAAATCTCCAGGCTTCCCTTCATGAATCTGATCTTTCTCTTCCCATCATTCACACTACTGACAAAGTGATCTAATCCCTTTTGCAGAAATATCTTTGCACCACTGTGGAGGAGACATGGGTTCGATCCCTGATCTGTAAGATCCCAATACCACTGAGCAACTAAGCCAATGCACCACAATGATTGAGCCTGTACTCTAGAGCCTGGGAACCATAACCCAAGTGCTGCAACTACTGAAGCCTGCGTGCCCTAGAGCCTGTGCTCCACCACAAGAGAAGCAACTGCAATAAGTCCATGGACTGCAACTAGAGAGTAGAGGGTTGCCCATGCTCACGGCAACTAGAGAAAAGTCCACACAGCAACACAGACCCAGCACAGTCAAAAATAAATAAAGTTATAAAACAAAAACACCACTGCCTACAGAAGAAAGTCATAACACCTTCCTATTGCATTCAAGGTCAGTTCCAGTCAAGCCCCTGCCTGACATTCTTGCCAGAGGCCACTCACATTGGAGTCCATGCTGTTCCTCAAGCAGCCCGTGCACAGTCCTGCCTCTGTGGCTTTGCTCGTGATGTTCCCTCATCGTGGATTCTCTTCCTCACTTTCTTATGTTTGGAAATCCGACCATTCTTTCTGAATTCAATTCAAATGCCATCTCCCCTAAATAGCCTCTGAAACCTCCTACTTCCCATAGAATTTATTTCATACAAGTTTATATTTGTTAGTTCTTTATATGTGTTAGTAGTTTATATGCTCTTTTTCTCAATTTTAAATTATTTAAGGGGCAAGATCATGTTGTTTTTTTTTCCTGTGATGTATAATACATGGTCCCTGTCCTCAAGTAGCCTACAGTATTACATAGAAGACAATGTACAGCATAAGAAATACTAAAATAAGGGCAAGCATAGGGTTCCACAGGACTGTATAAGAGGACTATTTCCCACACCAAAAGTTTAGGGGTACTAAGGAAGGCATATATTATACAAAGGTGGCTTTTAAGTGCCTTCCTAGATACCATATGGTAAGCTTATTCACAGTATGGAATCTATTTTTTCCTCTATATATCCTTAAGGATACATATGTTTAGGACAAATTAGGCACTCCAATTACTTAATGATTGTGTAAGCAAAAAATGCCTGAGTTCTTTATAGCTCTAATGTGTAGAGTATGCATCGTATTATACTAGTTTATTCCACTGAGTGGACAATGATAAAAAATTAATTGGCTACTTAAAACTTAATTTTAAAAAGGTGATAACATAATTTTAGGCTTGAGGTTTTAGGTAAGTGTTAATTTCCATGCCTATCCATATAATTCCCAAGAAACAAGAGCCAGGGCAGACTTCAGTCAAATCCTCACAAGTGTCCTAGTTCTAAGTCTCAGAAAGGAGGTTATGTCGATAACTGAGCTGTTCTACAATTATAGATAAATTGAGTCAAAATAGTGATATTTGTTCCATGACCTGTAATTTTATGTGATTTAAAGAAAAACAGCAGGCTTTATTTTAGCCCTCCAGTTCAGTCACTCAGTTGTGTCCAGCTCTTTGCGACCCCATGGACTGCAGCACGGCAGGCTTCCCTGTCCATCACCAACTCCTGGAGCTTGCTCAAACTTATGTCCATCAAGTCCTTGATGCCATCCAACCATCTCATCCTCTGTCATCCCCTTCTCCTCCCGCCTTCAATCTTTCCCAGCACCAGGGTCTTTTCGAATGAGTCAGTTCTTTGCATCAGGTGGCCAAAGTACTGGAGTTTCAGCTTCAGCATCAGTCCTTCCAATGAATATGCAGGACTGATTTCCTTTAGGATGGACTGGTTGGATATCCTTGCAGTCCAAGGGACTCTCAAGAGTCTTCTCCAACACCACAGTTCAAAAGCATCAATTATTTGGTGCTCAGCTTTCTTTATATTCCAACTCTCACATCCATACATGACTACTGGAAAAACCATAGCTTTGACTACATGGACCTTTGTCAGCAAAGTAATGTCTCTGCTTTTTAATATGCTGTTTAGGTTGGTCATAACTTTCCTTCCAAGGAGTAAGCGTCTTTTAATTTCATGGCTGCAGTGACCATCTGCAGTGATTTTGGAGCCCAAAAATATAGTCTCTCACTGTTTCCATTGTTTCCCCATCTATTTGCCATGAAGTGATGGAACTGGATGCCATGATCTTAGTTTTCTGAATGTTGAGCTTTAAGCCAACTTTTTCACTCTCCTCTTTCACTTTCATCAAGAGACTCTTTAGTTCTTCTTCACTTTCTGCCATAAGGGTGGTGTCATCTGCATATCTGAGGTTACTGATATTTCTCCCAGCAATCTTGATTCCAGCTTGTGCTTCACCCAGCCCAGCATTTCATATGATGTACTCTGCATATAAGTTAAATAAGCAGGGTGACAATTTATAGCCTTGATGTACTCCTTTCCCAATTTGGAACCAGTCTGTTGTTCCATGTCCATTATATGTTTTTTCATAATGTCCATGTCCATTATAGCCCTTAACAGGCTATACTAATAATATTTCTCATTTATTAAGGGCTACATCATGGTTTCCCTTTCCTAAGCACTTCATGTACATTATTCTCTTAATCCTTATAAAACTTGACAAGGTATTCCTGATTCCATTTTGCAGATTAGGAAAATGGGATTCATTTAAAGCCAGGATTCAAACCCAAGTCTGACTCCAGAATCCAGTAACTATATTCAGATAGAAATGCTATTAATATCTTTTTTACAGTAGAAAATAATTTGCCAAATGGATAAGATTTTTCCCATTTGTATACAAATTTTCTTAGCATATAAAATGTTTACTAATGTTGATGCTTACTAATGAAAGTTATGACACATCAAAATCAGAAGTACAATACTAATTGTTTTTTCTTTAAGGATTGTAAACATGTTATGACCTAATTTCCTCAGCGATATGAATACCACCTACAAATGAATATAAGACACAGTGGCATTTTTTGACATATCTGTTGGTTCACATGTCTTTGCTAAAGCCACTGTCACAGCTGAAGCATATTTTCAGGTGTTCAAGTGGCTCCAACAAGCTTTTAGCCTTAATTCCAGGAGTAACCAGAAGTATTTGGAAGACAACACACTTTGTCCAAGAAGACCAAATAGCAGAGGTCTTCTGAGTAGGGAAGGGATTATGTCACTGTCTAAAAATCCTTAATAAACTTGGCTCCTTGGCAATGGGGAAGAATGCAGAGCCAACAGCACATATGACATCCCAACAATGTGATGGAAACAAAGGGATAAACGGGAAAATCTCAAGCAAAATGCACAATGGAGGAGAAAAATATTCATAAAAATTTTTCAGTGTTAATTTTGTGTATCCAAAAGAACACTGGCGTGAGACCTAAGATAAAATGATTTTTAGTTCCAGCTTGTTTTCCAGTCTAATTTTGTGACTTCTGGAGGAAGTGATTAAAATTTATTACTGTGATTCAGTTTACTACTCATGATGGGAGTGAGGTAGACTAAAAAGTCTTCAGTTTCCTTTTAGAACTTTGATCTTATCATGCTAGGGAGACTGAAGATACACACCCCTAGGGCTTTATTATTTAGAGATAGGTTTAAACTTAATAAGGTCTTCCCTGGTGGCTCAGATGGTTAAGAATCTGCCTGCAATGCAGGAGACCCAGGTTCAACCCCTGGGTGGGGAAGATCTCCTGGAGAAGGAAATGGCAACCCACTCTAGTACTCTTGCCTGGAAAATCCCATGGACGGAGTAGCCTGGTAGGCTACAGTCCATGGGGTCGCAAAGAGTTGGACACAACTGAGCGACTTCACTTTCACTTTAAACTTAATAAAGAAGTTAGATGGACACCTTCTTATCTTGATAAAATATACCCTGGTCTTAAAGTGATCATCATGCCTACTGGGGCAACAGTAGAGGCATTCCCACTAAAGTCAGGAACAAAGAAGGATGTTCGTTTGTCACCACAGTTGTTTAACAGACAATATGGTTAATAAGAGAAAGAAACTAAAAGTATAGAAATTCAGAGAAGGAAATAAAATCTATCACAACTTGTGATCATTATGGAAAATCTGACATAGTCAACTGGAAAGGTACTATAAACAAGGAACATTAGTTAAGGTAGCATGATATAGAATTACTATATATAGATATCAATACATTTCAGATGAACAAACATAGTGAGTTTAAAAGTGAAATGGGGAAAGACTCCATTTACAATAGCAACAGTAAAAGATGAAATATCTAAGGGAAAAAACTTAAGAAATATGTAAGATTTACCAATACAATTTTAAAGCATTCCTGGAGGAGACAAAGAGAATAGCATACCAAGTTTTTAGATAGGATGTCTCAACCTCATAAAGTTGTCCTTCCTAAGCTAATTTAGAAATTTATTGTAATTACAATATGAAGGCCAAAAATTGAGAAAGGGGTGAGGGAGAGATAAGCAAATTTCAAAATACATTTTTAAAAAATGGCAAGAAAACCCCCCAAAATAAATAGAAATGAAGGGGTTACACATTTTAATGTAAAGCTACATACAAGAGTAAACAAATGAATCAATAGGATGGAACAAGAAGTCTAGAAATAGACCCCAGTGCCTACAGAATATGGTATATGATAAATATGGCATCTGAAATCAGTGCAGAAAAGAAAAACAACTCAAAAATCTGTCTTCAGACAGCTGGAGAGTCATTTGTAATAAAATTAAGCTGGATTCATGTCTCATGCTATACAACCAGGTTAATTCCAAAGGAGCAAAGATTTGAATTTTAAAAATATAAAATCCTAAAAATACTATAAGAACAAAGGAGATCTTCTTTATTAACTTGAAGTGGGCAGATCTTTCTATTATGTAAAATCTGGAGGTATAAAGGGAAAATATTGATAAATATACCTACTTGAAAAAAGTTTTTAATCTACATGGTAAGGATAAAATCCGTAAGAAAGTCAAAAGAAAAATCACAAACTGGAAGTGCATAAATTCATAACAAGCAGATTTTTAGAATGGTGAGAAAGGATGTATATGAAAGGGCTGCAAATTACTGATTCAGGGATTTGCCAAAGAAGGAAGTTAACTTCAGATTATGCAGTTGGCCATCCGTATCCATGGGTTCTATATCCAAAGATTCAACCAACTGCAGACTGAAATATATATTTAATTCCAGGAAGTTCCAAAAGCAAAACTTGAATTTGCCATGTGCCAGCAACAATTTACATAGCATTTGCATTGTATTCGGTATTGCAGGTAATGTAGAGATGATCTAAAGTATTCAGGAGAATGTGCATAGATTATAGGCAAACACTACACCATTTTATAAAAGTGCCTTGAGCATCCTCAGATTTTGGTATCCACAGGGAGCCAATCCCACTTGAATACTGAGAGCTGAATGTATAGTTTACCTAAAGCACCAAGTATATGTCAGATACAATCCTATTTTCCATTTTAATGGAAGAAACCAATAATCACACCACCACTGGGGTAAAATGAGTAGCAAGCTTGCAATTGTCTCAAGGACATCAGTGATGGGCCGGGTCACCTCAGGATTACTAATTCTGTAAATGTATTCTACTTATCAAAACCTGGTGGTGGTTCCATCCTATTTGATACTATGCTGTAATTGCTGCAGACTTCAAAGACTGCCCTGTGAAAGTCATTTCTGCAGTAGTATGTGTGAGTTTGCACAGATTAACTCAAATGTTATGAATACAGCCAACCAGCCGTTAAGTTCACCAAGCATGCAATGTAGTCATGGTGTCTGCATTTTTGTTGGGCCTGTTAAAAATATACAGGTAACTTCTCTCATATACTATTAGCTCATCTGAAATAGCTTCATACTTCTAACAACAAAACATTTGATGAATAAATCTGGTACTATATGATTTATCTCTTGAACAGAAATTTTATTTGATCATTTAGGAGAAGAATATAACTACTTCCGCTCCTCCTGACGTAAGTCTCTATCTCATAGAGAAAAAAATGCAAAACTGCAGAACTTTTTGCAGTATCTTCCCCCATGTGATTTCAGATAGAAACAATACAATAATATCAGAGGTTTCAATTAAAGAAATTTGAGGGAAATCCCAGGGTTATTGCACCTGGAATCTTTTCAGTTAGTTTTTTTCAATCTAGGCCTACCTCTTGAGCACCTGAGAACACATTTCAAATACATCTTACTAATAGAAGGTTTCTTTCTTAGGTTCAATATCACATTTAAAGCAGCTGGAAATTTTAGAACAGTCCAAGTACACACTTGGCTATTTCCATGGAAATTTGGATGAGGGTCAGCTGGCATATGTCATAAACAGTTTCCCATGATATACCAAAATTACAGATTAATTCAACTTATAATAACTGAATTGACTTAATTAAAAATCTTTCATTTGTAGGCATTTGCTCAGAGGAGGTTAGGGTGCTCCACTTTGGGACTCCTTGCTCCAAGGGCGAAAAGAATATAATCCATGGACCATGTCTATGGCCACTTGCTCTCCAGCTAGCCAAAGGCAGAGAAAAGAACAAAAATAAAGGCTACCAGATTAAAAGTGAAGATTTTACCAAGAAAAATAAAAAGTTGTGAAACCTCTTTACTTCAATAATAATCAAACTCATCCATTCAGCCTGAATGCTTTCTTTCCAGAATTATTAAAATAAATTGCTAGATCTGGATTCCATGGCAAAGGTAAAAGATATCTCATTTCACAGCTTAAGCCACTGAAGTCAGAAAAACACAGTCAAGGTCAGGCTGTTAGGTAATAAATCCCTAGGTCTAGCCCTCAGGCTTTCTGACTCCTATATCATTGTGTCTGTCACTCCATTTGTGGGAGGGTTGCTCATTTCACAGAGATGCTCATCTTAACTGCAACCATGGTGAGACTTCCCTGGGGGTCCAGTGGTTAAAACTCCAAACTCCCACTGCAGAGGGCACATGTTTAATTCCTGGTCAGGGAACTAAGATCTTGCATGCCATGTAGCACAACCAAAAACGAGAAGAGACTGCATGAATTTGAATGTTCTCTGGAGAAACCCAATGCTCCGTAACAAGTATAAATTGCACCCTTTGTAATAATATAAGCCTCAGTCTTGGGAATTTTTATTTGTTATGGTATTGATGAGGGAAGGAATGGTGAAATGACATTCCCTTATTGCTGAGGTCCAATAAAAATGGGAAAACTCAAAGTTAGAGAATGAGAAAAGTATTTATGTCTTTAGCTGTGCTACAGGAGCTCCGATTAGAAACAACTTTTCCAAGTTCTTAGAAAAAGAAACATCTCAACAGTGGACAAGGGAGTGATTTCTCCAGGCCAGGAAAGTTTTGAAGTGTTACTTTGGAAAAAGGCAGTGTTTTTTTATGAGTCTCTGTTTGCCATATCTTGGTATGCATGCAGGTTGACTCCTGAATGAGGTGTGTTTTCCACCATAAATTAATAAACTGATAATCTAGTTTTTCATTTTCTTCTTAGTTCAAGAATTGTCGTTTCATTCCTCATGTAAAATTTAGCTTATAAAAATACACTACTGAGATATGGTGACACACTCCCTACCCGCCCCCCCCCCCCGCCCCACCCCATACACACACACACTTCTGTGGCTGTGCTCAATCCTACCCACCTTCATTACAACAACCCCAGACCCCTCTCAATCATCCTTGGGGTCACATAGGTAGGAACACACTTTATCTTCATTCTGAGAAGAAATTCCCACCTCTAATGACAGAACTCTCAGCCCCTGGGCTACTGGGCTTAAACTTTCTTCTGGGGAACACACTTAATTTTTAATCGGTGAGTAAATGTACAATTTTTTATATGAGTGCTTTAAATTTGGGACTTATTTTTAAGGTACATAGTTCTCACAAGAGAACTTTAAAAATAAATTCATATGTAAACATATGACTATTTAGAAATATTTACCAGTTTCTTCTTCCCTCTTCCACCATGAAAACAGCTTTTTGGCTTTCTGGTGAGCCATGACTAAGCTTCTCTATTTAGAGCTTGTCTGCCATCCCACCTTCTTAGGTCACCATGGGTGGTAAAGTAAGAATCATATTAAATTTTAGCTCAGCTGTGATAATGCTGTGTCCCTTTCTAACCTTGGTGGCTTAGACAACCCCCTGGGGTTTCTTAGTCATTATGAGCTCAGTGCTTCTAATGGGGACAGATGGCATAGCCCCAAACACTCCTCTAGATCAGAGCAGATGCTAACAATCCTACCTCAGAGGTGAGGAATGAGAGGAGCAGTCAGGTGCTGGATGCTTTCCTCCTCAACTTTGCCACGAAGCATTTATTCACCTCATTATTCTAGACTAGAAAATACATGGGCAGTAGGGGAAACTCTGAGTTGGTAACTGTCAGTTCCATTTCTGTTTTGAAACTGACTGAATGCACAAGACAGGCCATTCTTGCTCTCTTTATAGGCAGTGAAATGTGACAGTATGGCTTCTTTTCTTTCAGGCAGGATCCCTTTGAGACATTCCTGGAAAAGCAGCATAGGCCGTGAACATCAGGAAGACATGCTGACCTCAGGCTAGAAAAATACTGGAGGTGCCAGTGAGGCAAAAATATTACTATTAGAGGATTCAGTTCTCCAGCCAAGGAGCTTTGACCTACACTACGATTCTTTCTAAGTAGCTATAATGACGGCATATGGTGTGTAGGTCTAGGCATGATAAGTGGATTTATGATTTATTTAGGGAAATAAATTTACAAAAGATAAGTAGAAGATCAGAGTTAGGTTTTTGGCCTATAAAAAATGATGCATTCACGTGAGTCCCTAAATAGCTACGTAATAAACAGATACCCCGACAAACCACAAATCAAGTAGAAAAGGCATTACCCAGGTGCTGGCCAATTTAGCCTTTGTACTTACAAGTATTCACAATATTTTGCAAAAATAATTAAGTTTTTTATGTGCATTTGCTGTAATTTCACACTATGAGAAATATTTCAAGAGTTTTGAATGTGCCTATTCATTAATTAACTGGAAAATAGTGCATATTCTTTGGTAGGTGCTATGAACACTCCCAAAATTTGTATGTTGAAGCCCTAAATTCAGTGTGATGGTATCTGGACATGGGGCCTCTGCGAGATAATTAGGTTGTATGATATCAAGAGCTGGGTCCCTAATGGTGGGATTAGTGCCCTTATAGGAAGAGGGAGAGACACCAGAGCTTGCTCTCTCTGCCACATGAGAACACAGTAAGAAGGCAGCCACCTGCAAGCCAGTCCTCACCAGACCATGACTGTGCTGGCACCCAGATCTTAGATTTCTAGCTTCCAGAACTTAGAGAAAATAAGTCTCTGTTGTTTAAGCCACCTGGTCTATGATATTTTGTTATGACAGTCCAAGCTGCCTAATGCAGTAGCTTTAATTTTCTTTCATTAAAAGCCTTTAAAAATTTATGGAACATATGTCTAAAGTAAATGATGAGACACCAGTTAATTTAAACTAATAAAAGAAATATTTCCAAACATGCTTATGTTCCATTTTGCTCTTTTAGGTGAGAATCACAGAAAGAAATGTGATCAATGACACTATCTTCACACACAAAAGAACAAAATATAACTTAGAATACTTGCTTAGTTTATTTCTCCTTGTCTGCTTTCTTCACTATCATTAGAGAACTCGATCTTCTTATATTCATCATCCATTAGTCATTCATTTGTCCCATAGTTGTTTATTGAGCATTTAACTCTGCTTCAGATACTATTCCAAGGACTGCAATATAGCTGGGAACAAAAAAGTCTCCTCTCTCATGGAGTTTATTTTCTAATGAAAGGAGACAGAAAATAAACAAATACATATTAAATATATAATGTGTCATATTTAATAAGTGCTGTGAAGAAACTGAAACCAGGAAAAGGATTAGAGCACAATGTGGGTAGAAGAGGAGGAATCCAGGTAATAATTTTGAAAACATGATCAGGGGAAGCCTCTCTGAGACGACCACATTTTACCAGAGACCTGACTCATGCAAAGGAATGAATCTCAGACATGTCTGGAAAAGCTTTCCAAGCTAAGGAAGTGGTATTTTCAAAAGTCCCAAGGCTTGCCTGTTAGAAAACCAGCAAAGTAGTTAGAAACAAGTATGTGAATAAGATAGAGAGAGGCAAATAGGTTACCAAGTATTGATTCAGGTATGACCAGAAATTTAGTGAGAAAGTCTCCAGAACGGAGGGAAGAGAGAATAAGAAAAAAGTAGTATTTGAGAAGATAATGGCTGAGACTTTCCCAAGACTGACAAAAATCATAGATTCAAGTAGTTCTCTGAACTTAAAGCAAGATAAATAAAAAGAAAAGCACCCTGAAGCACATTATAGTAACATGTTGAAAATTAAAGAGATAATAATAGAAGAAAACTGAGAAAAAAATTAATTTCAAAGGAGCGAATATTAGACTAATATCACCTAAAGAAAGTAGGTTAATTTCTTTAACCTACTTTAAAGAAAATACTAAAGATGCAGGAAGGAATGAAGAACAACAAAAAGGACAAATGTGGACAAATATAAATGAATTTTAACTGAATATAATAATAGTTATAATAATATACTAGGGGATTTTAAGTATCTAATAATATATTAGGGGATTTTATATATAAAAAGAAAATGCATAAACTATAGTATACAAACCATATTTGTATCAAGCACAGGAAACTTTAAGGCAAAAACCGTTATTGCTGCTGCTAAGTCGCTTCAGTCATGTCCAACCCTGTGTGACCCCATAGACGGCAGCCCACCAGGCTCCTCTGGTATATTTCAAAATGATAAAAGTTCTTTAGTAAAAAATATTAATTCTAGATTTTTATATATCTAATAATATAGTTGAAGATTATATATTAAAGGAATATTGACAAAACAAAACAGAGAAATTAAAAAATAGATTTTAGCATATCTTTTTGAGGTGCAGCAGAAGAAATAATTTATAAGGATACATAAGATTTGAAGAACACAATTTGTATATGTGACCTAATAATCACAATTTATTTTTGTTCAAAGTAAATTCTTTGACTACTTGGGAATTAGACTAGAAGTCAATAACAAAAATACTCTTAGAAAAATCTATAATACTTGTAAACTAAGAAATAGACCTTCTAATAACCCATGGGTCAAAGAAGAAATCACAAAGAAAATTAAACATGTTTTGAAGTGAATGTTCATGAAAATTTAAGAGACACATTTATCCCACTTCAAGATGAAAATTTGTATCTCCAAATATATATATTAGAGAATAAAGCTAAAAGACAATGAGCTAAAAAACAAGAAGTTGTTCATAAAAACTTATATCTACAGAAAATAAGAGGATAGAAATAAAAAGATAAAAACAGCAATAAATAAAATTGAAGACAAATATACAATAGAGAAGATCAACAAAGATAAAACATCTTTGAAGTGACAAGTAAGTTTATAAACCTTGATGGAGAATAATGAGATAAAGATGGCAAGCTTAAATAATCAGTATCAGGAATAAAAGAGGCAATATCATTACAGAGTCTTCAGATATTAAAATATAAGACTATTATGAACTTTACATCAATAAATAGTGCATTTGTAAAAAAAAATCAAGCTTTATGTTTAATATTATACACATTACAGTATGTACATTATATTTCAATAAAAAGGACAAGAAAACATTCATCTTACAAAAACTGACAGCATAAGAAAGAAAATGTAAACAGTTCTGTACTTTAAAATCAAATCGTTAATTAAAAACCTTCCTACAATGAAAACTGTAGGCCTAGTTGGTTTCACTGGTTGATTCAAACCAAATACTTCAGGAAAAAATAGTATCTTAAACAAATTCTCCCAGAGAATAGAAAAGAGAATGAAAAACATCCTCCAGCTCATTTTATGAAACCAGCTTAACTGTTATACAAATTATGACAAGGGCGTTAGTTTATAGAAAGAAAAAAATTATGGGCCAATCTCATTTATAAACACAGAAGCTATATGCAGGTAAATGAATACAGAAATATGTAAGAAAAAGAGCTAATACATAATTATTACATTTGGTTTACTTTAGAAATGGAAAGTTAGTTGAACATTCAAAATTCAACCAGTAATCTGCAGTGACCACAGAGATCAGTAGTTGCCTGGGAGCCTGAATAGAGGAATGAGTGAGGTGGAAAGGACCAAAGAGGGAATACAGAGGGACATGAGAAAACTTTTGGAGGGGAGTGACATATATGTTCATTATTTTTATTTCAGGGATGGTTTCACAAGTGTGTATGTGTGTGTGTGTGTGAAAAATGATCAAACTATTCTATATACTACCAATATGTGCAATTTATTATATGTTATTATATCCCACTAAAGCTATTAAAATTCTACTAAAGACTTCCCTGGTCTACCAGAGAAGACTACCGTCTGCTCTCAGACGGTAAAGTGTCTGCCTACAATGCGGGAGACCCAGGTTCAATCCTTGGGTCGGGAAGATCCCCTGGAGAAGGAAATGGCAACCAACTCCATATTCTTTCTGGAAATTCCATGGACTGAGGAGCCTGGTAGGCTACAGTCCATTGGGTCGCAAAGAGTCAGACATGACTAAGCGACCTCACTTTCACTTTTCAAAGCTATTTTAAAATCGATGTAACTTATGACAGTGACAATAAAGAACCCACATGAACACAATAGATTTAGAAAAAAAAATTAATAAAAGTCAGCTTTCATTCATGATTTTAAAAAATAACTTCTAGTCAACTGTAATGGCAATTTCCTTGCTTCCCTGGTAGCTCAGACGGTAAAGTGTCTGCCTACAATGCGGGAGACCGGGGTTCAACCCCTGGGTCGGGAAGATCCCCTGGAGAAGGAAACGGCAACCCACTCCAGTATTCATGCCTGGAAAATCCCATGGGCCGAGGAGCCTGGTGGGCTACAGTCCATGGGGTCCCAAAGAGTCGGATATGACTGAGCTACTTCACTTATAGTATCATAACTGAAGATAAAATGTTGACAGCTTTCATGTGAGATCAGAAACAAGATTAAGACATCTTTCTAGTACCACTTTACCCCCTGCTCCACCACCCTCCTCCATGGGTTTGAACTAAGTAGCTTAACATTATTCTTCTGTCCAGTGATTGATTGAAAGAAGGGTAGGGATAAGCCAGTCAATGCATTCCTACACCCCTAGTCCCTGTGATTATGTCAAATGCAACACAGTATCAAAATTGATCCAGTCAACAGAAGTCAAGAATTTTGTCTGGGAGAATAGGAGTTCTCCATTTCCATGGAAAATGAAAGATATCACGTCAGGAAATGCTTCAGCCATTTCTAATACAATGAGGGAAGCCATGAAGAAAGACAGTGAAAAGAATCACAGAGAAATAGAGCCCAGTGGAAAATTACTCAGTTGTATGTATGAAAAAAGAAAAAGATCCTTTTGTTTTTTAAGCCAAATCAGTTCTGATTCTCTGTTTATATTCCAAAGCCTCCTAACCTATAGTTTTTGGCTACAAAAAGTCATTAATGCAAAGCATGCATAGAATAAGGCAGATAAAAGTCAATAGAATACTTGTTTTAAAAGAAAACACACATAGGCCGAAGTCAAGGCAGAAA
Organism: Cervus canadensis; assembly: GCF_019320065.1. Lineage (NCBI taxonomy): Eukaryota > Metazoa > Chordata > Mammalia > Artiodactyla > Cervidae > Cervus > Cervus canadensis. The sequence continues at coordinate 35,417,206 of NC_057390.1, read as the reverse complement.
GTCAGAGACCAAAAATTATCTGAAAGGATTGCTGTTATGATTAAATGAAATAATATATGCAAATCACTCAGCACAGTACTGGCTGCATACCAAACTGTCATTATTAACTGCAGATAGCAAAATCTAATGGAGCAGCAGGCTGTGTGGAGTGCCCAGAGAGGCAGGAAACAGTTTTTTATATCAAAAGCATTTTCTGATAATTTTAAATTATATAACTGTCTTGAGTGGATACTGTTGAGTGGATAGTTCAGTGCCAATGAGTGGTAACAGCTTTTACTGAAAGCCTAATTTGCAATTTTATATACATTTGTTTTTTCATAAGGACCCTTCTAGATAGGTATCATCAGTGACTGAAAGAAACCGAAAGTCGCTCACTTGACCAACTCTTTGCGATCCTGTGGAGTCCAGGCCAGAATACTGGAGTGGGTAGCCGTTCCCTTCACCAGGAGATCTTCCCAACCCTGGGGTCGAACCCAGGTCACCCGCATTGCAGGCTGATTCTTTATCAGCTGAGCCACCAAGGAAGCCAAAAATAAGGTAGTGGGGAGCCTATCCCTTCTCCAGGGGGTCTTCCTGACCCAGGCATCAGACCGGGGTTTCCTGCATTGCAGGTGGATTCTTTACCAGCTGATCAGCAACTGACACATCACAAAACAAACTCAGAGGTGAACTAAATTGGCAGCTTTTTAAATGGTGATACCTTCATTTAGCACAGATTCCAACTCAAACCCATGCTCATTCTCCATCTCAGGCCAAATCTCTAATGTGAGATATGATTCAAAAACGCAAATGAACAATATCAATTTAGAAAATTTATGTTAATAGAAAGTAACTGCATTTCCTGGATGCATTCTATGTTTTAACATGTTTTCTTTTATACATCTCAGACCCATTTCATAACAAAGTTATTTATTGGACAGAACATGAGAAGTGCACAGATTAAGCAAGAGAAGTATTTCTAGATAGAAATAACCCTCTATCATGCCAGTCATCTAGACAATAGCCTCCTAGCACAAATAAAACTAAACCATGTTCTTAAAAACATTCAGGGGAAAATTTTTAACAGCACTTAACAAGCAGTGGCTGTGTGGCGCTGGAGCGGCGAGTGGCCGTGAAGAGATAGATCCCCCACGTCCAAGGTCAGGAGCGGTGGCTGCGCTTCGCTGCACTGGCTGTGAGGAGATACCCCACGTTCAAGGTCAGAGAAACCCCAGTATGATGGTAGGCGCTGAAGAGGCTGTGAGGAGATACCCCTCGTCCAAGGGCAAAGGAGAAGCCCCGGCAAGACAGTAGGAGGGGTGAATTCACGTTTAGAATCAAACCCCATTCCCGCCAGAGACGCTCAGAGGGCTCAAACCAATCTTGTGCGCACCAGGACCCAGAGACCCCGTAGAGACTGAGACAGAACTGTGTTTGAGCGTCTCCTATGGACGTACCGGTCAGCAGTGGACTGCCGCAGGGGCGGGGGCACTGGGTGCAGCAGACTTGGATTGGCATCAGCCCTGTTGGAGGAGGTTGCCATTAACCCCTCCATAGGGCTGCCAGAACTTACATAGGACTGGGAAATAGACTCTTGGAGAGCACAAACAGAACCTTGTGCACCAGGACCCAGGAGAAAGGAGCAGTGAGCCCACAAGAGACTGACCCAGACTTGCCTGTGAGTGCCCAGGAGTCTCCAGCGGAGGCGTGGGTCGGTGGTGGCCTGCTGCAGGGTTGGGGGCACTGAGTGTAGCAGTGCGTGCATGGGATCTTTTGAAGGAGGTCACCATTACCTTCATCACCTCCACCAGAGTTTGGCCCCAGGTAAATAGCATGGAGGGAACACAGCTCCACCCATCAACAGAAAATTGGATTAAAGCTTTACTGAGCATGGCCCCGCCCAACAGAACAAGACCTTTTCCCCCTCAGTCAGTCTCTCCCATCAGGAAGCTTCCATAAGCCTCTTATCTTTCTCCATCAGAGGGCAGACTGACTGAAAACCACACAGAAAACTAACCAATCTGATTACCTGGCCCACAGCCGTGTCTAACTAAATGAAACCACATGCCATGCTGTGTAGGGGCACCCAAGACGGACAGGTCAGGGTGGAGAGGTCTGACAAAATGTGGTCCACCGCAGAGGGGAATGGCAAACCACTTCAGTATTCTTTCCTTGAGAACCCCATGAACAGGATGAAAAGGCAAAAAGATAGGACACTGAAAGATGAACTCCCCAGGTCGGTAGGTGCCCAATATGCTACTGGAGATCAGTGGAGAAGTAACTCCAGAAAGAATGAAGGGATGGAGCCAAAGCAAAAACAACACCCAGTTATGGATGTGACTGGTGATGGAAGCAAGGTCTGATGCTTTAGGAGCAATACTGCATAGGAACATGGAATGTTAGGTAAATGAATCAAGGCAAATTGGAAGTGGTCAAACAGGAGATGGCAAGAGTGAACATTGACATTTTAGGAATCAGCGAGCTAAAATGGACTGGAATGGGTGAATTTAACTCAGATGACCATTATATTTACTACTGTTGGCAAGAATCTCTGAGAAGAAATGGAGTATCCATCATAGTCAAGAAGAGAGTCCAAAATGCAGTACTTGGGTACAATTTGAAAAAGGACAGAATGATCTCTGTTCGTTTCCAAGGCAAACCATTCAATATCACGGTAATCCAAGTCTATGCCCTGACCAGTAATGCTATAGAAGTTGAAGTTGAACGATTCTATGAAGACCTACAAGACCTTCTAGAACTAACACCCAAAAAAGATGTCCTTTTCATTATAGGGGACTGGAATGCAAAAGTAGGAAGTCAAGAAATACCTGGAGTAACAGGCAAACATGGACTTGGAGTACAAAATGAAGCAGGGCAAAGGCTAATAGTGTTTTTCCAACAGAACGCACTGGTCATAACAAACACCCTCTTCCAACAACACAAGAGAAGACTCTACACATGGACATCACCAGATGTCCAACACCAAAATCAGACTGTATATTCTCTGCATCCAAAGATGGAGAAGCACTTTACAGTCAGCAAAAACAAGACCAGGAGCTGACTGTGGCTCAGATCATGAACTCCTTACTGCCAAATTCAGACTGAAATTGAAGAAAATAGGTAAAACCACTAGACCATTCAGGTATGACCTAAATCAAATCCCTTATGATTATACAGTAGAAGTGAGAAGTAGATTTAAGGGACTATATCTGATAGATAGAGTGCCTGATGAACTATGGATAGAGGTTCGTGACATTGTACAGGAGACAGGGATCAAGACCATCCCCAAGAAAAAGAAATGCAAAAAAAGCAAAATGGCTGTCTGAGGAGGCCTTAAAAATAGCTATGAAAAGAAGAGAAGTGAAAGGCAAAGGAGAAAAGGAAAGATATTCCCATTTGAATGCAGAGTTTCAAAGAATAGCCAGGAGAGATAAGAAAGCCTTCCTCAGCAATCAGTGCAAAGAAATAGAGGAAAACAATAGAATGGGAAAGACTAGAGATCTCTTCAAGAAAATTAGAGATACCAAGGGAAAATTTCATGCAGAGATGGGCACAATAAAGGACAGAAATGGTATGGACCTAACAGAAGCAGAAGATATTAAGAAGAGGTGGCAAGAGTACACAGAAGAATTGGACAAAAAAGATCTTCACGACCCAGATAATCACGATGGTTTGATCACTCACCTAGAGCCAGACATCCTGGAATGTGAAGTCAAGTGAGTCTCAGGAAGCATTACTATGAAGACAGTTAGTGGAGGTAATGGAATTCCAGTTGAGCTATTTCAGATCCTCAAAGATGATGCTGTGAAAGTGTTGCACTCAATATGCCAGCAAATTTGGAAAACTCAGCAGTGGCCACAGGACTGGAAAAGGTCAGTTTTCATTCCAGTCCCAAAGAAAGGCAATGCCAAAGAATGCTCAAACTACTGCACAATTGCACGTATCTCACACGCTAGCAAAGTAATGCTCAAAATTCTCCAAGCCAGTCTTCAACAATACATGAACTGTGAACTTCCAGATGTTCAAGCTGGTTTTAGAAAAGGCAGAGGAACCAGAGATCAAATTGCCAGCCTGCGCTGGATCATCGAAAAAGCAAGAGAATTCCAGAAAAACATCTATCTCTGCTTTATTGACTATGCCAAAGCCTTTGACTGTGTGGATCACAATAAACTGTGGGAAATTCTTCAAGAGATGGGAATACCAGACCACCTGACCTGCCTCTTGAGAAATCTGTATGCAGGTCAGGAAGCAAGGGTTAGAACTGGGCATGGAACAACAAACTGGTTCCAAATAGGAAAAGGAGCACGTCAAGGCTGTATATTGTCACCCTGCTTATTTAACTTACATGCAGAGTACATCATGAGAAATGCTGGACTGGATGAAGCACAAGCTGGAATCAAGATTTCTGGGAGAAATATCAATAACCTCAGATATGCAGATGACACCACCCTTATGGCAGAAACTGAAGAAGAACTAAAGAGCCTCTTGAGGAAAGTGAGAGGAGAGTGAAGAATTTGGCTTATAAATTCAACATTCAGAAAACTAAGATCATGGCAGCCGGTCCTATCACTTCATGACAAATAGATAGGGAAACAATGGAAACAGTGGCAGACTTTATTTTTGGGGTCTCCAAAATCATTGCAGATGGTGACTGCAGCCATGAAATTAAAAGATGCTTACTCCTTGGAAGGAAAGTTATGAACCTAGACAGCGTAATAAAAAGCAGAGAGACATTACTTTGTAAACAAAGGTCCATCTAGTCAAGGCTATGGTTTTTGCAATAGTCATGTATGGATGTAATAATTGGACTGTAAAGAATGCTGAATGCCGAAGAATTGATGCTTTTGAACTGTGGTGTTGGAGAAGACTTTTGAGAATCCCTTGGACTGCAAGGAGATCCAACCAGTCTATCCTAAAGGAAATCAATCCTGAATATTCATTGGAAGGACTGAAGCTGAAGCTGAAACTCCAATACTTTGGCCACCTGATGCAAAGAGCTGGCTCATTTGAAAAGACCCTAATGCTGGGAAAGATTGAAGGCAGGAAGAGAAGGGGACGAGAGAGGGTGAGATGGTTGGATGGCATCACCAACTCAATGGACATGGGTTTGGGTAGACTCCGGGAGTTGGTGATGGACAGGGAGGGCTGGCATGCTGCAGTCCATGGGGTCGCAGAGTTGGACGTGACTGACTGAACTGAACTGAACAACTGTATCTAGGAAATCTTAACCTTTGGAAGGAATATACAGTTGTATAGTTTTTAGGGCTGTTATAAAATATGGAGGCAGTAGGATAAACACTACTTGCTTTTTATTTTTTTCCTCCATGGAATAAAAGACAGGACTAGCAAATGAAAACTATTTAAATAAGTGATTTTCCAAAATACTACTATTTTGAATATTCACTCTGTCTTTTAAGGATACAAATCAAGAGCTCCTCAAATTACAAACATCCTCCAACAGTTATTATAAACATCAGAAACAAGCAATATGAATAATTAAACAATTTCATATTCAATTATTCTTCCTAATAATCTCCCAAATGGCTTAGCAAAATCTACAATCAACAAATTACATAACATACTATGGTTTTTAAAAAATAATAAATAAGAATAACAACTTTGATTAGGCCATAAGACATATGTGAAAGGATTCTATTAAATTTTTCAATTATGGAATGAAAATTCATCTCCCTGTTCCACGGTCCTTGAGTATTTCAATGTCACTGCTATATGACCTCCCACCATCTCCCACAGAAGCAGGGGCTGCTGTAGTGGAGAAATAATATTAGTAAAATTAGCCTCTTGCCAGGAACTCTAACCCAGTTGGGTTAATTTGTAATGGCCTACCTGGCTCCCTGCCCCTACTTCTCTTTCGCTCTGGGCTGAATCTATTAAATTAACCTGACTCAAAGTTATGCATCTGACTCCGGGGCCAACTCCAGCCCTCAGCAGGGGAGATAACATAAGAAAACCTCTGTCAAGATCTTCCTGCCTCTGCCCTGAATTACTGTTCCTCTGATTTTTACTCCAGTCTACCATGATTGGGTCCTTGTCTTGTATCCCAGTTTCCTGTGGCTGGGTTTCTCACTGCAAAGTCTTAATCTCTTGGTTACAGGTCCCTAATACTTGGCAGGAGACTCCCATAGTACCCAATGTCCTTTGGGATGAATATTTTTTTAGGATTACCTTGATATTTAAGGTATTTGTGCCACTTCCTAAAGAATCTAGAACTTCAGCTCCATTAGGGCCGTATTCCACCAATCTGCACCAAACCCTCCCCATTAACACTTAGGGATGGACTAGACTCTCAGATTCATGGGAGGCGGTATGGCACTCTGGTTAACGACAGGGTTTCTGCAATCAGGTTCCCTGGATCCAAAAGCTAGCAAAGCTATGAATGACCTTGAATAAGATTCTTAATCTCTTTATACGTTGATTTCTTCATCTCCACAATAGGGATAAAGACAACATCTGCCTTGCACATGGATGTCTAACCAATAGATAATATATATTACTGTATCTAATAAACACTGAGCACTCTTTAAATATTGTTGTTTAGTCGTCAAGTCATGCCTGACTCTTTGCGACCCCATGGACTGCAGCCCTCCAGGCTCCTCTGTCCATGGGATTTCCCAGACAAGAATACTGGAGTGGTTGTCATTTCTTTCTTCAGGGAATTTTCCTGACCCAGGTATCAAAGCTGGATCTCCTGCATTACAGGCAGATTCTTTACCTCTGAGCCACCTGGGCAACACTCTTTAAATGTTAGCTTGTTGCTATTATTTTGGTTCTTATCTACCCATTTATAGAATTATAGTCTGTATTATTATTTTAGTCCCTGTTTAATGCCTGATCATATATGTCTACTATTTTCTGATCTATTCTATACTTTATGTAAATTCCTCCTTCCTAATTTATAGTAAATGTGATCTCTTTCCCTAAAGAAAGTAATAAGGCACTGAAATTCATTACTTCCATCTATCTTCCTTTCCTTTCAAAGAGGAAGAAGCTATTCTATTGTTCAACCAGCCTGAGTCTGTCCATATTTCTCTTTATCTATGAGATTCTGCTTTCATAGCCACTCTGGCTTATCTTGAAGAGCAGCTGGGGTTTAGCTTTCTGAGAAGATGATTTGGAAGTTTTGCAAAAATCAAACCATAATGGTGGCAGCTTTGAGTACTGGTCTGTTCCATTCCTATAAGGTCACTTAGATCCTCAGTCCTGGAGAATTTTAGCTCTGAGCTCAGAGGTGGAATCTGAAAACAGTCATGTGTGGAACTCTGCATCTCACTTCATAGTCCCAAATATTTGTGGAATTTTTATAAAATATGAAAAAGAATAAAAATTAAATGATACAACATCCATTTACACAATTCTGTTCTTATTCTACGCAATTTGGTACCACTATTCATGCACATAACAATACCTTAGGTTAACAAAGTCATAAAATATCACTATTCCAGATATTTTAAAGCTGTATCATAAAGAATGTTACATGTGTGACACTTTCCGAAGCAGGGGAGCCAGAATAAGTGTGCATATTCTATAAGTCAAGTAAGAGAAATAAGAGATAGAAAAAATGATTTACTCCAAACTCCTAAAGAAGAATCAGACAAAAACCCCAGTCCCTAAACATCCAGTACTAAGCTAAACTGCCCCAGATTAGGGGGTTGAGGAGGAGATTGTTACTCATTCTTTGAAAAACAGATACTCTAAACACACGTAAGTATTAAGGCTGGATTTAAAACTGAATGTATCCTGATACTAATGGTCCAATCTGAAACTGTGAAGCACTCAACTTCCAACTCAACTCTTATTCAGTATTTGTACCTAATAGCTTGCAGATAGATCTTCATATATCTGTGCCTTCACCAAAATAACAGGCTTTTACCCAGTTTCATAGACATGGACAGTTTCTCATTCTTCCAGCCAAATGTATTGATAAAAATTCTCAATTGGTGTAGAAAAATTGTATTGCATTTCCTTAAGCATCAAAATGAGTGTGCTAAGAGCTAGCCGGGGTAGCAGGAATGCTGCATAGTTTTCAACTGTCATTTCTGAGACTCTGATGTAGGGATAATTTTTATCCTGTGCTCTCATAGTTACTGATAAGTGTTGATTCATTGTAACGGAGTGGCAGGGCTCAGAGGAGGGAAGTGGCCTCTGCCAAATCTAAACCTGGGGCAAGAACACAGAATTGTAAAGGACTCTGTGTTCCAACCCAGGGCTGAACTCTGTCACCTCCTTCAGTATTTACTTCTCCTCTCTGTGGTTTCACTTAGGGATCGATTACTCAAACTCATCTTGTGACCTGCGGCCCATGAATTACCCCGCTGTTACTTTTCATGAGGAGGTCACAGAAAGTATATTCACAGCTGTTTAAAATTAACACTTCTTCCTTATCAGAAACGGCTCCACTCTTTTCCTGGCATCAACACATTATTGAAAATTCTGTACTGTAATTCTTTGACTTTCCTGACTCTGCCCTTTATTACTGCCTACGGCCAGTAATAACAACAGATTGTCTGTCAGAGGAAGCTGTGGCCTCACCAAGGCACATAAAAATTCCAGGCGCTCAACATCTTTAAATGATGGGTCCAGACTTAACTAGAAGAATCTGTTTTTACTCACTTGTATATTAAAATATTTTTTTAAATATTTTTGGTTTTGATTATTGAATGTGAAGTTGGCTACCATCTCCCAAAGCATCCAGGACACCATGTGAATTTATGGTGATGTTGAGTACATGGGTCACACTGGACTGACTGGGGTTTCTGCATAAATACAAACAACTGAGACCAGTGTGTTTAGACAAGACTTCATTTTCTCACAAACTTTCCTGTATTTTCTCTAAATATTTAAGTTAAAGTAGGCACCAAAGTGGCACTCAACTGGAATAAAACATTAATTAGATACAGTAGAGAACTTAATTCAACATCAGATTCCCCACCCTTCCCTTCCCAACCCCTGGATTTTCTGCAGTGAGTTTTTAAGCTGAGGTTAGCTTCCCTGTATTACTTGGCACCTTTTGGAATACGCTCCCCCTCATTGTGCTAGCCTCTGAAAATGTTCTATTGTATTATTTGTCTAAGAAAGAAAGAAGTAAAAAAATCCTTAAAGCATTCCAGAGCCAAAAATGATTACCACTAATTGGGAGGACTCTATATTACTGGATCCTCATTCGTATGAATAATGGAGTATCCACTTATTTCCTTTAAAAACTGTCAAAGATAAAGATCACTAGCAATTTAACTTTTGAATACAAAATATGAAATTAAAATGATGCCCAAAGACTTGGTATCCTGTAACAAGAATACAAACTAGCAAAACAGTAGTACCTCATGGTGAGGGCAATGTCCCTGAAAAGAGCATTTAAGAAACCTGAACGGTGAAAAATCTGTAAAGAAGCACTAGTCCTGTCATTCCTCATCTATTAAAAGAAAAAAAGTGTTATTACAAGATTTTGTTTGTGACCATTTAAACACCCGTATCTTATTCTTTCCTGTGTGATTTAAACAGTTAAAAATATAAATAATGGAAATATCTAGAAAAAAATAATGAAAACATGATGACCCAGAACCTATGGGATGCAGCAAGAGCATTCCTAAGAGGAAAGTTTATAGCAATACAATCCTACCTCAAGAAACAAGAAAAATCTCAAAGAAGCAACCTAATCTTGCATATAAAGTAACCAGAGAAAGAACAACAAGCAAAACCCAAAGTTAGTGTAAGGAAAGAAATTATAAAGGGCAGAGCAGAAATAAATGAAATAGAGACTAAAAAAGCAATTTTAAAAAAAGATTAATGAAGCTAACTGCTGCTTCTTTGAAAAGATAAACAAAATTGATGACTCTTTAGCCAGTCTCTTTAAGAAAAAAAAAATGGAGAGGATTCAAATCAGTAAAATTAGAAATGTAAAAGAAGTTACAACTGACACTACAGAAATAGAAAGGATCATAAGAGACTACTACAAGCAACTATATGCCAGTAAAATGGACAACCTATTAGAAATAGACAAATTGTTAAAAAAAAAAAAGTACAAATTTCTTGAACCAGGAAGAAATAGAAAATATGAACATATCAATCTCAGGTAATGAAATCAAAATGATGATTTAAAATCTTCCAACATTACTAATTATTAATAATGGTAAGAGCCTGCAAGATGGAGTCACAAGAACTAGCTTCTTTACTGCTCCAATCACACTCCGCCCATCCTTCTCCTGGCCCAGCCAGAGAGGCAGAACTGTGTTGTCCACAGCTGGACAGGAAAGTTTTGTAAGGCAAAGGACTTCATCTTGTCATAGTGTGTGTCCCTAATAACTAACATGGTGCCCAGCACATGGTAGATAATCAAATATTACCTGAAATGATTGGGACTGACTTTCACAAGGGCAGTAAACAAGCCCTATCAAGGCTGGGCCTCCAGCTGGTAGTCCCCTTCTTGGCCATCTTTCAACCACTGAGGATTTGAGGACTATCCATTTTCAAACACACTGCAGGAATACATTCAAGAGTAACCTACTTTCTCCTCCATCCTGCCAACATTTTTGCCCTACAAACACAATCACTAATGTCTATAGGTTCTTTACAAAGCACTTTCACATACAGTGTTTTATCTAACCCTTACAACAACATTCTGAGTTAAGTAAGGGCTTCCCTGGTGGCTCAGTGGTAAAGAATCCACCTGCAATGCAGGAGACTCGAGTTCTATCCCTGCATCAGGAAGATCCCCTGGAGAAGAAAGTGGCAACCTGCTCCAGTATTCTTGCCTGGGAAATCCCATGGACAGAGGAGCCTGGCATGCTAAAGTCCATGGGGTTGCAAAGAGTCAGACATGACTTAGCTACTAAACCACCACCACCAAGGCAGACATAGTCCCCAGCTAACACATAAGGAATGAAAGGCTTAGGAAGATTAAAGAGTTTGGTCAAGGTCACATAATGATAAAGTGCTCATTTTTACAACCTCACTATTAAGACTAGACTAACAGTAACAGAACTTAACACCAGTGTTCCTATGTGGACTCCTGAGACATATCACTTCCAAAGGCCTCACATGTAAGGTCTGCCCCATCTTTCACTGACTCTCCCTTACAACTGCTTACATGTTAGAAACACATCCTAATGCAATGCTTTGCTTAATAAAGAAAATAATATTTGCTAAATAAAAAACAGTGCCACTATAATGGAATATAAGAAAACATGAGTTCCTCAAAACACCACTAGGCAGTATCTTCAGTAAGGTTTGACTTAAAGGAACAAATGTCTACCAAATGACTAGGGAAAACTGCTTCCTAAATGAAAGATGAACCAATTAAAATTACATTAGAAATGAGTGAGAATTAAAGTTCTTTTGGTCAGTGGGTTTTCAGCTTTCTCCCCTTTAAAATAATTCTGACAGGAATTAAAACTTTAGTGGCACATGGTGTAAGACAAGACAGTCTGGGCTTATCTAGAAGCAGAAAGCAGTTCTCCAGCAATTTCTAACATAGGGTTGTACAACCAAGTGCTTCAGACTATTTAAATTTATACCAGCATCTATATTCTGGGCTCATAAACAAACCAAGCTCTCAAACTCCTGAAATTCACTCTGAATAGCTAATAGGAAAAGTGGTCTGGAAAAAAGCACAGAAAAAGCTTACATCCAGATTTATTCTGTAATTTTTGTAAATCACATTTTTGGAAAGAGGTAGGAAGTAAGTAAAATTCTAAAGATAGGCTTTTTCTTAGTTATGTAAAGTATTTTATTCCTAATCTGAGAAAAATAGCTCTTTCTTGTATTAGATGTTTTCAGTTCTCACAATTTAAGGTTAGCTGAACAAAATTGTTGATGTTGAAATGTCAATGAAATTCAAGTTAAAACAGAGCTAAATGAGGGCTGTCAGACTAATGAGACTAATTCCAAATTTTGTTGTTTTTCTAAGAGAATCTCATCATTTTCGCTTTTAATGAGATAGAGACAAGGAAGGCATACACTAATACTCTAGCTTGGGGGAGAGATGTGACCCCCAGAGTTGTCAGGTACCCAGAGTACCATGGTTTCAAAGGAAAGGGAAACCTATTCTACAAGATAGAAGGAGAAGAATCTGCGGGGGAAAGGCAGGGCATTACAATTAAGCGGCAAGGCTGAGAGGGAAGGGATAGAGGAAGACCTTGCGTTTTGCATGGGGATCCTTACCAACACACATATAATGCTTAGTGAAGGCATGTGCTATAGAAGCTGGAAAGGGTGGCGCTTTACACCCAGACTGATGTGGCGAATGGAGGTGGCCTCCAGACAAATACAGGAGGGGGACCATATGAGTCTAAGACATGGGAATTAGAAGTTGTGGGCGGAGTTTCAGGCTTCCAAAAGCTATAAAACCATGTGGGTCTAAGCTAATTATAGACAAAAGACTGAGGCAATTCCAGGTGATATCTGATATAATACAGCAACTGATTATTAGGAATTGCACATCAATACATATTAGTAAATCAGTTTGTAAATGCTATCTTTTCTTGCAAACATGAAGAACCCAGTGATGATAATCATATCATCTCTCAAGTCAGGCAGACAAATCAAATCCTAGCTCCATCCTTTCCTAGCTGTGAGACTTGACCTAGTCACTTAAATTTTCTGAGCCTCAGATCAACAAAAAATAGGACATTACAAAATAAAGACTTACAAGAGACAAGGAAGGATATCACATAATGATTAAGGATCAATCCAAGAAGAAGATGTAACAGTTGTAAATATTTATGCACCCAACATAGGAGCACCTCAATACCCAAGGCAAAGGCTAACAGCTATTAAAGGGGAAATTGACAGTAACAATAATAGTGGGACTTTAACACTTCACTTATACCAATGGACAGATCATTCAGACAAAAAATTAATAAGGAGACAAAAGCCTTAAATGATACATTGGACCAGATAGACTGAATTGATATTTATAGGACATTCCATCCAAAAGCAGCAGAATACACTTTCTTCTCAAGAGCACACGGAACCTTCTCCAGGACAGGTCACATCTTTGGGTCACAAATAAAGCCTCAGTAAATTTAAGAAAATGGAAATTGTTTCCTGATCACAATTCTATGCGATTATAAATCAAGTACAGCAAATAAAATAAAAAAACAGATCAGTTACAGGAAAAAAAAACTGTAAAAAAAACCCACAAACACATGGAAGCTAAACAGTAATGCTACGAAATAACCAATGGACCACTGAGGAAATAAAAAAACATACAGGAACAAATAACAACAAAAACATGATGAGCTAGAACCTATGGGATGCAGCAAGAGCATTTCTAAGAGGAAAGTTTATAGCAATACAATTCTGCCTCAAGAAACAAGAAAAATCTCAAAGAAGCAACCTAATCTTGCATATAAAGTAACCAGAGAAAGAACAACAAGCAAAACCCAAAGTTAGTGTAAGGAAAGAAATTATAAAGGGCAGAGCAGAAATAAATGAAATAGAGACTAAAAAAACAATTTAAAAAAAATCGGGTGGAGAGGGAGGTGGGAGGAGGGATCGGGATGGGGAATACGTGTAACTCTATGGCTGATTCATATCAATGTATGACAAAACCCGCTGAAATGTTGTGAAGTAATTAGCCTCCAACTAATAAAAAAATAAAATAAAAAACAAAAGCATAAAAAAAAAATAAAAAAAAGATCAATGAAGCTAACTGCTGCTTCTTTGAAAAGATAAACAAAATTGATGAACCTTTAGCCAGTCTCATCAAGAAAAAAAAATGCAGAGGATTCAAATCAGTAAAATTAAAAATGAAAAAGAAGTTACAACTGACACCACAGAAATACAAAGGATCATAAGAGACTACTACAAGCAACTATATGACAATAAAATGAACAACCTAGAAGAAATGGACAAATTCTGAGAAAAGTACAAACTTACAAGACTGAACCAGGAAGAAATGGAAAATATTAACATATCAATTTCAAGTAATGAAATCCAAATGGTGATTAAAAATCTTCCAACAAACAAAAGTCCAGAAACAGAGAGCTTCACAGGTGAATCCTATCAAACACTTAGAAATCAGCTAACACTTATCCTTTTCCAACTCTTCAAAAATCACTGCAGAGGGAAGAACACTCCCAAGCTTATTCTACAAGGCCACCATCACCCTGATGGTGACAGACAAAGATACCACAAAAAAAGAAAATTACAGGCCAATATTACTAATGAACATAGACATAAAAGTCCTTAACAAAGTATTAGAAAACAGAATCCAACAACACATTAAAAGGATCAAACACTATGATAAGTGGGATTCATCCCAGGGATGCAAGGATTCCTCAGTATATGCAAATCAATCAATGTAACACACCATATCAACAAGTTGAAGAATAAAAACCATATGATCATCTCAATAGATGCAGAAAAGCTTTTGACAAAATCCAACACCTATTTATGAATAAAACTCTCCAGAAATTGAGCACAGAGGGAAGCTACCTCACATAATAAAGGCCATATATGACAAAACCAGAGTAAACATTGTGAAAAATGAATACATTTCCTCTAAGATCAGGAAGAAGACAAAGATACCCACTCTCACCACTATTATTCAACACAGTTTTGGAAGTCCTAGTCACTGCAATCAGAGAAGGAAAAGAAAAGGAATCCAAGTTGGAAAATAAGAAGTAAAACTGTCACTGTTTGTAGGTGACGTAATACAATACATAGAAAATTCTAAAGATGCTACCAGAAAACTACCAGAGCTAATCAATGAATTTGGTAAACTTGCAGGATACAAAATTAGGTACAGAAATCTCTTGCATTCCTACACACTAACAACAAAATATCAGAAAGAGAAATTAAAGAAACAATCCCATTTCCCTCTGCAACAAAAAGAATATAACACCCAGGAATAAACCCACCTAAGGAGGCAAAAGACCTGTTCTCAGAAAACTATAATATACTGCTGAAAAAAATCAAAGACCACACAGATGGAGAAATATACCATGTTCTTGGATTGGAAGAATCAATATTGTGAAAATGATTATACTATCCCAAAGCAACCTTTACCAATGGCATTTTTAGATTTGAGCAAAAAATTTTACAATTTGTATGGAAACACAAAAGACTCCAAATAGCCAAAGCAATCTTGAAAAAGAAAAAGAGCTGGAGGAATTAGCCTCCCTGGCTTCAGACAATACAACAAAGCTATAGTAATCAAGACAGCATGCTACCGGCACAAAGCAGAAATACAGATCAATGAAAGAGAAGAGAAAGCCCAGCAATAAACCTACACACCTATACTCATCTAATCTACGACAAAGGAGGAATGAATATACAGTGAAGAAAAGACTGTCTCTTCAATAAGTGGTTCTGGAAAAAACTGGACAGCTACAAGTAAAAGAATGAAATTAGAACACTCCCTAAAACCATATAAAAAAATAAACTCAAAATGGATTAAAGACCTAAATGTAAGGCTGCTGCTGCTGCGGCCAAGTTGCTTCAGTCGTGTCCGATTCTGTGGAACCCCATAGACGGCAGCCCACCAGGCTCCCCCATCCCTGGGATTCTCCAGGCAAGAACACTGGAGTGGGTTGCCATTTCCTTCTCCAATGCATGAAAGTGAAAAGTTAAAATGAAGTCACTCAGTCGTGTCCGACTCTTAGCGACCCCATGGACTACAGCCTACTAGGCTCCTCCATCCATGGGATTTCCAAGGCAAGAGTACTGGAGTGGACACTATAAAACCCTGAAGAGGAAAATAAAGGCAGAACAACCTTTGGCATAAATCACAGCAAGATCTCTTTTGACCCACCTCCTAGAGTAATGAAAATAAGAACAAATGTAAAAAAATAGGACCTAATTAAGCTTAAAATTAAACTCTTTTGCACAGCAACGGAAACCATAAATAAGACAAAAAGACAACCCTTAGAATGGGGAGAAAATATTTGCAAACAAAGCAACTGACAAAGGGTTAATCTCCAAAATATACAAACAGGTCTTGCAGTTCAATATGAAAAAAACAACTAACTCAATCAGAAAATGGGCAGAAGACCTAAATAGACATTTCTCCAAAGAAGACATACAGATGGCCAAGAGGCACATGAAAAGATGCTCAACATCACTAATAATTAGAGAAGTGCAAATCAAAACTACAATGAGGCATCACCTCACACTAGTCAGAATGGCCATCATCAAATAATTTATAAACAATAAATGCTGGAGAGGTTGTGAAGAAAAGGAACCCTCTTGCACTGCAGGTGGGAATGCAAACTGGTACAGCCACTATGCAGAACAGTGTGGAGGTTCCTTAAAAAACTAAAAAAAGAACTGTCATATGACCCAGCAACACCACTCATGGGCATATGCCCGGAGAAAACCATAATTCAAAAAGATACATGCACCCTAATGTTCATTGCAGCACTATTTACAATAGGCAGGACATGGAAGCAACCTAAATGTCCATCAGTGGAGGAATGGATAAAGAAGATGTGATACATATATACATTGGAATATTACTCAGCCACAAAAAAGGAATGAAAGTGTGCCATTTGCAGAGATGTTGGATATGCCTAGAGACTGTTATACAGAGTGAAATGAGTCAGAAAGAGAAAAATAAATATTGCATAATATTACATATTACATGGAATCTAAAAATAGTTAGAGATGAATTTATTTGCAAAGCAGAAATAGAGACACAGATGTAGAGAACAAATGTATGGATACCAAGGGGGGGAATAGGAGGTGAGTGAATTGGGAGATTGGGATTGACATATATACACTACTATGCATAAAACAGATTAACTAATGAGAACCTACTGTAAGGAACAGGAAATGCTCTATGGTGACCCAAATGGGAAGGAAATCCAAAAAAGCGATGTGTATATTTACAGCTGATTCACTTTTCTGTACAGCAGAAACAGCATCATAAAGCAACTATATTCCAATAAAAAATTTTTTTAAAACCCAAACAAAATAAAACTCTTTCAAAAATAAATAAAAGAGTAATACCTTACTTTAAAAAGAAAAGGACAATGCACCTTGCAACATCTGGCATATAATAAGTGCTCAATAAATATGTGTTTACTGATTGACAGGTTTGCTATGAAAGAAGATGTGGCATGAATGTCAAGCACATGTCTGGCCAGGTCCACAATAAATGTTAGCTGTCACTCCTATAATCATTCCCTTTAGTGATGACCTGAAGTACCAACCAAGTCTGTAAAAAGGAAAGTGCTTCATATCAGGCATTTACTTAAAATTTTCAATGGCCACTAACCACAAGAAACTCCCAACTGATTAGTGTTATATGCTATTACTTTGCAACTAATAAAGCAGGCAACCAATAATCTAATCATGTATTATTATGCATTTTATTAATGAAAAGATAAGGACATATTTTTTATAGATTGTATTTATCAGCTATTGCCACAATAACCCTACAGAATAAAGCACCTCAAACAAAAAGCTGGTTTATCCTCATGCTCGTGGGTCTATGTGTTAACTGGAATAAAGCTGGTCCAGACTGGGCTTGGTTAGGTGGCTCTGCTTCCTAACCAAGCTGTGGGTTGGGCTAGATTCATTCCACCTGTGTTCACTCTGGGACCAGGCTGAAGGGACAGCAAGTCCCTGGGGAAAGCTCTTCTTATGACAAATTTCCAGTGTGAAAAACCAAAGCCCAATCATAAAACCACACTTAAAAGTTTGTGTCACATCCATTAACATCCCACTGACCAAAGCAAGTCTCAAGGCCAAACCCAATATCAGTGGGTGGGAGCTGAACAACAGACAAAAAGTACCCAACATTGAAAACTGAAATTTTAAGTAGTTGGGTGTAATTGCCTTATAGTGATATATCTGTACTTCTATATGGATTTAAATTCATATTAATAGGCTCTAAAAAGAAAGATCTTATGGTAATTAAGGAGGAGATTCTGAAGAGATGAGGTACTAACGATGAAAACTTCTGATATTTCAATTACTAAATAAATGAGGTAATTCAGGCTTCAGATGTTCATTTATAATTACACAGGAAATATTTCAAGCATGTTTTACATTTCAATTGAATCAGTGTTTTACTCAAACTGCTATGTCAAACCATTAAAGGTAATTGATATTATTAAAGTAGAAGATAACATATCCTCCTATGTTGTGAGATTTACAGTTAAATAAATACATGTCATTTTTTAGAATTAATATCTGTCATTTTAAAAAATCCATGAGTATATCTAGGGAAAGCTCTAACACACTTCAATTATCCAAAAAAAAAAAAAACTTTGCAAAATGTATTAAGATTGATTTTAAAAGGAAAATAAAACATTGAGTCAACATAATTGCTTTGAAGTTTAAGCATTTTCAACAAATTAAAAATTTTGGGGTGAAGAAATAGACAACAAAAATACACTCAGCCAAAGGAACACCAATGTGTTTTCAATCTACATTTTATAAATTATTCAGTGCAAGCTTAGAGAAATGATTTTAATTAAAAAAGATTACACTTGGGTATTAATATGATAAAATATTCTGACATAATATTTCAAATCCATGTGAAGATAATAGAAACAAAGAATTTCTTGGCAATATAAAAAAAATAAGTTTAACAGAAAATTTGAATTTTAGAGCTCCATTGTTTTGTATTCGGGGCTTCAAGTGAAACAGTTTTAAATATCCATTTTAGGTATTGGAGCTTCATTAGAACCAACTGCTTTGGTAAAAAATGCTATGAGCTATCTCAACTACTGGATAGCAAGTATGGCATTATATATTAATTACTTCTAATTTACTAATCTGTGAATTACTCTTTTAAACTCTAACATGTTATCATTTCTATTCTACTTTCCCTTACTATTCCTCTTTTCAGAAATCCCAATAGATCGGCTGACATGAGCAAGTCTCAAATCCACACTCCTCACGGTGGCACACATAATCCTCCATTATGTTGTCCCAACATAGTTTCCATTGCCCCTTGGCATGTAGGCATTACTCCTGCTAAGCTAGTCTAGTGATTCAAAAATACTTGAAGTATGTAATTCCTCACTTGCAAAACAGGCATCTAGTACCTCTGTATAACAGTTGGCCCATCTTTGACTTCATTCAAGTCTCACCTTTTGTGTTAAAGATTTCCTAGTTAACTCCATCTTCCAGGGAGCTCTTCTACCTCTAATGTTTGAAAGCATTTATTGCCTGACTGTATATATGTAATTTATCACATAGGAGTCTTGAGCTGTTGAACTTGTCACATGTATCTTACCATCCTTTTGTAGATTATAATGGCTTCAAGTGTAACTTCCATAACCAAGACACAGACCCATCCAAGATTCATTCTTCTTTTTCTACTTATGAATAGAACACTATTTTTCCTTGGATGGCAATGCACCCATTTAAAAATACTCACCTTCCAAAATCCCTGGTAGATGGAAATATGTCCATGTGACCCAAGTGCTGGCTAAAGAGATAAGGCCTCTATTTATAGAGGTCCCCAGTGAAGATACTGTTCCTGATAGAAAGGGGCAGAAACATGAATACGAGGCTTGGAGGTGGAAGAGCCTCATGTGACCACAAGGGCAAGAGCTATACCTAAGGACCAAAAAAGCCTTCATCACTGATGACTTCATGACACCACTGTAACAGACCTAGACTGTCTACCTCTACCCTTCTCATTACTTGAGAAAAACAACTGTTGGGTTAAGCTACTCTAATTGGATTTTCACTACATATGGCAAAACATGGAGTTTTGTGTAAGAACATTTAAGATATACTCTCTTAGCAACTTTCAAGTGTAGAATATAGTACTGTCAACTATAGAAACTGTATTTTATATTTTTGATGGGAAGATAGAAACATGTAAATCTCCCCAAATTAATCTTTACACTTAACACAATTTTAAGAAAAAAATTCAAGTTGCAAAAAATGATTGAAACTTGACAGATTATTCTCACGTTTGTTGATCTGGAAGATGACCAACTGTCAGACTAACCAAAAAATTTTAAGAGGTTTGGTTCAACCAGACATCCACTAAAGCATATACTACAGACACTCAATAATTAAAACAGTGTGGATCTTGCAAAAGAATGGAATAAATCAATGAAACAAAACTTTAAGGTCTAGGAACAGATCCATTTATTTATACAAGTCATTGTTTATGACAAAACTGGCTGAGGCATAACTTATTTAAAGGTTTTAGAAAAAAATAGATTCCTGTCTCATAATATATAGGATAAATTCTATATTGGTTTTAGTTTTAAAATAGAAAATACCAAAGTACTAAAAGAACACAGGCCTGAATAATTTTAAAATATTTGTATTGGGAAGGAATTACTAAGTGTGATCCCAAAGGCAGAAATCATAGTGAAACCGACAGACTGGATTCATAAAGATGTAGCTCAGTCGGTAAAGAATCTGCCTGCAGTGCAGGAGACCCGGGTTCAATCCCTGGGTTGGGAAGATCCCCTGGAGAAGGAAATGGCAACCCACTCCAGTATCCTTGCCTGGAAAATCTCATGGACAGAGGAGCCTGGTGGGCAGCAGTCCATAGGGTCACAAAGAGTCGGGCACAACTGAGCGACTAACGCTAAGAATTATGTATGGTACAAACTCCAACATAAGCAATTATCAAAGAAGTTTTTAATGGCCTAATTTTTAATCATCTGAGCTTTGTTAAATATATTTATTTTATAATCAAAACAATGGCATGTCATAAGCCATTAGTAATGATCATAGGGATATATATATTTACTGATAAAAAGATATTTACAAAAAAATTATGCCTAATTATGTATGGCGTGCTTCCAGTTTTATAAAAATTGTGTACCGCATCATAAATTTACCTATTTTATTATGCAGTTAAACGTCTGGAAGAATACATATCAAAATCTTAATATCAACCATCTCTAGATGGTGTTATAATGAGTATTCTTTTTATTTAACCAATATCATCTAATTTTTCTCAAAGTAAGTTTATATTACCCAGATAATAAAAAAAATGTATTTTAAAATTTTTTCATGGTGAAAATAGCCAAGACATAAAAGAGAGATAGTTTCTATTAAACTGTGGCTATTTCTAGGTGGTAGGATAACAGGTGACTTAAATTTTCCTCTTTACATAAAGTTTTTGAATATTTTTATACAGGAATATATTTATCCATTTAACCAAAATGAAATGAACTTGATTTTTCAAATGCATCTGACTACTGTGCAGCTACAAATTATACAACTATTGTATAAAAGGAAATCTGCTAACCCAACGGGTGAACTAATGAAGAATGCAGCACATGAGCTCCTCAGTTTCACACTTATCACCAGGGTCATCTGTAATTAGCTGTGTGTTCCATGTCAGAAATAAAGCCCTTTTCTTTGTACTCTTTTAGTGTTTTCACTCCTGTTTTGATGCTGGGAGCAGGGAAGTAGATAGTAAAGGCCTACAATGACAGACCACTATTAACATGATCATAACTGGGTTATTCTAGCCCTAGTAAAGCACAGAGAAATGCACTCAGTCAGCAGTCCAGGGAAAAAAGAGATTAGAACTGAGGCTCCAGGATGACAGACGAATTCAAACTAAAATTAAAAAGCAAAACAAAGTAGAAAGTCTATGTGAAATTTGATGCATTATCTATGACAACTGTTTCCTCTAATATGAAAGGCAATCCATCTACTACAGTTCTCCAGAGATCATGCTCTCCCTAAGTGTCATTAGCCAGAGGAATTAACAAATTTTCCAAAAGATTCCAACACCTCCAAAAATAAATAAAAGCTCAGGTGACATGAAGATCAGTTAACAACAACAACAAAAAAAGTCTCCAGCTTCAAATGGAAAAACAATCCAAAGCATGCGCTGCTAAAAATCTAACATGGTTACACCATCACCCCTATTACTACACCAAACACCAAATTCATTAATCATTCATTCATTTCTTCATTTGTGTATTCCTTCATTCACCTACAATGAATACCTACTATGTGCCGAGCTCTAAAGCAGGCAGTAGGTGGAGCTTACAACCATCCCCTTACCAAATGTAAACATATTAACACCCCTGATTGAAATCCTGCCATATATAAATTAGCTAAAAATAAATTAGAAAAAAAAAAAGGAATAAAGCAAAATTCCTGGCATCATGAGAGATACAGGTTTACTCTGACTAAATTTTCAAGCACTGATTGTTCTACCCTTCTGATAAATTAGAGATTGAAATAATGAATTTTAAAATTGTAGAAGAAAGACAGCACTGTAATGTAGAGAAAGGTAAAGGATAGGGGGAAAAAACTGGTGAGCCTAGAGTTAAATTTATTCTTTAGTAAGTGAATCACTTATAATATCTAGGAATTAAATATAACCAGTAGAACCTGGAAATTGAACATCATAGTCCTCAGAGTAAAATAAAAATTATATTCTCAAACAGAGAAGTAACAACACTGCCCATAGCCCAGTCTGGTTATAGAAGACATCAAAGACAGTCTTTATAGTCAGTCTTTCACCTCAGCTAAGCAGAGCAAGATGCTCACAGCCTCCACAGAGCAAGAACTTCCCCGAGTTAGGCTTGTCTCAAAACCTAGGACATACCTAAATTCTTTGTATTTCATGTCTGGTCTTGGACATCAAATGTAAATAGCAGTGTAATGTTGTACTTTAATAGTGGATCTAGAATTGAGAATCTATTTACCAGCATACTCAAGATAGAAATCTGGTTCTCACCATCAGGAACTGCTGAGTATCCTATAGCAGTATTTCTCAAACTAAGGTCTATGAATAGTATTATTAAAGTCTTATGATATTTAAAAAAAAAATTTTATGACCATCTTTTAAAAAAAGAAGTTTTAAGGATAGTCTGCATCTCTGGGATGACCCTGTGCAACTGTGTATTGCTTTATGATTTTTTTTTTTTGTGCTTTATGATTTTTATGCAGTAGTTTGTATGTGCAACTAAGTTTGTTGATTAACATCTAGGAAAGCTATAACTGGAAGGCCTCATATAAGCAAAGAGGTGGGAGAGACCAGCAACATCTCTGACTGTGCCAACTCATAACAATATACTAGAAATAAGTATGGTCTCAATTTTCCAAAAAGAGTTTCTGTACCCCTGATCCTTAGCAATAGTTGCATCAGATACTTACTTAATGAACGTATCAGTTAGACTAGCTTTTTCTCCAAGTAATAAAGCTTGACACAATGGCCAAGTGATACATCTTTAATGTGCTGCTTCAAGACTACTCATTGGCAAAGATGAAGTTTGGTTTGCCTAAGTTCCAATCAGAGACATAAAGGTTCTAATATTGCTTGAATAACATACTACGTATACAGGCATTTGCTGAGTAAGTATTATCAAAATCCAAATACAGAAAACAGATGAAACATGGAACCACAGTTAGGGTGACATCTTTCTGCTAAAATTGTATCAACACTGTTTCAGCAAAGCAGTGTCACCCATCTCACTAAATCCATGTTGATTTAAACTCAATTATAATGTTCATCTGAACTGTAATGGTGTTGTCATATTTAATTTCTACATTTGTTTTGATTTTATTTAGCATAAGTTTTAAGCATAATAAAATACATGTGTGCATACTAAGTAACATACTATGTGCATACTAAATAACATAAGTAATACAAGAAAAATGAGTAATTTAAGTAATACTTTAAATTTCAGTCAATACAAGAAGTCCACAGCAGTTTTATTCTTCAAGAGGAACAGGATATGTCCCTCAACTTGAGGAACCCTGCTTCATGACATAGGTTAGCTTTATCTAGGATTTAGGAGAAAAATAGCATAGTGCCATGGTTCTCTACTTTTTTATTTCAAATGAAGTTGTTCTGCATCCTTGCATCTGTTTTGTTTCCCAACTTCCAAACTCAAAGTGGCAGGCCATCTGGAGGTGGCCAGAAAGGGACACCATCAGGAAAAGAAACCCCTTTTGTAACAGTAACTATACTGAATATAACTGCTATCATTTTTGTCTAAACTGTCAGTTTCTGTAGAAACAGGATGGCGTCAGAGCCTGTCACAACTGGGACGCTTAATAAATGTTTGCAAAATGAAGGTCATTTTCTCAGCTCTTTTTACTCCAGTCTGGTTCAAACAAACGTGTCAGAACCGTGTCTTAATATAGCTACTTTAGCTATGTAAGAAATACTCTACAAGAAGAGGATAATTTTGTTGATGGGTCATATAGACACAATCTACTAGCAAGTATTGATATCCTTAGAGACTAACCTCTATAGAAGGCTCTCTGAATGATAAGAAACAATTCTAAAATGATGTAAACAGTACATTCAAATTTTCCAGAGAAAATAAAAACATGAGTAACTTTTATCTCCTTTCCATAAAAACCATTAACTATGAAATAATAAATTCCCCAAACAAGTCAAACCTTCAATATGGAATGAAAAAAGCAGTATATTCAAAGACAGTATTTAAAATATCTATTTAAATATATTTTTAAAATCTACTTAGCCAGAAAAAATGAAAAAATTCCCTATCTCCCCAACAAAAAAGAATATATTTTAAGAAAACAGATTTTTAAAAAATTCCTGGGTGGTACTAACCTGGAAGCCAGCACACATTCCTAGCTTCATTCTTAAGAACTGATGAAATACATCTGCAAAAATAAACAGCTTGAAAAAGCTGAGCTTGCCCGAAGAAATTAATTAAAAAATAAACCCAAAACTTGTTTTTGTGATTTCCTCAATACTTTAATAATGAGAAATCAAAGCATAATCAACATACACAATCACAATAGGGTATAAGGATACCATCTGACAAATGACTAATCCTATAAAATTTGATTTATGACATAGAGTATTGCTCAATACTATATGAAAGTCACATTTTTTTTTCTTTTCACTGTTCCCTGTAACTGGAATCTATAGCAAGACCTGAAAAAAAAAAATCTCTTCTTCCTTTCCAAAGTCTAAACATAAATTCTTATCAGCAGGCTTCCTAATGAGTTAAGTCAATCACTAAGCCACTATTTCAATTTGTGTTTCTGCAGCAGAGAGGCTTTGGAGCTAAGAAAATCACTTCTGTTGTATCCTGCTATTTTGGACAGAAACTAATTTCCTGCCCAACCCTGGGAGTCACATGATTCCAAGCTAATGGAAAGTCTGCTTTCCATCATAAAATGAAAAGTCATGTAGAGATCAAGCTCCAACAATTAAAAAGATAGACACACGCTTAACTTCCATTCACTATCCTAGGATTTAATAAGAACATCATAGTATTCTCATGGAAAATAAGACTGTCATGTAAGTTGAAAACAAGAAGTCCAAGATTAGGGACAATATATTATTAACATCAGGATCAGAACTGAAAGAGAAAGAAGAAAGGAGACAGAGAGAGATCCACTTTAGGGCTACAGGGGAAAAAATAAAAGATTTTTAAGTGAATTGAACTACATAAGAGAAAGAAAAACTTAGAGACAAAAACAAACAAAAATATTAGAGGATGAATCCAACTAGACGACCTCCAACTGAATCATTCAAGGTCAGACAAAAAGCAAGCTTGACTTCTCTCCGAGTTGGAAGCATACACCAACCACAGGAGGAACATAGCTCAGAAGATACATTTTATGGATATGTGTGAGGTCCTGGAACATTTTGTGTTGTAACAATTTTAGGATTTCAGAAATTCCACAGGATAGCAAGTTTTCCAACCTTCTTTCTCTAATCCACATTTTGGCCACTATTCTAATTATGTGTTCAACAATGCCCAATTTTGCATGCACACAGAGAACTTGAAAGCTAAGCTTCAAAGGACAAACTGAAATAAAACTATTATAGATTACCTCAAAAAATATTATGGAAAAAGTCCAAACTGAAAAGAAGGATGGTTTATAATCAACAAGGATATATTATACAGCACAGGGAAATTTATTCAATCTTCTGTAATAGCGTATTTGGGAAAAGAATCTGAAAAAAGGAATGGATATAGATGTGTATAACTGAATCATTTTGTTGTATATCTGAAACCAACACAATATTGTAAATCAATTATACTCCAATAGAAAATAAAAATTAAAAAAAAAGAAGGATGGCATGGTTTATATGTTTTATGTCCCACCCACTCAACTTTGGAGTACTAAAATATACATTTGAATCTTTATTACTAGAGAGTTGTACTAAATTTTGAGTCCAAGCTACTCCAAAAATCCAGCTACTCTTACCTTTAATTGTGATTCATACCTACATTGACAAAAATGTATGCAAGATGCTAGTGATAATTAATTTTATGTGCCAACATGGCTAGACTATGGTGCTCAGTTGTTTGGTTAAACACTCGACTAGATGTTGCTGTAAAGATTTTTAAGATTTGATTCATATTTATAATCAGTTAACTTTAAGTAAAGCAAATTATCCTCCATAATGTGGGTGAACCACATTCAATCAGCTGAAGATGTTAGGAGCAAAGACTAAAGTTTCTGAGAGGAGGAATTCCACCTCCAGCCTGCGACTTAACTATTTTACCTGAATTGCCAGTCAGCCTGCCTGCCTTACAGATTTCAGATTTGCCAGCTCCCACAATAATAAACCTCTTTCTCTTTTTCCATACACACACACACACACGAATAACCATGTATGCTGTGTGCACTGTGTGTGTATACATATATTAGTATACCATATACACATACTATAGATTCTTCTTCTCTGGAGCACCCTGATTAATGCAATGCCCAAAACCATAATAAAAAGTAAGTTTATTGCATTTACTCTAACATTATGCAGATTTTATAACTTGAGGAAAACACTGGCTATCAAACATACAAGATTTTCAAATCATTTGAATAACCTGTGTTAATATGGAGGAAGCCTCTGAATGTTCCCTCTATCGTGCATAACTTTCATTACACATACTAAGAGTTTAAAACAGATTGCACCCCCTACAGGGGAACATTTAGTTTGCATTTCCAAATTATATTTCAGAGTAAGTGAATTTCACTTACTCTATAATTGTGGAAAAGATCACAAGAGGATTCAATTGAACTAAAGTAAATGGACTGTTACACCTGTTTCAGGAAACAAAGACACACCAATACTATGGAGAATTTATACAATGCTAATAGGCAGCAGGTATAAATAAAGGATGTCATTTGTGAAAACTACAAGTCTGAGGTCTGTCAAAGCACAGAGGATAAACTATCTTGTTTTCAAAGTGCTGTTTAGTACATTCATTTTGAGCTAGACATAATAAAGGTAGAATTTACTAATTATACCTTTAGCAAAGTGACAGACAACTTAATTAGATGAAAACATATAATAACAGGTTTGGGATATAAACATTTTATAAACATCACAAGTCTTGGGGAAAAAAAACTTTTTCATTGGGTAGGAAAACAATTCAAAGTCATTCTCTAAGCATAGCCAGCAATGATAGTAAATAACAGATCTAAACTGCAATTCATGACATGTGCCTCTAGTTCACAATATTATCCATCATAAATGTTTAAGAAAAATATTTGCAAGCAAATCAATTACAACAACATCTTGAGGCCAAGGTCCCAAACTTAAAAGCCAACTGTCTTCAAGGAGAGGGGATTTGACAAAAATGTGGGAAGTGTCAGGTGTAAGAAAGGTATGGGGAGGGGGGCAGGGTTTGCCTGCCCCATCAAAAGGTAAACTTCTGGGACTTCCTTAATGGTCCAGTGGCTAAGACTCAGAGCTCCTAGTGCAGGGCGCCCAGGTTTGTCCCTGGGTCATGGAATGAGATTCCACATGCTGCAACTAAGCAAGACCTAGCACAGTTAAATAAATACTTTAAAAAAAAATAAAAGGTAAGCTTACATTAAAACAACACAACAGCTTTATTCTATCCCAACAGTATGCATCAGTCCCAGGTAAATTCAACAAACTGCTGCTACCTTGTGATACTTGAACTAGAGAATAGAAGTAAATTAGAAGAGTAAATACATGAATTAAGGAGAATAAAACCGTAAATATCTAGAAAATTATCTTCTAAAAGGGAATTTGCTTGATTAGTACATTACTCATAATTATTTATATGAATTGAACCCTAAAGCAAAGTCTGTATCACATGAAAGTTTCAAAATTAGCTGCAGGTGAGTATCCCTGATCCAGTTATGTGAGATACTTCAGTGCCTCTGTACAGATAAAAGGCTCTAGTTAAACTTCAGGAACTCAAGGAGAATTTCGGAAAAGGGATTTAGGAAAGGAATGAAATTGTTTAGAAAAGACTACTTAGAGGAGATACCTGGTGAGGGAAGTCCAAGTCCCTATAGGAAGAATGTTGAAGAGATGGATCTCCACCATTTCCTGATCCTTGCGTGAAGATGAAAGCATCTCACAGTGGCACCGTGGTGTGACGGCTGCCTGGCGTGCATACAGCTGTTAACTCAAGCCACCCCAAGAGAGTGGTGGAGGGTGGGTGTCTGGCAGGAATAGGTGTGGAAAAGAAGATGCATAACTGGTATCATAAGAGGACATGCAAAGGTTTTGTGAGAACCTAAGGACAAGAACAAACAGCAGTCCTCCCTGTCAAGAATGGAGGTTTCTGCCCCTCACATGGCCTATATGCTTCTCTCTGGCATTACCTCTTCAATGCTGACTAGTTCCTCCTGGTTCTTCATCTTGCCTTTGACTAAAATAGCCTCTTTACACCCTGATATGTTTCATGGTTTTTGAGCTCAGTTCCTGTGGGTTATTGACAATATCCACTGTGGCCCGACAGACTTCACTCACCACACCTCTGCAGGTGTTAGGAAGTACACACTCCCTTGACCTAAAGAAGCAAAGACACTTCATAGACATCTAACTGACTACATAACAGCTCAAACTAGGGAAATCAGAATGGACAGAACATGTGCCTTCTACCAAGGCCAAGTCAATGCAAGAAAAATAACAGTGTAAGAAGAATGTTTAAGAGGATACCCAAAGAGAATTACTACAAAAAGTTTTGGAGGAGCTTAAAAAAAACATGAAAGCTGGGGTTAAAATTCCAGTAGAGGAAGAAAAATGGCTAGTGATAAAAATCAAACTAGTAAACTGGAAAATGAAGTAAAGGAACTATAATATAATAAAGCAAAAAATACAAAGAAATGTAAATTACTGGTAAAAATATGAGGCATTCAAGACAGATCCAGAAAGCCTAATATTGCAAATATTCAGAAAAAGCAAAAAGAATAGAAGCAATGATCAAATAGGAAAACTTCTGTGCTGAAGAAAGAATTGAATTTTCAGATCAAAGGAGGTCACCAAATGCCAGGTATTTATAATGGGGGGCGGGGGAAGACACACAATTGACAAATTATGATGAAGTTTTTATAGCTTAAGAGTAATAATCAAGTCATAAAGATAGCGAGAAAAGACTACCCACAAAGGTGAAAATAAACAGACTGCCACTGGATCTTTCATAAGCCACTCAGGAGCCTGAGAGATGTACATAGGTTTTAAAGAAAATAGGACTGTATTCCAAGAACCCTATGTCCAGGAAAGATATAATCTATAACGCAAATGAAAAAAATGTCAGACTTATAAGAAAATTCAAAAAACAAATTACTTTTTTTTTTTAAGGAAAAAGCATTGCAAGAGTACTCTAAGCTGATTCATGTTGATGTTTGGCAGAAACCAACACAATTCTGTAAAGCAATTATCCTTCAATTAAAAAATAAATAAAACTTTTTAAAAAGACAAAACAGAGTACTATAGGTTCAATGTATTTTTTAATTTATTTATTTTCAATTGGAGGATAATTGTTTTATAGTATTGTGTTGGTTTCTGCCATACACCAACATGAATTAGCCATAGGTATACGTATGTCCCCTCCCTCTTGAACCTCTCTCCTACCTCCTATCCCTTCCCACTCCTCTGCTGCTGCTAAGTCACTTCAGTCGTGTCCGACTCTGTGCGACCCCATCCCTGGGATTCTCCAGGCAAGAACACTGGAGTGGGTTGCCATTTCCTTCTCCAATGCATAAAAGTGAAAAGTGAACGTGAAGTCGCTCAGTCATGTCTGACTCTTTGCAACCCCAAGGACTGTAGCCTACCAGGCTCCTCTGTCCATGGGATTTTCCGGGCAGGAGTACTGGAGTGGGGTGCCATTGCCTTCTCCGTCCCACTCCTCTAGGTTGTCACGAAGCCCTGGGTGTGAGTGCCCGTGCCGTACAGTAGATTTCCATTGGCTATCTAATTTTACATATGCTAATGTATATGTCTCAGTGCTACTTTCTCAGTTCCTTCCTCTTCTTCCCCTCTGGTGTCCACAAGCCTGTTCTCTACATCTGCATCTCCATTGCTGCCCTGCAGATAAAGAGCACCACTTGCTGCACTGCCCTGCACTACCATCTCTCTAGATGCTATATATATGCACTAATATATGATATTTGCTTTTCTCTTTCTTTCTTACTTCACTCTGTATCTAGGTTCATCCACCTCATTAGAACTGAGTCAACTGTATTCCTTTTTATGGCTGAGTAATATTCCATTATATATATGTACAACTTCTAAAATCAATGCAATACATTATATCAATAGAATATAGAAGAGAATATAGAAGGAAAACCAAAACACCTGACCAATTCAACAGACACAGAAAAACCACTGGACAAAATCTAGCACCCTTTCATGATTAAAAACCACAGCAACAAAACAGGAATAAAAAGGAGTCTTTTCAACCTTATGAAAGATGTTTATAAGAAACCCATAACTAACATTATTCTTAATGGTGAAAGATTTCCCCCTAAGATTAAGATTAAAAATAAGACGAGATATCTGCCCTCAGTACTATTTCTATTCAACCTTCTACTGTAGGTTCTAGTCAGGGCAATTAGGCAAGAGACAAAAATATAAGACACCCAGATTGATAGCTCAGTTGGTGAAGAATCTGCCTGCAATGCAGGAGACCCCGGTTCAATTCCTGGGTCAGGATGATCTGCTGGAGAAGGGATAGGCTACCCACTCCACTATTCTTGAGCTTTCCTTGTGGCTCAGCTGGTAAAGAATCTGCCTGCAATACAGGTGACCTGGGTTCGATCCCTGGGTTGGGAAGATTCTCTGGAGAAGGGAAAGGCTACCCACTCCAGTATTCTGGCCCAGAGAATTTCATGGACTCTATAGTCCATGAGGTCGCAAAGAGTCAGACACGACTGAGCAACTTTCACTTTCAGATTGGAAAGGAAGAAAGAAAACTATCTCTATTTGCAGATGACATGATTCTGTACATGGACAATCCTTAGAAATCCACTGAAAAACTATCAGAACCAATAATGGATTCAGCAAGGCTGCACAGTGCAAGATCAAATCCAAAAGTCAATTGTATTTCTGTATATTTGGCAATGAAAAAAATCTGAAAATAAAATTAAGAAAACAACCCTATTAACAATAGAATCAAAAGGAATAAAATACATAGGGATAAATTTAACAAAAGAAGCGCAACACTATGCACTAAAAACTATAAAACATTGTTGAAAGAAATTAAAGAAGACCTAAATAAATGAAAAGAAATCCCATGGTTGTGAATTACAAGACTTAATATTGTTAAGATGTCAATATTCCCAAATTGATCTACAGTTTTGGTAAAATCCCCATTAAAATTTCAATTTTATTTTTTTGCAGAAATGGACAACCTGGTCTTAAAATTCATATAGAATTGCAAGAAACTACAAATAGCCAAAAACATCTTCAAAAAGAAGACTAAAGTTGGAGGTCTCACAGTTTCCAATTTCAAAACTTACTATAACCTGTAATTTAAACTGTGTGGTACTGGCATATGAACAAATTATGGATCAATAGACTAGAACTGAGGGTTCAGAAATATGTCTATGTACCCATAGTGAATTGATTTTCTACAAGGGTATCAAGATTATTCAATGGGGAAAGAACAGTCTCTTTAACAAATGTTGCTAGGAAAACTGGATACCTAAGTGCAAAAGGATAAAGTTGGATCCCTAACCTTATACCATATGTAAAAAATAACTCAAAATGAATCAAAGACCTAAATATAAGAGCTCAACATATAAATGCTTAGAAAAGAAATAGGTGTAAATTTTCATGACTTTAGCTTAAGCAAGATTTCTAATATGTGACAACAAGAGCATTAGCAGAAGAAACATGAACATCATCAAAATAAAAGAATATTGTGCTACAAAGACACCATCGAGAAAGGAATCCATAGGAGGGGAGAAAATATTTGCAAATTCTTTATCTGATAGGGGACTAATATGTAGGATGATAAAAAAAAAAAGAACTCTTACAACTCAACAATTAAAAAAGACAAATAACCTAAATGTTTTAAAGACAGTCAAGGGATTTGAACAGAAATTTCTCCTAAGAGTATATACAAATAGTTAATAAACACATGAAAAATATTCAATATCATTAATCATTGGGGAAAAGCAAATCAAAACCAAATGAGATATCACCACATGCTCACTAGGATGCCAAAATTAAAAAGACTGTAATAAGCATTAGTGAGGTTGTGGAGAAAAACTCTCATATACTGCTTTGTAAAATGGTACAGTCACTTTGGGAAACAGTTTGGCTAATCTTCAAAAAGTTCAACACAGAGTTACCAAAGGACCCAGAAATTTTAAGAAAAACATGTCCACATGAAACTATGTCACGAATGTTCGTAACAACATTATTCATAATAGCCAAGAAGTGGGAACAATCTAAATGTCCAAGAAGTGATGAATGGGTAAACAAGATGTGGTATATTCATATGATGGAATATTATTCAGTCATAAAAAATAATGAAGTAAAAAAAAAAAAAAATAATGAAGTATTCACACATGCCACAACATGGATATATCTTGGAAAACATTATGCTAAGTGAAATAAGTCAGTCGCAAAGGACCACATATTGTAAGATATCATTTATATGAACAGGCAAATCCATAGAGACAGAAAGTAGGTTAGTAGTTGCCAGAAGTTGAGGGTACAAGAGAAGGGGGAGTGACTTATATAATGGATATAAGGATTCTTTATGGGATGATGAAAATATTCGGCAAAAAGATAATGGTTGTACAATATTGTAAATATACTAAAAACCACTAAATTGCTCTCTGTAAATGGCAGAAGAGGACATCAGATTTGAAGCACAAAGAAGGATTTCAATGCATAGTTGCTGGCTTAAAGAGAGAGAGGGCCACAAGGTCCTCTGAGAGTTGAGAGTTAACCCCAGAAAATAGCCAGCAAGTAAGCAGAAACCTGGGCTTCCCTGGTGACTCAGGCAGTAAAGAATCTGTCTATAATGCAGGAGACCAGGGTTCAATCCCTGGGTTGGGAAGATCCGTTGGAGAACGGAATAGCAACCTACTTCAGTATTATTGCCTGGAGAATTCCATGGACAGAGGAGCCTGACAGTCTACAGTCCGTGGGGTTGCAGAGTTGGACACGACTGAGTGACTAACATAGTAAACCTCAGTCCTACAACCACAGAAAACTGAATTCTGCCAATAACTCAAAAGTGCTTGGAGGTGGGTTTTTCACCAGCGCCTTCAGATGAGAACTCAGCCCATTCAACATCTTGTTTTCAGCTTTGCTTTACCCCAGTCAGAGAATTCAGTAATGCCATGTGTATGATCAGGCCACCCAAGATGGCTGTTCTCCTGTTCTCTGTACATCTCCTACTTGACCAGTCCCTGCTCCACCTACCTCCTACTCACATGACTCACCTACCTTCTTAATCATAGGGCCTAGACAGTAAGTGTCTACACACTTGTCCCAGCCCCAGCTAGTAATTGTTCTAATCTGTAGATGAGAACTTCCCTATGATAGCTTATCAAAGGAGTGGTTAGGGGGATGTGCTCCTCTGGTTTCCCTGGTAACTGATGAGCCAGCCTGATAATGTCAATTCCCTCCTCCTTCCCCAATCCCCTCACCTCACATCCTGCCCACCATCTGCCACACAGGGTGGGGTATTGCTCTAGGACCTTGCTTCCCTCCATCCATTAGACCACTGATGTCTCTGTTGCTGATTCTGGGCTCTTTTCTCATTCTTGAGGCTGGGCAAGGACATGACTTGAAGGCCTGTGGGGTGCAGTCCAACACCATGTCAAACATCGGACTGTAACACTCATTAATAAATGGGTGTTGTTTCAAACCATTAATTTTGTCAGTCAGTTCAGTCGCTTAGTCCAACTCTTTGCCACCCCATGGACTGCAGCATGCCAGGCTTCCCTGTCCATCACCAACACCTAGAACTTGCTCAGACTCATGTCCATCGAGTCAGTGATGCCATCCAACCATCTCATCCTCTGGCATCCCCACTCCTCCTGCCTTCAATCTTTCCCAGCATCAGGGTCTTTTCTAATGAGTCAGTAATTAATTAACTTTGTAGTAATTAATAGAGGGCGTTATTTTAAGCTATTAATTTTGTAGTAATTCGTTACACAAGGATAGAAAACTAACACACTCCCCACGGAAAAAGTGGCTGGGTCTTTGTGAACACCGTTCACCACTTTTGTCAGTAAAGGCAAGGGGGTTTAATCCCCCTGGAGAAAACCAATGGGACAGTCAGTGGAAGGGTCTTCCCAGCTTCTCCCCAGCTTAGGGGATGGGGAGAGGGAAACTGTCTTGGAGATGCATTCTTCATGGTTCTTCAGAGGGTCCTCAGAGACACAGTGCCCCTGGCCCTATGGTAACAGAGCCCAATTCTACAGCAGCCTTTCACTGACTTTTCTTCCTTCCCTATTTCACTCCCTTCTCTATTATTCTGCTTCCTGGGATCACCTCCCAGATAAATGGTCCACACCCAAGCCTGGATTGCAGACTCTGCTCCCATGGGAATTAAGTTGTTGCAGAAGTCTCTAGATGGCTAAACATTCAGCCCCTTTTCTGCAGTAAGAGAACCCTAGTTTTACTTGACATGGCAATATGCCCAGCTAAAAGCATTTATTTACCACCCTTTCCTGTGACTAATGAAGCACAAGTCACTGAATGGAGCTCCTAAGAAATCGCTTTAAAGGCAGATGACCCAGTCAGGAAGCAGGTCTCTTTCCCTTCTTTCATCTTGCTGCCTGGACTGTGGATGCTAAAGCTGGAGCTGTGGAAGCCACCCTGCGACTATGAGGAGACATAGAGCATGAAGTCTGGATCCTTGTGACTAGAGAACTGCCACATGAGCCTTAACTGTATCCTCAGGACATCTCTTACATAAGAGAAAAACAAATCTGTGTTTTCTTTCAGCCAGTATGACTTGGGTTTTCTGTAACATACAGCTGAACCTATTCCTAACACTTACTCAAGAAATAAAATCTATGAACCACACGAAAGATGACTAAATGTCAAAGAAGATGTATGTTAGAAGCACTGAAGGAACGGACAACAGCAACTCCCAAAGGAACTAAGAAAGCTAACAGAGGAAATGCCAACTTGTAGAGTGATGCACACACTATTTTTGAAAATAAAAACCTGCCCCTGAAAATTTAATTAAAAACAAGAGAGTTATACAGTTTAGCCACTTTTGAGCTTTGAGGTCTCTAGTCTGATTTAGTTTTAGGTCCCCAAAATAAGCAAATGCATGTGGTTCTCTTTTCCTGCTTCCATTTGAATATTCATTATCAAGAAGCAAAAAACCTGAATAGCTTTTAGAGTTTTCACTAGTGATACTGACTGAATATTTATACTTTAAGTAACATCACAGTCAGATGACCACCTACTGCATGGATAGCATTTTAATCAGGTGTAAAGGCATATAAAAGAAGAAGATAATTCATTCCTAACCCAAACAGTTTTCATATCTAACTAGGGACTGAGTCCTTTACCTGTGGAATCTGATTCTATCCCAGGAGATAGTGTCAGAATTGAGCTGAACTGTCAGACACCCTGTTGGTGTCTTTTCACTGTTATACAGTGTTCCCAAGGAAAATGCTGATGGGGTGAAGGATAATCTGTCTTGAGGATTATATACATGTATCATGCCTATTTAAAACTCTGATTTTCAAATATTTTTGAACAAAGTACAAATAAAATCAAGAGTGAATTATTTTACTCTATAATTTAAAACAAATTAAGTCAGCCATAAATCACAATATTTCTATTTTCTCCCAATTCATAATGTCAACTACTTTCTAACATATTATTACTTTTGTATTTTTATTGTTTATATTTTGTATTATTATTTTTGTATTTGCAAATACAAAGAGAATATCCTAATAACAGAATACATAAATTGCTGCCATTATTCCACTAGAATGGGCTTTTTGTGTGATAATAGTTGTCAATCATTCCAGACTACATTCCAGACAATATTGTAGGTTAAAAAATGTAAGGTTGATTTTTATCATTAGTATAAATCCACATAATTATTAAATGAGAATTTGACCTTTTAAGCAAAACAAGAATACACCTGAAAGAAAGCAAACAGAAAGAAAAGTTTTATTTTACCTTGAGCACTAATTGTGACTGTGTGCCAGATTCAGGAATTATGTACATGATTCAGACTCATGGTGGAGTCACCCCTGGGAGTTCATCTCAGTTCTACCATCTACAAGTGATGCCTGTCTCAATAAGTTTCTTCCCCCTCCCTACACTTTAGTTTGCTCAACAGTTAAACTTTAATAATCACCATTTTACAGAGTTAGACTTGGAATTAAATGAGATAATAACTGTATTAATGTTTTAACAAATACATAAGCATTCAGCAAATGGTACCTATTATTTCTACAGCTCCAATACTTTGGCCACCTGAATCAAAGAGCCCACTCATTGGAAAAGACCCTGATGCTGGGAAAGACTGAAGGCAAAAGGCGAGGGGGCGGCAGAGAATGAGGTGGTTAGACAGCATCACAGACTCAATGGACATGAGTTTGCGCAAACTCCAGGAGACAGGGGAGGACAGAGGAGGCTGGCATGTTGCAGTCCATGGCATTGCAAAGAGCTGGACATGACTTTGCGACTGAACAACAATAAAATTTATCTTCTATGTTATAATAAAGCTTAAATGTGCATTATTTGATAAATGGAGAATGTAGACCTTATTTTCTTTAAAGGACAGCAAAGAGCTCAATAGATTAAAACTTAAACCAAGTCCTTCAACCTGAAACCAAGTGTAGGTTATGGGAAAGGCTTTTTGTTTTCATGCCTAAGTCATATCTCTAATACTTTTATTCATAATATGGCCTAGTAATTGAAACCTAGATTTCTTCTTCCATTTAAAAAAAAATATTCTAAATCTCTATTTTTTGAAATAATAGGCAAATACAATGAATACAGTGGCAGCAAGGGTTTTTTATTAATAACACAACTTCCCAGGTTTTTGCTGGAGTTAGAACCTTATATCAATAAAACTGGGTATGTTATCTATATTTTTATTTGGAGCAATGCTCAGATTTTTGAATTTCACCAGAGCAGTAATATTTTTTAAAATTTTGAGATGCACCATAAGGTTGATAACATCTTATATTTCAGAAATATTTTAATTAAATAGAGATAGCAAGGATATTTTAAAATAGAGCAATAAAAACAGGAATACTAGGGAAAATTTTAAACTATAATCTCCTAACTAAAGCCTTTAATTAAAGAAAGAATAGTTCAACACTCTTAAGAGGAAAAACATACTTTCAGGTTAAGAAAAAAATGTTCTTTCCCAAACAAGAATAGCTGGTCTCCCTATACTGATTTATATATGCTCTGTGTGTTTATGCTAATTTGCCTCATTTCTCCAAGGATTAGTTCTTGGATTGAAATTTGGGAATCTTCAATTCAAGTACTAACAAGATTTGACAAATTTAAGATCTTGTGTTTTTAACTGCACATGCCAGATACTATTAGCCAGAACGATTCCCAGCTCTCCTTGGAACCTACATTCTAGAGGGTAGAAATCAATATCAAACAAATTAACAAACATGTTCAAATATTGATTGGTGCTAAGAAGAAAAATGAAGCCAGTTAAGACACAGAGACACAGTGGAAGGAAATGTATTCAGAGAAATCTTCAACTAGGGCACATCCAAGTTGAGATTTTAATAAAATGAGGGAGTGAGTCATTTGGAAACCTGTGGGAATAGTGATGGTTTATAGTCATAAAGCATTTTCTCCTGTGCCAGTCAGTACCCTAACTGCTTTACACAGGTAGACTCATTTAATCCTCTTAACAATTGCATACAGGTACTATTATGATCCCTATTTTATAGATAAGGAAACTGAGGCTCAGAGAATTAAGGTAACTTGTGTAAGTCACACAGCTAGTAAATAGAAGGGCTGAATTGGGAACCCAGAGAGTCTGACTCCAAAATCTTGCTCTTAACCATCATATCACTATACTCTGCCTCTCAGGAACACCAGGGGCAAAGACCCTAGGGTGATAATGCATGTGTTTGGCATGCGCCAGAAACAGCAAGGAGAACCCAGTGTGGCTGGAGTTGGGGGGAACAAGAGGGACGGAAACACATCAGATCGGAGAGATGGTGGTACGTGGAGGAGGCGACCAGTTTACGTGGGACCTTGAAGTACACTGTAAGGATTTGGGGTCTTATTCTGAGTGAGATGAGCAGTCACTGAACCATTTGGAGCAGAGGAGAATCAAGACCCAACTTGCATCTTACAAGGATCCTTTGGCTGCTATGCAGAGAGGAGACTATACTGACTGTGCTGTGCTGCGCTTAGTCGCTCAGTTGGGTCTGACTCTTTTGTGACCCCATGACTGTCGCCCGCAGGGTTCTCTGTCCATGGGGATTCTCCAGGCAAGAACACTGGAGTGCGTTGCCATGCCCCCTCCAGGGGATCTTCCCGACCCAGAGATGGAGCCCAGGTCTCCCTCATTGCAGGTGGATTCTGTACTGTCTGAGCAACCAGGGGAGCCCGACTGTATCGGGGACACAGATAAAAGCAGGAGCCAAATCTGACGGCTCTGCAATAATCCCAAAAGATAAGTGGTGGTTTGGACTTATGTGATCATTGAAGCGGGGGGAAGATTATGGATTTATTTTGAAAGAAGAGAATTTAGTGATGGATAGGAGATGGGAAGAGAAAGAAACAGAGGAGTCATGGATGACCAAGGTTGTGACCTGAGCAAGTAACTGTAAGAAAGGGCCTGGCACTGCATTTATAGGAAATACTGGTTAAGGAACAGGTTAAAGTGAAGATGCCGATTCCGGAGGTCAGAGTGGAGCCTGAGAATCTGCACTTCTAACATGTTACCAGGTGATGCGGATGCTGCTGTCCACGGACCACACTTGTGAACAACAAGGCTCTACACTTTGTTTTGTTAAACAATTTCTTCCCGATTTTAAGAAAAAAAAGTTCATCTTAAAAATATGAAAATTACCATAAAATAATTCTATACCCGGAAATACTGTTAATATTTAGATGTACGTCTTACCAGGTTTTTTTTAATATGTTTACATGTTTATGTACATAATAGGAAATATTATTTTATAAAATTAAAATCCCATTGTATCCTACTACTTGCTTTTTAAATATAATGAACACCTTCCAGTTTCCTTAAACATTTTAAACTATTATTTCAATCAGATAAAAACATACAAACTAAAAATATTTAACTTTATCAAGTTTCTGTGCCAGACTGTTTCTTGCTCTATAGCTCCCATCCCTAGTAATGGTGAATGGAAAATGTTACTTTTTAAAATAAGTGACATTTTAAAAAGAGGCACTTAAATATCTTTAAAATATTTTGAAGACTGTGTTTTGGGTAAACATGCTATGATTTTAAGGTTCAAACTCTATTGGGACTGTGTTTCTCTCTTCCAAAAAGCTACCTTCCCACTCCTTTTTCCCCTAAGATGGCACCTGACTGCAAGGCAGAGTGTGTCCTATGCTGGTGACTGAGGTGGAGAGCCTCTGGTCCGAGGGTGGCCCTGTGGGTCCTCACCAGCCTCCACTGAGATGCCCCTTGAGCCTCTGGCTCACCAGTACTGCTTGATGTGAAGCCGCTGGTTGCAGGAGTAGGCGGGCACACGGGCAGGTCGTGGACCTTGCCTGTTGTTTCTGGTCTTTGGCTTTCTCACCCTTCCTCAGGTCTTTAGCAAGTCACTTATTCCCTCATCTTTTCTGTAGGCAGCCCCCATCCAGCCTTGTATGCTCAGGTTGTGAGCCCCCCAAGGCACACCTCAAGCCTGCCACCCAAACGTCTCCCTCCAGCCGTGCATTCCTAGGATTTGGGCTGCATCAGGGAAGTCCAGCACCATTCCTGTGCTCCCGGATACTCCATGTCCTGCTTTGAGGTTTTTAACAAGAGGACAATAGACTCTCCCATCTGAACCCCTGTTCCTCTCTGTACCCAGCGTGACCTGCAAGGCTTCCTTCCTTCCCCCTTCCCTCAGATGGGAAGAGCACCTACATTAGATCAAGTGCTCTCCTACTTTCTGGCTTAGAGTAAAACTATTCACTCAGACTGCTGTGTTTTTCTCCTAAAACAAAGAGGCGCTTTTGGAAATTAGAATCAAAGGCTGACTTTAAGATGGTTCCCTATGGATTAAAGAGAAATAATTTGAAATTTAAATAGCCCCTTTGTCTTCCTTCTCCCATGGTATAGTATCTCAAAAATATTATTTGGTTATATGATTTTTAATGAGTGAACAATATTTCATTATACAGATAATATAAGTAATCTTCTATGATTGAACACTACAATTAACTGGAATTTTCTCCATTAAAAATAACTTGCTTATACATAAATCTAAGCACATCTAATTATTTCCTAGGTGTATATTCCTATAAATGGAATTAAAGACTGAAAGGAAAAGGTATGATCACTTTCAAGGTCTTTTTTGGTACATACTTCTAGTTTATCTTTCAGAAATATTTATACCAATTCTCAAAGCAAACTATAGTGGCTGAGAGAGGCTATATCTCCACATACTTCCCATACTACATATTATCATTCTTTTTTTCTCCCCCTCTTTCAAAATTGAGTTGAATTTCACATAAAGTCAATCATTTTACTCTTGCCTGGAAAATCCCATGGATGGAGGGGCCTGGTAGGCTGCAGTCCATGGTCACTAAGAGTGGGACACGACTGAGGGACTTCACTTTCACTTTTCACTTTCATGCATTGGAGAAGGAAATGGCAACCCACTCCAGTATTCTTGCCTGGAGAATCCCGAGGACAGAGGAGCCTGGTGGGCTGCCGTCTATGGGGTCTCACAGAGTTGGACACGACTGAAGCGAATTAGCAGCAGCAGCAGCAGCAGCAATCATTTTAAAGTGAATAATTCAGTGGCCTTAGAATATTCACAACATTGTGCTGGCATTCTATTTAATCTTTGCCAATTTGATGGTTGAAAAAATTTCTCTCTTTAAATGAAATTTATTTACTAGGGATGTGAAACATTTTGCATATATTTGCTAATCAATGCCTTTTCTTTTTTGTGAACTACCTGGCTGTTTTTTTCTATTTGTATTTGGGGGTGCTGTGTTTTATGCAAATATTTAATATTTATTATACATACTTACAACATATATAATGCAAGTATACTGACAATTTACCTTTTGACCATAAATTTTGTTTATGCTGTCCCTTAGCATATAAACTTTTAAATACTTCAAAATCATTCTGCATTTCCTTCACATTTTATTCAACTTTGTCTATAAAGCCCTCACTAACTCCAAGATTTGATATCTATATTTTCTTCCTGTTCTTTAATGGTTTCACTTTGACACTGAATTCTTAATCTGGATAGGATTTATTTGGTAGGAGGGAGAAAAACTTATGCTTCCAAATAGTAACCAATGGTCTCAACATTGTTTACTAAACAATCTGTCTTGATCATATAGTAATTACATAAATCAGGGTCTGTTTCTGAACTTTCTGTTCTATTTCATTGACCTACCTGGCCTGTATTTGTATTAGAACTATAATGCTAAAATTACTGTACTACTTTTAATTCTCTGTTCTTCTAAATAAGTTTTAAAACACTCTGTTGTTTCTCTAAGAAACATCGCTGGGAGATGATTACTGTATCAGCTAAGACATACTAAGCAGCAAAAAGACTGAAAGTCAATTCAAAGAGGCTTAAACAAAATTGAAATTGGCTTTCAGTTGAATCCAAAAGCAGATCAAATATCAGGGTTGCTTGAAACAATGGCTCATCAATGTCATTAATAACTCGTGTATTTCCATTTCCCAGTTTCCGGCTCTGCTGTCCACTGTGTCAGCTTCACCCCATAGCTGGGTCTCCTCATGGTGTAGGGTGGCTGCCATTGTATCCCCACTCACATGGAGCAGACTAGAAGCCACCAGCAAACTGCTTTCTGTGTGTTCTGTCACCAATTTTTTTTTAACCATTCACAACTAAGAAGGACATGATTAAAATTATTTGCTTGGATTAATCAGGGGCAGCCACAGATCTGGCATGGAATGGTGTCAGAAAGACAACAGTTTTTATTAAAATTAGAATTTCTTTAAATGCATTAATTAATTTGAAATGAACTGGCATCTTTATAAAATGAACTGGTATTTTTATAATATTGAATCTTTTAATCCAAAGACATAGCACCTCCCCTATTTAATCAAGTTTTCTGCTTTTCTATCATGTATTTTAATAATGGCTTCTTCACATATATTTTATACATGTATCTATTTATTCCACGAGTCTATTAAATTCTTGAGCATTTTATTTAGGGTTCTATCATGAATGCGATCTTATTTTCTATTTTATTTTGTACATAATTGTATTTGAGACTTATTTCTTTTTTTTAGTTTTAGTTTAATGTCCTCCCTTCCTTTCAGTTTAAACTAGCTTAAGTGGGAAAGAAAGTTTGGGGGTTATATAACTGGGACATCCTAGGCAATACTGTCCTCAGGCCTCAGCAAAAGGCCCCCAGCCCTGGGCTCATATTCTATAGCACCTCCACATACAAAAAGACAAATACATTTATTGCAGAATGAAAGAGTAGCCTCTCCTACTCAGGATATGGGACTTTAGTACTGCAAATGCAACCTGTAATGTTGAACATTCACTCTCATGATTAACATTGTTCAGGCCCCTGGAATCTTTCTCTGTATTTCTTGCCCTGTGTCCTCAAGAAATGATTATTTGAAAATACTGTACCACTGTGACCTTGGAGACAGACCCTGATCCTAATTAAGAATAGTTTCATTGAAAAAAAACTTATGGTTACCAAAGGGAAAGGGGGGAAGGGACAAATTAGGAATCTGGGATTAATAGGTACACACTACAATATATAAAATAGATAACAACAGGGACCTACTGTATAGAAGGGAACTATACTTAATATCTTGTAATAACCTATAATGGAAAAAAAACTTTAAAAAGAATATGTATAACTGAACCACTGTGCTATACACCTGAAACACAACATTATAAATCAAATACAAGATTAAATTTTCAAAGGATTAAATTTTAAATCTTCAAATTTAAGTAGTTTTTAAAAATATTTTTTTAATTTATTTTTAATTGGAGGATAACTGCTTTATAATATTGTATTGGTTTCTGCCATAATCAACTTGAATCAGCCATAGTTTTATTAAAACTTGGTATTAATTATAATGGTAGTTCATCATTTTAAAGATTTTAGAAGATAAGCAGCATTTTTTAAAATATTTTATAACATTTAGTCTTTCAAATTTTTGCAATTACTTTAACTTACATTTTTGCTGAAACCTATTCAAATTAGGTATATTTTTAAATTCTCTTTATACATTTTTAAATATTTTAGATTACTACTGTAAATAAAGCAAAAATTAAGTGAACACCTTTATTATAATACTATCAGTGATTCTGCTGAAATGGAAGCTGGGAAATAAATTTTAAGGAATGAATTATGACATTATTCTATATTACCACTTATCCTAAGATTCTGGCCCATCCTCAGAATGCCCAGGTTTATATTGTAAAACTCAACACACAGCGTTCCCTGGTGGTCCAGTGGCTACGGTCCTGGTGCTCCCAGTCCTGGGTCTGGGCAGGGAGCCCAGGTTTGATCTCTAGTCAGGGAACTAGATCCCATATGCCGCAACTAAGAGTTCCCATGCCACAGCTAAAGATGCTGTGTGTGCAACTGACACCTGGAACAGCCAAATAAATTAGTGAAAATAAATATTCTTGAAAAGAAAGAATAAAATTCAACATACAAACATAGAGTTTCTGGACGTCCATTTTTACTCTTACCCAGACCCTGTAATATTTAGGGGAGGACCTGATCCTTAGTTTATGTAGCCTATTCATGGGTGGATCCAGGGATTGAATGACATTGTCAAGGTAGGATGTCTTCTGACAGTCCAGTCATGTCCCAGGCCAGTAGAAAGTGGGCTTCTGTCTCTCAGTGTTTGTTATTAATCCTGCTTGGACCATCTGCTCATCCACCAGACAAACCATGGTACTCAGGCAAGTGGGGCCATGATCACACCAACAACCTCTCAGCTGCTGCTCTGTATCTGGAAGCTGAGGGGCTCATGAAGTGGGAAACGGGTGATTTCTTAAAGATGCTGGCAGTTAAAATTAAGTCCATCACATTGGAACCTAAGGTAGGTACTTAATTTTGCAAATTCATTTTATGGCGTCCCTCTTTTCAAACTCACTTACTAATTCTAACAGCTTTTCTGTTGGTTTTGTTGGTTTTCTGGGTAGATAATGTCATAAAATACAATTAATGACAATCTGTCTCCTGCTTTACAAGATTTTATTTTGCTTTTATTATATTGCCTCAAACTGTCAAAGCAGGGTTCAATGATGGTGATGGTAAATCAGTTCAGTCGCTCAGTCGCGTCTGACTCTTTGTGACCCCATGGACTGCAGCACACCCGGCTTCCCTGTCCATCACCAACTCCCAGAGCCTACTCAAACTCATGTCCATCGGGGCGGTGACATCCCTACCTTATTCCTAACCTAAACTGGATTTGCCTTTAGCATTTCAGCATTAAATATTTTTATATTTTCTTAAAGAGATTCTTTGGAAAGATATTTCCATGGAAAGATATTCTCTTTCCATGTGGGGTCTTTCCAGAACTTTATGGCCAGGTCCACCTGCCAAGTTTTGGGGATCCTGGGTCTGTGGGCACTGCTACTGTATATAAATAATAAACCAAGAAAAAAGAAACAACTTCCAAACTGGATAAACAAACTGCTCTAAGTTGAGTCACTGCTAGTCATATAAATTTGCATGACTAAATCTCTACGCTACTCCTCCAAACCCA
This sequence comes from Cervus canadensis, assembly GCF_019320065.1. Lineage (NCBI taxonomy): Eukaryota > Metazoa > Chordata > Mammalia > Artiodactyla > Cervidae > Cervus > Cervus canadensis. The sequence goes on along the minus strand of NC_057390.1, from coordinate 35,372,210 downwards.
AAGCAATCCAAAAGAAAGGCTGTGCAAACACCAAACAGGTCATAAGTCTCATATTCTGTTTTTCTGCTTCCTTTGTTACTGTTAGTAGAGGAATAGTAGAATTTTTTTAACAGGCACATAAACAAGCATTTGGGGGGACTTCCCTGGTGGTCCGGTGGCTAAGACTGTGCACTCCCAACACAGGGGGTCCAGGTTCCATCCCTGGTCAGGGAACTAGATCCCACATGCCACAACTAAGAGTTTGCATGCTGCAACCAAGAGTTTGCATGCCACAATGAAGATCAAAAGTCCTGCATGCCACAACTAAGACCCAGAACAGCCAAACAAATAAATATTTTAAAAGCATAAGCATCTGGGGCTTTGTAAGAGAAGGCTCAGATTTTAAGATTTATGACCTATATTTTAAGCACTTTGTACATATTTATTTTATTTCACAACAAAAATTTAACATAAAATGCCCTTACTAATGGGGTGAAAAGTTGTTACCATTAGTCAGAAAAACCAATGGCAAGAAATGGCTTGTGAGTCACAGCCAAAATAAGATCACTAAGTGAACTCTGACAAAGCAGGATGGTGTCCACTTTACTCACTGTTATATATTACCAAGGGCTGGCACATAGTGCTTATTAAGTATCTGATGAATTAAATTGATCATTGCACAATGGGCATCATAGAGTTCATGTTATATATAATTTTAAGGCAAGGATACTAATGTGTATAATTTTAAGACAAGGATACTAATGTGTATTTGTGGCCTGGTAGAAAGTAATGCTTACACACTAGGAATTTTCTCTGATTCAATCCCACAGTTACTGCAAGTAGTGAGCATTATCGTCATCTATGCTCAATCTGTGCTGGTGTTCAGAGAGTTTAAGGACTTGTAATGAGCTGAGCTTCACATCTACTCCCTCCCTCTACTACCTTCCATATCACACAACATGAGGTGTATATTTACCCCTGACCTTCCAGTGTTAAGTGCTCTGCCGCTTTTATTTTCACTCTCTTATTTCCTTCTAGTGAGTGAAGTGAAAGTCACTCAGTCTTGTGAGCCCATGGACCGTGGCGTGCCAGGTTCCTCTGTCCATGGAATTCTTCAGGCCAGAATACTGGAGTGGGTAGCCGTTCCCTTCTTCAGAGGATCTTCCCAACCCAGGGGTGGAACCCAGATCTCCCACCTTGCAGGTGGATTCTTTATCATCTGTGCCACCAGTTTGCATGATTATCTTGTTCATTCATTCATTTGTTAATTATCTGACTCTCAAGAGACAGTGCTATGAGAGTAGGTAAATTATTCAACTTGTTCCCGGCTATATCCTGGTACCTGGAGCACATAGTTAAGTGCTCAAAAAATATTGACTGTGTTGAATGAATGAGTGAATGAACGAATTGACTTAAGTGCTTATAATAATAGAGAAAAGTTAACTTAAGAAACCTTACATGAGGCCACCAAATAATGAAGAGACCTAGCACCCCAGAGTTTTAGAATTCATAGTTACTTTGTTCCAGTCTCATGCTCCTTGATTAAAACACTACTGTCACTATTTTCAACTATGGTGCTATTCTTATGCAAGCTACATAGTGATCAAAACTATATTCTCCTTCCAATTCTTTCCATTAAATGATTTATATTTTTTCTAGAATTATGAGCACAAAAGCAACATAAAAGGGTCACCTAGTCTATTTTCCAGTATCCAAGCAAAGCCTGGCCCAGAAAACAGAAAAGTAAAAAAAGTAAGTAAAAATGTTGTTTACACCAGCTGAACTGTTTTAAGAGCCCAGAACTAAGGACCTTGAGGCTGTGGATCTGAACCACAACGTCGCTTTAGTCTATGGGAGATACAGAGCAAAGCCAGCCAACCATCTTGAAAATAGATTTCCTTTGTCAGTATAAACACTATATAAAATAAACAGATGAATTAGAAAAAAAAAAATCTCCATCACTACTGAATAAACAACTCAAGGAACATGCTTTACCCATACATAATATAGTGGTCATTTTACTGGGAGTTTTTAATGGCATTAAAATGCCATTAAATGGCATTAAATGCTTTGATATGTTAGGATTAAAAAATCAATATAAAATCATATGTTTACTCCAACAATAGGGAATTGTTAAAAAAAAAAAACACTAGTAAGTTTATATGATTGAATTTTATGTGACAAATAAAAATCATGTTTTAAAAGAACACTTACAAGTGGGGAAAATGCTTTCAGTTCATTTTTGTATCAGTCATGGTCCTGCCAGGAAGCAACAGTACATTCAGATGGGTTGATTGAGAAGAATAGCCATTTACCAAGGATTGGGCAGGGATAAAGGAAACAAATGAGAGATGGTGAAGCGCCCCAGGGTGCTGGCATCACTGGGGAGTCATCATCATCCAAAGCCTGGAAAGGAAGGGAGGGAACCATTACCTGAACACGGTAACACCTGTAGCTGTCCAAGAGGGCTTTGTGGCAGGACCCATGGCTTCAGGTAGAGAAATGATGACCCTTCCAGCCCACAGCCTGACAAGGAGGGACCTAGGGAATAAACACCCAAGTCTTTCTATCCCCCTCCATTTCAGAACCCAACTGGACGGTAGAGAGTAAGGGAGCCCACCGATGGAGTCCACAAAAGTCAGTTTTCCAGAACAGAGCTGGATGGGAGAGGGTGAAGCGTGGATCTGAAGGAATAAATGGAGAACACCCAGCATAACATTCAGTGAAAAATCAGACTGCAATACAATATTACAGGGTAATTCCAGATTTTGTAATTATATACATAGGTCAGGCTCCCCAGCAAACAGGCTAAGATTTGCCTGCAGGAAGTCTGCGGTGGAGTGCTCTTGGGAATGGTGGCTGTGAGTGGGGACAGAAGCAGGATGGGCAGAGGAAGAGGCTGAACTGCAAGGCGGCTACTATAGAGGACTCTGCTGATCACAGAAGGAGCGCTGGAGCTGGGATGGTGCTGAAGAGTGGTCCCAGCTGAGGCAAGAAGGCTGGGCTGTGGTAGTCCCTCAGCAACCGATCATTGAATACAGGCCGCCCCGTGAGGCCAAGGGCGGTGCGTGGACAGAGCCACTAGCTGACACTGCTGCACCTCCTCCAGGGGTGGGCTGGGGCGGGGAGGGAAGGCCACCGCGTCCACTAAGGTCGCAGTTAACAATGGCCGACTCTGGGTCAAAGAACTATGGTTAGTCTCCTGCTCTGCTTTTCGGGTGTTTTAAAATACTTTTATGTTGTTCCAAATGTTCTAAAACACGTTAGAAGACAACTGGCAATCTACCACAATATGTATTAGTTTGATACTCAGTAAATTTAGTTAGAAAAAAAAGGAAGTATGAGTTATTGCTGTATGATGATCTGCATATTCCTAGAAGATTTAGAACAGAAATTTGCCTGCCCTTGTAATTCTTATAATTCCCAGTGTGATGCAGATGTATGTGAGAGAAGGTTGGTACATGTGATCACATACTCTATAGCATGGATTAAGCACTGAAGTTAGAGCCTACTGTTACACTGTCTATTAATACTTGGTTTACCAAAAGTTTCCTTCGGTGAGTGAGCATGCTATTTATTAAAGTTCTTGGTGAAAAAGGAAAAATGTCTTATTTGTACTTAAAACCAAATGAACTTTTTGGCCAACCCAATACTTCAGTGTCATCAGTGTGATACCAAATACACGCCAGTCAGGTTAACTTTTAATGCTGGGAATGGTCAGGCAACTTGCTATCAAGAATCACGATGCAGAGTGGTCAGTTGGCAATATACAAAAAAGGCAAGATTCCAGAGGCAGCTTCTACAGATCTTTCTGCCATTCAATGAATGACACTTTGCTATTACGCTATTTTATTAATAGGATTTTATTCTTGGATTAGCGGTGTATTAGCACAATGTGTTCAAAATATATTATTACTGGTGAAATTAAAAGTATTCAAAGGACTTCCCTGGTGGTCCAGTGGCTAAGACTCTATGCTCCCAATGCAGGGGGCCAGGTTCAATCCCTGGTCAGGGAACTAGAGCCCATATGCTACAACTAAAAGGCCCCAAAGATCTCACATGCTGCAACCAAAACCTAGCATAGCCAAATAAATTAATTTTTTTAAGTATCCAAAATATGTGGATTGGTTTAAATGACTTGGAAACACCCCTCAATCACCCTTGTACAAACACAAGAATCTAGCAATTACAACGTGCCATTAGAGACGTTAGGGGGTTGATTCTTTAATCGGTCTCATATCTAGCTACTGGCCTCAGAGTGAATTCTGACTGCATGGCTGCCCTGTCTTTCTCCAGTGGATTTTGCATAGAGGATGAAGTGTAAACACTTAAAAGAATCCCACAGAGCAGCAGAATTCCTTTGAGTTTACAGAAAGTCTGAATGAACCAGTTTGAGCCATTTGTTAATAAATACTTGGTTAATAAATAGCTGTTGTGTCCCTGAGCTTTGCCTGAAGCCTGCTTTTATTATTACCTGGTAGCAAGTGTGTGAGAGAGTAGCTAAACATACCACCTCCTTTACAGCTCTTATATTCACCAAAAAAGCCATGCATGTCTAAATTGGCTTAGGCTTGTTTAGCAACATGCACTCTACTAACCAGGCTGAATACAGAGGGCACCAAAGAGGATATTATTATCCTTCTGGAACAATCTACTGATTCAAGAATATTGTCACATTCTATTTTTAGGAGTAAATATATCAACTTCTTCATGTAATGGTTCCTCTCTCTCATTGTATTAATTAACTCATTATAAGCTGTTGGTAAGTTCCAGCCAATCAGTGTTCTTAATCAGGAGTTCATGAACTACAGCCCACCTGTCAAATCTGGCAGCTATGTGTTTTTGTACAGCCCACAAGCTAAGCACAGTTCTGAAATGCTAAAATGGTTAGAAAAAATGAAAAGAATAATGTTCAGGTCATATAAGTTATATGAAATTCAGATTTCAGCATTCATGAAGAAATTTATTGGAACACAGTTTCATTCATTAGTTTACATATCATCCATGGCTGCTTTTATGCTACAGTGACAGAGTTTGGTAGTGACTGAGACTATTAGGCCCATGAAACCTAAACTATTTGCTATCTAGTTCTTTATAGAAAAAGTTTGCTGATGCGATCCAGTGTTGAACAAGTCAGGATACAGGCTCAATTCTCATATGAGCGTAGGTTCCAGAGGGAGATGGAGGACAAACACAGAAATACCCCAAGACAGAAAGTGTTGTGGAAAATAAGAGTGATGTGAGAGAGACTGACACCAGGCCCACCGAGTCCTCTCTGAGGAAGCGATGTCTGAGCGGGGAACTGAATGGCAAGGAGACGGCCACGTGAACGTGAAGACCCCTCAAGCTTGAAGCATTAGGGAAATGACAAAATGGCAAATGGGCAGGTGTATGGACACCAAGGGAAGAGTGACAAGAAGAGTGTTATGTGCTCCTCTTCTTTCTAAAGACTGTCAGCGACAATAAGAATCTCCCTGGAAGTTGGTGACAACAGTCATTCATAACCACTTGGTCAACATTAAAAAACTGTCAAAAGGGCAGACAAGCTGAGAGATTCTACCATTTCCCTCAGTTCACTGCCCCAGAAGAGGCAGCAAATCATCTGTGAAATTCCCCTCCCACCTCCCACTTTTCCTCTGCGAAAAGGTGAATAAAGGAGAGGAAATCAGTCAAAGGAACAGAAGCCTCTCAACGTCAAGGTGCAGGAGCTACAGACTAGAACAGCAGCTAGAGACATTCCTGCAGCTCAATTCCCCCCTTTCCTTCCCCCATCCTCACACTGCTCCTACTCCAGTGAGGAAGCTAATTTTGTCTCCACACTAATTTACAACCACAGGTTGTACACACTGTTGTGTGGTTGAAGATCTGCAGAAATGAAGGAAATTCAACCTTACTTGTTACAAATGTGTTCACAAATAACATAGGATCACTCTAGACAACTTCAAAAGCTTTACATACAGCACCTGACTTTTGTGCTCTCTCTTTGCAAGCATTTATATGTATTTTTAATGACTATGGTTGGAGGGAATATGAATTTTTTAAAACTGATATTCCTATTGATACAAGTAAAGAAGTCAGCACCTCTTTAGAGGAAAACAAGCCTCTCAAAAGGGGACAAAGAAGTGTAATTAGAAATGTATTAAGGTTTAAAAATCTGTTTTTAACTTGTTTCCTAAGAAACCAAAAATAGAACTGACAAGTACAACTTCCAAAGAAGCTTAGATCTACTTACTCTATTATTAAATTTTCCACTTCCAATATTTTAGAATAACTAATTTGAGGTTAAAAAAAAAAAAAGCTCTTACATGAAATAAAATTAAGTTCTCCAGTTAATTGTGTTTGTGAGTCTTTTACTAGAGAAAATTGACCTCCATGAACAAAGAAATTGCCAGGGTTGCTCTCAAACAGGTTAATAATGTATTTTGCAATCATCGTAATTTTTAAATAACCGTAACTGCCACCATCATCTGCTGAATTTGTGCAGTAACTTCCTGGCAGCTGAATTTATTTAATATGAAAGTAAATTAAAACTTAGTAGAGAGACAACTGTAAAGTCATTCTTCTATAATATCATTTCATCCCACTCAGTGTCTTCAGTATGAGAAGAAACATGTGATTGAAAATTGAGCTTATATTTATTTTTAAAGTCCTAAGTAGTTGCATGAGATGAAAAGGTCCATATTTGGGCCTGAGCAGAAGAGACAAGAAAGAAGACCAGCAGGGAACTGAGAATATGGGATCAACCCAGAAGCCTCAAAAGTCACGTGCTTAGCCTCTTGTGCTCAGGCCCTAGGACTGAGCTGAAAAAGAGGGGCCATAAAAATTTAGCCATGAGTGAGAACCCTCTGCCCACATTTGACTGCCTAACTATGTCCCATTCCAGAAGCTCCAGGGCTTCAGATAAAGAGGTCAAGAGACCAAGAGTCTAAAGCATATTCTCCTAACCTTTCTTTCTCAAATTCCCTCTTTTTTGTGAAGGCACATTCACAAATCCTTATCTTCAGTCTAACCAGAGAAATGAACAGGCTTCCAACCATATAAGGGACTGTGCCTGTTCTGACGAAATATTATAATAAAGTGTTACAGGATTTGAGAATAAAAGTTTTCCTCCTGCGTAGAATTGACAACCAAGTATTATCATCATCAAATTCTGAAAGGAGAAATGAACAATTGGAGCCAGATTGCTCCTTGGAACCTTAAAAGGAAGATGAGCAGCTGTGGACCTGCAAAGGCAGCCTCGTAAGTGCCATGTTCTTGGGGAGTACCCTGCCTCGATTAGCGGTAAACAAAAAGTTCTAACAATATAAAAACTGGCTGCTAATTTCACTTAACCAGAAGTCAGGTGCAACCATACTGGAGAAATGAGGGAAAGAAAGTGTAGTATAAATATAAGAGTTACATCTTCATCTATCATAATAGAAAGTCAATAGATAATGTCTAAAATTAATGATTTAAGAGATACTAGTTTGAGAATACTATTTTGAAATCAGGAGGCTTGCCCAAAGAAATCACTAAAACAGTGATTGAGGAGTAAGAAGGGATGGGTTTGAGTGGGGTGCCTGCCTTTTAAAAAAAAATATATTTTAGTACTAGTAGACTTTTTCAACGTGTGCAGGTATCAATATTATTTTATTAAAAAACAAAATCAACATATAAAAACATTTAAGGAAAAACCTAATAATTTTGGTGGACGTTTTCTGTGTGCTGTTTGTCAAAAATGTCTAGGGTAACATGGATATATCTGGTAGATCATAGTTGGTTTTAAATTCCTACAGGTTGAAGTTTAGTGAGTATTCTAATGTGGGGGCCAAATTAAGAGGAGCATATCTGTATATATGCCAGTAGAGTCCATAGATTAGAAATCAAAGTAGGGGTTTGGGGGGCTAGAAGGATGTCATGGACGTGCTTCAAGTCAAAGAAGCAGATAAAAACCAGGCAGACCTACCCAACAAAGTAGAGCAGAACAATACTCAGGGACACAAGAACACAGTGGCCATTTGGTGTTGGCACAAATGGTGCTATACATGTTAATTGGCCTTAGAAGATTCATTGCTAAAATTATAGACAGAAATCGTCACCAGGGGAAAGTTAACTTCTGCTAAATAGCTTCCAGTTTTCTTCCAGGAGAAAAAGGGACATGAATAAAATACTTTGGAGCAAGAATACCATCTAAAATGGTTTAGGTTAAAAAAAACAAAAAAAAAGAGGTATTTTTTTCCTGTAAGATTCCTATTTGGCTCCTCATGCAGAAAAATCAAGTTTTACAAATCCCAACAAGTTTAAAGGGGTGAAAATTGGCACCAAAAATAGAGCTTTGGTTTATCTTAATGTTGGTCACTCAGGTTGATCAATTTATATGGGATTTAAGTAAACATATGCAATACAAATTTTGCCTTTATCATCCTTAGCTATCCAATACTTAAAATTTTATTTCTAACAGTTATTATAGACACACTCAGACTAGAGTTAATATCTATAATAATTGTCCTCCACACTAGCAGTGTTTTATTCACTTTACACTTTCCCAAGAGAAACTTTATATTCATTCTCACAGCTCTTCCTCTTTATTAACTTGAATTTCTCCTAATTTAATTCAATGATTACCATATACATATTTTAAAATAACTCAGCCAATATAAAACAATAGCTGAATTCTACTATACTTGCCTAAATATTATCCAATAGTGTATCTAAAATTATGTTAATAACTATTCCTTTGGTAATACCCAACTACTTTTCATGGTTCCTAAGTCACCATTCATGTTGCTTTTATCCTTTATTGGACAATCTGATGTAGGACATTTGACTCAGTGGTTTCATCTGGGGCATGTTCTGATAGAGCAAAGAGGAATATGGACATTTTGATGAAACGCTTTTGAGAAATCTACACCAAAAGATAGACACAGTTTTTTTAATTATAAATTATAGTAACATCAGTGGTGGAGAAATGGGATGGAATGAGGCTCTCAGATGGCATGGGGCCCAGGATCAGGTGAGGATCCTGATTTTGTACCTTATGTAATTTTTAAAAGTTGGCTTGTTGTTTAGAATTTATTGAAATATTCTATTCTCAAAACAATTGCATCAGCATATACTGACAAAGACCATTTAGCCATTATTCTGATTCTTTAGATATCTCCTACCCAACTTTCTTCCCATTGGATTTTCACAATAACCTCATGTACTATAAGATTACAGACATCACTTTTCACCCAAATAATTCAGAAGACTGAATTTTAAAACACATTTTCCTACATAACCATGATGTTACTACTAGACCTAACAAATTTAGCACTAATTCCTCAATGTTCTTTAGTACCCAGGCCATATTCAAATGCCCCCAATCAGCACCTCAAATATCTTTTACAGCTGGTTTGTCCCAACTAGGAAAAAAAAATCTGTTTGTGACAGAAATATGGAAAAATATTACAACTGCAAAATCTAGGTATAGATGTTCATTATGCTATTCCCTCAATTTTGCATGCATTTGAAAATTTTCATAATGATATAATTCTTTTAGACATTATATCTTTGCAAAATGTCTATATATGTGAACAAGGTGGGAAGTTTCTAACTCATGCTACTGAGCCCTGTCCTGTTTGATATGTCATATTTGGACAATTATATAGAAAGGATATTTATCATGTCTTTTAGTTGATGATGTGTGGGGAACGATGAATGTGTTACATAGCTGAATCAAGACTCAAAAATATAACAAGGACTGGTAAAGAAATGATTGGTGATACACTGGGTATATTTTTACATTAAATAAGAGTCAGAGGAGAAGGTCACAGGTCACTAGATATAATGATGAAGAAGGGACCTAAGGAACACCATCTAGCTCTTGTGGCAGCTAGAGCAAATGGAATTGTTGGAAGTATTAACAAAATAGGGTTTTTCCTTCATTAAGAGGGACTGGTGCCCTTCCTGCCTATGAGTATCTGTCAGTATTGTCAGAAGATGCTACCATGGGCTCTGCTCCCATGAGCACTGGAGTGGAAATCGCATGGGAAGGGGGGCTACAAAAGCCAAATTGCTATAGAATCTTCAGTTTCCATTGTTATGGAAGGCAGAGACTATATTATCTTTATATCCACAGTTTCCGGTACTTTGACATAGCAGATTCTCCACAGTGTTCGTGGAATGAATGAATGCTTCCCTACAGGCTATAGGCAATAATCTATTCATCAACAGATGTAGAGATGCATAAACAGACTGAGCCATCAGGATGCTCTAAGGCAACACCATGGCCATATGGAACATACACACCTTGGTTTCTTTGGCTGCAACCAAATATCATGTCAATAATTGAGACTGTACCTGGATAAGAACATCAACAATGAGGCACCACTGGACCAGGCTCTAATTTTGCTGGATGACTGTCTAAACCGGAATATAAAGCCACAAACATCACAGGAAAGAGGGTTACATGAGTGTGTTTTGGCATTATTAAGACATTGTGTTTTCTACAACAATTCAGGTTGAGTGGTTCAGGCTCAAATACCTTTACATGGGTTCCAAGGATTTGGGGAGAGATAATCTTTGGCAAAATGGCCAGTGTAAACTCATAAGCCTCACAGTTAAATCCTTACCAGTCTGGCTCTGGCTCACTTTTAAAATCTCTCCCAGTCAGAAAGTCTAAACTCCATGGTTGTGATGGTGTTCAGTCACTTGTCATGTCCGACTCTTTGCGACCCATGGACTGCAGCATGCCAGGCTTCCCTGTCCTTCACTATCTCCCAGAGTTTGCTCAAGCTCATGTCCACTGAGTTGGTGATGCCATCCAACCATCTCATCCTCTATAGTCTGAACTATTTCCATATTCCCATGTGGTTCACTTCTGGAAGTTGCACCCTGGTCCTACCACCCTGTCTTTTATGGAGCTACCCCTCCACTTCTTCACTCTGCTCTGAATATCCAAATTCTACTCACCCCAAAGTCCAAATCAGACTCCATAATTTTAACCTCCTTTGGTCGCTTGAGGTTCTACCACACTTCTCTACCATTTGACAGAATGCTCTCTGTATAGGTAATTAAATTTCATAGGCAAAGGTTTTATTTCCTCAGGTAGATTATAAGCTCAACGCCAAGGATTTTTAATTTCCCGAAGTGCCTAGCACAATGCTTCACATGGGAGGTGCTAAATAAATATGAAGCACTCAATGAGTCCAAACATTTGTGAACCACTTCTTTTTGTCTGAAACTTTGTCTAAAACAAACTTCTAGTCTTTCTGGCTTCATCATGCCATGAATAAATTTCTCAGCTAAAAAAATAACTCAATCCTCAAGTGTTCCTGCTGCTGCTATAATAGAGGGTCTCAGAGACAAAACCTGGCAAACAATACTCTCTTGTCGCATTTAATAAGGGTGAGTCACTTTAAACTAGACAAGCAAGCACTATATTCCAGAAATTGTCTCTTCCCACTGTGATTGAAAAGAAAATATTCATTGATTTTAGATATACTAAACCAAAGACATATTCAGAAATAATAAGTAACTTTCACATGTGTGTATGAGTATGGTCGATATCCTCCATACTCAAAATGTGCTCCATGGATAAACAGAACCCATCTCACTTGGGAGCTTGGATTAGAAATGCAGAGTATCAGGTTCTGTCTCAAATTTACTGAATGAGAATCCTGTTTTTTAACAAAAACCCTAGGTGATATTAAAAGCCTTGAACAAGCCCAAAGTGGGCATAGCTGATTGCACTGGAGTTTTTTATGTAGGCTCCTGAGAATATAGGCTTTCCATCCTTTCAAAATAGTCTATACCCGTGGTTCAACGCTTGCCGGACCCCACCGCCAGGGTTTCTCATTTAGTAGGTCTGGGATGGGACCCCAGAATCTCCATTTCTAACCAGCTTCCAGGTGACGCCTGTGGTGATGCTGCTGGTCCAGGAATCACAACCACTGGTTCACATCACCTAAAAATCACATGTTGCATATTCAGGGGATTCTGCTTCAATTGCACTTCCAGTAGAAGGGGGAGAACTAAGATAGCAGAGAGGAAACAGCAAAAGAAGTGGCAGCAAAATGTTTCATTTGTGTTGCAGGAAGATAGCAGTTAAACGTTCCTTTGTACACAGTGGGATAAAAATAGTTGAAGAAATTACTATAGCAACAGCTGTGTTATCCTCTAGGTTTTTTTCTACTGACAATTCAGAAAAGGAAACTCGTCTTCCCATCTTACAGAAATACTGTTTCAACACTGGGCCTTATCAAAAACAAAAGCCATAGGAAACAGATCCCATTCATTAAAGACTATGAGGTAACAAAAGAGATATAAGATGCATTTGAAAATGACTCCGAGGCCTGGATCTGGATTCTTTGGTCAAGCAGTGAAACAAAAATGAGTTTTTTATATCTATGACTCTAAAACCAGGACAGCAGAGCGATGTTGAGAACATCTTACAAATTTTTAAACTTTAAAAATAATCTCAGTTCCTATTTAAGATTCTCAAAATTATAAATAAAACAATATATGTATATATAAACCAAAGAGCTCCACCTAGAGTTGAAAAAAAAATGTTATTACTTAATGCACGCAGATAGAAAAGCTCCATTCACCCATATCTTATGTGTAGTCTCTTTTGTTGATGTTGAAAATAACTATTTTTATGAAATCTTTACAAAAAGGATAACTTTCTGAAATGTGACATACCGTTAATTAAAGAAGAACTGAGTTTCAAATAATGCTGTAAACTATTTACTTCTAAAAATTTGATAATAATACTTGTTATTATGGATGATTTAGAAGCCATTGTCTTAAAGCAAAGTATTTGAAAGTTGGGATCATGTTTAAAGCATCATAAAGAAGATTAAAACATGGATTCTTACCCGAACTTGCTATGTGACCTTGAGCAGCTCACCTTCCAGCTCTGAATTTTCTCACTACTGAGGATTAAACAAGATCAGTGGTTCTCAGCCTGACTGCACTTTGGAAGTATCTGGGAATATCAAGAAATCAATGCCTGGGTCCTACCCCTAGAGATTCCAATTTAGTTGTCTACTGTAGGGCCTAACCTCGTTGCCTTGAAAAAGCTCCTGGTGATTCTAATGTGCACAGAGGCTGCTTTGGATCAGCTTGCTCGATTGCACCCCCCTAGTTAGTGGTTCTTATGCTTCAAGTACTTGAGAGTCGCATGGTAGTCTTGTCAAAACACAGATTGCCGGCTCATTGACAGCTCCCTCCACCCCCGCCACCCTGGGCTAGGGCTTCTGATTCTGTGGCGGCCCCAAGGTCTCGTATTTCTAAGTTTCCGGGCTTCCCTTGTGGCTTAGCTGGTAAAGAATCCCCCTGCAATGCTGATACTACTAGTCCAGAGTCATAGTTGGAGAACCTGTTCTACATGGTGACCTCAAAACTACACTTTCCTAACTCCCCGGATTATTATTCCTCTATTTTATCAAACCACAGTATGATATTGTTAATTTGTCTCCCTGATTCCTGCCTCTCTCCCTCCTGTTCTTAGCCCACACTACCAAGTTAACATCCTAACCCCCAAATTCTGTGCTGCTCCCTGACTGAACTTTTTCAATGACTCCCCAGTGCTGAAAGAAGACAAGACCAACTAACACAACATACAGGATTTTCACAGTTTGACCCCAAACTTCCTTTCTAATCTCAGCTTCCAATAGTCCCTGTCATTTGCCTGTGTTCCAGTCACTTGTCTCCAAACACACACAAAGGCTCCGCGCCTTTGTGCCTGGTATTCCCTTGTCCTGGAATGTCCTTATCCCACCTTCTCTTTTTGACATACATGTTCTGTCTGTTCTGTGTGCCAGGAACTGTGCCAGGCTTGGGGAATTCAGGGAGGAATTCAGGAAGGACCCCTTCCCTTCAGGAGTCTGGTGATGTGGTGGGCATTGTTGAACAGTGAACCCACACCATTACCCACCCCGCTCCCTCACTGTATATTTTCTCTATATTATAAGGTTTTGACATCTTAAAAAAGTCTTTCTGGCTGGAGACAGGCTGCCCTTCCTTGAGGCTTGCCAATTCTTAGAGATAGCCCTGAGCTTGCCTTTAATGCAAACTAACCCCTCTGAGCCCTATCCCCTCCACTGGGCCCCGCATCCCAACAGGCAGTAATCCTTTCTCTTAAATATCCCTTGGGCTTCCCAGGTAGCTAGTGGGAAAGAACTCACCTAGCAACACAGAAGATGCAAGAGATATGGGTTCCATCCCTGGGTAAGGAAGATTCCCTGGAGTAGAAAATAGCACCCCACTACAGTATTCTTGCCTGGGAAATCCCACGGACAGAGGAGCCTGGCGGGCTACAGTCTATGGTGTTGCAGAGAGTCAGACAGGACTGAGCAACTAAGCACTTACTTAAACGTCCCAGGGCCAGATTTCAGGCAGCTAGGGACAACCTCTACAGTCCAAAGCCCTCCAGGATGATTCCAACAGCCAATCCTAAACGTTTCACCTGCCCTGCCTTGCCTTCCTACAGATACCCCCAGCAAAGGCTCTGGCCTAAACCTTCCCCTCGCTGCCTCCTGATTCCCCTGCTGTTGTCCCCTTGACTGTGCAAGGCATGCCTAGCCTTCTGTCTCCAGGACCTATGAGCACAGGAAACTTTTCTCCTGAACTTCAAATACGTGGCTCCACCAAACTGACCATCTCATAGAAGAGCACTCACCTTGGTTACCATGGCTGGGAAGCTGGTTACAGCTAGAGACGGCCCATGGTGCACACACGGAAATGTGCTGCAGGCTGTTGGGTGGATGGGGCGGGGGGGCAGCGGCGTGGTCCTGCGGAGTTTGTTCCCAGATAAAAGGGAACAGACCCAGGGCCATCCCCTCCTCCAGCCTTCAGCCAGGGTGCTGGAAGTCGGAGCCGTCCTTTTATAACCATGAGGGAAAAAGATAAGAAAACCCCCACAGACCCAGGCCCTGACACTGAGGGCCAGCCCACAGAATACAACAGCCACTGACCTGAGAGCCCCTTTATATCTAAGAACAACCCCACCCCCCTCAATCCCCACCACCACCTGTTGGAGCCACTTGCTTTAAACTCTCACTACAGCTGAAAGCATTCTCTGGGGGTGGAGGTGGGGGATAGCAAGCAAGTAATTCCTAACAGCTGTGCTAAGCGACGTGAAGAAGCAGGGCACAGGGTGGGTGAGAGGGGTAACCGCGTGAGTAGGGGTAGTCAGCAAGGCTTGGAGGTAAAGAAGGCAGAGGGGAGACGGTCTGAGAGCCCTAAGAGAAGAAAGCATGGTGTGGCGAGGGGACTGAAAGCCCAGTGAGAGGGAGAGCGGCCAACGAGGCCGGAGAGGCAAACCCAGGCCCGTCCCCTCAAACTAGGAGGGAGCACCTTCCTCCGGGCACCCCAGCTCTCCAGCCCCAGGCTCCTCCCTTGTATCTCCCAACCTGTGCTGAATTCACCTGCTTCCCTCTTCCCCCCAGACAGACAGTTTGGACTTTTCACAATACCTTTAGTCATTTTGTACCCTCAGCAGGGAAGATGGAAAGACACTAAACATTCACTGAATGAAAAAATTATCATGATAGGCTATTTTAACTGTTTAATCCAGCAAGAGGGCTAATCTATGACTGTTTTTGAGGCCCAGTTCTGCACTCAAACCCTATCACCCACCCAGTCTGCCATCTTTACATGACGGGATGAAATGCTTGCCCCATTCGAACTTATTGCTGTTAAACTATTAGGTGACCTTCATTAAGCCTGTCAGGTCTACAATTTCCTGATTTTCAAGTATCTTTTAAAAGCACAAAGAGCCTGATGTTAGCACCCCAGCCAAAGAAACAGAAATACTTCTATTAGGCATTGAAATATTATCCATATTTGTTTTTAAATAGCAGGTTTGGAGTGGTTTTATTTAATTTCAATTTCTTAATTTTTATAATTGACTTGATTCACTTAAAATCAGTCCAATTGTTTATTTACAAATTACAAAGGCAAACAAAACTTTCTCATCATGAGTCCTTATTTGACTCAGTATTTATTTGAAAAATACTTCATAGACTATAATTAAAAGTGAATCACCAAGTTTAAATTTAAAATGCACTCATGTTTAGGAATCAACACTTTAAAAATATTGGGCAAAGCACACACTGTGGTCGGGGAGGGCAGCAGGGAGCGGTATTTTAATGGTCTGTGTGCGAAGGCGCTCAGTCGTGTCTGACTCTTTGTGACCCCATGGACTGTAGCCCGCCAGGCTTCTCTCTCCATGGGATTCTCCAGGCAAGAGTACTGGAGTGGGGTGCCATTTCCTTCTACAGGGAATGTAAACCATAGGCTTTAGTTAATAAAAATGTATCAACACTGGCCCATCAATTGCAGCGAATGTATCACAGTAATGCAAGATGTTAATAACAGAGGAAGTGAGTTGAGGAGAGATATAGAGGCACCCTCTCTACTTTCTGTTCAATTTTTCTGTAAAACTGCTCTAAAAAGTAAAGTCCATTAATTTTTTAAAAATGTGTTGCATTGCGCATTTATTAAATATGATGAACTAAATTCACATATTTAAAGTGTAAACTTTAAAGCAAAAGTCATGCATCTAAGCACTTTTTTTTTAAATGTTTTTAAGTTCATGTTACTTGTTTATAATATGATATCATATCATCCAGAGTTTCAAAAGTGACCGTCGGGGCTTGTGGTGCGCTGCTGGGGGCAGGAGCAGATGATGTCTGTGACACGCAGGGGTCGTGGCTCTGGCCAGAGTGCTGCCCCGGATCCCTCTGTGCAGGGGCAGGTCGGGTCCACGCCTGGCTGCTCAGAGACTCAGTTCTCTTTTGGTCCACAAAGTAATAAGATGGTGGCGCAAACTCAGGGTCTCTCTCAGCCCGGAGATCTGACTGCCTCTTCGACCACTACCCAAAGGAAAAGTCTTTTCCTCTGTCCCACTCGCAGACGTGCGGCACCCCAGGTCTGGTATCTTTCCTCTCCTGAACGATGACTTCTACTTTGCTACTCTAGGCGGCTGTACGAGGAGCTGGCCTGACCTCTGGTTCTGGCGGCAAAGGGCCAATAACATCTCCATCTCTGTTTTCTTCCTCTGCTCCATCTTCTTTTGATTTTTTCATCTTTTTCTGTCGGAGTTTAGCAAGTCTTGCTTCTAATATGGCTTTTCTCTTTTCCTTTGTGTTTTCTCGTTTTGTTCTCTGATCTGTTGTCTGTTCACACAGCATTTCTAAGGTTTTCATCTGCTTGTTTCTCAACTCTTTATCTCGGGCGAAAGCAAAGTATCCAACACCAAGTTGCCGGGCCTCATTTTCACGGATGTCTTCATAATGTACGGGCCCCACTGGCCTTCTCAGGGCCTCCCTCTCCTTTTCCTCCCACTGCTGGCGCTGGAGTTCTTTTCTCATATCTTCAGACAGTAAGGTTTTCTCATTTGCAGGACTAACGAAAAGCCTCCCCTGAAGATTTTTATCCATTTCCAGCAGATCTGGCAAATCCTTTCTCATACAGCGCCGGGATCGCCCTAAAGAATCCACATAATCCACCCACTCTTCACTGGGATCCTGGGGAGGAGGAATATCTTTTTCAGAAAGAGCTGCTTCATCACCGTCTCTTTCTTCAGTCTTTCTGTAATCTCTATTGGCACCAACCGCTTCCATTTCTTTGTGTCTGTCTATCATCTTCTGTGTGAAATCCACAAGGTACATGTCCTCCACCTCTTCATCTATAAAGTCTCCTTTAGTCATTTTCTCATACAATTTGGCTTTTTCTTCCAATTTCTCCCTCGCTTTGTCCAGAGTCTTCTGTTCTGCAATCTGCTCTTCAGCATCCTTTTCAGCTCGGTTAGAGAGACTCCTGCATTCTGTTTGCTCCAGATACTTGGTTTCTTGTTAGTTGGTTTTGGTTTTCCCAAAACTCCAGCATCTTTTAGAAGTTTTTCTTGTTAGAATTCTTCTTGTTTTCGGAAGAGTTCAGCCTTAAGGTCTACCAACGAGGACGCCGTGACGTCCAAGGGCTTCTTTCTCCTGTCCATATTCGCCCCAGAGTGTCCTTAGGTGTACGTCTCAAGGTACCAAGCCTGCCTTTTATACCGCCTTCCGCTGGAACCCTAAGCACTTTTAATAAAGATGTTATATTGCAGAAGAAAAGTAATGAGTTAGAATTTGAGGTCTAAAACCTGATATTAGAACTCTGATTTGCTCTCGGCCTTAGCGCCATCTTTTGAGAAACTTCTGCGCCATGAGAGCGAAGTGGAGGAAGAAGCGAATGCGCAGGCTGAAACGCAAAAGAAGAAAGATGAGGCAGAGGTCCACGTAAACCTGTACACCCATGGAAGCCACAGAAGCAGAGACAAGGGAAGCCAGAGGCCAGGGACGCTGGTACAAATTGTGGACTGCATGCCTACTACTATCTAGAACTTCTCAATGGATCTGGAACATCTATGGCCATTCTGATCGCCTTGACCACCTTTGAGAGACCTACCTTGCTCGTATCAAAGCCGTCCCTTTTGATCCTTTGCCCTGGACCTGTGATAACTATGGACTAGTTCTCTTCTCAGTTGTGGCTGAATGTAATGTGTACAATAAATCATCTCTTTTGCTGTCTTAGCTGAAGAAAAAAAAAAAAATTAAAAAAAAAAATTAGAACTCTGATTCTACTGTAGATATTTTTCATGTTTCTAGTTTTCCAACAGAGTAACTGATATCAAATAAGTTACATTAAAATTTTTTTCCAAAATTCCATCTTCTCAGTGAATTTTTGTTCTTCTGAAAAATATGTCTTCCATATCTCCATAGAACATGTCATGAAAAACACACATGCACACACACACACAGATAGAACATCTAATGGAGCTTTCTTAATAACACTATCCGTTTGTAAAAGGATTTAAATGAATAAAGTATAAAAATACTAGCAAAGCACTTTGAGAGTCTCAGATGATAAAGTTAGGAAAAACTAGCAAGTCTGTTAACATAGAAATTCATGCCACTAATGGTCTGTCAGAGAAAAGTTATTTTTACAAATATTAAATAACTTTGAATCTGACACTACCTAATTATTCATGAAATCCATTGCTTCATTCCTGTCCACTTCTGTAACCGCTAGAAATTTAAAACAATGGCATTTCCTAGTTAGAGCAAAAGGCTGTTATAATTTGACATTCCATACAAATGCTATTTGTGGAAAAGATAAATACAATTATATCGATGAATACATCTATTCTACTTCTGACTCAAACTAAACACATTTTAAGTATATATATGTTATCAACTCTTTACAGAACCATAGAATCTTAGTTGGACAGGATCTTTGAGGCCATCTATACTAACTTAATGCTTCCCAGGTGGTGCAGTGGTAAAGAATCTGCCTGCCAATTCAGGAGATGCAGGAGACTTGGGTTTGAGCTCTCGGTTGGGAAAATCCCCTGGAGGAGGAAATGGCAACCTGCTCCAATATTCTTGCCTGGAAAATTCCACGGAGGAGGAGGAAAATTCCAGAGGAGCCTGGCAAGTTACAGTCCACTGGGTTGCGAAGAGCTGGACATGACTGAGCTACTGGGCACACACACGCACAGCACACGCTACCTTACTATCCAGTGAGTTAGATCTTCTATGACACCCTCCACTCTTATCTATACCAGGAGTCTGAAACACTTTCTGTTAAAGGCCTGATGGTAAACACCTTGTGTCCATCCAGTGTCTGTTGCAAATGCTCATCGCTGCCTTTGTAGCACAAAAACAACAGCAGACAAAACAGGAACAAATGGGCATGGCTGTGCCCTCAGTAAACCTTTGTTTATAAAACAGAGAGTAGACCAGATCTGGCCAGAAGGCCACAGTATGCCAATGTCCGATATAGACCCCTCCCAGTTACTGATAAAATTCCATTAGATACGTTTGACACCTTCAGAGGAAAATTCTCTGCTGGGGGGGCTGAAATAAGCAAATTCACCCATTGCTATAAATAAATATTGCCTTCTGAAACAACACAGAACGTCTATCCTTTGCCTTGTATCAGTCCTTCAAATACTTGAAGTAAACGATCACGGTTCCCTCAAGTAGTACTTTCTTCAGTCTAAATACCCCGATGCCATCAAGCATTCCTTCTATTATGACCCAGTTTTCCAGACCACGTGACCAACTGATCATCCTGTTGTATACATACCCGAGTCCATTACCCTTTGAAGTGCAGAGTAGAGATACATGACATATGGTTTTCAAAATATGCAGTAATCAAGATGGAATTTTAATTTTAGAATTTGGCTCACTGTCTCCAAATACAAATGTTTTTAGTTTCCCAGGGGTTTTGTTTCAACAAAATTACTATTTAGTCTTTAAAAAAACATATTTTGTGTAGATATGGCCAAAGGTTAATGCCCAGTGTCATAACTCTATATATTAATTTTAAATGATTACCAAGAAATAAAAGTATTTTTTGTTTCATTTTGGAAAAAAAAAAGTAGGCTTAATAAAACGATGAATTCAAAATGGTTCCTACACATCAAAAAATGTTGGCAGAACTTACCTCTACAATTGGAATCATAGTGCAATTTACAAAAGAAAACTATCAGTCATTTTTCAGAGAAAATGAAACACAGAAGAGAAAGAAAAACACACACAAACACATACATCTGCAGTGTGTCCTTGGATGTTTCTGGCCTGTTAGCAAGAACAGAGCATGGTTGCTATAGTCAGAGCCAAGATAAACCTCTAAACGATGGTCCTTGTTTTATTTCACATTTCAATAACTTGGGAAGAAACCATATCCATGTTTTAAAAGACAATTTAGTTCTAATTTCCATGACTTATTATCATAGCATTCTAAAAAATGTTTTAATAACTAGAAAAAATAATTTCATATTTATATAGCTATAAATGCACCACATTTGGTCTGACTTTACAACCCATTTCTGTAACTTACTGTACTTTAATTTTTTGATAATTCAGTACCTTAAAAAGTATATTGCACATAGTAGATGGTAGAGGAGTAAATTCATTGTTTAAAGTATAAATATTTTTATTTGTACCAACATCACAATTTATGTTTGTTAAGTCTGATTTAAACTCTCTGGTGCCTGCCTCCTGCTTGCTTCACAAAAGCTCTCCCTGGGTAATCCCATCCACGTACAAGCCTGCAGACACTATCCACATACAGAAGACAACCAAATTTGTTTCTCTAGCCCGGTTTCTCTGCAGGGATGACCCACATACCTGAGAGCCTACTGGCACTTCCACCTGGACAGTCCAACCGCCACTAAGAGCACCAGCAAAGATGGAACACCCTGGGTGATCTCATGACAGGGACTGTTTGCTGATCGTTCATTATGTGCCATGCGCTGTGCTCAGCGCTTCAAATGGCTTTCCTCACTTAATCTTCACAGTGCAGTTAAACATGGCATTTCCTTTTACCTGAAACCCCATTCAAATGATAGCATCCAAAATATGAAATATGTAACCAACATCATTCATTAACTACCTAGTATCCATCCCCCTGCCCTTCTTCCTGGACAAACTGGAACAACAATTTGTTCAGAGCATCAATAAGTCAAACCAATTTCTTAGTCTTCTTTGCAGCAAGGAGTAACTATAGGTCCATATAGGAGCCAGTGAAACTTAAGAGATGTCTGTTTTGGGAAATTCAGGAAACAACACAATCCCTTATTCTTTCCTTCATTCCTCCTGACTTAATAATGGATATTATGTGCAGCTGCACTTTTTCATTTTTTTTGACCATCAGAGAAAGGCCAAGAGAAGCACAGAGACACTGGCCCTCGTATCACTGAGCTATTGAACCAAGGCCAGTAACCATCTACCTCCACACTTGTTACTGAGAAAAATAAACTCCTGTATGTTACAACCATTTTCAGTACGGTATTCTACCAACCTACTGCTGAAAACAGTCCTGTTAGATACAAAACTGTAATCTGAATTAGAGACTTTAACAAACTAGAATGAAAGCAGGAGGAAACAAACTAGAAGAAAGAGCAACAAGCTAGGAGGAAGAGCAGCTGCACAGAAAAACAAAGGATGTTACACCCCAAGTGCTTGCAGTGTGTTAGTTGCTCGGTTGTGTCTGACTCTTTGAGACCCCATGCACTGCTGCCCACCAGGCTCTTCTGTCCACTGGATTTCCCAGGCAAGAATACTGGAGTGGGTAGCCATTTCCTCCTTCAGAGAATTTTCCCAACCCAAGAATCAAACCAATGTCTCCTGCACTGCAGTCAGATTCTTTACTGTCTGAGGCACCTGGGAAGCAAAACCAACGAGAAACAAGTCGGTTACCTCATAGAACCCACGGAAGACTGGGGATTTGGAGGCACCAAGGCACCAAAGTGCTTCACTCAATATGCCAACAAATTTGGAAAACTCAGCAGTGGCCACAGGACTGGAAAATGTCAGTTTTCATTTTAATCCCAAAGAAGGGCAATGCCAAAGAACGTTCAAACAACCGCACAATTGCACTCATTTCAAATGCTGGCAATACTCAGAATCCTTCAAGCTAGGCTTCAGCAGTAGGTGAATCAAGAACTTCCAGATGTATAAGCTGGATTTAGAAAAGGCAGGAACCAGAGATCAAATTGCCAACATCCACTGGATCATAGAAAAAGCAAGAGAATTCCAGAAAAACATCTACTTCTGCTTCACTGACTACATTAACTACATTAACTACATTGACTACATCCACTACATTTGACTGTGTGGATCATAACAAACTGGAAAATTCTTTAAGAGGTGGGAATACCAGATCACCTTACCTGCCTCCTAAGAAACCTGTATGGAGATCAACAGGCAATAGTTAGAACCAGACATGGAACAACAGACTGGTTCAAAATTGGGAAAAGAGTACATTAAGGCTATATATTGTCACCCTGCTTATTTAACTTATATGCAGGGTACATCATGTGAAATCCTGGGCTGGATGACTCACAAGCTAGAATCAAGATTTCTGGGAGAAAATCAACAACCTTAGATATGCAGATGATATCACTTTAATGGCAGAAAGTGAAGAGGAACTAAAGAGCCTCTTGATGACGGTGAAAGAGGAGAGTGAAAAGGCTGGCTTAATACTTTACATTCAAAAACACTAACATCACGGCATCTGGTCCCATCACTTTATGGCAAATAGATGTTGGAAGAGTGGAAACCATGACATATTTTCTTTTCTTGGACTCCAAAATCGCAGCAGATGGTGACTGCAGCTATGAAGTTAAAAAACGTTTGCTCCTTGGAAGAAAAGCGATGACAACTTAAGACACTGTATTAAAAAGCAGAGACATCGCTTTGCCAACAAAGGTCCATACAGTCAAAGCTATGGGTTTTCCAGTAGTCATGTATGGATATGAGAGTTGGACCATAAAGGCTCAGTGCCAAAGAACTGATGCTTTCAAACTGTAGTGCTGGAGAAGGCTCTTGAGAGTCCTGTGGACTGCAAGGAGATCAAACAGGCCAATCCTAAAGGAAATTAGTCCTAAATACTCACTGGAAGGACTGATGCTCCAAGCTGAAGCTCTAATACTTTGGCCACCTCTTGCAAAGAGCTGACTCACTGGAAAAGACCCTGATGCTGGGAAAGATTGAGGGCAAGAGAAGAAGGGAGTGACAGAGGATGAGATGGTTGGATGGCATCACTGACTCAATGGACATGAGTTTGAGCAAGCTCCAAGAGACAGTGAAGGACTGGGAAGCCTGGTGTGCTGCAGTTTATGGGGTGGTAGAGAGCCAGTCATGACTTGGAGATTAAAAAAAAAAACAACAACAAGGACTGCAGAAGACAAGACCTAAAGATTTAGCATTTGGAGCTCCCCAACGAAAAGCCAGCTCTCCATCAGTCACCACCATTCCTCAAGTCAACAAGTCTGCAATTACATGTTTGAAAATTTCCTTAAAAATCGGTTTATTCTTGGCTGTCTGTTCATATTTATGAGAAAGTCACTGAAATATTGTAGGGGAGGGCTGGATATGAAAGAGAGAAGCAAAACAATCAGAAAAAAAAAAGGAGGGGTGAAAGGAAAAAAAGAGAAACTTAGAGGAAACAAAAACAAACCAAAAAGCAGAAGAAAACTGCAAAATCATATTTTCCTCAGAGAAATATGAAAAAAACCAAACAAACCCAAGAACAAGGCGCTATGAAGTAGAAACAATCAAAATATTGCAGCAGAAACAAACAAAATTAATAGGAAGTTTGGAAGATGAAGTTGAGACAATTTCCCAGAAAATGAAGTTTGGAGACTAGGTGAGAAAAGTCAAAAATTAGAGTATCAGGACCATGTAGAAATCTCAAAAGATGAGAACCAAGAAGTGAGAAAGAGGAACTTCCCTGGAGGTCAAGTGGTTAAGAATACTCTTTCTAATGCAGGGGATTTGGGTTCAATCCCTGGTCAGGCAATTAAGCCTGCATACTGAAACAAAAGAAGTCCAGAACTAAAGAAAGCTTGCATGCCACAACAAAGACCCAGTGCAGCCAAAAAAAAAAAAAAAAAAAGAAATTTAAACAGCGAGAGAGAAAGAAATTGTCAAAGGAAGACAATTCTCCTTCTCTAAGAGCCCAACATCTAAAGTGAAATTAAAACATGCATGAAGGTAGATGATTGTGAAAATGCAGAAAAAGTGGAAGAAATTGAACATCTAAAAAGTTTTCTGATAGGAACAAACAGGTGTGGTTCCCAAACCTTTGTATGAAAATGATATCAAATCTCTCAACAACAGCACAAGAAGTCATGGAACTATGCCTTCACAGTTCTGAATGGAAGATGATTTGGGGTATAAGATTTTATAACTCCAACTGAGTATGAGGGCAGATGAAGGCAGGCAAGGACAAAAACTTTTTGTCTCTCAGGAACATTTTGGGGGGAAGCATATGGAGAATTAGATTTCAACAAAATAAGGGACTATATCAAGGTAATGAAAACATGTGACTGAGGAAAGAGAAACCCACTCTATGAAATGGGCAAGGGGCTAAACCCCAGAATGACTGCTGTTTAGGAAGAGAGGAAGACAAGCTTCCAGGGAAAAGTATAACTGATAGGATATGAGATGCACTTCGACATTTGGAGGTAGATCTTCTGTGGGGATTAGAAAAATAGTTTGATAGGTATATGGAGTTTCTTTTAGGGAAAAATAGTAAAGTCGTTAGATTGAACAATATGAAATTTCTGTTTTGCAGTTCCAAATTTTGTCCAACATTGGCTGTTTTATATGGTTCAATGTAACTTACAAGTAAGTAACATGATGCAGGAAATCTGCATCAAAAACTCTTACAATAACAAAAGAAAAGTTGGAGGAATATGTGAAATAAGAATGTCAGATATTGTTATTGAAACTAGGTAACAGACACATGGGGTTGGTTCATTGTCCTGTATATATTTGAACATCCCATAAGAAAAAGGAGTAAAAACAAAAGAAAGATAGAAAATCGTGACAACAGAAAATGTGCAAAAGTTCAATAATCTAACAACACCTGGAGGAGTTTCTACTTAGCAATGCTCAGATGAAATCCAGTTATGGGACCACTGGACACAGAAAGAAAAAGTCAATGAAGGCCCATCTACACTAGACCTTCACTCACAGTGGGTCAGGCAATGTCAGGGATGTTTCACATCCCCCATTCCATCCTTGGGAGCTTCCCAGGTGGCACAGTGGTTAAGAATCTGAATCTGCCTGCCAATGTAGGAGACACGGGTTTGATCCCTGGATGGGAAAGATCCCCTGGAGTAGGAAATGGCAAGCCACTCCAGTATTCTTGCCTGGAAAATCCCATGGACAGAGGAGCCTTTCGGGCTACAGTCCACAGAGTCTCAAAGAGTCGGACATGACATAGCTACTGAGCATGACGGTGGCGATTCCACCCTTTCCTGTTTGCGTTGACTCGTGATTCTAGGATCGCTCTGCACAACCACACAGTACTGACAGCTTAGATCTAACATTGAATAAGGCAATCATTTTTCACTGCCCATCAATTTCCTCCCTTCATTTCTCTTCTTGTCCAAATCAGATTCCAGGATTCATCATTCTATTCATACGCTGTAAATACCAAGAGTCTTGACTCTCTCATTTCTGGTCTTTGTAGCTGGCAACAACCAGACCTGGAATGAACCCTACCTCCTGCCTTCTCTGCATCTGTACACAGAGAACTAAATATTACTGGAGAAAATCACTTAAACCAATTGACAGGCTTAATGTTATATTTATTATTGCAAATCATAAACTGGCAATTTTACTCTTGTTGCTGTTTTAAATGCAGCTAAGTAACTTCAAAGAAACAAAGTATGAAAAAAGAAAGAAAGTGTAAAACCAACAGCCAATCTCAAAACAAAGCAATGGATGCCAAAACACTGTCATGGTATCCACAAGGAACTGAAAAAATAAATGGCAAGTTAGAATTCTACTCACAGCAAAGATAGTTTTCAAGAATGAAAGTAAAATAAAAAACGTGGAGACAAAAAAATCTAAAACACAGTTTTGAGGTAACACATCACCAGCAGGCCTAAATTAAAGAAAATACTAAAGAACATTCTTTTGGCAGAATTGAAATATTCCTACACAGATGCCCAGAGAATTTAGGAGGGAAAGGAGCAACAAAAATGGCAAATATATGGAAAAATCCCCCAAATACTGACTTTTAAAAATAATGTCTTTTGAGATCTAAAATAGAAAAGTAAAATATACCACAAAAGCATCCAAATAAACAGAAAGATAAATGGGTGTAAAAGATCCTATAGATCTTGCACTGTTGGAAGAGAGAATAAATACACAAATTAATATCAAATTTTGATAAGTTATGGTTGTATGTTGTATATCCAGGGAAAGAACTAGTAAAAGAAATAGAATATACAACTTCTAAACTAACAGAGAAAAAAAAGTAGAATAATAAAAAACAGTCAATTCAAATGAAGGCTAGGAAGAGGAAACAATATAGAACTGATAAAGCAAGTGGAAAGAACATAGTAAGATACAAATTTAATTCTAAATATATCAGTAATTCCATTAAGCTTAAATGGACTAAAGAGCCTAATTTAAAAACAAAGGCTATATGACTACATAAAGAAAGAAAACTCAACAATATGCTGTTTACAATGGACACATGTAAAACATAATGAGAAAGAAACATTGAAAATAAAAGTGGGAAAAATTCTTTGCAAATACATTTAGAAATTAACCCCATGTAACTCTATTAATATCAGGTAAACACACACACACACACAAAGTAACTTTAAGGCAAAAAACATGATTAAAGATGGAAATATTTTACAATGATGAAAGGCTTAAGTCACCAGGAGACTACAAGTCTAAATTTACATGTGTCAAACATTGATAACGTGGACTAAAAATACTATACATATGTATATATAGTATTCTGTCAATATTTATATATCAGTTTAAATTTTTGTCAATATATTTATAAATATATCTACCAGAGAATATATATGTGTGTGTGTGTGTGCATATATATATATATGTTTAGTTGCTCAGTCATGCCCGACTCTTTGCAACCCCAGGGACTGTAGCCTGCCAGGCACCTCTGTCCATGATATTCTCCAGGCAAGAACACTGGAGTGGGTAGCCATTTCCTTTTCCGGGGGATCTTTCCGACCCAGGGGTGGAACCTGGGCCTCCTGCATTGCAGGCAGATTCTTTACACTCTGAGCCACCAGGTAAGCTCCAATATACTAATATTTAAGTATACGTAGTCTATGGGGTTGCAAGAGTCAGACATGACTGAGCGACTAAACAACAAGAGCAGTACCTACAAAGAAACTTATATCAAGTGTAATATTTACAAGTAAAATGTTGAAAGTGTGATATCAGTAACAAGACAAGGATGCCAGTAATCACTCCTGCTTCTGCTCAATATTGTACTTAAAGTCCTAATCAGTTTGGAGAGCAAGGAAAAGAAATAAAATGTGAAAGAATAGGAAAGTAAAAAAATAAAACTCTCATTATCCTCAGATGATAAATATACAAAATTCAAATGAATCTTCATGTAAATTATTGCAGTCAACAAGTAGGTCTAGAAAAGTCTCGGAAAATAAGGCAATACACACAACCCAATTGTATTTCTATACATTAGCAACAAACATAAAAAATGCTTTAAAAGATCACATTTATAATAGCATCAAAACTACCAAATACCTCAGGAGGAAATACGTAAGACCTTTATGCAGAAAATTATCATATACTATTGAGAGAATTAAAGAAAAAAATAAATGAGAGATTTCTCATGTTTACAACATAAATTCTAACTAAATTTATCTAAAAATTCAATGCAATCCCAGTGAACAAGTTATTTTGTGGAACTTGATCTAAAACTTACATGGTAATGAAAGGCACTGAAATAGCCAACACAAAGTTGATGAAGTGTGAGTTAGAATAACTTGTCTACCAGATGCCAGGACTTAGAAGAAAGCTACAAAAACTAACATAGCATGGCAGTGATGCAAAGATAGACAAATAGGCCAATAAAACAGATTAGAGAATCCTGAAACAGACCCATGCATATGACCCACTGACACTTGATCCAAGGTGATACTACAGGAGAAAGAGCTTTGCTTTATACTTCAACCCATACATTTATATATTATGCATTTTTCTATGTATGTGTTATAGGTGAAAGTCACTCAGTCGTGTCCAACTTTTTGTGACCCCATGGACTGTAGCCCCCAGGCTCCTCTGTGATGGGTATTCTCTGAGTAAGGATACTGGAGTGGGTTGCCATGCCCTTCTCCAGGGGATCTTCCTGACTCAGGAATCAAACCGGGGTCTCCTGCCTTGCAGGTGGATTCTTTAACAACTGAACTACCTGAGAAGCCCCTTGTATGTGTTATAGTTCACTATAAAAAAACAAAAGTATATTGATGATTAAAAGTAATTATAGTAAAGTAATACAGAAGAATAAAATTGTTACAAACTACTATTGCACTAAATATAAAGAAACCAAGTTGGTATATAACCAATTACACTAAATTTGAAGGACTGAATTCTGCCACATTGAGAAAAATTTTCAAAATGTGTTAAACAACTAAACATAGCTCTATGTTGTTTATAAAAAGCACCCTTAAAATGATCAAGAAAGGATAAAAATATAAAGGTAAGCATTGAAATACGAAAGAAAAGTAAACTTAAAAGAATGAAGGGATAGCAAGGTAGAAATTAAAAGCATTAAAATGTATAAAGACAAGCAATACATAATAAAAAGATACTGTTTATGAAGATGACACAAGTTATAAATCTGTATGTATCAAACACAACAGCAAAAAATAAAAAGAAAATTAAATTGCACTGATAATGATGAAAATAGTTATACAGAAAGAATTTGATACACTTCTTTCATGGGAATTCCTTGTCAATCCAGTGATTAAGACTCCGTGATTTTACTGCCAAGGGCCTGGGTTTGATCCCTGCTCAGGGAACTAAAACCCCACAAGGCTCATAGCATGGGGGAAAAAAAAATACAGCTTTTTCTTTTTTTTTTTTTTTCCATTTATTTTATTAGTTGGAGGCTAATTACTTTACAATATTGAAGTGCGTTTTGTCATACACTGACATGAATCAGCCATGGGTTTACATGTATTCCCTATCCCGATCCCCCCTACCACCTCCATCTCCACCCGATTCCTCTGGGTCTTCCCAGTGCACCAGGCCCGAGCACTTGTCTCATGCATCCAACCTGGGCTGGTGATCTGTTTCACTATAGATATTATACATGTTTCAATGCTGTTCTCTCGAAACATCCCACCCTCGCCTTCTCCCACAGAGTCCAAAAGTCTGTTCTGTACATCTGTGTCTCTTTTTCTGTTTTGCATATAGGGTTATCATTACCATCTTTCTAAATTCCATATATATGTGTTAGTATGCTGTAATGTTCTTTATCTTTCTGGCTTACTTCACTCTGTATAATGGGCTCCAGTTTCATCCATCTCATTAGAACTGATTCAAATGAATTCTTTTTAATGGCTGAGTAATATTCCATGGTGTATATGTACCACAGCTTCCTTATCCATTCATCTGCTGATGGGCATCTAGGTTGCTTCCATGTCCTGGCTATTATAAACAGTGCTGCGATGAACATTGGGGTGCATGTCTGGTTTCCTCGGTGTGTATGCCCAGAAGTGGTATTGCTGGGTCATATGGCAGTTCTATTTCCAGTTTTTTAAGAAATCTCCACACTGTTTTCCATAGTGGCTGTACTAGTTTGCATTCCCACCAACAGTGTAAGAGGGTTCCCTTTTCTCCACACCCTCTCCAGCATTTGTTGCTTGCAGACTTTTGGATAGCAGCCATCCTGACGGGCGTGTAATGGTACCTCATTGTGGTTTTGATTTGCATTTCTCTGATAATGAGTGATGTTGAGCATCTTTTCATGTGTTTGTTAGCCATCTGCAAATACAGCTTTTTCATAATTAAATGGATTTAGTTGTCAAAGAATGGAATAATACAATCAACACATTCACAGATAAAGAGATAACTAGCTAGCTATATAGATAGATAGACAGACATATAGATATGAAATCTTCTCGGGTCTTTCTTACAGCCAGCATTGTTAGGTGTCTCCCTAACAGCCATTCCTGTCTCTCTTCCTTTTTTAAAAAAATAATATTTGTTTATTGGCTGTATTGGGTCTTCATTGCTGCTCGGGCTTTTCTCTAGTTGCGGTGAGCAGAGGCTACTCCTCATGGCAGTGCAGGGGCTTCTCACGGCAGTGGCTTCTCTTGTCGCAGAGCACAGGCTCGAGGTACACGCGCTTCAGTAGTTGTGGCTCATGGGCTCCAGAGCACAGGCTCAACAATCGTGGCGCACAGCCTTAGATGCTCAGAGGCATGTAGAATCTTTCCAGATTAGGGACTGAACCCATGTCTCCTGCATTGGCAGGTGGATTCTTTACCACTGAGCTACCAGGGAAGCCGTCTCTTCCTTCTTGATACCAAATCCTACTTTTTAGAAGGAAAGCTAAAAATGCTAGATACTTCCCTAATACCACTTGCAGCCAGGGCACAGGCCTGAGGCCTTGCTCTGTCCAGTGGGACCTGTAGGGAAATCTGCCAGGGTCTTTTAAGAATATTCTCTCCGAGAAGAGAGCATCGTGTGATGAAAAAGCCTCACATTCCTTCTGCTTTGAATTAATCCTGTGAGGATGTCAAGGACTTGCAGGAAAGCAGAAGAGAGAGAAAGTTTACAGGGTCCCAGAGAAACCCCAGAACCCTAACAAAATGGGGCCACTGAACCAGCTGTGGAACTACTACCTGCCCCAGTCTTTTTGGAAAGTAAGAAGAATCAGCCCCTTCATTAAGCTACTTTTAATCAGATACTCTATCTCTTGAAGCCTACAGCATCTTAATGGGATCACCCATCCTAACTGATCTATCCAAAGTAAATCATGTCGTAAGAAGGGTTTAACAATTTTTTAAAGTAGAGATCTTTTAGGCCCCATTCTCAGATCTTCAGCAAATAAAAATAGACATATGTAATAAAAGGCAACTAAAAAACATAACCACTGGAAACTTAAAAAAAAACACATAAACAGAATACTGTTGGATATTTTCTCATAGAGGCAATAAAACATGAAATTACAAACTATCCAGAAAACAATGAAAATAATACTTCTTAACAAAACCTGTGAATAACACAATGCGTTTAGGTGTGTGCTAAGTCGTTTCAGTTGTGTCCAGCTCTGCAACCCTATTACTCTGCTAACTTATAGACTGTAGGCTGCCAGGTTTCTTTGTCCATGGGGACTCTGCAGGCAAGAACACTGGAGTGGGTTGCCATACCCTCCTCCAGGGGATCTTCCTGGCCCAGGGATCAAACCTGCATCTCTTATGTCTCCTGCATTGGCAGGCGGGTTCTTTACCACTAGTGCCACAGAAATGCCTAATCACCATCATTAACCTGAACAGACTAAAACTAAAGGCAACTACCACTCATGTTGAAGACTTAAGAGGCCAAGCAACAAAGAAATAAAAAAGAGGGAATTAATAAAGATAAAGGTTGAAATTAAGGAAATGGAAAGCCAAAAAAGTAGAAATGATTAATAAGTTCAAAAGCTGTTTTTTAAGATATACCAACAAAATAGATAAATATCTTCTGAGACTGATTAAAAATGAAAGTGAAAGTGAAAGTTGCTCAGTCATGTCAGACTCTTTGTGACCCCATGGACTATACATTCCATGGAATTCTCTAGGCAAGAATACTGGAGTGGGTAGCCTTTTCCCTTCTCCAAGGGATCTTCTCAACCTAGTAATTGAACCGGGGTCTTCTGCATTGCAGGCGGATTCTTTACCAACTGAGCTGTCAGGGAAGCCCAAAGAAAAATGAGGAGAGAATAAAACTTTACAAGATTAGGAATTTTTGAAGGAGACATAAACACAAATACAAAAGAGATTTTTAAAATTATAAAATCTATGACCAGAAATTTGAAACCCGAGGACAATTGGATAGTTCTCTAGCAAGATATAAATGAATCTGGGAACAAGTGGCAAACCCAAATACACCAACTACAATAGATCAGATTGGAAAGGCCTATTATTAAGAAGGCACTAAGACTGAGTGATTTCATAACTTATTTCAGCTAACCTAAAACCAGTAATTCAGCATTATTTAAATTATCTCAGAATGAATGAAAAGGGAAACAATACATTTCATGAATCAGCAAAATTTTAAACACCAAAACCTGATAAGTAACCACCCTACACCAAAAAAGGGAAAGTATAATCTTATTTTTTAAGTTACAGATGAAAAATTTCTAAATAAAACATTGGGAAGCAGTATTTAGGAATGACTCAAGACAATAACACAGTATGACCAGCCAGAGCTTCTCTCAAGGAATACAAGAGTGAAAGTCAATGTAATGAAGTATATTCACCAAAAATCAACAGCACACATCAATAGGCTTAGTGAAAAAAGAAAACCATTTCGAATAAAATAGGAAATCAGAGAGGAATGCTTGCTATGGCTATTATTATTTAACACTGTCATGAGGAGGTCTGGCAAATGAAATAAACAATGGAAAAAAGATACACTATTTTTGCTAATTACAGAATTGTATACTTAGGAAATCCAATAGACTGTAGTTTACAAAAAAAAAAAAAGCAAACAAGTCATATCTGGTATAATTAACAAGAATATTTGATAAGGTAACTCTATGATACAAAATAAATTTACAAACATCATTAGGCTTTTCATATTCTGGCATAAACACCCAGAAACAAAAATGGGAACAATATTCCATGCACAATAGCGAAAAAAGCATTACAGTATTGTTATAGATTGAATGTATCCTCCCTAATTCACAGGTTAATAACGTCATTTCCAATGTGACAGTATCTGGAGGTGGGGCCTTTGAGAGGTAATTAGGTCATGAGGGTAGAACTCAAATAAATTAAATTAGGGTCCTGATAAGAACAGGTGAGAGAGTTAGCTAGATCTCTTTGTGCCTGTGGAAGGAAACAGTGAGAAATCAACTGTCCGCAACTAGAAGAGGGCTCTCACCAGAACCCAACCATGCTCACACCCTGATCTTGCACTTCCAGCCTCCATGACTCTGAGAATTTCTGTTGTTTATAAACCACCCAGTCTAGATCCTTTGTTATAGCAGCCCAAACTGACTAAGACAAAGAGGAATAAACTCTGTAAGAAAAGCATAAAATCTATACGATGAAAACCATAAAATCATACTGAAGGATAAATTTTAAAATCTGAGCAAATGAAAAGATACCTATATTCTTTTTTATATATAATTAAATTTATTTTTTAAATTTATTTCTTTTTAATGAAGGATAGTTGCTCTACAACATTGTGTTGGTTTCTGCCAAACATCAACATGAATCGGCCATAGGTAGATATCCATATTCTTAGATGGGAAGATTTAATATCAAGTCTCTTAATATCATAAAAAATGTGCAATTAAAAAGCAAGTAAGATATGGGCTCCTAAAAGAGAAAAGAGACATTCAGTTCAGTTCAGTCACTCAGTTGTGTCCAACTCTTTGTGACCCCATGAATCACAGCACGCCAGGCCTCCCTGTCCATCACCAACTCCCAGAGTCCACCCAAATGCATGTCCCTTGAGTCAGTGATGCCATCCAACCATCTCATCCTCTGTCGTCCCCTTCTCCTCCTGCCTTCAATCTTTCCCAGCATCAGGGTCTTTTCAAATGAGTCAGCTCTTTGCATCAGGTGGCCAAAGTATTGGAGTTTCAGCTTCAATATCAGTCCTTCCAATGAACACCCAGGACTGATCTCCTTTAGGATGGACTAGTTGGATCTCCTTGCAATCCAAGGGACTCTCAAGAGTCTTCTCCAACACCACAGTTCAAAAGCATCAATTCTTCAGTGCTCAGCTTTCTTTATAGTCCAACTCTCACATCCATACATGAAAAGAGACATTAGGTATTATAAAAGCTGAGGAAATTCGAATAAACTATGGACTCTACTTAATACCAGTGCATTAGTACTGGCTCATTAATTGTAACATATGTATCATACTAATATAAAATGTAAATGGGGAAAATGTGAGGAGTACACAGAAACCCTCTGTACTATCTTCACAATATTTCTGTAAATCTAAAACTGTTTTAAAAAATAAAGTTTTATTTAAAAAATATTTGTTAAGACAACTAAGTCTTTTTTACAAAAACCTATTCTAACTAAACGGATAAAAGTATCTTAAAGTTTAGAGAGAAAATAAATGCCCAAGAAAGCAAAAAATGAATGAAAAAGAATAATGAAAGAAAATACACTATAAAGTCACTGTAATTAAATCAATATGGAATATTAGTATAAGAATAGATACATCAAACTATACTTGGTCACCTGATGCAAAGAGCTGACTCACCGGAAAAGAACTTGATGCTGGGAAAGATTGACGGCAGAAAGGAAATGGGGTGACAAAGGATGAGATGGTTGGATGGGATCATCGACTCAATGGATAGGAGTTTGAGCAAACTCAGGGAGATAGTAAAGGATAGGGAAGCCTGGAGTAGTGCAGTCCATGGGGTCACAAAGAGTCAGACACGACTGAGCGAGTGAACAACAACCACAACAACGAGATATATCAATCAGTGGACCAGAACAGAACACCCAGAAAAACATCCAGTTTATATGAGATTTTAATAAATGACAAAAATGCATTTCAATTCAATGGGGAAAGAGTGACTATTTAATAAATGGTCCTGGCACAACTGGCAAGCCATCTGGTAGAAAATAGTCTTCACTCTTATAAATAAAAAACAAATTCCAGATGGAATAGATGCCTATTATAATAAATACAGCATTAAAAAATTAAAAGGAAAGCTAGGAAACAACACTTACAATCTGTTTTCTAAACCAGAAAGAAAAGACAGCCATATTTGAGTTTATAAAAATGAAACACAATTTATGTGACAAAAGCTTTTATAAACAAAACTAATAGGCAAATGATAGATTTGTAAAGCTTTTATAAACAAAACTAATAGGCAAATGATAGATTTGGGAAAATACTTGAAAAAGAGGTAACATAATGAGTTAATAGTCATCACCAATATACAAAGCACATTTAAAAACTGGCAAGAGACAAACAATCCAGTGGGAAAATTGGTAAAAGATGCGAAAATGAAATCTATGAGAATAAATCTACACTGCATGAAGATGCTCCAACTAACTAGCAATTACAGAAGTGCAAATTACATTAAAAAAAAAAATACATTCCTCTACACCCAATCAGATAAAATAAAAATGAAAGAGCAACAACCGTCAACAGGATAAAGAGCAAAAAATTTGTTCACAGCTATTGAAAAGCAGTTGCGCAAATATTTTTTAATTAAAAATACATCAACACTTCAACCAACAAATCACACTCCTGGAAATCAATTCCACAAAAACAAAATTACAAATAAAATGTTTATTACAGCAGTGTTCTTACTGCAGAAAAAATAAAAAGTAACAAAATGAGTTTGCACTATAAGGTAATAGATAACGACTCATTTATACTGTGGAATATTAAGCAGCCATTAAAAAGAACAAATTAGTGGTATATCTCCTGGATGTATTTTTAAATGATAAAGGCGAGATGCATAGAGATGGATACACCGTGATCCCATTTTTAAAAAGTAAACATTGAACAAAACCCCAAAACATATGTGCACCTGAATGTGTTTGTGTGCACACACATGTGTTGTGTGAATGTGAATCTGGAGACAAACATGGAAGGAAACACACATATAGTTAACAGAGATGATTGACAGTGTGGTGAGGAAGAAGGGTTTCTGGGGTTGAAAAGGAAAAATGGGCAGAATATATGCTATGATTACATTGATATTAAGGAAAGTAATGAAAAACTTGCTACAACATGGATTAGGATACATCATGATTGGCAAGAGTGTCCATCCTCCACATGGTCCCCATTCTCAAATTATTTCACAGTCATCTAGCACTTTCTCATTCACTGAACTAAAAAAAATATTAGTTCTGTATAATGTCAGTGGTAAAGAATCTGTCTACTAATGACATGGGTTCAATCCCTGGATTGGGAAGATCCCGTGAAGAAGAAAATGGCAACCCACTCCAGTATTCCTGCCTGGGAAATCTCACGGACAGAGGAGGCTGGCAGGCTACAGTCCAAATGGTCACAAAGAGTTGGACACAACTTAGCGACTAAACAATAACATAATGTAAGTATCATAGTCTTCTCATTTGTGCATTTTGTGACTACTGAAAAACATAACTTTTTTCCATTAAATATTACCCCACATGTTATCAAACTGAACTTTGGACCCCACTCTTCAAGTTGAGGTATGGTTTAAGCACAAATGCAAATATGTACTTGTATATAAAAAAACTGGAAAAAATAAGGAGTTGGTAGTTATATATTTCCTGATTGTTGAACGTCCATAAAGTAAAAAAAAAAAGTAGTAACAGAAAAATATGCATAAAGTTTCCTATTTCAGTAAAAACAAGCAAAACCCTAATTATAAATGTACAATTAAATATTTTAAGTGAAAAAGAAAGCTTCGGAAAGGATTCACAAAGTCACTGGCCCAGGTTACATAAAAGAGAGGGAAGTAGAGGGGAGGGGGCAATTACTAGCTTTGCTTTTATACCTCTCTGCATTTTATTACTTCATTTACTACAACAAGCAAAAAGTATTGCTTTTGAAATCTGAAAACATTTTGTAAAGAAAACAAAAACAAATTGCAAACAACAAAATAAAATAAATTGGGTATTGCTGCTGCTGCTAAGTCGCTTCAGTCATGTCCAGCTCTGTGCGACCCAAGAGACAGCAACCCACCAGGCTCCCCCGTCCCTGGGATTCTCCAGGCAAGAACACTGAAGTGGGTTGCCATTTCCTTCTCCAATGCGTCAAAGTGAAAAGTGAAAGTGAAGTCGCTCAGTCGTGTCTGACTCTTAGCGACCCCATGGACTATAGCCTACCAGACTCCTCCGGCCATGGGATTTTCCAGGCAAGAGTAAAATTGGATATTAATGAGTACCTATCTCAAACTACCGCACGATTGCACTCATCTCACATGCTAGTAAAGTGATGCTCAAAATTCTCCAAGCCAGGCTTCAGCAATACGTGAACTGTGAAATTTCAGATGTTCAAGCTGGTTTTAGAAAAGGCAGAGGAACCAGAGATCAAATTGCCAACATCCGCTGGATCATCGAAAAAGCAAGGGAGTTCCAGAAAAACATCTATTTCTGCTTTATTGACTATGCCAAAGCCTTTGACTGTGTGGATCACAATAAACTGTGGAAAATTCTGAAAGAGATGGGAATACCAGACCACCTGACTGCCTCTTGAGAAACCTGTATGCAGGTCAGGAAGCAACAGTTAGAACTGGACATGGAACAACAGACTGGTTCCAAATAGGAAAAGGAGTACGTCAAGGCTGTATATTGTCACCCTGCTTATTTAACTTATATGCAGAGTACATCATGAGAAACGCTGGGCTGGAAGAAGCACAAGCTGGAATCAAGATTGCCGGGAGAAATATCAATAACCTCAGATATGCAGATGACACCACCCTTATGGCAGAAAGTGAAGAGGACTAAAAAGCCTCTTGATGAAAGTGAAAGAGGAGAGTGAAAAAGTTGACTTAAAGCTCAACATTCGAAAACTAAGATCATGGCATCTGGTCCCATCACTTCATGGGAATAGATTGGGGAAACAGTGGAACAGTGTCAGACTTTATTTTGGGGGGCTCCAAAATCACTGCAGATGGTGATTGCAGCCATAAAATTAAAAGACACTTACTCCTTGGAAGGAAAGTTATGACCAACCTAGATAGCATATTAAAAAGCAGAGACATTACTTTGCCAACAAAGGTCCGTCTAGTCAAGGCTATGGTTTTTCCAGTGGTCGTGTATGAATGTGAGAGTTGGACTGTGAAGAAAGCTGAGCTCCAAAGAATTGATGCTTTTGAACTGTGGTGTTGGAGAAGACTCTGGAGAGTCCCTTGGACTGTAAGGAGATCCAACCAGTCCATCCTAAAGGAGATCAGTCCTGGGTGTTCATTGGAAGACTGATGCTGAAGCTGAAACTCTAATACTTTGGCCACCTGATTCGAAGAGTTGACTCATTGGAAAAGACCCTGATGCTGGGAGGGACTGGGGGCAGGAGGAGAAGGAGACGACAGAGGATGAGATGGCTGGATGGCATCACCAACTCGATGGACATGAGTGTGGGTGGACTCCGGGAGTTGGTGATGGACAGGGAGGCCTGGCGTGCTGCGATTCATGGGGTTACAAAGAGTCAGACACGACTGAGCGACTTAACTGAACTGATCTCATAAGATCTATTGTGTAGATTAAATGAGATAATCCATGTAAATTATTTAGCATATTGCCTAACATGTTGCAAATGCTCAATAAATAGGAGTCATTTTTATTAAAAAAAAAAAAAGACTACAAAGAGCAGTGGAAATTAGGAAACTGAAAAGATAAGATCTTTGAAAATGACATTGAGTGCACAAGACACTTTTCCTCTATGACTGAATCTGATGTCCTTTGCACTGCAAGGACTCTTACTATAGTAACTATACAGCTCATCAAACATAACTTTAATTGACAGTACAAATAAAATTACAATTAGACAAATAAGATAATTAAACAATACAAAGGAAATGGCAAGCTTTTGCCTTGCAGGTTCTTTAAGAACTTTAAGAACCATTCTGAAGCACTATGCTCCTGCTCCTGTCACAACCACTTAAGACAAGAAATACTTGACCCTGGATGTCTCCCTTATATGACAGGAGACTGGCAGAACACGGTTCATACAGATTGGAGAATGATGCTAAAGTCCTTTCTGAGGGCCTGCCCAAGTGGGAAATCCATTCCTGAAAGTAGAAATTCCACTCTCAACTTTAAGAATTTCTTTGCTGGTCTACGTCGAAATATGTTAGTTTAGTGATAGTCTACAAACGAAAATTGGCCCATCAATTCTATTCTTATTGTCCAACCAAACATAAATCACACGAGCGTGTTACTCGTCTTCTTACTTACATGGAATTGACTTTCTCTTCAGGGCCTTGCACTTGGCCTGTCACAGTGCCCTTGCTGGTATTCTTCACCCAGCCAACCACTCCAATTTTCCTAGCCTCATCTTCAGTGTACTGGTTTCAGGAGAAAACAAGAGAGACAAAGTCCAGTGTCACACTTGATCCTAACTTTCAAAAAAGTATGATCACACAAAAAAGCTGATTAATTTTTTTCTAAAATATAGTCTATGCTAAAAATTATGTAGCTGACCTCTGGTAATACCTACATTTATAAGAACCTTCATTTAAATGATTTTTGTTTTGTTTTGCTAAATTCAGTAAAGACACTCAGTAAAGACATTCAGTAAAGACAAGCACGTTGTGAGAAAATAAACTGATGGTGGGAATTATTTCAGAAAGCATTATCCATGATTCGTTTGGAATCCATAAAACTCAGTTGCATTGCCCTCACAATCTCCTAATGCTAAGCTACACTGTCAATCTGGGTTCCAAACAATGATCACTCCAAGATACTCAGTCACTGAAGAAAAATATCTAGTTACAATCAATACAAAGTACTGAAAGAGAAGATTCTGACATTTTCTCTTGACTCTGTACTTGGCACAAATATTATAATTTTCTATGAGTAAATTTATTTCTCCAATCATTCTTTCTTAAAATTCCTTTTCCCAATTCCAAATTTAGTTACGCTACTGACACATGAAAACCCAGAAACATTTTAATTTTGAATTACTTTAACTACATCACAACAAAATTCCATGGAACCAGTCTACTAGCACTTTTTAGAAACATGCTTTTCTCCTAGTTGGAGGCCAGGGTGACCAAGAGCTGTGCACTCTGTGTGCCCAACTAAATGAAGCAATACAAACCAAGATGATTACAGCTAGGATTGCTTAAGGGCTGGTTCTGAAAATAAGTCTTCCCAGAGAATAATGAAAAAGGAAACAATCTGAATTCTAGGGGAGGGTCTATCTCAAAATACGGAGACTTGACTTATGGCAACCTGTTCAAACTCTCAGAGGTTAGGAACAGGGACCTAGCTAGTGATTCCCAGCTTAAACAGTAGGTGAAAATACATGCCACCTTTAACTTTTAGGAAAGGAGTACCAGATTTTAAAAACAGATAATCTTAAAATATTTTAAAACAAGTAGATATTTTAAAATAAATATTTAAAAGGCAACAAGGGGTTTTAACTTTAAAAACCTAGGGGCTTCCCTGGCGGCTCAGACGGTAGAGTCTCCAGTGGGAGACTCAGGTTCTACCCCTGGGTCGGGAAGATCCCCTGAAGGAGGGAATGGCTACCCACTCTAGTATTCTTGCCTGGAGAATTCCACGGACAAAGGAGCCTGGTGGGCTCACAAAGTGTAGAGTCACAAAGAGTTGGACACAACTGAGCAACTACCACTTTCTTTCACCTCGGAGTCACTTCCTTATTCAACATGGGCATTTCTCATTCTGCATTTCAAGATGTGTATCCTTGTTTGGAAAGATACTTCCATCCAGGACAAGTGGAAGATGCCACACTTTGTATTAAACATGTGTGTGTGTTTGCTCAGTCACTTCAGCATTAAGCATATATAACCAAAATGTTTAACTGGATCTCCCCAGAGAGGAACTTTTGAAATTCACAGAAATATTAATGGAAAACTAGGAAGGCTATAATGGACTGCTAGTCTGTAACTAGTCTTTTTTTAATAGACTGCTTTTAAAAGACAGTCTTCATAAAAATCTCAGCCAATAATTTGAAAGAAATACAAATATTTCTTCATTTGCTGTCAAGGACAAGATTAGAACTAAGTACATAGATAACTGCTCTGTCTCTGTAACTAGAAATAACAGTGGAGGGAGGGCAGAGATAGCAGAAAATAATAAAGAGATTGTACTGACTTACCATCCTGAAGCAAACACCTGTATGAAAGAAAGACGAAAAGAAATATTAGTTTGTCTACCTTTAAAAAACATATATTTCCTGACTTAGCTTTCTAGTTTATTAAACAGTAAGTAAATGAAATAAACAAAACCTTTAACATCTGAATGCCTTCAGAAAGTGCTTTTTTAAAAATTCTTTCCTTTTAAAACAAAAAGAGAAAAGGAAGACTATTTTGGAGAAAAAGAACAATGTTCTGAAACCAAAGTACAATGAAATGCCAAACTGCACATCATTCTATTAAAATGCTAAATAAAACAAAATAAATACTACAAGAAGAGCTGAGTATGCTGGCATAAAATTTACCCACCCTCAACTTTTAGAATGATTTCTTTAAAGGCAAGGACTAAATTCAAGTTTAAATGTAATAAAACATTTCTATTTTAATTCCACATTCTGGAAAAGACAAAACTACAGAGATAGGACACTGATCTGTGATTGCCAAGGGCTGGGAGTGAGGAGAAGAAGGGTGCCAGGAAGGAGCACGAGGGAACTTTTGGGGGTGATTGGACTATTTCATGTCTCAGATGTGCTGATGGTGCTTACATGACTTATGCATCTATGAAAATTCATTCAACTGTACACTAAAAAGGGTAAATATTACCGAATGTAAATTATACCTCAATTATTAAAAATTAGGAAAAATATTGGCAAATCACAGGGGAGAGATCAAATCAATTTCAGAGAGGTCAATTGCTTTTCCAAACAGCAACTGAGCCTGGTTAAAATGATACAGAAGATGACATCAGTGGCTTAGATAATTTTATATACTTTTGTAAGCAGATTTATAACAAGGAATATTATTTGTTTCCTGAGGGGAGTGTACTGTGGTACCAGATGAATATGAAGAAAAAGAGTAGTTGAGCAATAAAGACTGGGTAGTATCACAAATGAAATGTTTATGGGGCTATAAAAAAGATTTTAAAAGAAACCTACAAAATGTGGAAGAATGATGAGTGAGGAATACTGATTTGAAGGAGAATCAGAAAAGCAATCTATTATATAGATGGAGGGAAAGACACAAGTTAGTAGATATATTTAAAAGGAATGGGTAAAAAACCGAAGAGAAACTTCTGGTCAACCAGACCATGTAGAAGAGAGAAACAAAACAGGCAGAACTGTGGAGGAGCATGCAGTCATTGTATCCTAAGAGAGAGGGGATCCCAGAAGATGCTGACTGAGCAGAGTTGAAGGTTTGGGTCCAAGCATATCGTGCATATCCCTTTTGGGTTTCTCCACAGTGAACAGCCCCAAATGATGTTAGCACTAAGAAAAGAAAGCACATGCAACTAAAGCAAACAGAAACTGAAAACACAGTCCAGCTCTTTTCGACTCAGAGTGATCCAGGAACCAGAGGC
This sequence comes from Cervus canadensis, assembly GCF_019320065.1. Lineage (NCBI taxonomy): Eukaryota > Metazoa > Chordata > Mammalia > Artiodactyla > Cervidae > Cervus > Cervus canadensis. The sequence goes on along the minus strand of NC_057390.1, from coordinate 35,329,549 downwards.
AATAGCATCACCTGAAGGATTTTTAGAAAAATCACTTTCTCAGGCTCCTCCCCAGAACTAAAAAAACAGAAACTCTGCAGGTTGCATCCAGGAATCCAGTTTTAACATGCTCTCCAGGTAATTCCTCTGCCCACTACAGTTTAGAGGTTAGCTCTACCTTAAAGCAAGGTCTGGGAAAGGCCTGAAAAGGATTTATATTGCAGGTATGGAATCTTCAACTTCGCAGAGTACTGCAGATCTGATGCATTCCCCACTAATGTTGTTCAAATTTGTGTTGGTAATAAATCATATACCTGCATATCAATATTGCTTCAGCTACTTCACAATTCAGCAACACGACATGAAAGAAACTACAGACAAAGAAAAGGCAAGAAATCCCCATGCTGTACGCTAACTGGCCTTGGTGTTGGAGAGGAGCAGGCATAATCTACCACTCAGGTTGCTCCCTCGGCCCTTGACCTCTACTGCCAGAAACACAGGAGCTGCCAGAAAGGGAGTAACAACAAGCTGCCCATTCCCATCCCTACTCCATCCCACCCCGACTCCTGGTGAAGAGCGACATCCTTTCAACATTTATGAATCCCCAGCAGCCATTCCACCGTCTATCTGTAAACAGATGACAAAAAGGCCATGTTCTAAAGGTGACAGGGTTTGAGAAATTTTTCTAAGAGTTATCCAACACAGTGCAAGGTGAAGGAAATTACCTACTCTAGTCTGTTAATGAAATAGTTGTTTCACACAAATAATCTAAGAATTCGGCAACTCATAATAAGCACACTATTAGATATTCTGATTATTCACTTAACAACTATTCATTAATTGTCTAATTCTAAATGCATAGAATGAGATGAGTAAATAAGATAGCCCCTGGCATCTAGGAGCTTACAGTCTAGTGGGGAAGACAGACAAAATGGTAGTTAAAATGTAGAACACAACAGATACAAATTTTCAGTTATAAAATAATTAAGTACTAGAGATATAATATACAGCATAATAAATATAATTAACATATGAAAGTTGTTAAGAGAGTAAATCCTTAGAGCTCACACCACAAGGCAAAAAATCTTTTTCATTTAATTTTGCACCTATATGAGATGATGGATATTCACTACTAAGCTTACTATGATAATAATTTCATGGCGTATATGTCACATCATTACAATGTATACCTTAAACTTATATAGTTGTTGTTTAGTCTCTAAATCATGTCTGACTCTTTGCAGCTCCATGGACTGTAGCATGCCAGGCTCTTCTGTCCATGGGATTTCCCAGGTAAGAATACTGAAGTGGGTTGCCATTTCCTTCTCCAGGGGATCTTTCTGACCCAGGGATCAAACCTCTGTCTCCTGCATTGGCAGGCAGATTCTTTACCACTGAGCCACCTGGGAAGCCCCCAAAAAATGTATACAGTACTATCAATTATATTTCAATAAAAATGGGGGGAAATTTTTAATAAATAAAAAAAGAACAATTATGAGTTGTAAAATGCATAAATCAGGATGCAAGTGGGAGTTCAAATGACAACCCTTGGGTGATTTTAGAGAAGACTTATTGAAAATATACTTAGAATTGAGACTTGGATGATGAGTAAAATTTAGTATGATGAGAAAGGAATAACATTACAAATGGAAGAACACGTGCCAAGTCCCAAAATCAAGATCATGGGTTATTCAGATACCATACATGGTCAAATATTCAAAACCACGTCATTGCACTCATTTTACCAATTATTTCTAGCCTCAAATTTCGTTTAAGACTTGCTAAAAAAAAAAAGTTCTGTTTTGACTGTTTCTAGAAAAATGGATAATAATGTCTTTACAGCCTAGTCCTAGTCCTAGTTATCCTAATCTCTCTACTGACCCACAGCAATGGCCCCCTTCACTAGTCTCTTTACGTCTAGCTCTGCCCTCCTATAATCTAGTCTCCATAAAGCAGCCACAGTGGTTTTCTTTCCTTAAGTGAAATCACTTCTTCCATACCTTAAAACTCTCTGGTGGCTTCCCATTACACTCACATAAAATATACTCTGGTTACCACAGCCTCCAGGTCCCTGTCCCTTTCTAATCTCTGTCTCACCTCTTAGGACTCTCCTTTGCTCATTCCATTGCAGCCAAATTTTTCTTCTTTATGCCCCTCAAAATGCCAAGCATATTCCTGCCTCAGAGCCTTTGCATTTACTGTTCCCTCTGCCTGAAATGGTCTTCCCTCTGCTCTCCTCACAACTGGCTCCTTCTCATCATTCATGTCTCTGCACCAATGTCATCTCCACAGAGAAATATTCCCTAACCAAATTTCTCTAAAACAGCAGCGCACCCCTATATATTTCTGGGATACGCATAACACCAATTACTGTATGGTATTATTATGGATGTTTACTTTTTTAAATTTCCTGTCTACACTGTAAGTTATATTTGGGCCGAATTTTCTCTGTCTCATTAACCACTGTGTCCCCAACATCTAGACCAGACCTTTGCACATAGTTGTTAAATAAATGAAAACAACATAGTTGTTGAATGATAGAACAACCAGCTGATAAATATTTAAGTGAAATGTTTTATTGTCCTGTAATAATTTATTATTAACATTGCAAATATACATGCAACTATATTGATTAGAATTTAAATTTCACTTCAAAGTGATGATGATAAATTTACTGCACTTGATGCTGGAAAAATTATAAGAATTCTGTGTTGATTCTAGTATAACTTTACTACTTTATCTAAAGGATAATATAGAGTGTTTGGTGTATGTGTCTGTGTATTTATATACCATATACTATAAAGGATAGCAAAAAGTCACTAACTAATGCTTAAGTTGACAAATTAAGAAATAGTAATATGAGTATGTTGCTTATAAATAACGGCTTAATGACCATAAAAATTGAAAAAGAAATGTTTTAATTAGTTACCTCATAGAACTTAGAGGACTTGGGACTAAGAAACTAGAGTAGGATATGGTGACTGTATTTGTAACCATGAATGGTAAGGGCACACACACATTTATTAAACAAATCTTAACACAGTAGAACTAAAGGACTGTCTTTTACATTTAAGAGAATTAATTGTAGGCTAAGTTCATACTGCTTGACAAATTGAGTAGATAATACAAGTGTTCAGTTCAGTTCAGTCGCTCAGTCATGTCCGACTCTTTGCAACCCCATGAACTGCAGCACGCCAGGCCTCCCTGTCCATCACCAACTCCCGGAGTCCACCCAAACCCATGTCCATTGAGTTAGTGATGCCATCCAACCATCTCATCTTCTGTCATCCCCTTCTCCTCCTGCCCTCAATCTTTCCCAGCATCAGGGTCTTTTCAAATGAGTTAGCTCTTTGCATCAGGTGGCCAAAGTATTGGAGTTTCAGCTTTAACATCAGTCCTTCCAATGAACACCCAGGATGGATCTACCCATTGCTTTAAGTAGTGATTCAATTGAAAAAACATAAGACTGAAGTAAATCATATATGAATGATTCAATATGTACTTAACAGAAATTCAGGTTGTCTTGGTTATAAATGAAATGCTTCGAGACTGAGACCATGGAGATCAAAGGCTTTCTGAAATATGTCCTTTTGCATCAAGACTTGAAAAATAATACCAAATGTAATTACTATGCTGTTAAATGTAATTAATATATGAATATCTGTGGCAGACACCATTAGTTGCCTACACAAAATCCACTTTCCCCTTCTTTTCTAACAAAATTCTTATGTTACTTTGGGGCAGCAACATGCTCTTCTGCATCTCCCAATCTTCCTTCTAAGAGGGAGGGCCCATGAGATGTAAGTTGAGACATCAGCTGAAGCTTTCAAGAAAGCTCATTGACAGGGGCTGACTCAGCCAAGGGTCCATCTTTGTATCTTCTCCTCCTGACTATATGGTGAATGTAATGACTGGAGCTACAACAGCCATCTAGAAACCATAAGGGAAAGCCCAAAGAAATCGCAGAGACCTTGTCCGTGATATCCCTGAGGGATGGGGAAGGTGAGGAGTAGGGAATGAAGGGAACTGGGGGGCAGGAATCCTTTGGTGGGGGGTGATGGAAATGTTGTAAATTACATAGTGATAATAGAGGCAAGTGCTTCCCAGGTGACTCAGTGGTAATGAATCTGCCTGCCAAAGCAGGAGATGCAAGAGATGTGATTCAATCCCTGGGTTGGGAGGATCCCTTGGAGAGGGCATGGCAACCCACTCCAGTATTCTTGCCTGGAAAACTCTATGGACAGAGGAGCCTGGCAGGCTACAGACCATGGGATTGCCAAGAGTCAGACATGACCGAACTACTGAGCAAGCACCTGTGCTGTAGATTTTATAGCTAATTTCTGGAGGAGAAAGTTTCTTTGCCCTTGTAATAGTTCCTTTAATGAGGAGAAATATTCATTTGTGTGTCACTCCTGGCCACTCTTTACCTGTTCCTGACTCCTCGTTGAGGACATGCAGTCCAATAGGTAAGTTTGGAAGGAGAAGCATACATAGGCCAGGTGCTTCCTCCTTTTCTTTCTGGGAACTAGTTACTCAAAGGATCACCCCTTCTGTTCTGCCCATAGAGGAAGCCCTGTTGGTGTCTGGGGTGCTGTGTTCAATTCTGCAGTATAGATCATTATAAAGTTCACTTGCTGAAGACTGACACCACATCCCCAAAACTCTGCCTTACTCATTGTCCTGTGTGTGTGTGTGCGAGCTAAGTCATTTCAGTAGCGTCCAACTCTATGCAACCCTATGGACTGCAGCCCACCATGCTCCTCTGTCCATGGAACTCTCTGGGCAAGAATACTGGAGTGGACTTGTCAATAACTCACATAATGAATAGTGGTGGTGTTTATTGGGCCCCTCAACCACAACTCTTATTTTAAAGCCTTAGAAGGAATGTGAATCAAGAGGGGTCAGGACCTCCAGCCCATTAGCTTTCTGAAGCAGTGAACCATGCAGGAACTAACTGTTCAAAGCTCTATAATACACTTGGAATTTTCCCAGAGTCTTTCTGAAAATCCTGATCCCTAGTTTGAAGCATACTGTGTAACAGAGGGAGGTCCATATAGGAAAAAAGTGAATGTGGCCACAGATTTTCTGCAGTTGATCAGCACTGGCTGGAACTGAGCACTCTCAGGACTGGGCTTGTATTGGAGATGATGCTTCCATGAGCTTCCATGGCCTCTCTGCACTGCTTCCACCCTGCTTGCTAAAGAGAAGGGAAGCTGATGTGACACACGCAGGATTTTTACAGACACACTGCTCTAGAAACTGGGACAGACACCAGCCGCTTCGGTCATGAGGGACTCAGATACAATATGCCACTCAGTCCAGGCTCAATCAGCTGCAACTGGACCTTGCTTTGTGAAAAGATGTGTCAGGCAGGAACTCTGAGGTGAAGATTTGCAAAGCAAATCATACTTTAAATCCACAAAGAAGCATTAGTATTTAAAGAAACCATATGATGGATTTTAAACATCAGCGTCATTTCATGAAAAATCACATTTTCATATTAAACTGTACCCCCTTCATCCTGGGATTTGACTGCATGTGTCAATTTTGAATGCAGGAAGCCATCCAGTCATTACCTTACAAAGTAGCCCTTAATGACTTTAAATATTTTTAATTGTTAGAAAGGTCTTTCTTCTAAGGAATAAAATTCTGCCTCACCTCCACCTTTCACCATCCATCTAGGATCTGTCCCCTGGAGCTACACACCATGGCATCTTTCAAATAGTCTAAACAGCCATTATACTACTGTTTCTTCTCTAAGTCAACTATCCACAAGCACTTCAATTTAATTTGAGATACATGGGAGTCCATATCAGAAGCACAGCCTGTAGGGGATACAAAAACAAGCTAGCTTGACCTTTAAAATGCCATCCTTAAAAAAAAAAAAAATTAAATAAATAAATAAATAAATAAAATGCCATCCTTATTGTCTCGGAGAAGGAAATGGCAACCCACTCCAGTATCCTTGCCTGGAGAATCCCAGGGACAGAGGAGCCTGGTGGGCTGCAGTCATCGGGTCGCACAGAGTCGGACATGACTGAAGTGACTTAGCAGCAGCTTTATTGTCAAGTTAGAGACACAGATATGTGTATACAAATAAGTATAGTTGAAAAAAGAATGGATTTGGAGAAGCAAAAAGCAAGAAATAGAATAGAATTACAAATGAAATGCTATAGGGGAAAAAATGAGAAAGATAATCACATTTCTTGACTTTAGTGTATTAAAATTTTCAACCTCTAAAACCCATCTTTTCCACCTACCTATCTACATAGGAAAATCATGTACACCTGAATCATGTGGTTTCTAACCAAACTATTCAGTAATTCATCTCAATTTTCATTTTAAGAAATCTTAAAGAAAACTTATTGTTGTAGTCCAGTAAGGTACTCCCATTCTAATCTGAGTCAACACCATCAAAATGAACTGTTGAATTTCTAATGTACAGGTAAACTAACATATTGCCACAACCCACTTCTACAAGTGTTGTTAGTATTAATCTGAGCATTGGTAAAGCATCTATATACACTGGTTAATCAGTTCCTCTTTCAAAGTTACAGATTATATTATTCTCCATAACTAATTATGTATAGGAACATGATAAACCATGCCATAGATATGAATGCTTTAAAAACACAGGTCAGTCCCCCTACTTCCTCAATCCTAAAGCCCCCAACGCAGCAGAAGTTGATGGGAAAAAACATGGAGCTTCTTGAGAACGTGGAGAACGTGGAGATAAAGTAAAGGACAGAAAGGGAGGAGGAAAAAAAAGTAACTTAAGAGCGGACAAACACTGTCTCAGCCAGGTGATCAAGGTTAACATCAACAGTGGTAAGTCATGTTGATAGTGTGTACATCTATACAGTGCGAAGAGAGAAGCATTTTACCTCTGTGGTCTTCCTCCTGATAACCCACAACCTTGGTCTTATAACAAAAATACTAGACAAATCCCAGTTTGGGAGCATTCTACAAGGTACCTAGCTTCAAACCACTCCTCCAAACTGTCAAGGTCATGGAAAACAAGGCAAGTCTGAGAAACTATCACAGCAGAAAGAAACCTAAGAGGACAAAATGACTAAATGCAATGTAATAGCCTAGATGAATCCTGAATCCAAGAGGACTTGAGAAAACAGACTTTAGTTAAAAATAATGTATCAATGTTGGCTTACCAGTTCTGACAAAGGTACCATACAGTGGAAGACGTTTACCATGGGGGAAACTGGATTTGGAGTGTACAAGAATTCTCTGTAGTATCTTTCTAACTTTTCTATAATTCTAAAACTGCTCTAAAACAACAAAAAATTATTATTAAAAAAAAAAGGGGGAAGGGATAGAAGTGCAACAATGGAGAGCAGCTGCAGCCTGATGGAAGAAATGTCCACATACTGAAGTATGGGGAAGTCATGCTGGCTCATCCAAGAGTTAACTTGACTTCTATGCTAACTAAAACAGCCTATTTGTGGCTTATCAAACATACACTGTATATGTGCTTTAATTATTAAATAAAAGGGTGTATTACCAAGAAGTAAAGTATATTCATGTTAAAAATAAAGATTAAGGGACTTCCTTGTCCATCGAGTAGTTAAGACTCTGCGCTTCCACTGCAAGGGGCATGGGTTACATCCATGGTTGGGGAACTAAGATCCTGCATGCCACACAATGTGGCCAAAAAATAATAAATAAATAAATAAAATAATACAGATTAAATCCCTCTCTTACTGGGACACCAATGCTGGTGCTCCTTCGATGATAAGACTTTCTTCCCAGGTGCTAAGGTTAGTGACTCACTGTGTACATGCCAATCTATTTCTTTGAAATCTTGAAGGAATGAATCCCTAATTTGTTAGATGTTCTTTGCTTTGATAAGATATAAAACTGTGCTGGAAATCATGCTTCTCCAGAGCAGTTCCTCAGAATTATCTGAGGGACTATCTTCCAGGCTATAGTCCTTAGTTTAGCTGAAATAAAACTCTTTCCTATTCCTATTATAGATTGCTTATTGATTATTTCTGTCAACAAGGCTACAGCTCTATGTGTGGACTTTGCAGAAGGGTCTGAGAAATAAACAGACTATTTGTAATATTATTTCCATAAATAATTTTCCTGAGTTTCAAACAATCAACTTATAAACTATTTCTTGAAATGCAGTCTGTTTGCAAATTAGGGTATGTGTATTTGAGAACAAGGCAGAGTATATTTGACTCCTGGAACATTTTGACTACCATTTTGTCACCAAGGATGATTTAAACTCAAACATTCTAAATATAAATATTACAGCATACCTTTTTGGCTAGAAAGTATTTTCTGTCATAAGCTCCATCAAGCTAATTCAACTCATTGATCAATTTTCTATCAGGACAGGACAGTCATTTTCCATTTTTCCATATTAATTTTTATATAATTTAAGCAATTTTCATTAAGAATAGTTTCATTTAAATATTTTAATGACAATTTATCAATCTATATTTTGTTCACATTATATGTCCTTATATCTTCCTCCATGGTAAATTTACTTTCATAACCATTATTTCTAATAAGCCAGTATTCACTAAGATTTTTATTATCCTACACTTTTTAAAGATCTCTTTATTTTTCATTTTATATTATAAATTAATTTTTTTAAGTTTCATTATTTATTGTCAATAATTTCTACACTATTATTATGACTCAGGCAAAAAGCTAATGGTTTGTATTTATTTCTTAGGTAAGCCACTAGAACACTGTGAGCAGTTCTGTGAGACGCAGAGAGACACAGGCTGGGAACAGTGACTGAGCTGACTGCTTACTGACCAGGTCAAGTGTCCCTGGAGCCAAAATGACCATAAAAACATCCTTAGGGTCATCTGGAATGCTCTAGATGTCCAGGTCCAAATGTCCTACACCAGTTTATGTACATGCTCAGTGCGTAGGTTAGGAGGAAGGCAAAAAAAATATGGAAAGGGCACTGAGAGGAGGAGCAATAGGATATAGTGACTAAGAGCATGCGCTCTGGCTGCGGTTCAAACCCCACTGCCACCACTTAACTCCCTGTAACCTGGAAAAGTTATTTCACTGTGTCTTAATTTCTCTGTTAAATGAGGAAGCTGGTTGAGGTCATAGGGTTGAGGATTAAATGAGTACAGAGCTTGGCACACCCTAAATCCTCAGCAAATGTCAGTGTATATATGTGCAAATATGTGACTATGGGTTTGTCCCACATACTAGGCCTTGATAAGCCAAGAGTATGCATGTACTTTCACAACTTAGTGGCTGAAAAACAACTCTCTTCCATTTAATATACTGTAAACAACAGAGCTTATTGCCCTAAAGCTGATTTTTAAACCTGACTGTTTGTGTATGGGGCTTCCCAGGTGGCGCTAGTGGTAAAGAACCCACCTGCCAATGTAGGTGATTTAAGAGACTCAGGTTCAATCCCTGGATCAGGAAGATCCTCTGGAGAAGGGCATGGCAACCCACTCCAGTATTCTTGCCTGGAGAATCGAATGGACAGAGCAGCCTGGCAGCCAGTGGTCCGCAGGGCCACAAAGAGTCGGACACAAACGACTGAGCCCACGTGCAGTAGGATGCTCAGTACATGGGACACTCTCAGTAAATGTCACACACACGCGTGTGCACACACACACTCAACTACTCCCATGTCTGTCTAGTAAACAAAATACTTCGTCAAGTGACCTCTGTCACCATTTTCATATTTTATGTCATATTTTATGTGTTTCAATGGCTCTTTGTGTCCGTTTTCAATGTAGATTACCATGTCCCTGGGTATACCAAAGACATGGTAAGGCAGGAAGAGTACAAGGCATGAATAATTTTAAGTAATCAATTTCTTTATCCCATATATATTTTTCCCCCTAAAACTGACCTGTCTTGAGGAGACAACAGTAGTCTGTCTTTATTTTCTTTTCCTATGTCCCTTTCCAGTTACCATTTGAAATAAGGGCCTATTTCTTTACAAAAGACATACTTTCACCCATTCTTTAGCTTATTCAGGTACATTGCCCCAAGGTGCAAAAACCTCTAAGTATCAAAATACAAAGATAATTTAACCCTCTAATCAAGGTTTCATGAAACACCCCCAGCTTTCTCCTGAAGAAATAAATTTCCAAACAAATTTACCTTCTAAATAATGTTTATCATACTTTTAAATATATTTATATTATTTTCATCAAATGTATTCTGATAAGAGTCACAATAGTAACTTAAGCCAAAATAAAAAAAAAAGAAGAAGAATAGAGCTTTATGGTCAAAGGAAATTAAGAAAATATATTATAAATACATATATATGTACATACAAACTGCAGAAAAGTTCAGTAGGTCACCAATCAGAACCACTAAAGCATAACACTCAGGTAAAATTCTGTGGGGGAAATTGAATGGAAATCAAATTAAAACAGAAAATTCTGTTTGATGCAAAGTATGATGCAAACTTGGGTGCAATCTCAAAAATGGCAGAACAATCTCTGTTCTTTTCCAAGTCAAACCATCTAATATCACAGGAATCCAAGTCTATGCCCCAACCAGTAATGCTGAAAAAGCTGAAGTTGAACGGTTCTCTAAAGACCAACAAGACCTTCTAGAATTAACACCCCAAAAAAGATGTCTTTTTCATTATAGGGGACTGGAATACAAAAGTAGGAAGTCAAGAAACACCTGGAGGAACAGGCAAATTTGGCCTTGGAGTACAAAATGAAGCAGGGCAGAGGCTAATAGAGTTTTGCCAAGAGAATGCACTGGTCATAGCAAACAGCTTCTTCCAACAACACAAGAGACGACTCTACACACAGACATCACCAGATGGTCAATACCGAAATCAGATTGATTCTTTGCAGCCAAAGATGAAGAAGCTCTATACAGGCAGCAAAAACAAGACCAGGAGCTGACTGTGGCTTAGATCATGAACTCCTTATTGCCAAATTCAGACTTAAATTGAAGAAAATAGGGAAAACCACTAGACCATTCAGATATGACCTAAATCAAATCCCTTATGATTATACAGTGGAAGTGACAAATAGATTCAAGGAATTAGACCTGATAGACAGAGTAACTGAATAACTATGGACAGATGTTCACGACATTGTACAGGAGGCAGGGATCAAGACCATTTCCAAGAAAAAGAAATGCAGAAGGCAAAAATGGTTGTCTGAGGAGGCCCTACAAATAGCTGAGAAAAGAAGAGAAGCTAAAGGCAAAGGAGAACAGGAAAGATATACCCATCTGAAAGCAGAGTTCCAAAGAACAGCAAGGAGAGATAAGAAAGCCTTCCTCAGTGATCAATGCAAAGAAATAGAGGAAACAACTGAATGGGGAAAGACTAGAGATTTCTTCAAGAAAATTAGAGATGCCAAGGGAATATTTCATGCAACGATTAGCACAATAAAGGACAGAAATGGTATTGACCTAACAGAAGCAGAAGATATTAAGAAGAGGTTGCAAGAATACACAGAAGAACTGTACAAAAAAGATTTTCATGACCCAGTTAACCACGATGGTGTGACCACTCACCTAGAGCCAGACATCCTGGAATGCAAAGTAAAGTGGACCTTAGGAAGGAAGCATCACTATGAACAAAGTTAGTGGAGGTGATGGAATTTCAGTTGAGCTATTCCAAATCCTCAAAGACAACGCTGTGAAAGTACTGCACTCAATATGCCAGCAAATTTGGAAAACTCAGCAGTGGCCACAGGACTGGAAAAGGCCAGTTTGCATTCCAATCACAAGGAAAGGCAATGCCAAATAATGTTCAAACTACCGCACAATTGCACTCATGCAAGCAAAGTAATGCTCAAAATTCTCCAAGCCAGACTTCAACAGTATGTGAACTGTAAACTTCCAGATATTCAAGTTGGATTTAGAAAAGGCAGAGGAACCAGAGATCAAATTGCCAACATCCATTGGATCATCAAAAAAGCAGGAAAGTTCCAGAAAAACATCTACTTCTGCCTTATTGACTATGCCAAAGCCTTTGACTGTGTGGATCACAACAAAATGTGGAAAATTCTTAAAAGAGATGGGAATACCATCTCCTGAGAAATTTGTATGCAGGTCAAGAAGCAACAGTTAGAACTGGGCACAGTTAGAACTGGGGACAACAGACTGGTTCCAAATTGGGAAAGAAGTACATCAAGGCTGTATATTGTCACTCTGCTTATTTAACTTACATGCAGAGTACATCATGCAAAATGCTGGGCTGGATGAAGCACAAACTGGAATCAAGATTGCCGGGAGAAATATCAATAACCTCAGATATGCAGATGACACCACCCTTATGGCAGAGAGTGAAGAAGAACTAAAGAGCCTCTGGATGAAAGTGAAAAAGGAGAGTGAAAAAGTTGGCTTTAAACTCAACATTCAGAAAATGAAGATCATGGCATCCTGTCCCATTACTTCATGGCAAATGTACGGAAACAGTGAGAGACTTTATTTTGGGGGGCTCCAAAATCACTGCAGATGGTGACTGCAGCCATAAAATTAAAAGACACTTGCTCTTTGGAAGAAAAGCTATGACCAACCTACACAGCATAATAAAAAGCAGAGACATTACTTTGTCAACAAAGCTGGTCTAGTCAAAGCTATGGTTTTCCAGTAGTCATGTACGGATGTGAGAGTTGGACTATAAAGAAAGCTGAGCCTGGAAGAATACATGCTTTTGAACTGTGCTGTTGGAGAAGACTCTTGAGAGTCCCTTGGACTGCAAGGATATCCAGCCAGTCCATCCTAAAGGAAATCAGTCCTGAATATTCATTGGCAGGACTGATGCTGAAGCTGAAACTCCAATACTTTGGCCACCTGATGTAAAGAACTGACTCATTTGAAAAGACTCTGACGCTGGGAAGGACTGAAGGCAGGAGGAGAGGGGTATGACAGAGGATGAGATGGTTGGATGGCATCACCAGCTCTATGGACATGAGTTTGAGCATGCTCCAGGAGTTGGTGATAGACAGGGAAGTCTGGCAAGCTGCAGGCCATGGAGTCCTAAGAAGTCCAAAACCGCTCAGTGACTGAACTGAACACTTTCTGTTTTGAACCAATGATGGCAAATATTAAATCACCACCATATTTATATTCCACTGGATAAATTTCAGTGATTTTTAACATTTTAATTTAGAAATAATGGTAGTTACTATAAGCCAGACATTACATCCTTTGCAACGATTTAAACTTATGACGGAACAAAAAGAAGATAACAACTTAATAATTCCTTTAGGAGCTACACCGGCAAAAGTACTATCATCCTACAAAATGAAGCCTCCAACACCATCTAGGAGTCTATTCTGAAACAAGTCAACCACAGTAGTTTCAGTGGCAAGTAACGGGGATCACTAGTTCAAGGACCCTCCTCTTTTCCTCCCCCACTTCAGTTTGCCTTCTTGATGCGGTCCCCTTGCACCCCCTTAGGTGGCCCACTCCCAGCGCCCGGCTGTTCCTCCTTCTCCCAGCATTTCTCCTAAGGAGTCTCCGCTCTCCTCCCCCGCCACCCCAGCTCTCCTGCGCATGCTCCCTCGGTCTCCTTCCCGCCCGCTCTTGCTGTGTCATGGCCGGGCGGAAGTCCCAGCCACAACGGGGCAGGGGCTCCTAGAGATGGGCTGTGCTTGTCGCAGCTTTCTATTCTTCCTCCCCAACACCTCTTTGACCTCCCGCTGTAGGGCGGTCCCCTACCCTGCACTCTCCCGAACACTTCGTAGTCCACGGATTTGAGTGGCCGGGCGGTAGACATGGCGGCGGCGAGCCCTCTGCCGAGGAGCCGGAGCGGGGTTCGGGGCGCGGTGACTGCGGCGGCCGCGAGAGGGAGGGGGCACATGGGACCGCTTGGCGCACCCCGCGTCTGACACCGGCCCGGGACGCGACGCGCCGGGGTCACGCGTTGGGAGGTGGCAAATGAGACGGCGGGGAATGGGAGCGAGGGCAGCTCGGGATGCCTGGAAGGCAGAGGCCGCTGGGCCCGCGGCGGCCGGAGGGCTCCTTTCCCAGCCCCTCCCTCCTGGGGGAACCGGACTCGCTTCCCAGGAGGGATGCCCGCTCCGCGGCCCTGCGACTTAATGGACCGCGGCGCTCCTTCCTCTGTGTCTGTAAACAAAAGCCGGAGGCTTGGCCCAGACGTGGGTAGTTTGGTACCCTAAAATGATTGCTTCCGAAATGAAAGATCTGCTAGCCCAGTAATTCAGAGTACTTGGTTAGTAAATTTTTATTAAACGTTTAGGTAACTGCCACATCTAGGGAGTGATTTTGAGCCGTTCTTATGGTGGCAACAGCATCTGCTTCTCTATTAAGTCAGGAAGGCTTTGGGCCTGAATCCATATTCTAAATGGATTCTGATATATTCTAGGACAAGAAACTTTAAAAATCTAAACGCGTTAAACAAAAAAATCTTGTCTGCTGTTAACGGATAGAGCTTTTTTAAGGTCTTTGTTCAGCAACACCACCAGATGCCTAGAAGGTTAAAGCAGTATATACTTTAGAAAATTTTACTTCCTCGTGAGACTGTTATGTCTTAAAGCAACCCACCACTCCACAAAATGTGGATGCTGCTATTGATAATCTGCTGCCTTCTAGAATTACAAATCCTTTTGCTTTTGAGAATTTGCCTTTTCAACATATTTATTGGTTTCAATACTTTGAATCTGGCCACAGAGTTAAAACAATCTTTTGCAATCTGATTCAACATTATGTGCTAATTCTATTAGTACCCCAAATTATCTAAAACTTGGTTAGAACGTGGTTAAACCATTTTAAATATATTCTGGGGGTGCTAATCCAGGTAATTTTATGTAATGAAGATCATGGTTTATTGCAGAGTCCTCATAACTTATTCTTCCTCTTATCTCCCTTTCAGTTAATTCCATGCAGATCCTAGAATCAGTGTAGGTCTCGTGTCATTCTTTTCAGTAACATGAAATCTTCAACGTCTCTACAGTGCATTCCAAATAAAACCATCCCATTCAGTGGACATGAATTTGAGCAAACCCAGGAGAGAGTAAAGGACAGAGGAGCCTGGTGTTCTACAGTTCATGGGTTCGCAAAAAAGTCAGAGACGACTTAGCGACTGAACAACTTCAGCATCCACTAATCTCTTATTACCTGCTTCTACCCATCCTGTAAGTTTTATTGCTGTTTAGTCACTAAGTCATGTCGGACTCTTTTGCAACCACATGGACTGTAGTCCGCCAGTCTCCTTAGTCAATAGGATTTCCCAGGCAAGAATACTGGAGTGGGTTGCCATTTCCTTCTCCAGGGCAATCTTCCTGACTCAGGGATGGAACCCACCTCTACTGCCTTGCGGCTGATTCTTTAATCCTGCAGGTTATAGGTAGCCTATTTTAAGGACACTGGGATTACTCTGCTCTCTGAACACACCCTGAGTTTTGAAAAAACAAAAAACCTTTGCTCTTGGATCTACTTTATCTAGAATACCTACTCTAGTTCCCAAATCTTCCCCTAGCCTGTTCAGTGGCCTATGCAAGTACTTACCAGATTTCATCCTAATTATTTGCTATCTTGCACACTAGTACTGTACATTCTAAGAAGTCCTATTACTGATTTTGTCACTGACTGGAAAGGTGGACATTTTCCTTTTCTTAATCTTTGACTTTTCTCCATGTTTATCCCAAAGTACCCTTCCCTGCCAATTATTTCATAGCTGTATTGTAATTTTAGAAGTGCAGTGGGAACAACTGACATTTGCTTAGCTAAAAAATTGACTTTGTCTGCCAACAGCTGAACATTAGTAAACAGAAATTATGTACCATTTCAGCATGGATTGCCAATGATGTGTGATTCTAAGAATAAAAATTTTAAGCAAATGTTGCTAATGCTTAAGCTAACTTTAAACAATAAAACATTTGTGCATAATTAGAAAAAATTTTAAAAATAGAAGGAAAAAATCCATAACCCTAGCACAACTTTTATTATTTTTGTATAGTCTCTTATATTTGTGTTTTAAGTAGTTAAAATCATAGTATAAATTCAACTTTTATTCTTCCTTTTTCCATATTATAGTTTTTCCAATTAATATTTTAGTAATTTCATGATATTCTATTAAGTAGGCATAACCATCTACTAAGTGCCTGTTGTTATATACTCTGCCTCTTAATTTTTCACTACCTAAAAAATACTGTGAAGGAAATATTCCTGCACACTTTTCCCCCCATATTTAAAAATTATCTAGGGTAAAATTTAAAATACCAATTCAAAAGGTACAAGCATGTTTTATCCCTGATGCACATTACTAAATCATTTTTCAAAGGGCTGTACTAACTGAAACGTATCATTGCCAACACTGTGTAAGTATATGATTATTTGGCTTCTGATACAAACAAATGTAAGCAAGCTCTTCACATACATGATTAAATTAGGTAAAAAGTTTTCATTTTGCAACCTGAGTAATAGCTTTGGAGTAACTAGGCTTTGTGTTACTCCCAGTTCAATTGAAAACTTGGTCATAGCCTTCCCTTCTTGAGCCCTTTAGTTTGTGTGTGATGTAGGATCACGTTTAACATAATACATAGAAAAGGAAACTCTTGCTTGTGTGATACAGGTGTAAAAAATGAGCAGGTCCCAGAACCTGTGAAACAGGAACAGACAATACAGTCTCTGGGTCCAAATGACATCTGAACTGAGAAGGTGTCACCTGTAAATGACTATAATTTGTCAGAATAGTCAGTTGAGAGCGATTCCTAGAGTGATTTCTCAGAAATTTGGTATTGAGATATAACTGATGTCAGGGACGATGAAAATTACTTTATCCATGCAGACCCTATAATCAACATAGGTCTCATGTCATTCTTTTCAGTGACGTATGTCAAACGTCTCTACAGTGCATTCCAAATAAAACTAACTGACTCAATGGACATGAATTTGAGCAAACTCCTGGAGAGAGTGGAGGACAGAGGAGCCTGAAATGTTTTTGTAGTTTTCCAGTAGTTGTCATGTATGGATGTGAGAGTTGGACTATAAAGAAAGCTTAGCACCAAAGAATTGATGCTTTTGAACTATGGTGTTGGAGAAGACTCTTGAAAGTTCCTTGGACTGCAAGGAGATCTAACCAGTCCATCCTAAAGGAAATCAGTCCTAAATATTCATTGGCAGGACTGATGCTGAAGCTGAAACTCCAATACTTTGGCCACCTGATGTGAAGAACTGACTCATTTGAAAACACCCTCATGCTGGGAAAGATTGAAGGTGAGAGGAGAAGGAGATGACAGAGGATGAGATGACTGGATGGCATTATCGACTCAATGGACATGAATTGAGGCAGGTCAGGTAGTCTGGTATTCCCATCTCTTGAAGAATTTTCCAAAGTTTGTTGTGATCCACACAGTCAAAGGCTTTGGCATAGTCAATAAAGCAGAAGTAGATGTTTTTCTGGAACTCTCTTGCTTTTTCAATGATCCAACAGATGTTGGCAATTTGATTTCTCATTCCTCTGCCTTTTCTAAATCCAGCTTGATCATCTGGAAGTTCACTGTTCACATACTGTTTAAGCCAGGCTTGGAGAATTTTGAACATTACTTTGCTAGCGTGTGAGATGAGTGCAATTGTGTGGTAGTTTGAGCATTCTTTGGCATTGCCTTTCTTTGGGATTGGAATGAAAATTGACCTTTTCCAGTCCTGTGGCCACTGCTGAGTTTTCCAAATTTGCTGGCATATTGAGTGTAGCACTTTCACAGCATCATCTTTTAAGATTGGAAATAGCTCAATTGGAATTCCATCACCTCTACTAGCTTTGTTCGTAGTGATGCTTCCTAAGGCCCATTTGACCTCGCATTCCAGGATATCTGGCTCCAGGTGAATAATCACACCATCGTGATTATCTGGGTCATGAAGATCTTTTTGTATAGTTCTGTGTATTCCTGCCACCTCTTCTTAATATCTTCTGCTTCTGTTAGGTCCCTACCATTTCTGTCCTTTATTGTACCGATCCTTGCATGAAATGTTCCCTTGGTATCGCCAATTTTCTTGAAGAGTTCTCTAGTGTTTCTCATTCTATTGTTTTCCTCTATTTCTTTGCATTGACCACTGAGAAAGGCTTTCTTCTCTCTCATCGCTATTCTTTGGAACTCTGCATTCAGATAGGTATGTCTTTCCTTTTCTTCTTTGCCTTTCATTTCTCTTCTTTTCACAGCTATTTGTAAGGCCTCCTCAGACAGCCATTTTGACTTTTTGCATTTCTTTTTCTTGGGGATGGTCTTGCTCCCTGTCTCCTGTACAATATCATGAACCTCCATCCATAGTTCTTCAGGCACTCTATTTGTCAGATCTAATTCCTTGAATCTATTTGTCACTTCCACTGTATAATCATAAGGGATTTGATTTAGGTCATATCTGAATGGTCTAGTGGTTTTCCCTACTTTCTTCAATTTCAGTCTGAATTTGGCAATAAGGAGTTCATGATCTGAGCCACAGTCAGCTTCCGATCTTGTTTTTGCTGCCTGTATAGAGCTTCTTCATCTTTGGCTGCAAAGAATATAATCAATCTGATTTCAGTATTGACCATCTGGTGATGTCCATGTGTAAGTCTTCTCCTGTGTTGTAGGAAGAGGGTGTTTCCTATGACTAGTATGTTCTCTTGGCAAAACTCTATTAGCCTTTGCCCTGCTTCATTTTGTACTCCAAGGCCAAATTTGCCTGTTCCTCCAGGTATTTCTTGACTTCCTACTTTTGCGTTCCAGTCCCCTATAATGAAAAGGACATCTTTTTGGGGTGTTAGTACAAGATCTTGTAGGTCTTCATAGAACTATTCAACTTCAACTTCTTGAAGGATTGCCTCATGGCACCCATCTTTGCATGAAATGTTCCCTTGGTATCTCTAATTTTCTTGAAGATATCTCTGGTCTTTCCCATTCTATTGTTTTCATCTATTTCTTTGCATTGATCACTAAGGAAGGCTTTCTTATCTCTCCTTGTTATTCTTTGGAACTCTGCATTCAGATGGGTATATCTTTCCTTTTCTCCTTTGCCTTTAGCTTCTTTTCTCAGCTATTTGTAAGGCCTCCACAGGCAACTAAATGCCTTTTTGCATTTCTTTTTCTTGGTGATGTTCTTTATCACTTGATAGTTTTTATCATAGTCCAATTTGATATTCAAAACTCAGGAGTTCGTTTTGCCTTAAAGCTGCTTTCTGCTCCCAGGTTGGGACTGCTGATGCAGGGGTAGGAGACTCAAGCGTGGTTGATTCCTCCCCTCACCTTACTTCTTCCGAGATGAGAACTGGAGGGAACTGGGAGGAACAGGTAGGTGTTGATACTTGGGGCTCCCCACGATTGGTAAATATTGAAGACTGATTAATTCTTTTGCAGCTCCTTTCTGGTAGGGGGACTCTGGTAGAGCTTTTCTTCATGAGAAATTCCTGACTTTTGTTCCCTTAATAGACAGTGCCTGCACTTTAGTTGTTCACTCACACCCCTATCCTAGCTCTGTATTGAATGCTGTACCTCCATCCTCTTTTCTATGAGATAGACTAGCCCCCAGGTAGAAGAAGGCTGCATGGGAGGGATTTCTTTAAAAATAATCACAAGACCAGACCCTGCCTTCCCATCACATCTAATTATGAGGACTCATATTTCTGCCCTACTGTGAGAGTTGGACTATAAAGAAAGCTGAGTGCCGAAGAATTGATGCTTTTGAACGGTGGTGTTGGAGAAGACTCTTGAGAGTTCCTTGGACTGCAAGGAGATACAGTCAGTCCATCCTAAAGGAAATCAGTCCTGAATATTCATTGGAAGGTCTGATGTTGAAGCTGAAGCTCCAATACTTTGGCCTCTTGATGTGAAGAACTGACTCATTGAAAAAGACCCTGATGCTAGGAAAGATTGAAGGCAGGAGGGGAAGGGGATGACAGAGGATGAGATGGTTGGATGGCATCACCAACTCAATGAATATGAGCTTCAGTAAGCTCCAGGAGTTGGTGATGGACAGGAAGCCTGGCATGCTACTGTCCATAGGATCGTAAAGAGTTGGACACAACTGAGCAACTGAACTGAACTGATATCTCTGTCCTACTATTGATAGAAGTCACAATTTGCTGTGAATTCAACCATCTCTTTTTGCTTCACTTGGCAGGCATCATTCAGGTCATAGCCTGGCCTCTTTACTTTCTCTAAATCTGGCCAGCCCATTCTATCTTCAAGGAGTAAAGGCCAAGCTCTCAAGGTGGTTCTTTTAAAGACCCTCTCACTAGGCATACAGTGAAGGGAAAACACCCCATTTCTCTCTCCCATGGTGGGAGAGGGGCAAAGGGAAAAACCATAGCTTCCCTGAAACTTTTCTCAAAGAAATCCTCTTGAGCCTGAGAAGGGTGCTGGGCTCAGGACCTTAAAATCAGTTTTAAACACTCCTTTTGGACAACAGAGGTAGTTTGGCACCTCATAAAGTGGGTGTAACTATTGTTTTGTTTGAAGTCTCAGGTCTCAGGTAAAACTGAGACAAAAGTCCTTTTTTCAGATTAACCGAATTCAGTATAAACTTTGTTTGGATCTTCGTTTGAATTTGTAAGTTTAAGACATTTGTGAGACCACTGGGTGAAATTTGAGCACAAGCTGACTGTTAAATATTACAGAATTATTTTTAACTTTGTTGTGGGTATATGTTTTTTAATGGCCTTATCTGTTAGAGGTATGTAAGTGTTAGAAGTATCTATGAAACTATATTTGGGACTTGCTTTAAAACCCTCAGGGTTGGGGGTAGGATAGAGTAGATAGAATGAGCTTAGTATATTGATAATAGTTATTGAAATTGTGTCAGGGGTACATGGGGATTTATTATACTATTCTCTAATTTTCTTATATTTGAAATTTTTATGTAAAGTTTTAAAATAAAATTTAAAAGGTAAGGATCCATTTTCCTTCTGCAAAATATGTGACAAATAATCCTCAAAACTGTCAAGATCAAGAAAAACAAAGATGTCCTGAGAAACAATAACAGGAGCCTCAGGAGACATGATGACTCAATGTGTATTCTGGGTGGGGTTCTGGAACAGAAGAATGGATTTTAGGTAAAAACTGAGGAAATCTGAATAAAGGATTAACTTTAGTTAATAGTAAGGCATCAGTAACTATGACCAAAAAATGTACCACCCTAATGTATGACATTAATAATGGGAAATTGTGTGTAGGGTATTAGGGGAACTCTGTACTAGCTTCATAATACTTTTAGAAATTTACAACTGTCCTAAAATAAAAAGTTAACTCTTCAAAAGTTCATTTTGATATCTTGTTATATACATAATTAACATTTCAAAATGATTTCTGTCTGTAGTGCATGAACAGCATTATTGATTTAAAAATATTTTTAAGTATTTCAGTATATGGAACATGATTTAAATTTTTGATGAGTGTGTAAGTCATGCTCACACTAAGGATTAAACAGTTGATTTTCAAAGCATTAAAGCAGATCTTAACTGGATGTGTTAGTCATTCAGTCATGTCTTACTCTTTGTGACCCCATGGACTATAGCCCACCAGGCTCCTCTGTCCATGGAATTCTCCAGGCAAGAATACTAGAGTGGGTTGCCATTTCCTACTTCAGGGGATTTTCATGACCCAGGGATTAAACCCGTATCTCCCACACTGCAGGCAGATTCTTTATCAACTGAGCCACCAGGGAAGGCCTTCTTAACTGGATAAAGAAGCACAAATTGATATTTAAATATATAATCATACCTCAATTAATGAAAAGAATGTATTATAGAAACCATTCATTTCTAGAAGAAGTAGTTATATAAAATGCAAAACAACATATTGGAGAAGTGAGAAAACGATAGAAGAGTATCATTTTGCTTAGCACTGTGTGCTTTAGAAAACATGAAATATGCATCTAGAGGTCTCAAGTAATGGAAGGATAAAGTTAAGATTAGCTAAAGAGGGGACTAATCAGAGATACTGCTGCTTGGACACATTGCAAAGGCAACAAATAGCAAAGGCAAGTTTTAAACGGAATGTGCCCAGGCTCTGTGCTATAGTGCCAAAGACAAAGAAGAGAAGAAAGGAGAAGACACTAATTCAAAAAATTAGGCAACACAGACCCTTCCCCTCCTAATATCTCCCAGGCACAGACTTACAGACTTGAGCCAAACTCAGGTTTTCCTATGGAAGCAAGGAGCCTATCTGGGGAAGACATCCGTTAAGATTCCTCTTTAGAATGTGCGTGTATCCGAGGAAACTAGATCTGAAAGAGACACGTGCACCCGAGTGTTCATCGCAGCACTGTTTATAATTGCCAGGACATGGAAGCAACCTAGATGCCCATCAGCAGACAAATGGATAAGGAAGCTGTGGTACATATACACCATGGAATATTACTCAGCCATTAAAAAGAATTCATTTGAATCAGTTCTAATGAGATGGATGAAACTGGAGCCCATTATACAGAGTGAAGTAAGCCAGAAAGATAAAGACCAATACAGTATACTAACACATATATATGGGATTTAGAAAGATGGCAACGATAACCCTATATGTAAAACAGAAAAAGAGACACAGATGTACAGAACAGACTTTGGGACTCTGTGGGAGAAGGCGAGGGTGGGATGTTTCGAGAGAACAGCATCAAAACATGTATATTATCAAGGGTGAAACAGATCATCAGCCCAGGTTGGATGCATGGGACAAGTGCTCGGGCCTGGTGCACTGGGAAGACCCAGAGGGATCGGGTGGAGAGGGAGGTGGGAGGGGGGAACTGGATGGAGAACATATGTAAATCCATGGCTGATTCAGGTCAATGTATGACAAAAACCACTACAATATTGTAAAGTAATTAGCCTCCAACTAATAAAAATAAATGGAAAAAAAATGTGCGTGCGTGCACGCGCACACACACACGCACGCATGTACATTTCCCTTCAGACTCCTTCTTAGAGTACACACACACACACACACACACAAATGCACACACATAAGTGTATTCCCTGAGAGGCATAAATTACATTTACTCTCAGATCTGGTCTAGTGTGACATCAAGGCTTCTCCAGTGTTTAAAACAAATCATCTATTTCATGATGCTTTTGCTAGATCACAGGATATGTATACAGCATCCATCCCAATCTCTAGCTTGCTTTCCTATTCTCTAAAGTTGGACAGTTTAAAGTTACATCCTTGTAATTAGGGTACTTTCTGTGATAGAGGATCAGACCATGCTAGATATGGAGGCGGGCGTGAGCGAGACTGAGGCCCTCTGCTGCAGGTTTTGTGATAAGCACAATGGAGGAGTTTAGTTTTTCTGTCATTAACTGAGGTCACCATGACTGCAGCCTCTTGGCACTGAGGGTGCACGACATCCATTTGACTGGTTAGTATCACCTACCAAGTTCTGGAGTAGCAGTTTCTTGGGTATGGCAAAACATGGCAGCTTCCTGACGATGGCAGGAAAGACAGTTTTAGAGCCAGCAGCTTCTCAACTCAGTACATGGTTTCTGACTACAAAAGAATCATTTGCCCTACCCCAGTGGTCCAGTTCTGCTGGGGAGTAGATCCTAAACCATCAGACTCAAAAGTGGTTCTCAACCCTGGTTACACATTAGAATCACCAGGGGACCTTAGTAATTCTACACATGCCCTGAGGTTTTCATATCCAGGCGGGAAAGATCTCCTGGGGAAGGATATGGCAACCCACTCCAGTACTCTTGCCTGGAAAATTCCATGAACAGAGGAACCTGGTAGGCTACAATCCATGGGGTCACAGAGTCAGACATGACTGAGTGACTTTACTTCCTAAGGTTTTCATTCAATATGTCTGCCATGGGTTCCAGAATCTACATTCCTAAAAACAACCCAGATGCTTGGGACACAAAGCTAGGGTTGAGAACCACTGATTCAAAGATTCTTTCAGTAGTCCTCGCAACGACCCCATAAGCTACTTAATTGTTGTCTAGTCGCTAAGTTGTGTCTGACTCTTTTGTGACCCCATGGACTGTAGCCCATCAGCCTCCTCTGCCCAGGGGATTTTTCAGGCAAAAATACTGGAGTGGGTTGCCATTTCATCCTCCAGGTGATCTTCCTGACACAAGGGGCAAACCTGTCTTCTGCATCACAGGCAGATTCTTTACTCCTGAACCATCAGGGAAGCCCATACGCTATTTAATACCCAATATTAAATCTATTTCTGTTTTAACTGTCTAGAAGCATTATTTTTTTTCATAACTGAACTTTACCAAATGCAATGTATAGGGACAAAATCGTCACAATAGGAGTAGATCAAAGTTTAAGCAGAATGAAAGTTCAAATATACCATCCCTCTTCTGCTCAATAAAGAAGCATTAAAATTTTCAATGCTTACAAAGAGAAGAAATAAAGATTGTAAGCGAAAAAAAAAAAAAAAAGCCAAGAATGGTAATAAAGCCTAGAATTTTGAAAAAGAAATTGCTGTTGAAAGAATGGCATAAAGGCTAGGTAACTTATAGTCTATAAACTAGTTTCATCCCGCTTATTTATTTTTATTGTCTAGTTGCTTTGCACCTATACTGTTTTATTCTGAAAAAAATAATGAAATAATAACATTACAAAGAACACTTCCAATGCCCTGATTGGTTAAACTAACCATAATTTCTGGTCTGTTGCTGCCCCCTACCAACTATCCGAGGCAATGCAGGTCAGGTGGATATGATTACTATTCCAGTCTTCCAGGGGGTGCTGTTCAGTTCTGTTCAGTCATTCAGGTGTCCAACTCTTTGTGACCCCATGGACTGCGGCATGCCAGGCTTCCCTGTCCATCACCAACTCCTGGAGCTTACTCAAACTCATGTCCATCGAGTCAGTGATGCCATCCAGCCATCTCATCCTCTGTCGTTCCCTTCTCCTCCTGCCTTCAATCTTTCCCAGCATCAGGGTCTTTTTCAATGAGTCAGTTCTTCACATCAGGTGGCCAAAATATTGGAGTTTCAGCTTCAACATCAGTCCTTCCAATGAATATTCAGGACTGATTTCCTTTAGGATGGACTGGTTGGATCTGACTGCTGTCCAAGAGACTCACATGAGTCTTCTCCAACACCACAGTTCAAAAGCATCAATTCTTTGGTGCTCAGCTTTCTTTACAGTCCAACGTTCACATCCATACATGACTACTGGAAAAACCATAACTTTGACTAGGTGGACCTTTGTTGGCAAAATAACTTCTCTGCTTTTTAATATGCTGTCTAGGTTGGTCAGAACTTTTCTTCCAAGGAGCGAGCATCCTTTAATTTCATGACTGCAATCACCATCTGCAATGATTTTGGAGCCCAAAAATAAAGTCTCTCACTGTTTCCATTGTTTCCCCATCTATTTGCCATGGAGTGATGGGACCAGATGCCATGATCCTAGTTTTCTGAATGTTGAGTTTTAAGCCAACTTTTTCACTCTCCTCTTTCACTTTCATCAAGAGGCTCTTTAGTTCTTTGCTTTCTGCCTTAAGGGTGGTGTCATCTGCATATCTGAGGTTACTGATATTTCTCTCAGCAATCTTGATTCCAGCTTGTGCTTCATCCAGCCCAGCATTTCACATGATATACTCTGCATATAAGTTAAATAAGCAGGGTGACAATATACAGCCCTGATGTTCTCCTTTCCCAGTTTGGAACCAGTCTGTTGTTCCATGTCCAATTCTAACTGTTGCTTCTTGATCTGCATACAGATTTCTCAGGAGGCAGGTAAGATGGTCTAGCATTCCCATCTCTTGAAGAGATGGCGTGTTAACAGGAGATGGTACTAATAGGAGTGCTGTTAGTACCACCTAAGTTTTCTCTTATTTCAGTGTTGCACTTCTAGAATCATTTGAGGTGCGCACAAAATCCTTAAATAAGCATTTTAACTTTTGTTAGGGCTCTTCACTTAACAGTTCACTAATATGAAAGTACCTTGATCGGGTGGAGAGGGAGGTGGAAGGGGGGATCGGGATTGGGAATACATGTAAATCCATGGCTGATTCATATCAATGTATGACAAAACCCACTGGAAAAAAATAATAATAATAATAATAAAAAAAAAAAAGTACCTTGACTATGAATTACAATCAGATGTGAACAGTATGTGTGCATGTGCTAAGTCACTCTAGTGGTGTCTGACTTTTTGTGACTCTATGGACCGTAGCCCACAAGGCTCCTCTGTCCACAGGATTCTCTAGGCAAGAGTACTGGAGTGGGTTGACCTTTCCTCCTTCAGGGTATCTTCCCCACCCAGGGATCAAACCTGTGTCTCTTATTTCTTCTGCATTGGCAGGTGGGTTTTGTTTTTTTGTTTTTTGTTTTTTTTGTTTGTTTGTTTGTTTTACCACTAGTGCCACTCAGGAAGCCCCATGGCTGGAACAGGAAAAGCAAAAATTACAAGAAAGTTCATTCAGTAAATGCTGGGTGAACTCCTCCTTCATCCAGCCCAGTGTTATGGTTGACACTATATTCATCTACTGTATCCTTTAAAAATTAGCCTTGTTTAAAAATCACATGCTTTAGAGATATCTTCATAAATAAGATGGTGATTTTTTGCAATATAAAAAGTTTTCATCTAGAATTATTTACTTTTCATTGCCATTTATAAAACTTTATCTTAAAAAGGTTGATAATGATGATGAACATAGTAAAGTGTCAATAATTTAAAACATATTTTGCTCACCGAATATATGTGATTTCCTTTTGAATCAGTGAATAGTATACTAACTCACATTTGCATAGCTTTTTACATTGTTAAGATCTTTTTACATATCAACTCCAATCTGATGTTTACAGGATTCTGTGAGTGCCATCTCTATTTGAGAGGCAAGGCAATAGCCTCAGAACACTGAAGGGATTGCCCAAGATTACCCAGGAAGAGACTCTATCTAGAGTCTGACCTTCTGAGGTAAAATTCAGAGTTACTTCCACTATGCCACACTACTTTCAAGCAGTCTTTCCTTCACTCATTCAGTAAATCTCTCAAGAGCTTACTGTGTGCTATGTGTGGGTGCTGGGGAGGTGGTGGTCTCTAACTTAGAGATGAGGTTGCATGGAGCATGGAGAGATTGTCATGGAAATTCTCTGAGGAAGTGATACCTGAAGAGTGTCTAAGGAAAGAGCCAGGAAGAAAGTGGGAGAGTTTAATCCAGGCAGAGGGAATAGGATGGAGAATGCCTGAGCTTTCCAGGTAGGAAGAACTGAAAGAAGGTTAGCATGGCTGAAGCATTATGAAAAAGGGGGAACATGACCTTAAACAGGGCTGTCAGTTCAGGCAAGTAGAAACAATGTGTGCCAGGCTATGTAAGCCATGGTGAAGAGGCTCGTCTCTGTTCCAAGCACAGTGGGAAGCCAGGGAAACGTGCTTGGCTGTGTTCCATGCTGCAAGTCAGAAAACATCCCCAAGTGAGAAACATCACGGTAAACTGTTCAGCTCCCTTCAGTGCATTTCCATTCTTTCCCAAGATCTTGTCACATCAAGTCCTGGATGCTTTAGTTCCTTTCCCCTTCTTCAAATATCTGGATCTTTGGTTTGGTTTGGCTTTCATCCAGTTTTGGTAGTTGTCCTCAGCTGGTATTTGGTCTGATGCAAGCTCCCCTGAAACAAAAGCCTTCTCTCACTTTCTCTGAAGGCTACAGGCATACCTCAGAGGTAGTGTGGGCTCCAGGCTTCTGCAATAAGGTGGATAGCACAATAAAATGAGTCACACAAATTTTTTGGTTTGCCAGAGTATATCGAAATTATGTTGACATTCTATTAAGTATGCAATAGCATTATGTCGAAACAAATGCACATAATTTAATTTTTTTAAATGTGGAGGGGGAGAGGCCACGATGGTAGAACAGGAAGACCTGGAGTCACATCCTCCCACAGACTCAACAAATTAGCACAACTATCGGTGAGAAAGGCCTGAAGAAGAGCAGAAAATTTCTTCTACAGCTAAAGTTGTAAAGCAGGAACCATGGGACAGGTAGGAGGACATGGTTCAATGTCCATATCCATGGTTCCAAGTCCATGGTTTCATGTCCATAGAACCATGGAACAGCAGTCTAGTCAAGACCCATACAGTCAGGTAGGCAACCAGCATTTGAGAAGTGAGCTCTACATTTGATGTGGCTTTTGCCCTTAGGATGTTTACCAGGTCTCAGGCTGTGCAATGGTGAGACAGCAAGAAACCAAGAACTAAAGATGCACAGAGCTTTTAGAAATTTCCTGGTACTGGGTAGAGAAAAACTACAGTTTATTATTATAGTTTATCAAGGAAGAAGGGCCTTGATATTTCTCCAGCTTTCTGTGAACACTCCTCAAGACAAAGGGCAAATAAAAATAGACCAACTCTCACAAAGCCTGTAACAGCCTAAAATTATCTCGGTCCTGGAGAGCATCAATATGATCTTGCCCCACTCTAATTGCTGACAAAAAGAAGGTTTAATCCCTTTCGCGGAAGACAACATCAACCAGACCATAGAGAAACAGGGAGAGATAGATCCAGATAGATAGATACTGGAATTTAAAATAATATCAGTCTTGTTGAAAATTTGATTAACCATCAAGTTGAGAATAAAAGAGAATTTTATCCAAGCCAAACTGAGGATTATAACCCATGGGACAGACTCTCAGAAGTTCTGAGAACTATTTCATCTGTTAAAAGTGGAAGGCACAGTCATCCACATTTTTGAGACAAAGGATAGAACATCAAAATGGCGTACTGACATTTTACATAAAGTTCACCAAAGATATATAGTCCAGATAAATACAAACAAAGAGAGCAGAAAGCCACCTGACTCCCACAGACGTCGGGAAAAATACTAATCTGTTAAGAAATGACATTGCTAGTGTCCGAAGAAAGGGAAAATAAATTAATCTTTATGGTCGGGCAGGCACTCTCATCTTTGAGGAGGTCTGGTTAATGTGTAATTCAGATGCACATTGCACATTAGGGAGAGAGGGAGGAGGCCTACCCAGACAGAGAATTTTATGTTTAAACTTTCTTGTCCTGCCTTAAAATACAAATTTTATTTCACCACCAGAAAATAGGACCAAAAGACAGAAAAGTAAGAGAAAACTAGGCAATAAAAACAGACCCACAAGTAACCCAGATATAGCAGTTATCAGACATGGATTCTTTTTTAATTGGGAGTATGAGCTTACCTGATAGCTCAGTTGGTAAAGAATCTGCCTGCAATGCAGGACACCTTGGTTCGATTCCTGGGTCTGGAAGATCTGCTGGAGAAGGAATAGGCTACCCACTCCAGTATTCTGGCCTGGAGAATTCCATAGTCCATGGGGTCACAAAGAGTCGGACATGACTGAGCGATTTTCACTTCACTTATGAGAAAAGTATTATGGGATTACCAGCTACACGAAATGTTTATCTGAGATTGAAACTGTCATAAACTTATGTTGATGCCAGTCTCCTCAGTTGTGTGGTTCCCCAGCCCCCAACAATGCCATCCTACCCTTTGGACTTTCAATGTGCCTTAGCCCATGTCTAACAACATCTCTAGCCCTGTGCTTAAGAATTCTTTGTTCCAGAACTGTCAAAAGCCATCCTTACTGCTGGGCTCACAACAGGCCTACAGTGCTTCAAATAATGATTCTCAGGAAATGGTGAATAAAAGCCAAAGTAGGACAGTTCTGAAGTGTGTGTTTTGCACTGTTTCCCCATGGAAACTACTTAGGTAGCTGACTTAATAGTACATCCTTTACTGGATGTGTTCCCTCCCTTTACTTCCCATTTGTCAGCCAGTATAATCTATACTCCCCAAATTAACTCCTTTAACCCAAATCCTTGTTTCAGTGTCTGCTTCTGAGGGAGTCAAAACTTAAGCTTTCACATATACAGGTGCAGGCTCAGAGAAATATGTCTAGAGTTGGAGTTTCGCCAGGTAAGTACAACCGAGAGAGGGAGAGGGGAAAGGAGCATAATTATAAATTTAACAGAAACTTGGGGAAAAGAAGAAAAAAGTATAAGATCACCATTGGATATATCCAATTTTCATATCAACTCCCCCCATTTATAAAATGCCCTCTCTTCACCCCCATTGCCAATTTAGTTCATCTCAACATCTGTAGAATATCTAAATTTTTGAAAATAACATTCAAAAATACCTGAATAGTGAAAAATTCTTCCAGAGACAACTAGATAATATGTAAAGAATTGTGTGGTTTTGGAAGGGAATGCTTGAATTATTCACTGCGCCTCAGTTTGGCATGTTACATTGTGTATGCAAATTTTCTCTAAAGATCTCTGACTTTCAGAGCTCACATTTTGTGGAAGGCTTTATCAGCCCTTTTAATCAAGCTGCAGGTTATAATCACTTGGGGAACATTTTTTTACTACCTCCAGAGATTTTAATTTAATTAATGTGGGTTAGGCCAGACTTCAGCATTGTCTTTAAAACCCCTTAGGCAGTTCTAATATTTAGCCAGGGTTGTGAATCATAGATCTAAGGGATTGTGATAAATGATGTTTATGTAATACTTTTTCCTTTTCAAAGTGATTTTCGTAAAGTAAAGCATAATCAAACTAAAATAAGCCCAAAACAGTGGTCTGCACAGGAAACCAAAATGTTTATCTGGCTGGCCACTCAGGCCCCAGAATCTAACCACTTCAGAAATCTCTCTATGACAATACATGAAAAAGTTCTATACAAAGATGACAAAAGAACTTACGAAGCATGATTAAGCTCAACTTTTGTGATATCTATATTTCACTATTTGTTGTTGTTTAGTTGCTAAGTCATGCCTGACTTTTTTGCGATGCTGTGGACTGTAGCCCTCGAGGCTCCTCTGTCCATGGGATTTCCCAGGCAAAAATACTGGAGTGGGTTGCCATTTCCTTCTCCAACATTTCACTATACATTAATATAAAAACTGGGACTTCCCTGGTGGTCCAGTGATTAAGAATCCACCTTGCAATGCAGGGGACGCAGGTTTAATCCCTGGTCAAGGATGTAAGATCCCACATGCTACAGAGAAGCTAAGCCTATATGTTCCAGCGAAAGATCCCACATGATGCAACTAAGACTCAATGCAGTCAAATAAATTAACTGATTAATTTTTAAAATATATTAAAAAATAAAGATATGTGACCAACTACCAAAGGTACATAGTGGAGGAATCTGATAATAATTTCCAGTTCTCCCTCATTCAGGAATTTATGAAAACCCTTGGTCATTGTGATCAAAGGTATAGATTCTTATCCAGTCTTGATTCTGTTTTCCAAGACTCTGCTGATCTTCTTCATGCATCAAACTACTCTAGTCACAGATGCAGATGCATGAGGATGTATCTTCTGTCAGAATCCTAATTCTACTTGCAGAGAATTCTCAATCTGTATGTCTGGAACTGTTCAATGTTGATTTTAAGTGCCAAGTCTTTACCACCAATAGAAGCTGTCCCACAGTTACATCAGAAAAGACTGGCTGCCTGCTTTCTTGTTCAACCTGGGTCTCACTTTGGTCTGTTCAGCTTAACCCTATAGCCCTGGAGCTCTCTAACTTGCAGGCTCTGGCATCTGTGTTCTCTGTAGCTGAAAGCATTTCCTCTGCCTGCTGCATGTCCTGGCTGGCTCAGAAAAGGGGAGAGAGTTTATTCTGCTCTATTAGGCAAGAGGAATAACTTCAAGCTGTACTTCCTATTGGACACTTGCTATGGGATACCATTAAATATCCTCTGGCAGCACTGACTCAGAGCATTGTTCTCTAATATTTCGTATCCACTATCTGGAGATCTATACTTTGAAATAAGTTAGTGCTATTTGATAGTCATACAATGTTAGAGGTAAAGGAAGAAAAGTTATTGCTCATTTTGCAGATGAGGAAACTGGGCAACAGAAGCTAAATCAGAGTAAGACACAGAACTGTCTGGTGCGAGAATTAGGATTAATAACAAACACAGCAAATTTCATGGATTCAAATGCAATTTTAAATTGTTTTCCTGTGTAAAAAGGTACATAACAGGGACTTCTGTGGTGCTCCGGGGGTTGAGAATCCACCTGCCAATGCAGGGGCCGAAGGTTCAGTCTCTGGTCCAGGAAGACCCCACGTGCTTCGGAGCAACTGAGCAGCTCCTGAGCCACAACTACCGAGCCCCTGCTCCAGAGCCCCTGCTCCACAGTAAGAGCAGCTTCCACAAGAAGCCCGCACACCAGAGGAAGCCTGTGCGCAGCAACAAAGACCCTGAGCAGCCAAACAGAAAATACATAATTTAAAAAAAAGGTACATACCAGAATTAAGAAACAAATGATGAACTGGGGGAAATAGTCACAGCATGTAAAACTGAGAAGGTTTAACATCAGTATGTCAGGAATTCTTGCAAATCAATAAGATAAAAGCGCTTCCCTCACAGCAAAACAGACAGAAAGCTCATTAAAAAACAAAAAACAAATACAAATGGCCAACAAATATATGAGCTGATGTTTATTAGCGAATACAAATTTAAAGCAATGATTGGTGGATATTTTTCACTTTTTAGTCTATGCAGTATTCCTTCTCCCCTTCCACTATTTTTTTTTTTTTTTGGCTTCTTTTGTTTTTCATGTATATTTTATTTTTTAAAACCTTTCTGTTTTGTATTGAGGTATAGCTGATTAACAGTGCTGTGATCCTTCTCCCCTCTTTTTTATACAAAACACCTTTGTCCCAGATTCCAACTCTGTGGTTCTGGGAGGGCTGATGATACCTATAATAGACATCTGCTCCTTTTGTTGGTGCATCATTCAGCCCCTCTCCCCTGCTGTTTCTGTTTTACAAACCCTTCGCCTCCCCTGTGAGTCCTTCTGGTTTTGTTGCTGGAGCTAACATCTCCCTCCATCTTTGTGCCTGGGTGGTACCTGACCCAGTCCTAACTAATCAGATTTTCTCATCCTCCCTGCCACCATGATTGGCTTAGGGATAATGAAATATCCAAGTCAGATCAACCAAAGTCTTCCTTTGAACCTTTGCTGCAAACATCAAAAATGAGGCACAGTTGGTCATCAGTAACTGAGTTTGACACCCAAGGATTCAACCAACTGAATTAAATATATTTGGGGAAAAAAATTCCATGATGTTCCAAAAAGCGAAACTTAAATTTCCTGCATGCAGACAACTATTTACATAGCATTTACACTGTAATAGAAACCGTATGTAATCTAGAGATGATTTACTCTTTAAACTGGGAGAGGGGAGTTTAAACATAAAATTGTATGCCAGTACTACACCATTTTATATAAGGGACTTGAGCATCCTCAATTTTGTAATCTGCAGAGAGTCTTGGAACTAATTCTCCTTGGATACCAAGGGATAACTGTATACCCTCTTTGAGACTCATGAGACTTCTGAGTCATCTAAGTCTGGAGCTGCCAGGAACCATTTTGTCAACAGGCAGAGAAAGTTTACTGAGAATAAAGCCCAAAAAAACAGTGCAATGAAAGGTAACCAATAAGTCCTGATGGCATTGTATGAGCCCCTGGATCTCGTTGTTCCTGAAAGCAATTCTAGACTTTTCAGTTACATGAGCCAACATATTCACATGTTTTGCTTTAGTCAACTTAAGTTAGATTTTCATCAAGGAGATCAAATAAGTTCTGCTTATTGTAAAACTAAATAAAAAAGAACAAAGATTTCTCTTTCCTCCAGACCTCTTGGACTGAAATGATGTAAGCAGCTGCCTGCAACTATGTCTCCCTCCTTAGAAAAAGCCGTATTCAGTAGAAAACCAATGAGGATAGCTCATTCTCAGACATCAGTTGGGTTCCTGAATCAAGTCAACCCTGAGGTCAACGTCCTGATGAATGATGTTCTTTAATCTCATATTTAGCTTAAGCCAGCTTGTATAAATTCTCCATCACTGTAGCCAAGAGTCCTAACACAATGATATCTTACTTGTATTTGTCCTAAAAAAGAGAGATATCCATTTCCCTAAAATCAAAAATAACAATAACCAATATTATTGATGATGTGCCAAAATAGGGATTCTCATGCACTGCTAGTGTTTGAACACAAACATTTTGTACAGTAATTTAACTATAGATCTGGGAAGCCTTAAAAATTACACATCACTGGAGGAAGGAGAAAGGGATAACTAGGTATAAACTAAGGTATTTTTAGGGCAGTAGAACTATTCTCTATGATGCTCTAATGGCGAAAATATGACATCACACATTTGTTAAAACCCATAGATCTGTACAATATAGAGAGTGATGACGCTGATAAAAACTGTGGGTTTCAGTTAATAATAATGTATCAATATTCTTTCATTTATTATAACCACAAAGGTACCACACCAGTGTTAAGACAGTAATAGGAGAAGCTGTGTGGGTGCAGAGATGAGTATGGGAGCTCTCTATACTTCCTTTTCTACAGATGTCAAACTGCTCTAAGAAATAGCCTATCAATTTAAAAATGAAAGAAGAAAGAGAAAAGGAAAGGAAGGAAGGAAAAGAAGGAATGTACATGGTTTATCCAGCAGTTCTGCAATTATCAATTTCTCCCAAGGGAAAAAAACAGGCAAGGATGCAAAGAATATAAATAAAACAATTGTCATGTAAATGTTGTTTGTTATAGTAAAAAACTGGAACTGGAATCTTTTCAAATATTGATCAGTTTCCACAAAATGCTAAATAAATAATTCATATGTAGTCTAAGAGAATGAGGGTATTGATCAGAGCTTTTTACCGAGGTCCAGGGATGAACTTCAGGGGTGCAAATGCTGGCTTTCTCATGGAGACATCTGTAGGTTCTTTGGATGCCCTGAGGGGCCCTCTGATCACACAGCTCCCTGACATGGTAACACTCATGGGACAACCAGTGGGACTCTGGACCTCGCCCTGGCAGGTCACCCTCTTTGGGAAATTCCTTTCAAGAAGGCTTGAGTCCAAATACCTTGCACTCCTTAAAAACCCTCAAGAGCCTCCTAGGACCTACAAAGTCCACACTTGCTGGCATGGTATTCAATGGAATTCAAGGTCTTCTATTATAGGGTTTGAATTGCTCATTCCAGCCTCACTTCTCACTCAAAGAGAATTATTTTTTAAAGACTAGGTACTTTCCTCTATCACTGTTCAAAAACATAGTCCCTTATGAATCACATGGTGATGGAATGATCAATTCAAATGACAGTTTCAATTATCATTCCTGGCATGGACCAAATAAATATAAAGCAAGTTAAAACGTGGCATGATTTTACCCAACAGGTGAAGCGATAAAAATTTTAATGTGACACTAAAGACATTCTCCTTTGTCTAAAACAGGGGTTATAACATTTACCTCATAAAGAAGAAATCAATGTAAAACAGATAGCCAGTGAGAATTTGCCATATGACTCAGGGAACTCAAACTGGGGCTCAGTAACAACGTAGAGGGGTGGGATGGAGAGGGAAGTGGGAGGGATGTTCAAGTGGGAGGGGACATGGGTAAACCTATGGCTGCTTCATGTTGATGTTTGGTAGAAACCAATGCAATACTATAAAGCAATTATCCTTCAATTAAAAATAAAAAATTTTTAAAATTCAATATTAAAAAAAAGAAAGAGAAAAAAAAATGAGGAAACCAAAGGGTAACTGTTGGTTCTACAGTGAACTAAATCTGATAAGCCACAATAACATAAATGTTCATATATTATTTTTTTACAATTTTAGAATAAACACAAACAAATCACAGAAAACTAAAGTATTACACTTGAAAAACTTAAAACTAAATTTGCAACTGACAGAGGTTGAGAAGTGAAAAGGAAGAAGAGCAGATAATGGGGAACATCTGAGCACAACTGTCCTCAACAGGAGATGCTCTCTTGGTTGAAGGAACAGCAGATACAGGCTCAAGGATATTACCTGGGGCTTCCCTAGTGGTCCAGGGGTTAAGAATCTGCCTGCCAGTGCAGAGGACATGGGGTCGACTAAGCCTGAGTGCCACAACTACTGAGTCCAAGTTCTAGAGCCCTCACGTCACAACTACTGAAGCCCAAGGGCCCTAGAGTCTGTGCTCCGCAACAAGAGAAGCCACCACAACGAGAAGGCCCTGCTCACCGCAGCTAGAGACGAGCAGCAGGGAAGACCCAATACAGCCAATAAATAAATAAACAATTTTTAAAAAGGATATTGTCTGAAATCTAAGTGTTGACTGGTGGAGGAAGAAGAGATTAGTGATAAAATTAAGTTGGGAGGAGGGAAGTGGCAGAGGAGGAGGCAGGGAAAGTGAACTAATTCACGCCCTATATAGTCATGACAGCTATATCAAGAAACAACACACTTAGAGAGATCAAGGTAATCACAAAAAGAACTAAAAACAGAAACTGCTAAAAGTAGCTACCTCTGGAGAACAAGTTAAAAGGACATCACAAGGAAGCAATCAGTCAGGTCCAGAATATGGGACATTCTACTAGACGACTGACCTAGATTCTCTGATAAATCAATGGTGTAGGGGGAAAGTGAGTAAATCACAGGAGACAAAACAATTGAGTTCAATGTGGAGACTTCATTTGGGATCCTTATTCTTACAGTTTTGAAACAGAAAAGTTTGATTATTAGCTGGATATAAAATAATGATAGAAGAAACTGCTAATAATGGCATGTAGGTTAGATTTTAAAATATCTTTTGTAGTTAGAAGCATAGTGAAGTATTTCAGGTAAAAATAACATGATGTCTGGGATTTGCTTAAAAGGATAGAGAGAAACAAGATTGGCCAAAGGTGATAGTTGTAACTGCTGGGTTCACAGGGTTCACTGTACCATTGTTTCTGTCTTTATCTATGGTTGGAATTTTCAAAAATAATAGACTCTTTAATTAAAAAAAAAAAAAGCAGGTGCCTCTGGGGTGTGGGATAGAGCTTGGGGAGCAGTGGTGCTGATAAGATTGTTTTATATTTTTTATTTATTCAATGAATGTTTATTGAGTCCCTATAATGTGTGAGGCACAGTTTAGGCACTTTGGGGGATATAAACAGAACAGATCAAAATTTCTCTTTTAGCGGAGCTCACATCCCAGTCATGGGAAAGAGACAATAGTTCATAGACATAAAAAATTAGTTTGATATGGTAAGAAGTAGATTAGTGAGTGGTATGAGAAAAGAATAAAACAGGGTAAGAAGGATCAGGGGTGGGCCAGGGTTGCAGTTTTAAATAACAGGATCAGGGAGATCTCACTGAAAAATACAATATTTGAACAGACTTGGAAAAGGTGAAAGTGATTACAAATCCTTCTGAATTGTGGTTGTTTAATTATACCTATGGATTACTTTGATAAAAATAATTGAAAAAAGATCACTTTTAAAAATAAAATAAAATCTCCCTCCTTTTCATTCCTCTATCTTTACCTATCAGAATTCTCCTTTATTCTTCAGGTTAGCTTCAAGTGATCAGCTTTAACATCTTCTTCTTTAACATTTAGCTTCTTCATCCACACCTAGAATTAACTGCTGTTTTGTATTTTCTTATACATCACTAGTAACTCTAATATGTATTTTATTCTCGCATGAGTCTTCATAGCTTTACTAAATGGTTTTCTATTTCATTATTTCATTCATATAATAATCTTGAGTGGTTTTAATTTCAATATTATTATTATTTCCACTTATCAGATGAGAAAGTTAGAGCTCTGAAAGAACAATGACCTACATCAGATTAGCCAGACACATAGATGGTGTCTGAAGTCTAAATCACAGTCTCCAAATGCAAATGTTACGCCACTACCTCTCCATAGTTAGTGGTTTCTAACAGTCTTTTTCTTGTTAAAATTGGATTTGAATCAAATACTCCTAGCAAATGATATTAAATCAGGTAGTTCAGAAAATCTTGGGAGGAAAAGCAAGCCTCTCACCTCATCAATCCCCAGTCAATTTACAAGAGCAATACTTTTTCATCATTTTCATTTTTACCTCCTTTGGTGGTCATCTGTGTAACTCTAGAGAATACATTTACATCTCCATGTATCGACCATTATCATCTTTAGATATTCTCAGCTGGCTGTCTCCTATAAAGGGGGAGGACTTAGCCATCTGAACAGTTTTCATGTCTTGGGTTAGGTTCCCCAGGATGCTGACTCTGAGACAGAGGCTCTGGGGACAACCCCAGAGGAGTGAAAGCAGCAGGACTGAGCTGCGAGAGGAGCTGACCTGCTGAGCAGAAGCCTGAGCCCGTCCCAGGAGCTGTGTGGCTGGGAAAGTCCTTCATAGCTGTCATGAATTGAGACAAGCGGGCTGGGCCTCTGTATCCTGTCACTGACCATCAACCAGTCATTAGTTTAAAGTTGGAGAACATCACATTAGACAAGACACCTCTCCTCAGCTGAGACCCAATTCCATAAAAAGGACTCAGAGGTAAGCTGGCAGCAGCCAATACTTCTATAACCAGTGTAGAATGAGTGTCTCAGCCCTGGTGTGAGAATGTGAGTAGACACCCACTACATGGCTTGGATCCACTTACTTCTTACAGCAAACTCACCCCATTTGAAATTTAGTTCAGTTCAGTCGTTCAGTCGTGTTCACCTGTTTGCGACCCCATGCACTGCAGCATGCCAGGCTTCCCTGTCCATCACCAACTCCCAGAGCTTACTCAAACTCATGTCCGTAGAGTCGGTGATGCCATCCAACCATCTCATCCTCTGTCATCCCCTTCTCCTCCTGCCTTCAGTCTTCCCAACATCAGGGTCTTTTCAAATGAGTCAGTCCTTCGTATCGGGTGGCCAACGTATTGGAGTTTCAGCTTCAGCATCAGTCCTTCCAATGAATATTCAGGACTGATTTCCTTTAGGATGGACTGGTTGGATCTCCTTGTAGTCCAAGGGACTCTCAAGACTCTTCTCCAACACCACAGTTCAAAAGCATCAATTCTTCCACGCTCAGCTTTCTTGATAGTCTAACTCTCACATCCATACATGACTACTGGAAACACCATAGCTTTGACTAGATGGACCTTTGTTGGCAAAGTAATGTCTCTGCTTTTTAATATGCTATCTAGGTTGGTCATAAGTTTTCTTCCGAGGAACAAGCGTCCTTTAATTTCATGGCTAGAGTCCCTCTGCAGTGATTTTGGGGCCACAAAAAAATAGTCTCTCACTGTTTCCATTGTTTCCCCATCTATTTGCTATGATGTGATGGGACCAGATGCCACGATCTTCATTTTCTGAATGTAGAGTTTGAAGCCAACTTTTTCACTCTCCTCTTTCACTTTCATCAAGAGGCTCTTTAGTTCTTCGCTTTCTGCCATAAGGGTGGTGTCATCCGCATATCTGAGGTTATTGTTATTTCTCCTGGCAATCTTGATTCCAGCTTGTGCTTCATCCAGCCCAGCATTTCACATGATGTACTCTGCATATAAGTTAAATAAGCAGGGTGACAATATACAGCCTTGACGTACATTTGGATTTAATCCACCCCAATTTCTGTTTGGTTCCTTTGTTTGGAGAACCTTACAGGCATGTTGGTGAGCCAAATTACAGCCCTTGCCTCTGCACATGCTCTCAAAACCACATCTGAGACTCACTACTTCCCTCCTCTACTACCAATTTCAGATTCCCTTCTCTCAGCTAGCATATCTGCTGGTCTAGGTGGCTCAGCTGGGGTGGGGATGGGGAACCCTAACCTCCATTCCTGAGGAGTCTGAGTCTATGGTCAGCAAGCCTCCTCAGGTTAGGTTGTCTACATTGTCCACTTACCATCAAAACTGGGTGTGTGAGAAAGGAGAGAGGCTCTGCTGGATAAGCTGGATGCCAAACATATTCTTCCCCTCCACCATGAAGCTGAAATTTCATCCTCTTCTGATGATTGGCATCCATTATTCCTGCTGGGATGTGGCTCCTTTCCCTAGGCTTCTCTCCTTCACATCTCACATACTTGCATGTACCTCTAAGACAGCTCTAACCCACTATTCCTCAGCACAGCAAGTTCAACATCTTTACAACTAAAGTGATTTTCTTCTTCATTCATAAACATGTTCTTTGTCCTTCCATCAAGCTCCTATGCTGGAACCAGGTTCATTTTGGGTTCTCTGCCTCCTTCATCTTGTAAATATACCAAGTTCTGTAAATTCTCCCCCTAAATAGCTTCTAAATTCACTCTTATTCTCCGTACCGCCCCCCACCCCCGCACCCCTGCAATAGTTGCTTTCCTTGCTCAGGGGCTCATCCTTTCTCACCTGGACTATTACAAAATCCCCCAACTGTTCTTCCTTTCTCCAGTTTCCCCCATAGTCCTCCCACCCACATTATACCACATCTTTTAGAAAGTATGCCATTTCACTGATTAAAACCCTTCTAATGTTTAGGCTCTTCACAGCTGGCCCCTTCTTCACTCACCTCCCCTCCACTCCCCTCTGCACCTACTTGTT
Source organism: Cervus canadensis (assembly GCF_019320065.1). Taxonomy (NCBI): domain Eukaryota; kingdom Metazoa; phylum Chordata; class Mammalia; order Artiodactyla; family Cervidae; genus Cervus; species Cervus canadensis. Next base: position 35,289,379 of record NC_057390.1, on the reverse strand, counting down.
GTTTGTAGCTGACCCAAAGTGACAGGCTCCCTTCATGTGTGTGTGCCAAGTTGCTTCAGTCACGTCCAACTCTTTGTGACCCCATGGACTGTACCCCACCAGGTTCCTCTGTCCATGGGATTCTCCAGGCAAGAATACTAGATGGGTTACCATGCCTTCTCCAGGGGATCTTCCCAACCCAGGGATCAAGTCTGCATCTCCTGTGTCTCCTGCATTAATAGGCAGGTTCTTTCCTATTTTGCCACCTGAAAAGCCCAGCTCCCTTCATGTGCCTCATGTCTTTGCCTGTTCTTCCTCTTGGCCCACAGGTCTCCTGATGGACTCTACTTCTCTTTGGAGATTCATTTCATTCCATCTCTGACCCTTCCTGATAGGTAGAATGGGCTGCTTCTAGCCTCATGGGCACACTGCAGTTCTTCCATACCTTTATTAAGACTCTTATCACATTATGTTCACTTATTTGCCTTACATACATAGTTGACCAAAATATATTTTTCTAATTGAAATGGTTTTTTACCATTCAGTTGTGAGTCCAGTGCATTGTATTACGTTCACAGTTCCTAGAAACAGTAGATGATCAAAAGATGTCAAATGAATGAATGAAATATACAAATGTTCTTCAGGGCATGATGCACCGGTCTCACCATCAGCAGCTGAGCAGATACTTCGCATCATTTCCCAGTACTGTTAACTGGATGTGTGCTGACTGACTGTGGGGCCTGACCTCAAGAGGACTGCCAAGATTTTCTGCTCATAGCCTAAGAATGCAAAATTCTATATGTTCTCCCTGGACAATGACTCAATGGCTGTGAATCTGTTTTAGGGAAGGGATGCAAAAATGGGAACAAACTAAAGCAGGCAGATTGAAGTTAACACTGGAGAAATAATCACCGAGTTGATGAGGGCTTACTCATCTACTACTTACTTATCCAAAGTCTAGAACCATGACTGAAACATGGTAGGCATTCAATAAATGTTTGTTGAACAACTAGAGAAAGATGAGAAAGGAAGAACAAATGATGCCCTTGGAAGTGATACAGAAGCTGTAGAAAGCTGTCAGGATGGAGAGAGATGAAGTCAGATTTTAAACCATTAAATGTAAGCTGTTTACACTTAAGTTTTAATCTGGATATATCCTAAAGGTAGAAAAAGAAAGACAAACTAAGAGATCCAGAATTGGAAATGTATCTATTTAAACCAAGGCCATGAAATGTGCGCCCAGGGAGACTTAAATGAAAAAGATATTATACAGAAAGAGGCAACCATTTCCTGTACTTTTTAATCTCTTCTGTTATTTACCTTCATGATCCTAAATAATATATTTACACTGCTATTCTGTTGACTTTTTTATATTTTAGAAATTATATATTGACTTCCCACTACCATGGAGGATAAAGATACTGCTTTCTTTCTGTGTCCCCCCACACTGAAATATACATTCTTTCCCCCATCCTCCAATATAGTTCTATTACAAATGTACTAAATCAATATTTGGTGTTTGCTTTATTTGTTCATTCATCCAGTAAACATGATTTTGAATTACTTTGACAATTTTAATCAGGGTATATGATAACATTTGTATTTTCAATAATTCCAGATAGCCTCTTCTGGGTGCTGCCTTTTGAAAAACATTAGTACAATTTGTCTGCCTATTTTAAAATATAAGGTCAATTTTTAATCAATAAACAACCTACATCAGTGCTCGTTATGTCCAAGGCAATATTAGGGAGACCAAGATATCTAAAACAGAATCTTTACTAAAATATGTGTCTTAAAATGTGTACAAGCGTGATTTCTAAAGTCAGACTTTCCCATAGATTAATATTATTTTTAAATGCCTCATTTTCACTGAAGAGTCCCAGTGGCTCCCAGAACTCTTACTGGCCATTCCTCCCTGTACTTTACATAATGTAATGTGTACAAGGCCTGCTTTTGAGAGAATAATTGTCTCCAGATTTCCATTGAATAGCAATAGAATTTCTTAGAAAATATTACTGTGTGATTGTTTTAAATTGCTCTCCTAGTTGCATAATGGTGCCTATAGCATAATGTTCAATAAGTATCCTGATAAGTTTGAAAAATCTTATACTAAAAAGTCTTTAATAAACTACTGTACTTTGAAGCTGAAAAAAACAATATAATACACAGTGTTTCTAAACTTATTTGATCACAAAATCTTTGTTTAAAAAATAGGATTATAGTTTAGGAAACAGTGATTTCGTCCACTCCCTTGACGCAGTCTCCACTTGATTCAAATGTCAGGCAAATGTGCACGCATGTGTGTGTGCACCCCCCAACACACACACACACACACACGCACACACACTACCTGTCTCCCCTAGTAGAAACTACTAGGATGGCACTTCCTGCTTTGGGGTGTAACAAGTGGCTCTTTGAAACCAAGAGGTTTCAAAGCCACCAGGATTATGTTCTCAGGCCAAAGTTATAATTAATGGTGTGGCAAAATATAAAAAAGATAACTATATTAACTGCTAAGCACTTTATGTCTTTAGATAATTCTTTGTGCTTAAAACCACCTCCCACATCCACCAGTGAGACCAGTGAGCCAATGGAACAGCCATCCCAGACTCTCCCTCTGCTATCTGAAGTCCTGTCCATAGCTGACTCTCTTGTTCCTTTTCTTTCCAGTTTTTAGAGGGGTAATGCCTGAACTAACGCCTAGATCACCAGATGCCTGGTGTAAAGGCCTTTATGAGTGTCAGTCTTCCATTTCTGAAGAATATATAGAAGTAGTGCAAAGAAACTTCTAGTCACCAGAAGTCAGGGATTACATATTCTTTTCATAATTTTTTTCACAACATTCATTTTGAAAATTTTCAACCCGTCCAAAAAATGCAAAGAGTTATACAATTAATACCCATATAGTCTTCACTAAGATCAAATCATCGTTAACTTTTGCTGCATTTGCCTGTCTCTCCCATGCCCCTCACTTTTCTCTATCTCTTTTTTTCCCCTCTCTCCATTTATGTTTTTGTTGAAAGTTTGCTGCACATATCAAAATATTTCACTTCCAAATATTCTACATGCCTCATCTAAGAATAAAAACATTCACCTACGTAATCATAATACTGCTGCTGCTGCTGCTAAGTCATTTCAGTCCTGTCTGACACTGTGCGAACTCATAGATGGCAGCCCCCAGGCTCTGCCATCGCTGGGATTCTCCAGGCAAGAACACTGGAGTGGGTTGCCTACTCTCGCATCTAAGAAAACTGACATAAATTTAACAGCGTCATCTGACATACAGTCTATATTTAAATTTGCTCAATGAGGGATTCTCTAAATATCGCCCTTAAGGGTACATAGATGGCAGAAAGAGGGCAGTAAAAGGCAAGCAACTGACTGTGTAGCGAAGTTCCTGGCAGCTGGAGCCCATTTTTGCTGACTCTTGTAGTATTCCTTTCCTAGGGAAATTTAATTAGTATGATGAAATGGTTAGGAGTAATTAAACCTCTCACTTAAATGATTGTGACTGTTACTTGTACTTTCAGCAAATCCATAAGAAAAAAGTCAACTCTGCATGATTTATAACATAAGAGCTAAACCAAGTACTAAGATTTGGATCTAATCCTTGGATAGTCCTAAAATAGATATATTCTCCAGGCTTTTAAGGATGCTGGCATATAAACCATTCTTGTATTTTTTGCAGTAGGAGAATTTAATTCACCAGGTGTACCTTTCACCTAGAAAGTGGAATTTGCTTTTTGTTTTTTAAGGTATTTTTGCCCAGGATCTAGGAGGCTGTTTGAGCATGTTCTGTCCAGATTGGGGCTCTATAATTGCCAGCAGGATCATGGAGCCTCATGCCAGCTTATTCACAGCAGGCCAGACTCTCCTAATATGCTTGTATTGAAAGTCATTCTCCATGATATGTGTCTGGTTCTTTTCACCCTCCTAGATTGATTACACATTCTTTCCTACCACTCTGTTTACTACTGGCCCTCTCCACCAGTGTCTGTTCTCTATAAACTTAGGACTTTGATTTCTTTTAAAAGTAACAACTCATTGGGACTTGTCTCCTTGAACACTTCAGGTTAACTGTGGGATTTAAAACCTTTACAGGTGACAAATAAGTGTAACTGAACAAAGAAAGACAGGTGTGCTGCCTTAAGAGCTTCACGTATAATGGGAAAGGAAGATAATGCGTCAGTCTCATATGGGTTTCATTTGCTGTGGTCTCTATCGGGGAAGTTAGTGTATTTATTGATTAGTCCTCAAAAGAGACATCATTCACAAACTGACCCTTGGCTTGTGGCAGGAGACTAACATTTGTGTTAGTTTCAATAACCATATGAACAAATTCTGTTGCTGGGAAGTCACAAGCAAGTGTTGCCTTGACAACACAGCATGCAAGTCTCTAGTTCCCTCCATAATTTCCCTGTGAAGATGATGATTCCTTATTAGTCCTACCTATGAAGTTATTGCCGAAAGATTCTTTACCATCTGAGCCACCACAGAAGCACTACGTCTTGCCTACAAGATGAGAAATGTTAACCTATAACTAATTTGTTGGAGGTTTGTCAGTACCTGAGAATTTCATCAAGATTCAGGTTGCAAACTACACAAAGCAGACTTAGACATGAAAGGCCATAATAATGTAGAACATTAGGTTTAAAACTTGATTATTGGGGGCAAAGCATCTTATTTTATTAAAAAAGCATTTTTGCTATAAAAGAAGGATATATGTGTCATGGAGGCTAAACAATATGTTACTAAACAACTGAAGGATTACTGGAGAAATAAAAAATGAAAATAAAAAATACCTAGAGACAAATGAAAATGCAGAATGATGATCTAAAACCTAAAGCAGTTCTAAGAGGGAAGTTTACAAGAAATCCCTGGGCAATCCAGTGCTAAGAACTCCACACTTTCACTGCTGAGGACCCAGACAGAATCCCTGGTTGGGGAACTAAGATCCCACAAGCCACGTAGCAAGGCCAGAAAAAAAATTTTTTTAAGAGGGAAGTTTATGGCGATATGAGTTTACCTCAGGAAACAAGAAAAATCTCAAATAAACAACCTAACCTTACACCTAAAGAGAAAAAAGCAAAGCCCAAAGTTAATAGAAGGAAAGAAATTATAAAGATCGGAGCAGACGTAAATGAAACAGAGACTTAAAAACAAGAAGATCAATGAAACTAGTCGTTGCTTCTTTGAAAAGATAAACAAAATTGATAATCCTCTAGCCAGACTCATGAAAAACAGAGAGGGCCAAATCAATAAAATCAGAAATAAAAATGGAGAACTTCCAATTGACACCACAAAAATACAAAGGACTACTATGATCCTTTGTATTTTTGTGGTGTCAATTGGAAGTTCTCCATTTCTGATTTTATTGATTTGGCCCTCTCCGTTTTTCATGAGTCTGGCTAGAGGATTATCAATTTTGTTTATCTTTGCTCGGGCCAGGTGCACTGGGAGGACCCAGGGGAATCGGGTGGAGGGGGAGGTGGGAGGGGGGATCGGGATGGGGAATACATGTAACTCCACGGCTGATTCATGTCAATGTATGACAAAACCCACTGCAATGTTTCGAAGTAATTAACCTCCAACTAATAAAAATAATTGAAAAAAAAAAAAAAGAGAGACTACTATGAGCCACTATATGCTGATAAAATGGACAACCAAGAAGAAATGGACAAATTCTTTTTTTTTTTTTTTGGACAAATTCTAAAAAAGAAATAAAAAGATAAAGTTTCCTAAGACTGAATCAGGAATAAATAGAAAATACAAATACACAAATTATCAGTAGTAAAATTGAATCAGTAATTTAAAAATTTCCAACAAACAAAAGTCTAGGACCAGATGACTTCAGAGATGAATTCTATCAAACATTTAGAGAAGAGTTAATATCTATTCTTCTCAAACTATTCCAAAAGTTTCAGAGGAAGGAACACTTCCAAACTTATTCTATGGGGCCACCATCACCCTGATACCAAAGCCAGACAAAGATCACAAAAAAAAAAAACTACAGCCCAATATCACTGATGAATATAGATATAAAAATCCTCAACAAAATACTAGTAAATTGACTCCAACAAAGTACTATAAGGGTCAAACACCATGATCAGATGGGATTTATTCCAGGGATGCAAGGATTTTTCAGTATCTGCAAATCAATCAAGGAGACACACCACATTAACAAATTGAAGAACAAAACCATATGATCACCTCAGTAAATGTAGAAAAAGCTTTTTATAAAAATTAAACATCCATTTATGATAAAAACTTTATGGAAAAATGGATATATAGAAAACATACCTCAACACAGAGGCATAGGAAAAAGCAGAGACATTACTTTGCCGACAAAGGTCTGTATAGTCAAAGCTATGGTTTTTCCAGTAGGCATGTATGGATGTGAGAGTTGGACCATAAAGAAAGCTGAGCGCAGAAGAATTGATGCTTTTGAACTGTGGTGTTGGAGAAGACTCTTTAGAGTCCCCTGGACTGCAAGGAGATCAAACCAGTCAATTCTAAAGGAATTCAGACCTGACTATTCACTGGAAGGACTGACGCTGAGGCTGAAACTTCAATTCTTTGGCCACCTGATGCAAAGAACTGACTCACTGGAAAAGACCCTGATGCTAGGAAAGATTGAAGGCAGGAGGAGAAGGGGACGACAGAGGATGGTTGGATGACATCACCGACTAGATGGACATGAGTTTGAGCTAGCTCCAGGATTTGGTGATGGACAGGGAAGCCTGGCGTGTGCAGGCCACAGGCTCACAAACAGTCGGACATGACTGAGCAACTGAACTGAACTGAACATCAACATGATAAAGCCCATTTATGACAAACCCACAGCTAACATCATACTTAACAGTGAAAAGCTGAAAGCATTTCCTCTAAGATCTGGAACAAGACAAGAATGACCAGTCTCACCACTTTTATTCAACATATTTCTGGAAGTCCTCATCATGGCAATTAAAGAACAGTAAATAAATGAAATCCAAACTGGAAAAGAAGAAACAAAAGTGTCATTGTTTGTAGATGACATGATGGTTTAGAACATAGAAAAGTCCTAAAGATGCTACTAGAAAATTACTAGAGCTCATCAATGAATTCAGTGAAGTTGCTAGATACAAAATTAATACACAGTAATCTCTTGCATTTCTATACACTAACAATGCAAGATTAGAAAGAGAAATGAAAGAAACAATTCCATTTACCATCACATCTAAAGAATAAAATACCTAGGATTAAACCTACCTAAGGAGGGAAAAGACCTATACTCCAAAAACTATAAGACATTGATGAAAGAAAGAAACTGAAGACAACACAACCAGATGGAAAGATATACCATGTTCTTGGATTGGATGAATCAATATTGTTAAAGTGACCATACTATCCAAGGCAATCTACAGGTTCAATGCAATCTCTGTCAAATTACCAATGGCATTTTCCACAGAACCAGAATGAATTTTTTTTTAATTTGTATAGAAACACAAAGACCCAAAGTAGCCAAAACAATCTTGAGAAAGAAGAACAGAGCTGGAGGAATTACATGCCCTGACTTCACACTACACTACAAAGCTATAGTAACCAAAGTGTATGGTACCAGCACAGAAACATACACATAAATGGGTAGAATAGGATAGAAAGCCTAGAAATAAACGCACGCACTGGTAGTCAATTCATCTATGACAAAGGAGGCAAGAATATACAATGGAGAAAAGACAGTCTCGTCAACAAATTAGAAAGCTGTCTGTAAAAGAATGAAATTAGAAATTCTCTAAGATAACACACAAAAATGGATTAAAGAACTAAATGTAAGACCAGATATGACAAAACCCCTAGAGGAAAACGTAGGCAGAACACTCCCTGACATAAATTATAATGGTATTTTTTTGGAGAAATGGAAATAAAAGCAAAAATAAACACATGGAAGCTAATTAAACTTAAAAGCTTTTATACAGCAAAGGAAACCATAAACAAAACAAAAAGAAAACCTATGCAGTAGGAGAAAATATTTGCGAACAATGCTACCAAGAGATTAACTTCCAAAATATATAAACAGCTCATATAGCTCAACATAAAAAAACAAACAACTCAATCAAAAAATGGGCAGAAGATCTAAATAGATTTTTTTCCAAATAAGATATGCAGATGGCCAACAAGGATATTACAATATGCTCAATATCACTAATTATTAGAGAAATTTAAATCAAAACTACAATGAGGTGTCACCTCACACCAGTTAAAATGGTCATTATTAAAAAGTCTACAAATAATAAATGCTAGAGAGGGTATGGAGGAAAGAGAACCCTCCTACATTGTTGGTGGGAATGTAAATTGGTACAGCCACTATTGAGAATAGTATGAAGGTTCCTTAAAAACTAAAAGTAGAGTTATCATATGATCCTGCCATCTTACTCTTGAGCTCCAGAGAAAACCTAATTTGAAAGGATACGTGTATCCCAGTGTTCACGGCAGCACTGTTTACAATAGCCAAGACATGGAAGCAACCTAAATGCCAACAACATTGAATATTATGAATATTACGAATATTACTTAGCCATAAAAAAGAGTAAAGTGATGCCATTTGTAGCAATATGAATGGACTTAGAGAGTATCATACCAACTGAAGTATGATATTACTTATATATGGAAGCTAAAAAATGTATACAAATCAACTTATTCCCAAAACAGAAAGAAGACTTACATACATAGAAAACAAGCTGATGGTTACTAAAGGGAATAGCAGGGGCAGGAAGATATAAATAAGGAGTTTGGGATTAATACATACATACCACTATATACAAAACAGATAAGCAACAAGGACCTACTATATAGTATGGGGAACTATACTCAATATCTTGTAATAATTTATAATGAAAACAAATCTGAAAAAGAGTATATATATATGTGTATATATATTTATAACTGAATCATTTTGCTATACACCTGAAACCAACACAACATTGTAAATGAACTATACTTCAATTTTTAAAATGGTTTAAAAAAAAGAAGCATATATGTATGCAAATTATGTATTCTGACTGAAAACTGATTTATATTTTCAAGTTTGGCTCCATCATTAGAGATCCTTTAACTTCATATGCCTCCACCTAGTTACTGGAATACACCTGCTGGGTTGGGGGTAGGGCTCTGGGAGAACAGCTTCAGACGGCAGCAGTGTAGAGCTCAAGTACCAGAAGGGGTTTGTGAGGCCCATACGGTGCCAGTCCAAGACGCAAGTAGACTTGGAAACTGCTTGTGCCTTGGAGCGTGTGCTCTCTTACGGCTCTTGGAAATGAGACTGCCCTATGAAGAAGCCCAAGCCGCTTCCTGGAAGGTGAGAGACCCGTGTGCTAATCATTCTGCTGTCTCTGCTGATAGCAGCACAGATAAGTCATTCTACATTGTGCAGTGACCACTCAACCCAGCATTGATCAACGAACAACTGAGCCGACTCACAAAAGAGGAACCATCTCGCTGACCAGACCATCAGAGACATGAAAGCGTGAGCAGATAGCTAGTCAAGACAGAAACTCTCTCCTGTCAGGTATATATTTGACAATGCAGCATATGTCATTTAAAAGGCACCAGGCTTTTTTGGGTTTTGTTTTTGATGGGAATCATTTGAGATAGAATTTATCAGAATCCCTGTGCTTATAGCACAAAAGCAGAGAAGTACTATAAGTAAGAGTGAGGGAAGCCACATATATGCAGGCCCCCCCAGGATTCTGGTATCAATGAAAATAAGATAAAATTAATAATCTGCCACTACAAACAGGACACTGAAGACAATTGGAAATTACATGTGGTCAATTCAAAGTGTACTAGGTTTACAGTTTTGAGATTTACAATTTAAGAGTATTGTTGCTCAAGAAAACTTGAAACATCCTGAAATCTTATAAATCATGTATGAAATGTTATAGAGTATTTCCCAAACTTGACAAACATGTACTATTTGCATGTCATTAAAAATATGGTGCAGGGAGTTCCCTGGTGACCTGGTGGCTAGGATTCTGGGCTTTCACTGCTGTGGCCCGGATTTAATCCCTGGTCAGGGAACTAAGATCCTGCAAGTTACACAGCATGGCCAAAAATAAGTGTGTGTGTGTGTGTGTATAATATAAAACTGAAATAAACTTTTTTAAGTTATTGAAAGAAAACAAAACAAATTTTGATCAACACTGGGTTCTAAGATTACAAAATCTTTCTAATGCTATTATCATATGAAGAGCACATTATCTTATGAAAAGGATATCAAAGAAAGTGGATCCCAAAAAGTAGGTAAAAAAAGTTCCATAGAGATGTATCAGACAGATAATAAAATAAAAGTATTGTTCTTTTAGGTTTGGGAATATTTGTGACATTTGTCAGCTTTTAAATTTGTGATTGGTATGATTTCTTTTCTCATTCTAATCAAATATTTACATTTTCACCTGATTCTGCATTATGATCTTGTATTCTTTTTTCTTAAAGAGAACAAAACTATATAAGCTTCAAGCCACTCCAAACTTAGACCTGGATCTGCTTCTGGACAGGATGTAAAGATAATTTGATGGGAATCACTTGACATAGACTCAACAATGTCATTAAGGATTTTCTTTCTTTTTATCCCTCTGCTTTGACATCTATGATGTCAATATCATCTTAATGCTTGCTTCCCTCATGGTGACAAAATGGCTGCAAGAGTGCCAACCTTCCATCTGTATTCTACTCTATTCAGGAGAGTGACAGCTGCCTTTCCATTGTTCTCTCAGAATGAGAAACTTGAAACAGAAACCCCTGTCTATTAGCTTGATTGATTACCTGCAGGTTCCTGAATCCAGTTGGCTTAGGTTGGGATTACTTGAATAACTCACTGTAGTAAGGTGGATGGAATTACTGCAATGGGGTTAGCCTCCTCTCAAAACTTTTAGCTGGTACACAGTGAAAGTGAAAATGATTCTGAGGAGATGCCCACATAGATGTCCAGTGGAGAGAAGACATGAGAAGGGTAAAATGGCTATTTATTTATTCAGCAACCATCTCCCTGGAACATACTATTGACTCAATTCTATGTCAAGTGTCAGATATATGGAAGATAATGATAAATAAGAAACAGATGCTTCCTGACTCCTCCTAATTGGAGCAGATATTTCGTTTTTAAAAATAAATTGAATTTAGGGTATCTGATTCTAATACTACTACAAAATGAATTTAGAAACTTCAATAAATTCTACTTTTAAGTCTTCACTTATTCAATAAACACACAATACATGACTACTGCATACTCGTCATGGAGTGGGATGCAAAACGCAGTTTCTGACATCATGAGTTAAAATGTTTGTTGAAATGACTTAAACAATGAAAAATTTAAATGATAAAATGTTTAAATAGCTAAAATAAATAACTATCTGTTCAAAACGGCAACAGAAGAGATGATCCACGATAGTACAAGAATAGCTTCTGATGACTGGTACAGATGGTAATGAAGCTAAAGAAGTTAAAAAGTTTTTTAAATATATGGATATATATATATATAAATACATTTTTATATATATATTTTTTATATATTAAGGAAGCTATTAATTCTGACTGAGAAAGTAGGTGGCAGGCATCGGCCTAAAGTAAGTATTTGAATTTTCACTTTGAACTACTGGGGATTATTATCAGTGATTACCTCCAAGCTAGGTGATAAACAGGAAGCAAACACAAATATGCAATTTGACCTGCTGCGTTACTCTCAGTACTCAGTTCTTTTGTCAAGATCATACTTCCCCAAGTCAGAGGTGAGACAGAAAACACAACAGACACCACTACAGTAGGCTAAGAGGGATTTCCAATGAACACTCTGAGTCTAGCATTTCATGACTTTGTCTGTTAGTCTCTAATGAAGATGAAGTGATATAATGGAAAGAACGTTACTGCAGGGACTGGAAGAGTTGATTTCTATTTCCAACTACTTATTCACCTGATACCTTGGGCAAGTCATAGTCTTTCTGAGCCTTAGTTTACTCAGAGCATAGACCAGTTTTCTATTCCGATCATTCCCCTCTCCTAAACTTTGTAGGTTCCTTAAAGGACTGCTTGTCTTGTAGGACTGTTTTGCTGGACACTCTGACGTTCAATTCATCTTCACAGCAATTTATCTGTGTCTAACTGCCACTTCTGCTACTCAGAAACCCTCTTCATTGTATTGGTTGCTTTTGTGCTTGTTAGTAACTATTTGCCCACCTCTAGCAGTTATGCTCCATGCACTAAGAATTGTCTAATCTCCATCACCAGCTTTGCATTTAACCTCTGTATTCATTCACTGCACAAATATTTATTAGTGGCAAAAAAAAGTAACTGAAAGTTAGGATAGGCTATATTATTGAAAAATTTACTTATATGTGTATGTGTGTGCTTAATAAATTTAAATGCTGGTTTGTTTTGACTGAGGTCTAATTAACATACAATGTTATATTAGTTTCTGGTATATAACATAATGAGATGATATTTGTATATACAGCAAAATGATCACTACAATAAATCCAGTTAACATCTATCTTCATACATGGTTAAAAAAATTTTTATTCTTGTGATGAGGACTTTTAAACATCTCCTCTGTTAGCAACTTTCAAACATGCAATACAGAATTATTAACTACAGACATCATACGGTACATTAAATTCCTACGACTTACTTATTTTAAAACTGGAAGTTTGTACTCTCTGACCATCTGCCATTCACCCATTTTACTCATCCTGCACTGCTTATTTCAGGCCACCACCAATCTATTCTCTGTACCTATAAGCTTGTTTCTTTCATATTTCGTGTATAAGTGAGATCCTATAGTATTTGTCTTTCTCTGACATTTCACTTAGCAAAATACCCTCTAGATCCATCCATGGATCTAGAATGTTGTCAGAAACGGCAAGATTTCCTTCTTTTTTTATGACTGAATTAGTATTCAGTTGTACATGTATGCAACATCTTCTTTATCCTTTCATCTAGTGATAGACCCAGGTTGTTTCCATAAATTGGCTATTGTAAACACATCTTTTCAAATTAGTGGTTTTGTTTTCTTTGGATAAATATTTGGAAATGAAATTGCTGGATCATGAAGAACATCTATACTGTTTTCCATAGCAGCTGCACCAGTTCATGTTCTGATCAATAGAATACAAGGGTTCCTTTTTTCCACGTCCTCACCAACATGGTATTTCTTTTCTTTTTGATAATAGCCATTCTAACAGGTATGAGGTGATACCTCATTGTGGTTTTGCTTTGCATTTCTTTGATGGTTAATAATACTGTGAGCATCTTTTCACATAACTGTTGGTATGTCTTCTTTGGAAAAATGTCTATTCAGACCCTCTGCCCAAGAGTAACTCATACTGCTGTATGAGTTCTTTCTATATTTTGGATACTAACCCCTAACCAGATACATGATATGCAAATATTTCCTCCCATTCTGTAGGTTGCCTTTTCATGTTATTAATAATTTCCTTTACTGTGCAGAAGTTTTTCACTTTGATGTAGCCCTACTTGTTTATTTTTGCTTTTGTTGCCTTTGGTTTTGGAATCAGATCCAAATAATCATCACCAAGACTGATGTCGAGAAACTTACTGTCTATGTTTTCTTTTAAGAGTTTTATGGTTTTAGGTCTTACATTCAAGTCTGTGAGAGTCAATTTTCGTGTATGGTGTCAGTAGTCTACTTTCATGCTTTTGCATGTGGCTGTCCATTTTTCAGTGTACAGATCTTTCATCCCCCTGGTTAAAAGTATTCCTTTTTGAAACTATTGTAAGTGAAACTGCTTTCTTAATTCCTCTCTAGAAAATACCCTGATGCTGGGAAAGATTGAAGGCAGAAGAAGGGGATGACAGAGGAGAAGATGGTTGGATGGCATCACTGACTCAGTGGACAAGAGTTTGAGCAAGCTCCGGGAGTTGGTGATGGGCAGGGAAGCCTGGCGTGCTGCAGTCCATGTGGTCGCAAAGAGTCAGACACAACTGAGGGACTGAAAAACAAAAATAATAGTTCATTATTAATGTATAGAAAGAAAACTCATTTTTTATATCCTGCAATTTTACTGCAGATGGTGATTGCAGCCATGAAATTAAAGGACGCTTACTCCTTGGAAGGAAAGTTATGACCAACCTAGACAGCATATTAAAAAGCAAAGATATTACTTTGTCAACAAAGGTCCATCTAGTCAAGGCTATGGTTTTTCCAGTGGTCATATATGGATGTGAGAGTTGGACTATAAAGAAAGCTGAGCACCGAAGAATTCATGCTTTTGAACTGTGGTGTTGGAGAAGACTCTTGAGAGTCCCTTGGACTCCAAGGAGATCCAATCAGTCCATCCTAAAGGAAATCAGTCCTGAATATTCATTGGAAGGACTGATGCTGAAGCTGAAACTCCAATATTTTGGCCACCTGATGCGAAGAGCTGACACATTTGAAAAGACCCTGATTCTGGGAAAGATTGAGGGCAGGAGGAGAAGGGGATGACAGAGGATGAGATGGTTGGATGGCGTCACCGACTCGATGGACATGGGTTTGGGTGAACTCCGGGAGTTGGTGATGGACAGGGAGGCCTGGCGTGCTGTGGTTCATGGGGTCGCAAAGAGTCAGACGCAACTGAGCGACTGAACTGAACTGAACTGGATTTTACTGAATCCATTTATTTGTTCTCATAGGTTTTTAGTGGCATCTCTAGAGTTTTTTAATATATAACATCAAATTATTTGCAAATAGTGACAGTTTTATCTCTTCCTTTCCAATCTGAATGCTTTTTATTACTTCTTCCTCTTCATTGCTTTGGTTCAAACCTCCAATATTACATTGAACTGGAAGTGGAAGAATGGGCATCCTTGTCTTGTTCCTGACCTTAGAGGGAACTATCAGCTTTCCTCTGTTGAGTATGATGTTATCTGTGGTCTTATCATATGCAGTATGGCTTATATTTTATTGCCTCTATACCCAGTTTGTTGAGAGTTTTTAATCATACATTAATGTTGAATTTGTCAAATGCTTTTCCTGTATCTATTGAGATGATAATTTTTATCCTTCCTTTTATTAATGTGGTGTATCACACAACTTATTTAAGAAAACTAGACCATCCTTGCATCCTTGGAGTCAATTTTCCTTGATCATGGTGTATGATCCTTTTAATGCATTGTTGAACTTGGTTTGCTAAAATGCTGTTGAGAATTTTCACATCTATATTCATCAGGGATACTTGCTTGTACTTTCCTATCCTTCTTGTGTCCTCGTCTGGTTTTGGTATCAAGGCAATACTGATTTCATAAAATGAGTTTGGAAGAGTTCCCTCCTCTTTCATTTTTTGAAAGAGTTTGAGAAGTGCTATGTACTCAGTCGTTCAGTCATGTCTGACTGTTTCTGGCCCTATGGACTGTAGCCTGCCAGGCTCCTCTGTCCATGGAATTCTCCAGGCAAGAATACTGGAGTGTGTTTCCATTTCCTACTCCAGGGGGTCTTCCTGACTGACCCAAGGATAAAACCCATGTCTCTTGTGTCTCCTGCACTGGCAGGCAGATTCTTTACCGCTCACACCACCTGGGCAGCACACGGTTTGAGAAGGATTGGTATTAATCCTTCCTTGAATGTTTGGCAGAATTCATCTGTTAAGCTGTCTGGTCCTGGACTTTTGTTTTTTGGAAGGTTTTTGATTACTGATTCAAAATCCTTCCTAGTAAACAAGCTATTCAGATTTTCTATTTCTTCATGATTCAGTCTTGGAAGGTTGTATGTGTCCAGAAATGCATCCATTTCTTCTAGGTTGTCCAATTTGTTGGTGTATAACTGTTCATAGCAGTCACTTATAATACTTTGTATTTCTGTGGTATCAGTTGTAATGTCTCATCTTTCATTTCTTATTTTATTTCTTTGAGTACTCTCTTTTTTCTTGGTGAATCTAGCTAAAGGCTTATCAATTTTGTTTATCTTTTCAAAGAACCAGCTCGTTTTTAAATTAACCTATTGTTTTTCCAGTCTTTATTTCATTCATTGCTGTTCTGCTTTTTGTTATTTCCTTCCTTTTATTAACTTTGGATTTCATTTGTTCTTCTTTCCTGGTTGCTCAGAGGGTCAAGCATCTGCCTGCAATGTGGCAGACATGGGTTCGATCCCTGGGTCAGGAAGATCCCCTGGAGAAGGAAATGGCAACCCACTCCAGTATTCTTGCCTGGAGAATCCCATGGATGGAGGAGCCTGGTAGGCTACAGTCCACGGGGTTGCAAAGAGTCAGACTCGACTGAGCAACTTCACTTTCTTTTCTTTCTTTTTCCTTGGGATGTAAAATTAGGTTCTTTAGAGATCTTTCTTTTTCTTAATATAGATTTTATTTGCTATAGACTTCCCTCTTAGAATTGCTTTTGCTGCATCCCATAAATTTTGATATATTGTATTTCCATTTTCAATTGTCCCAAAGTATTTTTTAATTTTTCTTTTGATTTCTTTGTTAACCCATTGATTGTTCAGTAGCATACCATTTACTGCTGCTGCTAAGTCGCTTCAGTCATGTCCGACTCTGTGAGACCCCATAGACAGCAGCCCACCAGGCTCCTCTGTCCACAGGATCCGCTAGGCAAGAATACTGGAGTGGGTTGCCATTTCCTTCTCCAAGCATACCGTTTAATTCCCACATATTTGTGAATTTTTCTGTTTTCTTCTTGTTATTGACTCCCAGTTTCATACCACAGTGATCAAAAAAGATGCTTAATATGATTTCAATCTTTGTAAATTTGCTAAAACTTGTTTTGAGGTCTAATATATGATCTCCTAGAGGACGTTCCATGTACAAATGAGAAGAATGTTTATTCTGTTGCTTTTGATGGAATGTTCTGTACAAATCTGTTAAGCTCATATGATCTAATGAGTCATTTAAGGTTGATGTTTCCTTATTAGTATTCTTTCTAGGTGATCTGTCTATTGATATATGTGGAGTATTGAAGTCCCTTACTATTAAACATTATTGTATTGCTATCTATTTCTCACTTTAGGTCTGTTAATATTTGCTTTAGATATTTTGTGCTTACATATGGGTGCAAAAATATTTTAAAATGTTATATCCTCTTATTGAATTGATCCCTTTATGATTATGTAACACTCTTTTATTACAGTCAGTGTTTTAAAGTCTAGTTTGTCTGAAATAAACATAGCTATCCAGCTTTGGGGAGGTTCCGTTTGCATGGAACGTTTCTTTCAATAGCTTTACTTTCAGTCAGTGTGTGTCCTCAAACAGTGTTTTATTTCCAAATAACACTTAACTTAAAGACCCTGAAAACCTAGGTTCAGACTTAGGGTTAAACAGAAATAGTTAAATCTTTATGCTCACAGAGGTGAAATTGCTAAGACAAATTTCAAGACTTAGTATAGGCAACTGCTAAGTGCTATCTTACTTACTTACCCTCTATTTACTCACACTCCATGAAAGCCATATTTGATTACTTGTAAGGGATCCTCGTCTGCGCACCACCTCCACTCCAGGCCTAGCCAAATGTCTGCTGTACCTTCCCTGTTTCTCTCTCTCCTTGACCCATCTCTAGGCCCACCTTTCTTCAAAGACCCTTCTCCAAAACAATCTGGTCTTCTTTCTGCTGACTCTGAAAAATAAGATTAAATGTATTTGAAATCTACATATTGATATTCTCTGAAATACAAGGTGTCAAAACTGTATCACATTAATATCATCCTGAAAAAAAGATACTTGAATACATATTTCAGTTTTTCCCTATAATAGAAATTAACATGAAGAACTCAAAAATTGGGAAACTGCTTTACAAAAGACAAGTGTGGAGTGATGATACTAGGGTGTTGTCATAAATTATAAAAAACAAAATTGTAAGTTTGTTCATAAAACAACACAATCAAAATTATTGAAACACTATATAATTTAGAAATACAATAATATTATTAAAAATGTTAAACAATAAACTATTAAAAATAAGGAAATCGGGACAGATACATTATTTTTTCATTGTTAATTATTTAAGTAATAAGTGTATATATTCTTCACATCAGTTTTTAATATAATTTAAATGAGTTTAAAATTCCCTTTGTACTTTCCACATATTCTCAGTCTTAGTTCTTTTTTCATCTCCCGATTATTATCACTTTGCTATATCTTCTCCCAGAACTCTTCCCTTGCATTACATAATCTTTCTACCAGGTTTAATAGTTTACATGCAAAAAACTAAACAGCTTTTGTACAAAGAAATAAGAGCTGAACTTCTGTTCTAAGGTATAATTTTCCAGACAGGAACATTTTCATTTCTGGGCTCTAGTGAATGTTGAAGAAGCAATGTTAAATCTAAAATCAAAACGCTTTTAAAAATGCAACATTCAACTATCTGCTACAAGGAACTCACAAAATGTAAACATTAGTAAAAAGAAATGTCAACATGAATGACATTTTAAAACCTTTAGTTGTGCAAAAAGTTTAGGAAAAAGAAAACTTTTAGAGGCAGATATTATGCCAGTTTATTACTAGGAATTATTTTTGTCATCCCATTATTAACTATTAATAACCTAATTAGTCTGTCAGGCACATACTGTCCATTGTACTTTTATTGTGCACAGTAAGCTATATCTAGAGCTGCTTTTAAGACAAATTAACAAAGCTGTGGTTCAGTCACTCAGTTGTGTCTGATTCTTTGTGACCCCATGAACTGCAGCACACCAGGCTTCCCTGTCCTTCACTATCTCCCAGAGTTTGCTCAAACCCATGTCCATTGAGTCGGTGATGCCATCCAACCATCTCATCCTCTGCCACCCACTTCTCTTGCCTTAATCTTTCTCAGCATCATGGTTTTTTCCAATGAGTTGGCTCTTCGCATCAGGGGACCAAAGTATTGGAGTTTCAGCTTCAGCATCAGTCCTTCCAATGAATATTCAGGGTTGATTTCCTTTAGGTTGACTGATTTGATTTCTGTGCTGTCCAAGGGACTCTCAAGAGTCTTCTCCAACACCACAGTTCAAAAGCATCAATTCTTCAGTGCTCAGACTTCTATATAGTCCAACTCTCACATTCATATATGACTACTGGAAAAACCATAGCTTTGACTATACAGACTTTTGTCAGCAAGTGATGTCTCTGCTTTTTCATATGCTGTCTAGGTTGGTCATAGGTTGGCTTTCCTTCCAAGGAGCAAGCTAATTTTAATTTCATGGTTGCAGTCACTATCCACAGTGATTTTGGAGCCCAAGAAAATAAAGTCAGCCACTCTTTCCATTTTTTTCCCCATCTATTTGCCATAAAGTGATGGGACCAGATGTCATGATCTTCACTTTTTGAACACTGAGTTTTAAGTCAGCTTTTTCACTCTCCTCTTTCACGCTCATCAAGAGGTTTTTAGTTCGTCTTTGCTTTCTGCCATTAGGGTGGTATCATCTGCATATCTGAGGTTATTGATATTTCTCCTGGCAATCTCGATTCCAGCTTGTGATTCACCCAGCCTGGCATTTCACATGATGTACTCTGAATATAAGTTAAATAAGCAGGATGAAAATATACAGCCTTGTCATATGCCTTTCCAATTTGGAACCAGTCCATTGTCCCATATCCAGTTCTAACTGTTGCTTCTTGACCTGCATACAGGTTTCTCAGGAGACAGGTAAGGTGGTTGGGTATAATAGAAAGACAAAACAGATAGACAGACACACATAAAAAAATAAAGGAATCCAAACACTAAAGATAGTCATCAAGTCACAGTGGAAGAAAGCAAAAGAAGAAAGGAACAAAAAAGAACTCTAGAAACCTCCAAACAAATAACAAAATAGCAATAAGCACAAATCTATCAATAATTATTTTTTGAAGTAGAATTGGCTTACAATGTTGTGTCAGTTCAATAAGTACTTTAAATGCAACGAACTAAATGCTCCAATTAAATGACATAGAGTTGCTAAGTAGATACAAAACAAAACCCAAATATAAGCTGCCTACAAGAGACTCACTTCAGATCTAAAGAGTCACATGGATTGAAAGTGCAGAGATGAAAAAAATATTTCATGCAAATGGAAATCAAAAGACAGTCATTGTGGTAATACTTAGGCAAAAACTGTAAAAAGATACAAAGAAGAATATTATATAATCATCAAGGGATAAATCTAAGAAAAAGATATGACAATTGTAAATATACATGCATCCAACATAGGAGCACCTAAATACATAAAACAAATATTAACAGACATAAAGGAAGAAACTGACAGTAACACAGTAACAGTAGGTGACTTTAAAACCCCACTTGTATCATCCAGACCAAAACTCAATTAGGAAACACTGGCCTTAAATAATACATTAAACCTGAGGGATATATATACACATATGTACACACACACATATATATATACATATGGAGAGAGAGCGAGCGAGAGAGAGAGAGAGAATATTCTAAACAAAGCCTCAGTAAATTTAAGAAAACTGAAGTCATATCAAGCATCTTTTCCAACCACAATGCTATGAGACTAGAAATCAATTATAAGGAAAAACACAAACACATAGAGACTAAACTATATGCTAGTAAACAACCAATGGATTGCTGAAGAAATCCAAGAAGAAATAAAAAAGACAAGGGGACAAACAAAAATGAAAACACAATGATCCACAATTTATGGGACATAGCAAAATCACTTCTAATTCTAAAAAGAAAGTTTATAGTGATACAAGGCTACCTTGGGAAGCAAGAAAAATCTCAAATGAATGACCTAACCTTACACCTAAAGTAACTGGAAAAACAGAACAAACAAAACCCAAACGTAGTAAAAGGAAATAAATCATAAAGATCCAAACAGAAATAAATGAAATGGACTTAAAAAAATAGAAAATAACAATGAGACTAATAGCTGCTTCTTTGAAAAGATAAGCAAAGTTGTTAAACATTTAGCCAGACTCATCAGAAAAAAAAGAGACAGGGCCCAAATCAATGAAATCAGAAATGAAAGAGAAGTTACTATTAACACCACAGAAATACAAAGAATCATAAGGGATTACTAAACAACTAATGTCAATAAAATGGACAATCTAGAAGAAATGGAAAAATTCCTAGAAATGTTATTATCTGTCAATACTGATCCAGGAATAAATTAAAAATACAAACAGATCAATTACCAGTTATAAAATTTAATCCATAATTTAAAAAAACTCCCATCAAAGAAAAGTCTACAACTAGATGTCATTATAGATGAATTCTGCCAAATATTTAGAGAAGAGACAATACCTATTCTGCTCAAACTATTCCAAAACTTTGCAGGGGAAGTCACCATCACCCTGAAACCAAAACCAGACAAAGATACCACACAAAAAGAAAACCACGGGCCAATATCACTGATGAAGATAGATGCAAAAATCCTCAACAAAATATCAAACCGAATCTAAGAATACGTTAAAAGGATTAGAGACCATGATTAAGTGAATTTATCTCAGGGATGCAAGGATGGTGCAGTGTCCACAAATTGATCAATGTGATATAGCACATTAACAAAGTGAAGAATAAAAATCATATGATCATGTCAGTAGATACAGAAAAAGCCTCTTGACAGAATTCAGTATCAATTTGTGATAAAAATTCTCCACAAAATGGGTATAGAGGGAACATACCTCAATATAAAAAGACCATATATGATAAGCCCAGAACTAACATCATACTCAGGAGTGAAAAGTTGAAAGCATTTCCTCTGAGATCTCAAACAAGACAAGAATGCCCATACACTGCTTTTATTCAACACAGTATTGGAAGTCTTAACCACAGAAATAAGACAAGAACAAAAAATAAAAGGAATTTAAATTGAAAAGGAAGAAGTAAAACTGTCAAAAACTGTTTGAAGATGGCATAATACTATACATGGACATATGTGTTAGTCACTCATTCCAACTCTTTGCAACCCCATGGCCTATAGACCACCAGGTTCCTCCATCTATGGGATTTTCCAGGCAAGAACACTTGCCAAATGGAGCGAGTTGCCATTTCCAGCTCCAGGGAATCTTCCAGACCCAGGCATCAAACCCAGGTCTCCTGCATTGCAGGCAGACTCTTTACCATCTGAGCCACTAGGGAAGATAACACTATACATAGAAAATCCTAAAGATGCGACCCCAAAACTACTAGAGCTCATCAATGAATTCAGTAAAGTTGAAGGATACAAAATTAAGATACAGAAATATCTGTTACATTCCTGTACACGAAAAACAAACTATCAAAAACAGAAATTAAGGAAATAATTCCATTTGCAATCACATCAAAGGAATACCAAGGAATAAACTTAACCAAGGAGGCAAAAGACCTGCACTCAGAAAACTGTAAGACACTGATCTGATGAAATAAACCAAAGGTGACACAAACAGGTGAAAAATTACCATGTTCATGGATTGAAAGAATTAACATTGTTAAAATGACCATAGTACCCAAGAAAATCAACATATTCAATGTAATCCCTATCAAAATATCAATGGCATTTTCCACAGAACTAGAACAAATAAATTTTACATTTGTATGGGAACAAATGTAAGACTCCAAAGAGCCAAAAATAAAAATTTGAAAAAGAGCTGGAAGTATCACACTCCCTGACTTCAGAGTATACTACAGTGTTATAGTAATCAAAACAGTATAGTACTGGCACAAAAACAGACAATGGAACAGAATAAAGAACCCAGAAATAAACCATATACTTATGGTCAATTAATCCATGACACAGGAGGCAAGCATTCACAAGGGTAGAGACAATCTCTTCAATAACAGTGCTGGGAAAACTGGACAACTACACATAAAAGAATAAAATTAGAACATTTTCTCACATCATATACAAAAATAAACTCAAAATGGATTAAAATGTAATACTGGAAATCATCAAATTCCTGGAAAAAAATATAGGTAAAACACTCTGATGTCCAATGTAGCAATGTTTTTGGATCTGTCTCCTAAAGCATAAGAAATGGAAACAAAAATAAATAAATTTGACCTAATTAAACTTAGCTTTTGCACAGCAAAGGAAACTATCAACAAAATGAGAAGACTAAATGGGAGAAAATATTTGCTAGTGATATGCTTGATAAAGGATTAACGTTAAAATATATAAACGACCTATAAAACTCAATCTCAAAAAAGCAGAAACCAATAACAAATGTCCCCAATTAAAAAAGAAATACCTGGAGTAACAGGCAAATTAGACATTGGAGGACAAAATGAAGCAGGGCAAAGGCTAATAGAGTTTTGCCAAGAGAACACACTAGTCATAGGAAACACCCCTTTCTAACAACACAGGAGACGACTCTACACATGGACATCACCAGATGGTCAATACTGAAATCAGATTGATTATATTCTTTGCAGCCAAAAATGGAGAAGCTCTATACAGGCAGCAAAAACAAGACCATGAGCTGACTGTGGCTCAGATCATGAACTCCTCATTGCCAAATTCAGACTTAAATTGAAGAAAGTAGGAAAACCACTAAGCCATTCAGGTATGACCTAAATCAAATCCCTTACATTTATACAGTGGAAGTGACAAATAAACTCAAGGGATTAGATCTGAAAGACAGAGTGCCTGAAGAACTATGGATGCAGGTTCGTGACATTGTACAGGAGGCAGGGATCAAGACCATCTCCAAGGAAAAGAAATGCAAAAAGGCAAAATGGTTGTCTGAGGAGGTCTTACAAATAGCTGTGAATAGAAGAGAAGCGAAAGGCAAAGGAGAAAAGGAAAGATATACCCATTTGAATGCAGAGTTCCAAAGAATAGCAAAGAGAGATAAGAAAGCCTTCCTCAGTGATCAGTGCAAAGAAATAGAGGAAAACAATAGAATGGGAAAGTCTAGAGATCTCTTCAAGAAAATTAGAGATACCGAGGGAAATTTTCATGCAAAGATGGGCACAATAAAACGCAAAAATGGTATCGACCTAACAGAAGCAGAAGATATTAAGAAGAGGTGGCAAGAATACACAGAAGAGCTATAAAAAAAAGAATTTCACAACCCAGATAATCACGATGGTGTGATCAACAACCTAGAGCCAGACGTCCTGGAATGTGAAGTCAAGTGGGCCTTAGGAAGCATCACTATGAACAAAGCTAGTGGAGGTGATGGAATTCCAGTTGAGTTATTTCAAATCCTAAAAGAGGATGCTGTGAAAGTGCTGCACTCAATATGCCAGCAAATTTGGAACACTCAGCAGTGGCCACAGGACTGGAAAAGGTCAGTTTTCATTCCAACCCCAAAGAAAGGCAATGCCAAAGAATACTCAAATTACCACACAATCACACTCATCTCACATGCTAGCAAAGTAATGCTCAAAATTCCAAGCAAGGCTTCAACAGTATGTGAACTGTAAACTTTCAGATGTTCAAGCTGGATTTAGAAAAGGCAGAGGAACCAGAGATCAAATTGCCAAAACCCGTTGGATCATCGAAAAAGTGAAAGAGTTCCGGAAAAACATCTACTTCTGCTTTCTTGACTATGCCAAAGCCTATCACTGTGTGGATCACAACAAACTGTGGAAAATTCTTCAAGAGATGGGAATATCAGACCACCTGACCTGCCTCCTGAGAAGAAGGCAAGAAGCAACCATTAGAACTGGACATGGAACAGTAGACTGGTTCCAAATTGGGAAATGAGTACATCAAGGCTGTATAATGTCACCCTGCTTATTTAACTTATATGCAGAGTACCTCATGAGAAATGCTGGACTGGATGATGCACAATTAGAATCAAGATTTCCAGGAAAAATATTAATAACCTCAGATATGCAGATAACACCACCCTTATGGCACAGAGCAAAGAAGAACTAAAAAGCCTCTTGATGAAAGTGAAAGAGGAGAGTAAAAAAGTTGGCTTAAAACTCAACATTCAGAAAACTAAGATCATGGCATCCAGTCCCATCACTTCATGGCAAATAGATGGGGAAACAATGGAAACCGTGACAGACTTTATCATTTTGGGCTCTAAAATCACTGCAGATGGACTGTAGCCATGAAATTAAAAGACACTGGCTCCTTGGAAGAAAAGTTATGACCAACTTAGACAGTATATTAAAAAGCAGAGACTTACCATCCTGACAAAGGTCCATCTAGTCAAAGCTATGGTTTTTCCAGTAGTCACTATGGATGTGAGAGTTGGACTATAAAGAAAGGTGAGCACTGAAGAACTGATGCTTTTGAACTGTGGTGTTGGACAAAACTCTTGAGAATCCCTTGGGTTGCAAGGAGATCCAACCAGTCAATCCTAAAGCAAATCAGTCCTGAATATTCACTGGAAGGACTGATGCTGAAGCTGAAACTCCAATACTTTGGCCACCTGAAATGAAGAACTAACTCATTGGGAAAGACCCTGATGCTAGGAAAGATCGAAGGCAGGAGGGGAAGGGGACAACAGAGGATGCGATGGTTGGATGGCATCACCGACTTGATGGACATGAGTTTGAGTAGGCTCTGGGAATTGGTGATGGACATGGAAGCCTGGCGTGCTTCAGTCCATGGGGTCACAAAGAGTCTGACACAACTGAGCAACTGGATCACCATGTGATCCAGCAATAGCACTCCTGTGTATGGAAGACAATGAAAACATTATTTATAAAGATGCCCCAAAACATTCACAGCTGCATTATTTATGAAGACAGGAGATGGAAGCAACATAAGTATGCATCAATAGATGAATGGATAAAGAAGATGTTCATATGTATAAAACTATATAAAATATATGGTTACATATACAGTATATATAAAACTGAGTAAAATGAAAGAGGAAGAATGAAATTCTGCCATTTGCAACAACACAGACAGAGCTCGAGGGTATTATGTTTAATGAAATAAGCCAGACAGAGAAAGATGAATATTACACTTTCATGTGGAATCTCAAAAATAAAACAAATGTTTATAACAAAACAGAGAGAGGAAGGAAGGTGAGACAGGATAGGAATAGGGGATTAAGAAGTACAAAGTATGATGTATAAAATAAATAAGCTACAAGAATATTGTCAACACACGGAATATAGCCAATATTTTATAATAACTTTATATGTAGTATAATCTGTAAAACTTCAATAACCTCAGATACACAGATGATACCACCTTTATGGCAGAAAGTGATGAGGAACTAAAGAGCCTCTTGATGAAAGTTAGAGAGGAGAGTGAAAACACTGGCTTAAAACTTGACATTCAAAAAACTAAAATCATGGCATCCGGTCCCATCACATCATGGCAAATAGATGGGGAAACAATGGAAACGATGACAGATTTTGTTCTTGGGCTGCAAAATCACTGCAGATGGTGACTGCAGCCATGAAATTAAAAGACGCTTGCTCCTTGGAAGAAAAGCGATGACCAACTTAGCATATTCAAAAGCAGAGACATTACCATGTTGACAAAGGTCCATCTAGTCAAAGCTATGGTTTTTCCAGTAGTCATATATAAATGTGAACGTTGGACTATAAAGAAAGCTGAGTGCCGAAAAATTGATGCTTTTGAACTGTGGTGTTGGAGAAGACGCTTGAGAGTCCCTTGGACAGCAAGGAGATCCAACCAGTCAATTCTAAAGCAAATCAGTCCTGAATATTCATTGGAAGGACTGATGTTGAAGCTGAAACTCCAATACTTTGGCCACCTGATGCGAAGAACTGACTCATTGGAAAAGACCCTGATGGGGGGAAAGATTGAAGGCAAGAGGGGAAGGGGACAACAGAGGATGAGATGGTTGGATGGCATCACCGACTTGATGGACATGAGTTTGAGTAAGCTCCAGGAGTTGGTGGTGGACAGGGAAGCCTGGTGTGTTGCAGTCCATGTGGGCACAAAGAGTTAGACACGACTGAGCAACTGAACTGAACTGAACTGCATCTATAAAATTTTTGATTCATTATGTTCAGTATACCTGAAACAATAGAATATTGTAAATCAACTATATCTCAGAAAAAACTCTTATTGGCCCACTTGCATATCATCGCTGGTCATGCTTATTGTGCTTCTAAATATGGTGGCAACACATTAATCTTTCCATTCATTCTATTTTTTGCTTCATTTGGGCAATGGGAGATGTTTAAGCAAGTTGGGAAAATGGAGGTGGGGGATATCAGGCAAATTACCCCCATATATGAAAAAGTCGAATCATATTGTCTTCTGGTTTGGTAATATTAACACTTCACCCCTTTGGTTACTGGCACTGGGCACATTTTTAAGCTGACCATTTATTATCTATAGGCTGGCAATGGCAAATACAGTTCAATAGAATTCCAAGTCAGAATTTAGCTGATTTGCAGTTTCTGAATGTCCATGTGACTCTGGAGTAGGAACTATATCTTCAGGATCCCTATATTCCCTGGATGAATATAATTCATGTTAATGAATGAAGAGACAAATATCACCTATTTGCTCATAACATAAAATAAACCATATTATTGACAATAAGAATTGCCATTTTATATAATTCTGTAGCTAATAAGAAAACATATGATTAAATACTACATTTATTTTTATTTTCCTTATTTTAAGTATTTCATAGATATTCCTGACAAGGTTGGACAGATTACTCCTGATCCCACAGTATGTACCATCTATCAATATTTGGTTAATTGTTCTCAATAACTCAAACTGTTTTCTTCCACAAAACAAACAATAACAAAACTCTCTTTAGTTAAAATATATTCCTTTATTCTAAAACCAGCCAGGTTTGCTTTAAAATGCCTCATTTGAAAAATAAATGAATAAAATGCTCCATTCACATGGCTATATTTCATGCTCTCTTTACATATTAAAATGTTTCATAAAATAAACTAAACAAGGATATTTAAAATAAAATTTCATTACACCACCTAAAACTGGCTGTGCCAATAAATAACATGTAGAGCCTCTTTCTCAAACAGCCTATATAAGATTACTTATTCTATTAGCCACAACTAAATAACATATTTATTAAAATACTTTAAGTACCTGTAACAGAAAACAACTAGTGCCACCTTTAGCAAAAACCAAAAGTGAATTTTGTAATTATAAGGATACAGGCTTCTCATAGAACCCAATGTCAGGAATTCAACCAGGTCCCAGAAAAGAAAGAAGGAACTAAAAAGCCATCAGAAGCCAGGCAATTCTCTCCTTTGGACCTAGCTTATCCTCCTTTTTCTGCAGGATAGCTTTTGCTTCTCAAGCCACATAGGAGGTGTTAACCTAAAACAAAACAGCCAGTTGCTTTAACATCAAAACAGTTTTAGTTGGGAACAGCAAAGAATTGCAATTTGAGATATGCAGATACAGAGAACCACATGCAAATCTAGTAAAACAAAAGAGAAGAGAAACTTGGGGGTGGGGCTATTATAAACAAAAAGTCCATTTGATGAAACTTCTAGTTTGAAGTAAAGTGGCTTTTTACTGGCGAGTTGCAACAGTCTCTCAGTAGCTGAGCTGTTGCCAGGCAAGGAGAATTCTTTCTTCCTCCAGCTGGCAGTAGGGCCACTTTTTGCTGGAGATACCAAGTACATCCCTTCCTGTTGCAATAGATATTGACAGAATGGTGTAGGAGAGAGAGCTCTCCCTTCTGACCTCCTGACTCCATTGTAATGAGGTTTCCCTTTATTAATTTTCACACAGGAAAGCTATGGCCATATCATCGCCAGACTGACTGACTATCTTTATTCAAATCCCTGGAGAGGAACTCTCATTGGCCAAATTCACCCACCTCCACTAGTGGCTGGAGGTGAGCATCCTGCTGTGTGCAGTCCCTCCTTGGAAGTAGGAAGTATTAAGAAGGTTTTTGTAAGCTAGGAACACATATCACATAGTGTATACAATTATATAGTATGCCGTACTGCAAATGGATAGGACTATACAAACCCCGTTCCTCTCTCAAATTCAACAAAACAATGTCATCCCTCCTTTTCTGGAATGAAGTGACTAAAGGAGTAGAGAAAAGCCCAAGATTATTAAAGAAATCAGTGTCCATCCACATAGAAGTACCAGTTATAGGTAAGAAGAATCTAAGCCAGCTTGTCAGTGAAGCATTCAACCAGACAACTTCCATGCCAAAATAGCTCTATAAAATGAAATGTCAACACTGAACAGCATGCATTCACTCTCCTTTCCTCAATGTTTTACTTAAATCCTATGTGTTATATGAACAGAGCTAAAAATACTTCATGCTTAAGATAACCAAAGCACTCAGGCTAATAATAAAACAATTTCTGCCTACAGCTTCTATTTAGAAAAGGCAAACAACTTAGATGTTCACTGTAAAGAGTCACTGAACTGATAATTATCTATTGTTTTGTTAAGTTTTACCTTCTCCTGAAGGTTTGCTAGTCCACTATGTGGACATATCAGAAAACATGAGACATCTTGCATAGGAAATAATAAAGCATTTTCAGATATAAATTCAAAACTGAGATGCTTTAAAAAGAATTATAGGTATAGTTATCATAGATTTTTTGCTGTAAATGATGAATAATTTTGCTAGACTGAGCTCTAGGAATACCTGAAACACACTTTTTCCCCCAGCAGATAAGAATTCATATTAAGTAGACTCCTTCTCTAAATATACTCTTAGTCTCATCTTTTCAACAGTATCTGCTAAATTTAATCACAGATGCTTAAGTTACATTTTTTTCCATAAATGGTACTAAGCAAAAGTATTCTCAAAGGGGGAAATACAGTGTAAGGTAGAATTAAATCCTAATTTTATTTCTTATTCTCTCTCTGACACTGGAGGTCTTCATATTTCAGCTTCTTGTTCTATAAATTTTATAAGGCTGCAATGCCTCACAGCACTGTTGTAAGAAGGACATAAAATGTGGAAATTGAGCAAATACAAGCATTGTCATGATGATTGGTATTGTTGCTAATAATGCTGCCCTGCTTATAAGAACATGGACATCATTTCTTATAGGAACACATCATTTGCACTAGACCTGATTTTCAGATATTTAACCCATAAGGCTTCAAGTAGGATAAAAATTAAAACCTGCATTTGTATAATGCTTTATGGTTTATAAATAATTTCATGAATAAGGAACATTTAATCCTCACATGTGTTGTGTAACAGGGGTATTATCATCCAAGGAGTCAGTGGCTCTGAAATGTCAACTGATTTACCCAGATTTGAATTCAAAGCTGGGATTCAAACCCTGTCTTTTGACTCCAGGTCTCATATTTTCCTTTTATTGTAGGGAAACTTGTCTGATTTTTTTTTTAAGTCTTCTGAATCTATTTCTCACCTTAACTTATAACATAGGTATACGGAGGAATCCACTGAAAAGTGTTCCACTAATTTTCCTGGACTGATCAGAGATCCTGATGATTTAACTACTTAAAATGTTCAGTTCCTTTAACTACTTCTTTAACTTCTCACCCTACTTTCTTTTTTCCTTCTTCCAGTTTTACTGAGATACAATTGACATAAACACTGTGTAAGGTGTACAGTATAATGATTTGACTTACCTACATCAGGAAATGGTCACAACAAGTTTAGTGACCATCCATCATCTCATATAAGATTAAAGAAACAGAAAAAAACGTTTTCCCTTGTGATGAGAACTCTTAGGATTTACTCTCTCAAAAACTCTCATATATAACATACAGCAGTGTTAATTATGCCTATCATGTTGTATTACATCCCTAGTATTTATTTATCTTATAACTGGAAGCTTGTACCTTTTGATTGCTTTCAACCAATTTCCCCTCCTGCCTCTGATAATCACAAATCTGATCTCTTTTTCTGAGTTTATTTGTTTGTTTTTGAAGTATAATTGACCTATGCAACTGTGTTGTATACAACCAACACTGTGTTGTTAGTATACAACACAGTGACTTTTTATTTAATATTTCTCAAAGTGATCACCGTGATAGGTCTAGTTACCAGCCATCCCCATATAAAAATATTACATAATTATTGATTATATTCCCACACTGTACACTTCATACCCATGACTCATTTATTTTTTATTTAAACTTAAAACAGTTAAATTATTATTTTAGTAGACTGTATACCTCATAATCTCCCTCACCTATTTCTTCGCTCTCCCCAACCCTCTCCCTTCTGGCAAAACCGTTTGTTTGTTCTCTGTACCTATAACTCAATTTAGTTACATTTGTTCATTTTTTTTTAGATTCCACATATAAATGAAATCATATGGCATTTGTCTTTGTCTGACTTATTTCACTTATTTACTCATTTACTTTATTCACTAACTTATTTGACTTATTTCACCTAGAGCATAGTACCCTCTAGGTCCATTGACATTGTTGCAAATGGCAAATTTCACGCTTTTTATGGCTGAGTAATATTTCATAGCCATATATTCCATATATTTATATACATACACACACCACATCTTCTACATCCACTCATCTATAGATGAGTACTTAGGTTGTTGCCATACTTAGTTATTTTAAATAATGCTGCAATGAACATTGGGGTGCATGTATCTTCTCACCCTACTCCACTAATTTGTCTTTGCTTTTGTTCTCTATTAGAATGCATTACATAAAGTCTTCAGTTTCAAAATAATATAATACATTTGGGATTGATACCACTGAGGGAACACAGAATAAAGGAGAGGAACATACAATAAGATGATTTTGTGGCTCAGTGATTTGCATGGGCCCAGTAATACACATCTGGGTTCAAATCAGGATTTCAAAATGTGGACCTCAACTCCCTTATGTGTAAAATATAGTCAGTAATACCTACTTCACATGGTTATAGTGAGAGCCAAATAAAAACATGGTGTATGTGAAGGTGTGTAAATATACATTTATTAGTGGTTGACAATGATTGGTACAAAATAAGTGTACAATAAATGGAAATTTTATGCCTTTGGTTGGGGAAAGTTGTAAATAAGTCAAGTTTGAAAGAGGTATCAGACATGGCTTGACTCATATTGAGGAGGCTGTGGATACCAGTAAGCAACAAATAGCTTTCACAACTTCTGGTTGTTATGTCTTGCTGTATGTTCTGATGATAGTGAACTTTAGGCAATAATTCACTCAACTAAGAATGCATAAACAAGCCCAGAAGGACGTTTAAACAGAAAACAAAATTCAGAGTTTTATCATGAATGGAGATGCTGCATATCCCTTTCCAGATAGGTACTGCCTGTTAAATGTTTTATTCCCCAGTCATGCACAAGAAGCAAAGCCCAAACACAACAGATGGCAGCCCAATTCTGGCTTCTAAAATGGTTTGCCTCCTACTCATAAGAGCCCAAGAATATGTTGACTCAAGGGTTGCAGATGAATCTTCAGTACAAAATACAATTTCCCAGTGTGACTCAGACTGACTGTGTTTCTCATTGGTGATAGCCAAGCTTAGAAACATGGTCTGAATTCAGAGTCTGAATCAGAAGACAATTTAGGTGGAAATTGGCATCCAATTCCAACAAGTTTATGCATGCATATAAAGCATAAAAGGATGGAAAAATCATTTTGATCAGCCATTAAGTCTGAGTAGCAATCATGGCTTTAAACAAAGTAGTTGAATTCATCTAGACAGTCAATACAAGTTCAGGAAGCAGAAAATGGAGCATAACCTCGATGCCTCACTTTTCCTTAACCTTCCCACATTCTATCATACAAAGTTCACTTGTGATATTGCCCTTACATCCATGGACTTCTCTCTGTCTCCACTGCAACCCCTCTTTGTCTAGGCCAACAGCACCCATTTCTTGGTCTCCCTACATTTAATCTAGATATTCTTGGAGGCAATCCTACAGATTTCTCCAAAAGCTTGATCCTGTCACTGCCAAGATTCCATTCCTACTGCTTAAATACCTTCAATAGCTTTCTTTTGTTTCTATAACAAAGGTCAAAACACTTATAATGGTAATTAAAGCATACCGTTCTTAGTTACCACAGTGTACCTCGATTATCATTGTTCTTAGTTACCAACAACAGAAATTGACTCTGGCTGATTTAAAGAACAAAGGAGCTTATTAAAAACATATTGCCACTAGGAAGAAACTGACTCAGAGGAGAGAAACTTATAAAAGAATGTGAGTCACCCATAAGGCTAGGGACCAAGCTGAGGAAATAGATGCCACAGCTGGCCCTGCCAAGATACTGGAAACAATTACTGGAGTCACTGCCTCACTTACCAGAAGGAAAAGGGAATTCTTCACTGTTTTCATCTGGCTCCTGATCCAAATACTGGGTGGGTCCACTTGATTGGCTTAGACTAGGTCATGTGACCACACATAGCTGCCTGGAGCTGAGCTTCTCAACAGGAAGTCAGCCCGCCTATTATTAACACAACTAAAGTGAGGGATTCCCCAAATACAGGAAGGAGTTTCAAATGCTGAGCAGTCAAAATAAATGGAAAGAAAAGAAAAAAAGAGAAAGAATAACATCCACTGCAGCCTATGCCCCATGATTTGGCTTGCCTCCACCTCCAGCATCATATCACACACACACACACCCCCCACACCCTCACTCCCACCCCCATGCTCCAGCTACTTTGTCGTTCCTTCAAACATTTCTTCCTTATTGCTCCCACCTCGCTCTGGTTCAGGCTAGTGTAAAGGTTCAGGTGCTGTTAGAAAAATGAAGGCACGCTCACAGGTGAGTTCAATGAGACCATTTACAGAGATGTGGGCCCTGTTAAGGGAAGCCAGCCAGACCACTCTAGAAAGCATCCTTGGCTAGTAACAGTGGGAAGCCCTAAGGACCCCTCAGTTATAGCAGTAAAGGGTGAGAAGGAGGGTTCCTGGAACCTAGAGAGAATAGCTGTGTTTTCCAGCAAAGAAATGAAGTCAGTTTATACTGGCAGGGTGGGGAAGCTAATGGCCTGGTTTCACTCTGCTACCACCCTCTAACCTCCTGCTGACGCCTCTTATTTGCCAAACCCAAACTGAGACCAGAGGGATGGCACCAACGTAACCTCCCAGAACACAGGGCAGGGTCAAGAAAGATGGATGTTGGATCCAGAAAGGCTACTGGAAAAAAAAAAATCCAGGGTAGTCAGTATCCTTTGTTTTAGGTTCTTTTTCTTAACAGTACTTTAAAACATTTTTTAATTGTGATATAATTGACATATAATATTTTATTGGTTTCAGGTATATGACATAATAATTGGATATTTGTATCAGTGTATTTTGCAAAATCCTTAACAGTACTTACCTCTATGTGTAACTATATAATCATAAGTGGTTTGAAAATTACTAAAATTAATAGGTGTTAATAGTAATTTTAAATTCCTGGTGGTGAGGGATTGTGCTGTATTTGTTCACCACTGTTTCCTCAGAAACTAGCATATTACTGTCAGGGGACTCTGTAATTTCCTTGGTTCTGTCTCGCTGCAGCAAAGATTTGAAATGGTGGACCGGAGTTACAGCTCAGTTGCAGCTCAGAGTTTTACTCAGCAAGCAAAGCAAAGTACACCCTTGAAGCTTAAGGGCGGGCTGACCCCAAAGGAGAGGCTCAATCCATCTGGGCTTCCTCCTTTTATACATTTGTCTCCCCCCACCTCCTTGAGCCTATGCAAATTGGGCTGGCCAAGAAGGGGGCGTGTTTGTTTCACCTGAAGTTGTCACTCCAGTCAGTGGATTTTCTTTTGTTCCATTTTCGTGGGCTTTTCCCTTTCTTTGTTTTTTAGCCACTGCCATTTTGAACTCCTTTTTCCTGTTCTAACTACCTAACATTTCCCCTTCAAGAGATGGAAGGCCCAAGTCTTTGGCAATAGGTGCATCGAGGTCTCTCTGGCTACTTCCTGCTGAGCTGGGATGGCAAGGGGCAGTGGGCCTCCCCTTCTTGCTAGTCTCAAGCCTCAGAATCCTTATAGTGGTGTCCATCTAAGGGTGAGTGATATTTTCTGTGGTTGGGTATAGTTTTACATATCCTTGTTGAACTAGCACTGCATTTTGTGGCTTGTTGACCAGGACAGAGACAAAATGGTTTAGACAATTGATAATACATGGAACAATATAAGCAGCATCAATATGGTGATAACCGGGATTAGTAGGGGCATTAGCCAACTCCAAATTTCCTCTCACCAGGAGAAGGATCCCCCAAAGAGAGATTGTAGCCACCCTGAGGACTTTCCAGCTTGTTCTTTGAGATCCCATAGGACCTGAATGTTTTTCTTGAGGATTGTGAGACTTTCTTTAACTTAGCTTGGAGGTATTTCCCTAGAAACAATGTCTCATTCAAGATGGCTCAAGTCCTTCCTTGTTCAGGGATCAGGAGATTTATCTCCTGTCTATTTTGGAGTACAATCCCTGCCAAGCTGTGTTGGCTCTTTAGAGCTATCCTGAGAAATCTTATCCCTAGAAACTTAATGTTGGGGTGGTCATTAGAATGGCACTCATTTGTAACCCTGACTAGGTATCTGAGATCTCCCAAGGGCTCACAGATGTATTGAGTGTCCTCTTCTGTTTTCTTCCATGGCTTGACTCATGAGTAGTGAATCCAGGAGTCATGTCCTGGTACCTTAACTCCTGTGGGAAGTATTACATGGTAGGGGCCCTTCCATGTGGGCTGGAGTTGAGCCTTTGGGGACCCATATTTCCAGACTTTAATTAGGACTTGAGTCCCTGGAGCATATAGTGGTGGCTCTTTAGACTCTTTAAGGTCCTGGTTGACACCCCACAAGCGTATATCCTGTTGGAATTGCCCAATGGCCATGGTATAAGACCAGAGGGACTGAGCCTCTGGATCTAGGAAGAGGTCATTGACATAAACAAAAGGTCTTCGATACAACATCTCATAAGGACTAAGATGAACCTGTTCCTTAGGGGCAATACGGGTGCAGAGGAGAGCTATTGGTAAAGCCTCTTTCCATCTGAGGGAGGTCTCCTGGGTTATCTATCACTGATTTTAAGAATTGGTTGGCTCTTTCCACTTTTCCTGAAGACCTGAGGCCTCTAGGCATGATGGAGATAAGAAGCAACGCCCAATGCTTTAGAGACCCCTTGGGTGACCTTAGAAGTAAAAGATGTCCCATTGTCACTTTGTAATGACCTGGGCAGACCAAATCTCAGAATGATTTCATGGAAGAGTATTTTTACCACCTCCTCAGCCTTCTCAGTCCAGGTGGGAAAGACTTCAATCCATCCTGTGAATGTATCTATCATGACTACTAGGTATTTATACCCTTGAGAAACTGGCATCTGGGTGAAGTCCATCTGCCAGTCCTCTCCTGGGTAGATCCCACACTGCTGGATGGGCTGGGCCAGCTGGGGTTTTCGAGCTCCTTGGGGGTTGTTTAATTGGCAAGTGGGACAAGAGGATACCACTTGCTTTATAGTCATTTGGAGGCATGTTCCTCTGAAGGACCTTTCTAGTAATCTTTGGAGGGTCTTCTCCCCTAAATGAGTGGTGGCGTGTAAGGAGTTAGCCAACTTCCATTGGAGGTTCCCAGGCAGAAAAAGGTTCCCTCCTTTTGGAACCACCCCATATGATCTTCTTGAAAGCCCTCACTCTTAGCTTTAAGAGTCTCACCTTCAGTATATGAAGGAGTTTCTGGCAAATTAGTCTGCGGAACTAGGGTGGCAACCCCTATTAGGTCATGGTTCTGTAACGCTGCTCTCTTAGCTGCCTGATCAGCTGCTTGGTTCCCTCGTGCCACTTCGTGCTCCCTTTTTGGTGTCCTTTACAGTGGGAGACTGAAACCTTAGTGGGCAGACGGACTGCCTCCAAGAGCCTAAGGATTTGATCACCATATTTGATTGGGGACCCTCAGGTGGTCAAGCAGCCTCTTTCTTTCCAAATAGCAGCAAGTGCATGTAGCACCAGAAAGGCATACTTGAAGTTAAGTATAAATGGCTTCTCTTTCTCCTTTCCCAACTCTAAAGCTTGAGTCAGGGCTATAAGCTTAGCTCATTGGCTGAAAGTACCTGGTGGCAAAGGCTTAACCTCTATGGTCTCAAAATTGGAGACTACTGCATATCCGGCTCTTCTTTTTCCAAGACAAAGCTGCTTCCATCAGTGTACCAGATTTCCTCAGGATTCATCAGAGGATCTTCTGACAATCCCTCTCGGGGTTTTGTCCAATGGTCCAAAGTGTCTAGACAAGAGTGAAAGGGGAGAGTGCCCTTGAGGGTAGGCAGGAGGGTAGCTGGGTTAAGAACCTCACAAGAGGATATAGTCAGGCCTGGACTTTCCATCAGCACTACTTGATATCTGAGGATCCTTTGACCAGACATCCATAAACAGCCTATCCCATTCAGGAGTTGTTTAACTTGGTGG
This sequence comes from Cervus canadensis, assembly GCF_019320065.1. NCBI lineage: Eukaryota > Metazoa > Chordata > Mammalia > Artiodactyla > Cervidae > Cervus > Cervus canadensis. Next base: position 35,252,268 of record NC_057390.1, on the reverse strand, counting down.
CTGGTAAAAATAGTCAATTTGCCCCCAAGAGAGAGTTTTAAAGCCTCTTCTATCAGGACTGCAATAGCTGCAAGATTTCGAAGGCAGGGAAAGATCTCTTACCAATAAGGGAATAAGGACCCTTATTGGTCTTATTTCAGGGACCACCAGAAACTGGTGGGAAAGTATTCGTCCATCCCAGCAAAAAAGAAGGGCTTGGGTGAATCTTTTTATACTTTTTTTTCCTGTAGCACCCAAAATGGGACAGGTTTGGGAGGAGAAGGCTCTGGAGTAGGAGGTCAGGACACAGTAGATAGCCCCTGTGTCAACCAAGAAATTCTCGGACCTACCTGCCACATCCAGTTGCACCCTTGGCTCCAGCCCCATGATGGTTATCTGTGAAAGGTGGGCTGGCTGGAGCGGGCCACTTCAGTCCTATTGAACCATCATGAGGGAAGGCTTGGCTCTTGACCTTGAGGCTCTTGGGTCCCGAGGGCAGAATGCTGCCCAGTGTCCCAGTTGATGGCATCTGTAGCAAACTGTTTTACGAGACTTGTCATGGTTTGGGCACTCTTTGGCCCAGTGTCCTGCTTGTTTACAGATTAGGCATTTGCCTCATGCCTTGTCCTTCAAGTCCTTGGGGTTTGCCATAGGGTTTCCCTGGAGGGCAGCCAGCATCTGGGCATGCCTTATCTCTTTCCTTCTCTCCCTTTCCTGGGCCTTGGCCTCCTTCTCCTGTTCTGTTATAAAAAGTATTGGTGGCTGTCTGGACCATCTCATCTAAAGAGGCAGCAGGGTCCTGCTACTATAGCTGTTGTAACTGTGTCTGAGACAGGGACAGGAATTTGGGACAGGGACAGGAATTTGTCCTTTAAAATCGCCTGTCCCTTGTAAGAGTCCAAGTCCAGATTGGTAAACTCTTGGAGGGCCTCTTTTAGACTTTCCAGAAAGGAAATGGGGTTCTTGTTGGACTCCTGAGTTATTGCTGAAACTGAGCACAGTCCCACAGGTTAATAGGCTTCCTTCTATTTCCATGGGTGGACTTCCTTATGGGTGGGTTTCTTGGAAGATTATCTTACCCAGTACTGTTGGCACCTGAGAGCTGGGCGTCCCCAGGTCAGGTTGCAGATCCCCAGGCAGGCTGAGGTGTGACAGCCTCCTGGAGATTGAATTCCCAGGCAGGTCGAGGCATGTCGACCTCCTGAGAATTGGGTCCCTGGGCAGGTCGAGGCAAGTTAACCTCCTGAAACCCCTGGACTGGCAGATCCCCGAGCAGGTTGAGGTGTGACAACCTTCTGAGGACCAGATCCCTAGTCAGGTCAAGGGAGATCAACCTCCTGACACCCCAGGTGGCAGTTGGGCATCCCCAGGGTATCCAGCGTGACTAGTACTGGGTAGGGTCAAGGGGTTGTGATCTTAACTCATTGATGGTTCGTGCACTGCAGATGGGAATAGATATCATGATGTAAAGCATTCCAAGCCTGTGCCCTGAGACTGGGAACCTGGCGAAATCATCATAAGCCTTATCCTCTTATTGCTCTGAGGGAATGTAAGTCACTGATTTCCTCCCCTAGTCCTCCATAAGAGCAGTTTAGGGTGTTTCCAATGGTAAACATTTCACTGTCTTAGACCCATTCTAGGTAATAACAGAAGTAATGACAAAGAAGTGGGTTATCTGGCCCTGTTAGGGGCATTAAGAGTATTTTAATAATAAGCTTGGTGGAGAGATGTGGCATATAAGGGGGCAGGGTCCTGGTTGTAGGAGTTAGTAAGTGGCTTAAGGACACATTGATAAGAGGCAACAGACCAGATATACCATAAAAGTGGAGTGGAGATTTGATCCAGGGGATATGTTTGCAGCTTTAGGAGAAGGGTGGTAAGGGTTTGGGTCCAAACAGCCTACAGGGCTAACTCCTAAAGTGGCAAACATTGTCCCTGGGAGCCCAGTTGCTCTTGAAGGGATGCCACCAACAGATGGACTTCTAGCAGGCATTGTGTGTCTGTCACCCACCCTAGTAGGTCCATTGAGAGGTGCTGTTGTCACACAGGTTGTGGGAAACATGGAAGATGAAGGTCTGAATCTCTAGAGGAATGGGTATTATACAGTATTTCCCTCCCCAAGGGCCAGCTATTTTCTGGTTGTCCCGCCAGAAGATTGTAGACACAACATTGTGGGCCTGGATGGGGTTGAGAAAAAGAGCATGAAACAGGAGAGAGGGGGCAGGGAATAACTATTGAAAGAATGACATAGCCCAAGCACATAACATAAACAGATTAAAATCAAATGGGTCCAAGATGGCAGACAAACCATATTCAACTAAACCTTGACCCTCAATCTGCAGGCTAAATGACACACCCAGAGGCGCCATGACAGTTCCAGCTCAGTTCAGTCCAGTCTCACAGTCATGTCCAACTCTTTGCAACCCCATGGACTGCAGCACGCCAGGCTTCCCTGTCCATCACGAACGCCTGCAGCCTACTCAAACTCATGTCCATTGAGTCAGTGATGCCATCCAACCATCTCATCCTTTGTCATCCCCTTCTCCTCCCACCTTCAATCTTTACCAGCATCAGGGTCTTTTCCCAATGAGTCAGTTCTTCACATCAGGTGGCCAAAGTATTGGAGTTTCAGCTTCAGCATCAGTCCTTCAATGAATATTCAGGACTGATTTCCTTTAGGATGGACTGGTTGGATCTCCTTGCAGTCCAAGGGACTCTCAAGAGTCTTCTCCAACACCACAGTTCAAAAGCATCAATTCTTCAGTGCTCACCTTTCTTTATGGTCCAACTCTCACATCCATACATGACTACTGGAAAAACCATAACTTTGACTAGACAGACTTTTGTTGGCAAAGTAATATCTCTGCTTTTTAATATGCTGTCGAGGTTGGTCATAACTTTTCTTCCAAGGAGCAAGTGTCCTTTAATTTCATGGCTATAGTCACCATCTGCAGTGATTTTGGAGCCCAACCAAAAATAATGCCTGTCACTGTTTCCATTGTTTCCCAATCTATCTGCCATGAAGTGATGGGACTGGATGCCATGATCTTAGTTTTCTGAATGTTGAGTTTTAAGCCAACTTTTTCACTCTCCTCTTTTACCTTCAACAAGAGGCTCTTTAGTTCTTCTTCGCTTTCTGCCATAAGGCTGGTGTCATCTGCATATTTGAGAGTTATTGATAGTTCTCCCAGCAATCTTGATTCCAGCTTTTGCTTCATCCAGCCTGGCATTTCTCATAATGTACTCTGCATAGAAGTTAAATAAGCAGGGTGACAATATACAGCCTTGATGTACTCGTTTCCCAATTTGGAACCAGTCTGCTGTTCCAAGTCCGGTTCAAACTGTTGCTTCTTGACCTGCATAGAGATTTCTCAGGAGGTAGGTCAGGTGGTCTGGTATTCCCATTTCTGGAAGAATTTCCCACAGTGTGTTGTGATCCACACAGTCAAAGGCTTTGGCATAGTCAATAAAGCAAAAGTAGATGTTTTTCTGGAACTCTCTCACTTTTTCAATGATCCAACAGATGTTAGCAATTTTATCTCTGGTTCCTGTGCCTTTTCTAAAACCAGCTTGAACATCTGGAAGTTCACGGTTCATGTACTCCAAGCCAGGCTTGGAGTGTGAGATGAGTGCAATTGTGTGGTAGTTATGACAGTTCCAAGGCACTATCAAAAGACCAAGGAGTGGATGGCTCCACAGTTGTTGGAATGATCCTCCCACTCATTAGCATATGAAATCACCCAGCTCACAAAAACTAACCAAACCACGTTTTGTGGCCACCATACTCGCCCTCTGCAATGGCCCACACTCTGTGGGGTGTGCTTCTCTCTGAATCTGAACAAATCCACCTCTTACCTATAGCTTTGTCTCTCACTGAATTCTTTTTGCAATGAGACATCAAGAACCTGAGCTTCATTAGGTCCCGAAACCAGGCACTGTGGGTTTTGGCCAGGCTCAAGTCCCAGTCAGATATGACTGAGTGACTAAGCATTGTACAGAGTTCCTTTCATGTGGGTTTGAGTCCCAATCTTAGGTAAATTGTTTCAAACACAACTTTCAGGAATGGAAAGATGATGACCTGCACAATCAAACAATGGCATAGATGGAGAGAGGAGCTGAAGGACAGGAGGAAAAAGCAGTGGGAAAAACGTGCTGAGGAATCCCCTTCATAACCTGCCATAAAATCTGCCAAATACCTGACCTGTGCTCACAGTTTTCATTGGCCTGATCCTTGGCACAAAGAAGATTAGGGACAGAAGAACGCTCACCTGCTTGGGCAACAGCTGCTAAGGCACAGCAGATAATAGAATCTTTGGGACACACTGGGGAGTAGCCTCTGCCAGAATCCCTCACTTGCACCCACTGCCACTTGCCTGTTCACAGGGGGTTCGAGGAAACAAGAAACAAGAGACTGTAAAGGAATTAAGATTTTGTTAGCTATATGTACTTCCAACCATAGGGGCAAGAGCCTCCTACCTTAACCGGGGGTCTTCTGGAATCTGAGACTGAGCTGTGTGAGCTTTCTGCCAAGTTTGTTTTTGCTGTCCTGGTTTCCAGCATGCGGGGCTTCTTGACAGTTCCACTGCACTGGGTTTCCTTTGCGTTCAGCTTTCACCACGTGAGCTTTCACCAAGTTGGACTTTGGCTGTACTTGGCCTCCACCTTTTGGGGACCAAGCCAAGGTTGTTTCAGCCAGGTTACATCCAGGTCACGGCATCAGATATGTCGGGGGAGTGTGTAATTTCCTTGGTTCTGTCTCACTGCAGCAAAAATTTGAAATGGTGGACAAGTGTTACAGCTCAGTTACAGCTCAGAGTTTTATTCACAAGCAAAGGAAGGTACACCCTCAAGGCGTGAGGGTGGGCTGACCCCAAAGGAGAGGCCTCAATCCATCTTGGCTTCTTCCTTTTATACATTTTTTTCCTCCTCGCCTTGAACGAATGCAAATTGGGCTGGCCAAGAAGGGGGCATGTTTGTTTCACCTGAAGTTCTCACTCCAGTCTGTGGATTTTCTTTTGTTCCATTTTCATGGGCTTTTCCCTTTCGTTGTCTTTTAGCCACCACCATTTTGGACTACTTTTTCCTGTTCTAACTACCTAACGGTACCTAAAACACAAAAGTGAAAATGTTACTTGCTTAGTCATGTTCTACTGTGTGTGATCCCATGGTCTGCCCATGGAATTCTCCAGGCAAGAATACTGGAGTGGGTAGCCTATCCTTTCTCCAGTGAATCTCACCAACCCAGGAATCAAACAGGAATCTCTTGCATTGCAGGTGGATTCTTTACCAACTGAGCTGTCAGGAAAACCTGGGACACAAAAGGGCCTCAGTAAATCTCTAATTAAAGAAAGTATCTTCAATATGGGATATATTGAAAGTTTCTTTAATATGGGAAATAGCCCAATTCTTGAGCCTTTAATAAAGTGAATAGGGAAGTCATGCCTTCCTTCTTCCTTGTCAACCAGACTTTTCCCAATTTCCCCTTTGTCCATCTAGTAAAATGGCATGTAATTGCAAAATCTCTGAAGTCCTGCTTAGATTGAGATAAAATACTAATAATTTACTTTTATTTTGCCCGAAGTTTCTTCTGTTCAGTTAATTTTTCCAAGTAATTTATTGAGAGCTCATTCTATGAAATAGACAAAAAAAAAGCTAATTTACTCAGGCTTCTTGATTATCAAAAAGTTCAAACCATAATGCTCAGCAAGCATTTCAATTTAAACCTTTTTGCCTTTGTGCTATATTAAAATATGCCTTGAAACGGGCATAAGACCATATGGTAGATAACATATGGTACCCAACAGTCCCTATTCATATGGAAAATATGCTAATGATATCCTGTACAGAAAGTAAAAGTGAAACCAGATTTACTTTCTCTATATAGGTTCATCTGGATTCAGCATCTAAAACTAATGATTTCCAATGTCACGGAGGAGGTGATTCAGAGGCTGAACAGAAATGGCTGGTGTTCAAGGTCAGTTACAAAGTAACCTGTCAGAAGAAGAAAGTAATAATCTATGATCTGGTGGTCAGAGTCAAGGTAATGTTGAGGGCTAGTAAGAGGTGTCTAGAGAAGCCCCTAAGCCTTATCAAGGGAATCCTTCAAGGCTCAGCTCTTTCCCAGGTCCAAAGAACTCATGCCAACCTTCGGGAAACAGGCTCAGCATCCCCTAGACATTGCTTCCACTGGTGGATTGTGCTTGTTTTTATTGCCCAGGCTCTACCAGACCCAATGCTCCCTCTTTATAACACAGATTTATAATGCTGCCTCTAAGGTCCTGAAACAGACACATAGGTAATATTTTTATGCAAAATATTTTTAAACCAATGTAATACTCTAGTTATAAAATAAATGATAAATAAAATACAACAAAGTAATATATATTAGCATGTAAACTCTTAGGCACTCAGAGATTTACACCTGTGGGTAGAATCACTGTGATGTAACAACCACAAATGCAGATCATGTTGTACTGGAGACTCAAATGCCATGAGCAGCACTGTTGTCAGGCACATGATTTTCAAAACAGAGAATGACTCTTGGTAAAGATCCCCCGAGACAGTGTACAATCTTCTCTTGGTCTACACAGTAATTACATACCTGGAAAATTCAGTGATCTTTAAAATACGTAAAAACTACTTAGAACTTTATGTAAAATGGAGCTGGGTTCTAGGTACAGATACTTGTAAATTTTATACCTACATGAAATGTTCCCATAGAATATTTGAAAATCTCATTCAATTCACAGATTAATTTTTCTGATGTATGGGTTAGTCTTTTACATTGCAAAATATCTCTGGTCCCAGTCCACGAAATGCCAGTGTATCCTCCAATTATTTTAACATTTTAACAAGCCAAAATGGGTATGTAAATTTCCAAAATGCCATAAGGGCATATAGTATCTTCTCTGTTACAGAGAATTACTGGGCTAGAGGACCCAGCAATCAGTTTTCTGACTGTGATAGTAACACTGTGATGCTATCAGCATGTGACATTCTAAACCTTCCTTTGGCTGGTACAGTTCCTTCCAGCAGGTCCAGAAACAAAATCCTTCTAACTTAAGGGGAAAAATTTATGAGCAAGATATGGGAGCAGCTCACCCAACAGAAGGAAGAGCTGAATAAGAAAGCCTCAGTGTATTATTTAAAATTAAGTTCCACTAAACATAATAGAAAACCCAAAGTAATAGTGGTTTAAACAGATAAAATTTGAATTCTCTCTCACATAAACTGAGCATAGCAGCAAGAAGTCCAGATTTGGTATAGCACCTCAGCTCCATGAAGTCCCCTGGGACCCAGGCTCATTCCATTCACTCTCTGCCATCTTTAGGGTGTGGCCCCTGCTCTCATGGTCCAAGGTGGCAACAGAATGCAAGAAGGAATGAAGAACCAGGCAGATCTCAACTATCTTCTAAAGAAGGTTCTCAGAAACTGCCACAAGACAATTTCACTTAAATCTCATCATCCAAAACTTAAGAGTACCATGGATATGCCTAGCTGCAGGAAGACTGGGGAAGTGTTTATTCTGAGTGCTTATGGGAACATAAGAGAGAAGTCTATTACAGAATAGAGAAGAATGGATATTGGATGATAAATTAAAAGTAATCAGTGCCCCCACTTGAGGAGAAGAGGAATCAGGGCAGCTCTGGGCCCCCAGTGGACAGCACTGTTTGTGCATACTCAATGTTGGGAGCAGTGAGGATTCATGACTGTCCTGTGCTGTAACTCAGCTGTGTTCTTGGCTGTTGAGCCTTCCTTGATGTGGTGGGCTGAATAATGGCTATGTCCTACTTCCTGGAGCCTATGAACATGTTATCTTACATGGTACAAGGAACTTTGAAGATGTGACCTAAGGCTCTTGAAATGGAGATTATAATCCAGGATTACTTGGGTGGGCCTAATGTAATTTCAAGAATCCTCATAGGAGGGAAGCAGGAGATCAGAGAGAGAGAGAAGATGTGTTGACAAAATCAAGAGGTTGGAGGAATGTGAAGGACAGTCTCTAGAAGGTGAAAAGGGGCAAGAAAACAGATTATTTCCCAAAGACTCCAGAAAGAACAGCTCTTGACTTTACACTTTCAACATCCAGAACTGTAAGAAAATAATGTATCCTGTTTTAAACCACTACATTTGTGGTAATTTGTTACAGCAGCAATAGGAAACAAATAGACTTGGTAATTGATTATTTTCTGAGTAGGCTCTAAAATCAGGTTCAAAAACCTCATAAACTTCACAAACTACCCAAAATGGTCCCATTAAATCCCTTTCCTGCTGAAGTTAACCAGAGTTGGTTTTTAATGATGCCCAACGAAGGACCCAGGCTTACATAATGAGACCATTCCTCTAGGGGTCACCAATAAGAAAATTCAGCACCATCAGCGCTCTGTCTCCACTTGCCTCTGCTCAGGAGTCATATTCCCCAAAGAATAAAACCATTTTCCAAATTAGATCATGTGCCCATCCCTGTGATCGGGGGGCTGAGGTCCTATGACTAGCAGCCCCACCAGAACCACTTGGATTGCAGAAGGGGCAGTTCATTCAGAGTAATGAGGCAACTGCTCTTACAAGAGGAAGGAGGAAAATAACACTGGCCAATCAAAACCAACTTAATTTTTATTAATCTAGTAGTTCAGAGACATAAAGGAAATCTTCATATCTAGCAAGTCAGATTGCTAAAATAAAAAACTAGTAAGGGGCATCTAGTTGAGTATGACACATTAATGGCATGTATTTGTCTCTTTTCTGAAATTGCATCAAAAAATGGTACGAATCTTAAGAGCAAATAGGTAATGAACATCAGCAGACGAAAAACAACATTTTTTAAAAAGATACATTTATTTATTTTTGGCTGTGCTGGGTCTTCATCGCTTGCACAGGCTTTCTCTAGTTGTGGGGAGTGGGATTTACTCTCAGTCATGGTGAACAGGCTTCTCAATGAGGTGGCTTCTCTTATTGTGGAGCACAGGCTCTAGGCACTCAGGCTCAGTAGCTGCGGCTCACAGGCTCTAGAGTGCTAGCTCAGTAGTCGGGGCACATGGGCTTAGTTGCTCTGTGGCATGTGGCACCTTTCTGGAGCAGAGATCAAACCTGTCTCCTGCACTGGCAGTCGGATTCTTAACCACTAGACCACTAGGTAAGTTCCAAAAAGCAACACTTTTTAATGCTAGGAAACAGATGGTAAAGACATTGTTGAGCAAAAGAAGGTAAAGCCAAAGTATCCAAACAGGTGGATACCAAAAACTAGGCAGTCAGTTTACCCTGCAGACATTGAGAAAGGCTAAGGACTTAGAAGCATGGGCACTTCCTGTGCATAAACAGCATTTAGTGCCTTATTATTAAATGCTGGTGTACAGAGAACTTGATAAAATTCTGCCTTGGAAATATAAAAGATATGTCAGCAAATAAATTCATACACTCTATTCATCTCTGGGAAAAAAAACTGTTAGATTATTAAAAATATAAGTATTTAACCAATGACTACAAGGCATTTGGGGCTTCTGAAAATTCTTAAAGAGATGGGAATATCAGACCACCTTCCCTGCCTCCTGTGAAACCTGTGTGCAGGTCAAGAAGCAACAGCTAGACATGGAACAACAGACTGGTTCCAAATTGGGAAAGGAGTACATCAAGGCTGTATATTGTCACACTGCTTATTTAAATTATATGCAGAGTACATCATAAGAAATGCCAGGCTGGATGAAGCACAAGCTGGAATGAAGATTGCTAGCAGAAATACCAATAACCTCAGATATGCAGATGACACCACCCTTATGGCAGAAAGTGAAGAGGAACTAAAGAGCCTATTGATGAAAGTGAAAGAGAAGACTGAAAAAGCTGGCTTAAAACTCAATATTCAAAAAACGAAGATCATGGCATCTGGCCTCATCCCTTCATGGCAAATAGATGGGGAATTAATGGAAACAGTGAGAGACTTTATTTTCTTGGGCTCCAAAATCACCATAGATAGTGACTGCAAGCCATGATATTAAAAGATGCTTGCTCCTTGGAAGAAAAGTTATGACCATCCTAGATAGCATATTAAAAAGCAGAGACATACTTTGCCAACAAAGGTCCGTCTAGTCAAGGCTATGGTTTTTCCAGTGGTCATGTATGGATGTGATAGTTGGACTGTGAAGAAAGCTGAGTGCAGAAGAATTAATGCTTTTGAACTGTGGTGTTGGAGAAGACTCTTGAGAGTCCCTTGGACAGCAAGGAGCTCAAACTGGTCAATCCTAAAGCAAATCAGTCCTGAATATTCATTAGAAGGACTGATGCTGAAGCTGAAGGTCCAGTACTTTGGCCACCTGATGCAAAGAGCTGACTTATTAGAAAAGACCCTGATGCTGGAAATGATTGAAGGCAGGAGGATAAGGGCACGATAGAGAATGAGATGGTTGGATATGGCATCACCAATTCTATGGACGTGAGTTTGAGCAAGCTCCACAAGATGGTGAAGGACAGGGAAGCCTGACATGGAAGTGCTGCAGTCCATGGGATCACAAAGAGTCAGACGTGACTGAGTGATTGAATAATAAGATTGTGCTAGTGGTAAAGAAGCCACCTGCCAGGGCAGGAGATGCAAGAGCCACAGGTTCAATTCCTGGGTCGGGAAGATCCCCTGGAGAAGGAAATGGCATCCCACTCCAGTACTCCTGCCTGTAAAATACCAAGGACAGAGAAGCCTGGCAGGCAACAGTCCGTGGGTCACAAAGAGTGGGACACCACTGAGCGACTGAGCACCTGACACAAGACATTTGAGGAAAACTTCCAACATCAGCAACAAACCCCAGAGGAGACAAAGACAAAGCAAGGAACAGAACCAAACTTTGTTTAAAAAGACCCTGTAATTTATATCATCAGAGAGATAAAAGGATGTATTATATTCATGTAACAAAATGAGGATGATTGGTTTAATAAAGAAATTATCAAAACAAGAATAAGTTAATAGAAATTAAAAATATAGCTGCAAAATAAACAAAAATGCTCCATTAAAAGGTTAGAAGATAAAAGCAAGGAGATCTTCTGAAAAATAAAACCGAAAGATAAAAAGATGGATAATTAGAGGGGAAAAATAAGACACTTAAACAATCATTACAGAATGTCCAACATCTGACTGACAGGCACTCTTGAAAGAGAAAAGGCAGGGGGTGGGGGGGATGGGGAGGGTGGGAGTGTGGAAGATGGAAATAAGTCATGAAATAAATCAAGGAAAATACTCCAAAGCTTAAAAAAAAAACAACTTGCAATTTAGGCAATCTCAGATTTAAAAGTCCCACTGAGTACCCAGCCCAATGAATTTTTTTAAAAAAGGCACCAAGTTACAGAATGAAATTTCAGGATATTGTACTAAGAATAAACTTAAAACTTCTAAGAAATTGGGGAGGAGATAATTACATAAAAGGTATCAGTAATCGGAATAGGCATCAACTTCTTGAAAGCAATGGAGGAGTTTAGAAAACAATGTAGCAAAGCCTTTCCAGTTCAGAGAAGCTATTTTCATCCTAGAATTAAGTAACAATCAACTAGGCCAGTAAATACTTTCATCCTAGAATTAAGTAACAATCATCTAGGCCAGTAAATAAGGAAGCACACTTTTGCGCCCTTTCTCAGAAAGCTAATGAAGAATGGGTCCCAGTAAAATGGGTCCCTAACAAAAAAGAAGAAAACATGAAAACTGGGAAACAAGCAATATCATACATAAAACTACCAGAGGGACTAAAGTCCTGGGATGACAATCCAGGTAGCAACCCATCCAGACAGGAGCAGGAGGACAGAGATAATCAACAGTTGATCTGAAATGTTAACAGTAGGACTGATAAGCTTCTAAAAATCTAATTAAACATTTGGTTAGAGTAACAGAAAACTGAAATGATGAAAAGCTAGACAATTCTTAACTCCAGGAAAATAAGCAGCTGTACAATGAAGGAAAAGTAGTCAAAGTACACTTAATTGGCTTACTAATAAGCAACACTTACATAATAATGTAAATACTAGATACTGAACTAACTAGAAATTAGATTAGGATTATATTAAGAGGATAGGAAAAGGGAAGTATATGTGCATATGGAGTTAATAAAGTCTAAAATTTATAAATCAAGAAATAGCAGAAGCCTCCAACTAATAAAAAAAAAGAAAAAGAAAAAGAAATAGCAGTATAGCTATAGGCATATTATATCAGGAAAAACTGCCAAAGATTTAAAAGCCTCCCCTGAGGTAAAACAGAAAGCACTGCTTTTTCAATTTTTCAATAAAAGCTTTGTAGTATTATTTAATATTTTGTATAATTTTGATTTAAAATATTTATACTGCCCCAAAGAAAAGAACCAGTAAGAATAAATCCAGAGATAATTCCAATTTTAACTTGTATCATGCATTAATGCCAACACTGTACTTAGTTCAGAATCTCTTCAGAGATCCAACATGTGCTGAATTTTAAAAAAGCTCATTGCTCCATATGTCCTGTCTCCCTCAGTGACCAATATTTGAATTTTCAAAGACTGTGTGTGAAATACTTCAAATATTACTCACAATGGAAGAAAAATTCTCTTCTGGTTTCTGTGTGTGATTAGTGAATGTCCCAAAGCATGAAATATGATTTTAAAATATTGTTCTCTCAGTGTTCATTTATTCTTTGTATTTACTACATCACTTCTATATGGCATTTGATAGCCAGAAGAAAGCCTCCCTCACTCTGCATTGTCTTAGCTTGGTCCTCCCTTAATCCTTCTATGACTCATTACATCATTTAGGGTCTTCTCTGCTCTAACTCCCAATTGATGTAATTCCTATATTTTACTTTATAAATATCCAAACATTCAGTATTCTATAAACGACAGGTTTGTGCATATTTTTGCTAGCAACAAATATACTCACATTACAGTAAAAAAAAAAAGTTTATAAATTCAGAACCTATTAATCTACAGTAAACACACTTTGAGCATAACAAAATGGATTTTTACGAAGACTATGTGACAGTAAACAACTATCAGAATTGAATTAATCAAACATAGACTCAATACCCTTTTTTTTTTTCATTAAAAAAAAAAAAACATTCTAGGGACTCCCCTGGCAGTTCAGTGGTTGGGACTCGGAGCTTTCATCACTGGAGCCCAGGTTTGATTCCTGGTCAGGGAACTAAGATCCTATAAGTCATGTGGCATGGCCAAAAAACAAAAAACTTAACATGAATATTCTCCTTAGAATGTTTCTAACTGATAAATTCTGCCACAGTGAGGATAATTTTATATACCAAATCCTTCTGAGGAACTATAAAGGTGACATATTCATTAAAATTTAGTGTTTATACTGAAGACTCACTTCAGCAAACTACTGATTTTAAGAAAGTGGTTGAGGAGCAACTAAAATGTTCTCCGTCCACTATTATTCACTCATGATTATGAACTGGCAAAAACAAACTCTGGTACTGTATGGATTTGTAGCTGGAAAATAATGTATGAGCTATATGGCTAGAAAATCAAATGTAAGAACAGTGAGAAAAATTTCAACACTCGGAAACCGCAAGGGGCAGGTGGCTTAGTTATCTTATGAAGTCAATTAATCAAGTGGTATAGTTTATGGTTCAAGTTTAAAGTTCATATGCCTCTCCTGCCAGCCAACCCACATATTGAGGGGAGAAGGGGATACACTAGAAAGCAATTTTACCTGAATTATTTGGATAATTTCCATTTGATTTTGGAAATGGAATTTCATTTTTCAGTGTAAGGAGGGTTTTGTGTCAGACACTGCTTCCTTGTATACTTAATGTAGAAATCAGCTGGTAGTATAGTAGAAAACCAAGAACAGGTGACAGATGGCAAGCAAAATGCCTTCAGGCACAACATGCAATATACTTACTATTTTCTGGGGGGAAAAAAAAAAATCTAGACCAGACAAGCAAAAACACTTTGGGAAGAAAATAAAAAATAACTTGAAACCAAAACTGTTCCAGAAAATCCAAAATGTGTCACTGAAAATACACACCATTATAAATACAGGAAGAGAAACCATTCAAAGAATACCCTGAGGGTCCATTCAATATTCATTTAGCCATCAAGAATTCAACAGCATACTCTCAGCAAAAAAAAAAAAATTTTAAGAGAAAAATGTAAGTAGTACAGGTAATTATGCTTCTGTTAAACTCAATGAACATATGTCCCTGCTAGTGGATATGATCAAACCTAAACTAGACTATTGATGTTGACAAACCTGTGGGGACAATGTATAATTTTATTTGAATGGAATCCTTGACCATGGGTAAGAAGGTCAGAAGCAGGGCTTCCCTGGTGGCTCAGTGGTAAAGAATCCACCTGCCAATGCAGGAGACACGGGTTTGATCCCTGGGTCAGGAAGGTCCCCTGGAGAAGGAAATGACAACCCACTGCAGTATCCTTGCCTGGGAAATCCCATGGACAAAGGATCCTGGCAGGCTACACTCCATGGAGTCACAAAAGAATTAGACACAACTTAGCGACTGAACAACACTAACAACATTACCCATGTCACCAGGCCATAAGTAGTGATGTCTTCTTTGCTGCCTATCAGATTGACAGATGACTAGTTCAACCAGTGGAATTCTCTAATAATACACTGGTTCTACTCTCTTATAATACACTAATCCTTTTCAAAGAAGGGTGTCATTTTGTGGTCAAGCTGGCGGAAGAAAGCCAGTTCTTTTCCCCGTTCCCTGAAGAATTTTGACAGATATCTCTCTTGAAGTCAATTACATTAATCCACAAAAAGCACACATTTTGGAAACAGAGGGATCTGGATTTAGATAATTTACTTAACTTCCTTGAGCTTCAGTTTCTATGTCTATAAAATGAGATAAATAATAATATCTACATTATATATATATATACAGTAATATATCTTGAGGGTACTATACATTATAAGCCTGTGTGCTTCTCAGAATACCTGCTGAAGAATACATATTCAATCTGAGTTTGTGCCCACTCTTTCTCTACTTTAGAATTAGACTCATATGTGGAACACTTAGAAGCTTTGTTCTCTCTGCCAGATTAACCTCTGGGTGCATATAGTTAGTTGAATAACAGACATGCTTAATATATCTTTGGCTATTATGTAGTATGTGGAGGAGAGAATGGTTAGAACAGGTTTTGGAGTCAGGCCTGAGTTCAAATTCAATCTCCATGACACACGAACTATATGTCTTTAAGAACATCAATTAACTCTACTGAGCCTCTATTTTTCATTTGCAAAATAGAATAGTACCTTTTCCTACCTAGCTAGCAAGAATTTCTGTGAGATTGAAATTGGATAATATATGTCAAAATGGTTCATAAGTAATAAAATATTATGATATATGTTTTTTACTTTATTATCTATATTATTATAATAGAATTATAAATAATACTTAATTTTTATTATTCTTGACAGATGATTTAGGAAAAAAGAAGCTATCTCATTTGAGAAAAGTTAGTTATTATATAGTCAGCTTTTTCTTATATTGAGAAAAAGATAAAGTTAAGATATATATAAGTAAAGACTACCAGCCAGAGAATTAGAATACAACTGCTAGGCTGAGTGCTAACACTAACAACTTCCTGGACAAATCTCCCTAACTTACTTAGCTTGGCTTTCTTATCTCTAAAGTAATTCCTGCCTCACTATATTACTATGAGGATACATATAAAAAAATGATGGGAGAGAAAAAAAAAAAGAAAAACAATGGGAAAGATGTCAAATCCTTTCAATAAAAGTCTCAGATGAGTTATTTGTTCCTTCTTTCTTTAGGTATGTGGACAATCATCTCATCTTGTTTATACACCTGTTTTATGAGCAAAACTGCTACAGATATAATCTTCAGAGATTTGTAGATGAGTTAGAGTTAACCAAGGAAATCTTTCAGAAACATTGGCAAACCTCAGCTTCACTCTCTAATTAGGGCATGGTTAACAAGTGGGCCTTAGGAAGCATTACTACGAACAAAGCTAGTGGATGTGATGGAATTCCAGTTGAGCTATTTCAAATCCTCAAAAATGATGCTGTAAAAGTGCTGCACTCAATATGCCAGCAAATTTGGAAAACTCAGCAGTGGCTACAGGACTGGAAAAGGTCAGTTTTCATTCCAATCCCAAAGAAAAGCAATGCCAAAGAATGTCCAAACTACTGCACAATTGTACTCATCTCACATGCTAGCAAAGTAATGCTCAAAATTCTCCAAGCAAGCGCTCAACAGTACATGAATGGAGAACTTCCATATGTTCAAGCTGGATTTAGAAAAGGCAGAGGAACCAGACATCAAATTGCCAACAACCGTTGGATCATCAAAAAAGCAAGAGAGTTCCAGAAAAACATCTACTTCTGCTTTATAGAACACATCAAAACCTTTGACTGTGTGGATAACGACAAACTGCGGAAAATTCTTCAAGAGATGGGAATAACAGACCACCTGACCTGCCTCCTGAGAAATCTGTATACAGGTCAAGAAGCAACAGTTAGAACTGGACATGGAACACTAGACTGGTTTCAAACCAGGAAAGGATTTATATACAGTCAAGGCTATATATTGTCATTCTGTTTATTTAACTTACATGCAGAGTACATCATGAGAAATGCTGGGCTGGATGAAGGACAAGCTGGAATGAAGATTACCAGGAGAAATATCAATAACTTCAGGTATACAGATGACACCACCCTTATGGCAGAAAATGAACAGGAAATAAAGAGCCTCTTGATGAAAGTGAAAGTGGAGAGTGAAAAAGTTGGCTTAAAACTCAACATTCAAAAAACGAAGATCATGGCATCCAGTCCCATCATTTCATGGCAAATAAATGGGGAAATAATGGAAACAGTGACAGACTTCATTTTCTTGGGCTCCAAAATCATTGCAGATGGTGACTGCAGCCATGAAATTAAAAGACGCTTGCTCCTTGGAAGAAAAGCTATGACAAACCTAGACAGTGTATTAGAAAGCAGAGACATTACTTTGCCAATAAAGGTCCATCTAGTCAAAATTATGGCTTTTCCAGTAGTCGTCGATAGATGTGAGAGTTGGACCATAAAGAAAGCTGGGCACTGAAGAATTGATGCTTTTGAACTGTGGTGTTGAAGAAGACTCTTGAGAGTCCCTTGAACAGCAAGGAGCTCAAACCAGTCCATCCTAAAGCAAATCAGTCCTGAATATTCTTTGGAAGGACCGATGCTGAAGCTGAAACTCCAATACTTTGGCCACCTGATGTGAATAACTGACTCACTGGAAAAGACCCTGATGCTGGGAAATATTGAAGGTAGGAGGAGAAGGGGACAACAGAGGATGAGATGGTTGGATGGCATCACCGATTTGATGGACATGAGTCTGAGCAAGCTCCAGGGTTGGTGATGGACAGGGAAGCCTGGCATGCTGCAGTCCACAGGGTCACAGAGTCAGACAGGACTGAGCCACTGAACTAACTGAAGAAATAGTACTGTTACACGTTCTCTCTTGTAGAAACTGCCTCTAGGCTGAGCTGAAAGAGTCCCATGTCCTGGACCTCTGAATACAGAATACAGGAGTCTAGCTTGAAATTGGAGTGACAACCCCAACACTTTCGTGAACTCTCATCTTGATATTGATTAAACATATCTTGAATTAGTCACCTCATCTCTTTCTCCATTGCCAATGCTCCAGGCTAAGCCCGTCACTGGCTGTCAGCTGAATTCCTGCAAAAGTCAGCTAACTGCTGACCTAATCTCCAGTCCCTCCTGATCAACCCAACTCTGAACTGTCAACAGAGGGCTCTTTTTAAATAACTCCATCAAGTTACATGTCTGATAAAAACAATGACCCCCTTCATCACTCCCAAAGAAAGCTAGAAGTCCTTAACCTGCAAAGCAGCCCTCTTAATATTCTGACCCAGGCTAGCTCACCAGTTCCATTCAACACCACTACCCCTCCCTCTCAGTTGCTTAGTGAAGTAATATAGTATAGTATCTATAGCTAATGCTAAACAATTCTCCACTTCTTACGTTTAGTAATGGAACCCTTGAGTTTCAGCTGAACACAAGGACTCCCTAGGTATGACCATGTGATTTGACTGTAACCAATGGGATGAAACAGAAAGTGTTGTGTGCTTATTTTTGTTTTGTCGTTAATATGAAGCTTCTAGGTTAAAAAAAAAGAAAGAAAGAAAGAAAGAAAATTACTATGTTAAGAAGAGTATTCAAACCACAGCCAAGTAACATCCAGAAACTAAAATGACCCATTATCTGCCAAATAAAAAAAACAGAACATTTAATAAATTTAAAGTAAGATCAGTCTGTCAGCAGAATTCAAACTTCCTTTTCAGACCCAGGAAATTTTCTTTAAAAGAGAAACTTAGAAATGCATTGTTGGCAGGAATCAGAAAGAAGCAAAGAACCTTTTTTTTTTCTTTAATTAATATATGCCTAATCTAAAAACTATGTGGCTATTATGCCACTTTTAAGTGCAAAGCTCGAAAAAAAGAAACTGAATTTTATGTCTCACTCAGAATAATTCATCTAATTCCACTACAGGCAGAAGTCTGACAAATGGTTTGAACCTTTGTCAGCTCCAGGTTATAATATGCACTCATCAGTGTCCCTTTAATCATATAGGAAACTCCCTTTTTCAGAACTCTACCTGGAGCTTCAAGTTAGGATCTAAGGTGTGGGGCCTTGAGTTACTGGTTAAGCTTCCTATATCCATTTGATCCTCTACTTAGAGAACCTGGGCCAGTATCATCATCAAATTTCCTGAAAGGAAACTGCTTTATTCTTTCTTGAAATGAGAGTTAATGAAAGACCAAGCACACCTGTGTCCTCCCCCCGTGCAAGCAGACTTTAATTAGTCACCATCAGATCAAGAACAGAAACCACAGAGTAATTTAAACAGGAGGAGCTGACTATAAAGCATTATTGAGCAACGATAGGAGAGGAACTATAAAGATGGGATGAGAGCTCTGAAGGGTGCTAAAGAAGTGAGGGAAAGAACCAACAGAGTGGAACTCGGAGGTCAGACTTCAGCATTTGCTGCAGAAGGTATGGTCAAAGCACACTTGATGCAGAGAAGTTACCTAAGCCAGAGATGGTCCAAAGTTGCCAGGAAAGCAGAAACAACCCCCTGGGCACAGGCCAGCCAGTGCTGGCTGGCAGACTGGTTATGCAGAGGGAAAGAGGCGCAGAGAGTCAGGAGGCAGTTGGGTCAGAGGGCCACTGCAGATGAGGCCTGGGATGCTCAGTGCCCATGTCAGGACAGTCATGGAAAACAGTTCTATGGGGCACAGGTGAGATGACGCTAATGGGCGGGTGCACAGAGGGAGCTGGACTGCCGCTGTGGACACTTCTGGGACCAGGACCTAGAGCGGCCTCCCTCTACAGGAACCTGGCACATCTCTATTGGCTGGCGACAGAGAGGCTCTCATCCACTCAACAGGACAAAGATTAAGCATCTTGCCCTCTAGACACCCAGCTCAATGAGCTCCAGCATGCCCACGCAGAGCAGCAACCTGGGCTGCAGTGAAGCTTGTGCTGTCCGGAGCTCCCAGCCATACTTACTTACAAGATCTGAAGAAAACACACAGAAAAAGCTACACGCTACAGGACTTGAGCAGTGAAAAAGAAAGCATGCTCTTCAAGAGCATTTCTACCAAGAGAAATCCCTCTTTCTCCTTCGGTGTTTCTCTCTTCAGTGCCCTCTACTGACAAAGCAGTGTGCCAAATGCCAAAGGAGAAATATTTACAGGGCCCAGACCCATTCAGACAGGTTAGTCAATGAAGGGCGCTGACAGGCAATGAATTAATAATAAGCACATTCACCCTCTGACTGAAGCCCTCCATAGAAACAGACCTGCCCAGTTAATTGTTCTCTCTGCTTTCCCCTTGAATTTAACTTGTCCCCAGGTGCCATCTGCTTCCATCAATCCCCCAGTAACTCTGATCTTCTAACCTGCCCCTCTAGTCCTTTACAGTTGGCTATGTCAGAAATCTCTCTACAGCCCCTGTTGAGTGTAGCCCATAATTGTGATACAGTATTGCACATCTCTTTAAAGCAATTTGATAAAAGCAATACAAAGTCAAATTAGAGATTAGGCCATTTTTAGAGTCATGGGATTGTTCTGTATGGCTCTGAGGTAGCGTATATATATGTGACTATGCATTTTTCAAAACCCATAGAACTATACATTACCAAGTGTGGACTTTAACGAATGCAAATTTTAAAAATTAACGAGGATGTTAGAGGACACCAGAATGCAATACAGACTGTGAGAAATGAATCTAACTCTATTACAGATGCATGACATAACCTTTCTGAAAGGGGTAGGGAAAGAGCTGACCTAAAGTAACTTTGGAAAATGGTATTTAGATTAGATACTCTAAAACTAAAGATAAAAAGGACCGTATATAAACACTGTACTTTAGTCTGCAAATTACTTTCTTACAGGGATACCAGGTAAGAATTCTGAAAGTTATGACAAAACCCACTGGAAAAAAAAATAATAATAAAAAAAAAATAAAAAAAAGAAAAAAAAAAATGAACTATGAAAAAAAAAAAGAATTCTGAAAGTACTTTACATCTATACTAGAGTTGAACAAGTGATAACTAATAGATAATAGGAACTAAGTTCCTCCCAGTTAAAGGAAAAAGTTAAAAATAAACAAGGGAGAGGATAGACTAAGCCCTATGATAATAAGTTAGAGTTGGGGACATCGGTATAAACTCATGCCTAATTTATGTACTTTGAGTAGATAGATAGTAGAGAAATAGATAATTATACATAATGTGTGTTTACATGGGAATATGTATGTATATTTCCTAGCTCTGTCCACTGAGAAAGCCCAGAAGTGTTTCCCCAATAGCAGTGAGCACACACCTGTGCTGGGATCTTGGTTTCTAAAAACCATTTTCCAATCGAAGGAACCAAGGCTTCTCGGAGAAATGGCTGATTCTAAGGTGCAGGTAGGGAAGATATAAGAAGTTTGGAGAGAGTAAGTCTAGTGCCAGAAAAGAAGGGAGGGCTCAGACAACAAAAAGGACACTGGAACCAATCTGAAAGAGCTCTCAATGGTCAAAGATGGAAAAATCTGAACAAGCATGTTATTCTGAGTTGTGGAGATGAATTTTTTTTTAATATATCATTAAGAGTATAAGGTAAGTGGTTGCTACTGGAGAGTAAGATGCAGCATAGGGGCAGGGACTGTTGTCAAAAGCCTTAGAACACAATTTGATACTTTAAACCATTTCCATGTTGGCTTGTGTAGCTTTGAAGGAAAAATTTTAACTACATTAAAAAGAATACACACAGAAAAAGTTAGAATATGAGGCAATCAAGGGAATAGTTTGATAAGAGAGGGTTGTGTTTGGTTGGATTGGTTTCTATGTTTATTAAAATAGGAGACACTTATCTAGTTTATATGTAGATAGAAAACCAACAGAGGAAAAGAATAAAACAGGGAAGAAATAGAAATAACTGATTAAGGCAAGTGTCTGAGGAGGGGAGGCAATCTTTGTTAGAAGGATTTACAGATGACTGAGCTTCCAGGTGGCGCTAATGTTAAAGAACCCACCTGCCAATGCAGAAGACATAAGACACAAAGTTTCAATCCCTGGGTTGGGAAGATCCCCTGGAGGAGGGCAAGGCAACCCACTCCAGTATTCTTGCCTGGAGAATCCCCATGGACAGAGAAGCCTTGCAGGCTACAGCCCATGGGGTTGCAAAGAATCATATAAGACTGAAGCGACTTAGTGTGCGGATGGCACTAATCAGCTCATTATTTCTAACCTATCCCAGGACAAAGAGTGACACATGCAGAATCTCAAGAAAACCTCTGTCCTGTTTCCCTCTTGCTTCTTGCTGAGCCCTGAGGTGCACCTACTCTTGCCTGGTATGGGGTGCTCTCTCAAAAGCCACAAAGGTGAACTTCCTGAAAACGCCACGGGCAAGTCTGTCATTTCCTTGTCAGTGTCTACACTAATTATTTACAGAGATTTGGCAACAATTATGCAGACTTACAGGGCTTCCCAGGTGGTGCAGTGGTAAAGAATCTTCCTGCCAATATAAGAAACACAAGAAACATGGGGTCGATCCTTGGAGATCCTCTGGAGAAGGAAATGGTAATACACGTCAGTATTCTTGCCTAGAAAATTCCATGGACAGAGGAGTAGGGTGGGCTATCGTCTGTAGGGGTGGCAAGCTAAGTAAGAGTCATACATGACTGAGCACACACATACACATGTGCAGATTTAAGCTAAAGACCTCTTTTTTAAAAAAGAAAGATATGTGAATACACTTAATGACACTGGACTATACACTTAAAAATGGTTGCAATGGTGGGACTTCCCTAGTGGTCTAGTGGCTAAGACTCTGTGCTCCCAATATAGGGTGGGCCCAGGTTCAATCCCTGGTCAGGGAACTAGATCCTACATGCTTCAACTAATACTCAGCACAGCCACACACAAAAAAATGGTTGCAATGGTAAATTTTGTTATATAAGTTTTACTATCACAAAAAGTTTTTTCAAAGCAAGATATAACATTAGGGAGAGGGAATTCCCTAGTGGTCCAGAGGTTAGAACTGCCGAGGGCACAGGTTCAAGGTCTGCCTGGGGAACTAAGATACTGAAAGTTGTGAGGCAACGGCCAAAAAAATGAAAGAAAATAAAATTAGGAAGAGTCATTCCTAAATTTACAACTCTGTATTTATCAGATCTTCAGTGATGGAGTGAACCCCAAGGTTAACTGTTTAGAAAGAGGTGGAAGTCCAGTTTACCTTCACAAGCAACTATGGAATGAGCCTTCGTTGAAAAGAAAGAATTCACTTCCCACATCACAGGGGCAATTTTGTCTTCCTAGCAACTGACGAGTGTTCTTCTAGAACTATGACTCAATTCTTGAGGGGAGAGTTCCTTATCATGGTATGGTAGCTGAGGTTATTTCTACTAAGTAGAATGGTCATGACATATTTCATATATTAAAGCCTTTTTAAAGAAATCCATTTCATGTTTTAAAAATTTGTTCTCAACTTCAGAAATAATTTTAAAAGGACTGCCAAAGACTACTTTTAATTATAGTAATAAGCAAGGAACTAGTGGGGGTATTCAGTAAAAATGGAAGAAAACGCATCTACTCAGCCTTATTTCCACATTTCATTCCTCACTTAGCCCAAATCATATTCTAATACAATACAATCAATGTGCTCATGACAAGGTGATAATTAGTATGTAGTCCTAGCAAAATGGGCCTGGTGATATTTTTGATTTGCACCTTCTTTGTTTGGGAATATTGCCTTAAATAACTGAATGGCAAATAAAATGACTTGGCAGGCCCACACAGAGAAGGAAGTTTTCTCAATAGCAAGTTGCCTTTATATGGGCATATTTCTACATTCTAAAATAATGTCTCCATTATCTTTGTTAGAGTTCAACTCTTTTAAATCTATAAGAAATATGTGAGGCATGAGTATATGGGATGATTCACAGATTTGAAATAACACCTACTCTCCTTTGGTTCTGGCACAAAATGTGTCAGTGAAGCCTGCAATTAAGAAAATTATCTTGGCCTGTCCTGCCACAAGGATGGTGATGTCAATCTACTCATCCAGAGCAGAAGTGTGTTACAAAAATGAGTTTAGAAAACAATTCTACTCTAGTGATGACTGGTGTCTTGGTGCCTTTGCATGTCATCTAAAGTTTTGTCATTAATAATAAGATTAATAATATTAATAATATTGTTATGCTATTTCTTGTAGTCATTGGAACAGCCCTATGAGATAGATACTATGATGGTTCCTATTTTACAGATGAGGAGGGGTTAAATAAGGGGCCCAGGATCATACTCTTTACCAGTGGTAGAGCTTGGATTTGAACCCAGATCTCTCTGACTCAGATGTTCACTCTTGATCAGGACTAGTTGCATAATTCGAAAAGCCCAGTACACAGTGAAAATGTGAGGGGCTCCATTCA
The DNA here is from genome assembly GCF_019320065.1 of Cervus canadensis. NCBI lineage: Eukaryota > Metazoa > Chordata > Mammalia > Artiodactyla > Cervidae > Cervus > Cervus canadensis. Next base: position 35,228,370 of record NC_057390.1, on the reverse strand, counting down.
AAAAGTATGAATAATCACAGAGCCCTGTGGACTGCACAGGTTGTATACCCATGAGCTGGCAGTGCTCTCAACCAGGTGCTCTCAATCACTTCCCTCCACCAAGTCCTTCCTCTTCGATACCTCAAGCAAATTCAGCAAACATTTTGTCAAATCCACAACGCTACTGTAAGAAGTCCTGCATGAATTCCTGAGAGACACAGGTCCAGTCTGGAGACATTCATTTCTCAGTTAATCCTTTTACATGCCTAAATTTCACATTATGCTCAACAGCAGAAAGTATCCTTTGAATATCAATCTTCTCTTTGGTTGGTCCCTAACACCTTCCTTTTAATCGGTCTGCTTCCCTCTTTTAAAAAATAAATAACTTAACCATTTCCATTGCCATTTTAAGCATATAATATCACAGTGTCAGTGCTGTTCCTCCCCGCTGTGATATTTGCAGCTGCTTCACCCTGATGATGGGAAAAGGCCTTGGATCCTCGTAATTGTACAGTCCTGATTAATGAACCCTTTGCCTTTCTGCATTTCCTTTTGAAGATCTTTCCAAACCTTTCACTTGGCACTTGCACTCAAGTGGAATGTCTGGAGCTTGGTGGACAGCATGTTTTGGTGTGAACCTTTTACCGTCCAACACATATCTTGAGAACAAAGGAAGTCTGTTTGCAGTGTTTATTGAGTAATTGGAACATGTAAGTTACATTTCTAGGGAAAGGAACCAGTTGTGTGTGGACAGCTATGGTGGAGGAGAGTTTGCAGGCGGAGGACTAGGAGACAGAGAAGACGTTATCTCTGCTCCGTTGGGGATTCCCACCTAACACGATGTCTAGCCCCAGGCTACCCCGTCCTTACATACATTTTCACTGTGATTTCTTTTTCTACAAGAAATTAGGACTATTCCTGTCTTCCTTTCTTCCTAATATGGGGAAAGAAGGGAGGACTCACAGGCAGCCTCTGCCTGAGACTCTTCTGACTTTAGGACTTAAATGTAGGCTCCTGATTGATGCCTCCTTACTTCCTGTAGATAAAACTGAATGAAATTATAGATAATTTGTCAATCTGGCATGGAAAGAATAAGGCACAAGCAAATATCCAGAAGAGTAGTATTCAACTGTATCAGACCCACCAACCCCTTTTTATAATGAAACATCCCTTCATTGTCCTGAAAGGGAATTCATAGACAGTATAATCTACTAATACACAGGAAAAAAAAGAAACAACTCATTTTAATGGACATAATGCTTCAATTGTGATACAAAAGAGAAATAAAACTAGAGTTAGGGTTATGTTCAGATAATTATAAATAGGTTTTCACCCACATCAGTACCTTAAAGGACATTTGATAGTAGGGAGGGACAATTTCTACGTCCTATGGAACTCTTCCAAACATCTGTCAATCCTGGCCCTTGTCCACCAAATACCAGTTAGCATGCCTTCAATCACTGTAATAACCAAAAATGTACCCACAGTTCCTATAACACATCCTAAAAGGTGGTACTGCCCCTGTTGAGAACTACTGGTCTATGTAGGAGAGCCTCTGCATTAGTTTCCTTTAGATTCTCCCTTGGTTAGGGGTTCTACATAACAGAATAAGATATACTTGCCATACTCCCAGACTGAGAGTTCCAGGGCTTAACAAGCCTGAGCTCAACCAGCATGCATTTTCTATTTGTACACAACTATTTTTAGGACACTAGTTTTAAAATAGTACCCACATACACACACACTCCACTATCACCAAGGTCCCTGACCACAGAGTCACGTTAGGGAGCGGCCATGCTATGTATGGACTGATGGTTACATAGAGTGAAGCAGAAAGAGCCTTTATTTTGTGTCATATGTAAAACTTAGGGAGGCAGAATTGAGGATGTGTCAGTGTGGTGCATTGGTTGGCCCTGTACCTTTTTCTTGGTACTCTCTGACCCTCACCTTGGGTTAAAGGAGACTCTGTACTGTAAACAAAGTTTGTCTCTTGTTCTGCCTGCTGAATACAAAACTGAAGCCAAACAGGGACCCAAAGGGAATAAGAGTCCCCCTCACCCTCACGCCCTAAGACACATATCCCTAATTAGGATCAATCAAAATATCATTCACCAAATACTCAGAAAGATACTAAGATCTGGCTCAATTAAAAAAAAAATGAATGCTTGTGGAAACTTCTCTTGAGTCACACTGCAGCATTTAGCAGAGGTCAGTGTTTTCCTGCCAGAACAAGCCAAAATTTGAATGAAATAAAAATTCTAAATTACCTAAGGGAAAACTTGAACAGCAAAATTTCTCTACACCAAGACTCATGATAAAACATTTGCCCCCTCTTAAATCATGCTCATTCAAGAATCTGTTTAAGCACAACATGCTTTCTGGGTGGTACAATTCTTACATGGGCCATTAAGAAGAAAGAGGTTTTGAATCAATGAATGGGAGAGGGAAAAATGTGTTCCAACTAAGGAAAACGTCCATTCATTCATGTATAAGCCTAGGTGTCAGTTGCTCAGTCAGGTCCGACTCTTTGCAACCCCATGGACTATAGCCCACCAGGGTCCTCTGTCCGTGGAATATTCCAGGTAAAAATACTGGAGTGGGTGGCCATTCACTTCTCCAGGGGTTCTTCCCAACCCTGGGATTGAACCCAGATCTCCTGCACTGCAGGCAGATTCTTTACTGTCTGAGCCACCATAGAAGTCCTCATTCATGTATACATTCACACTTGTTTCCCTTCTCAGCTTAATTTCTCCTATTACACATTGCAAGTACCATTGGTTTCCTTGCCCCCCAACACTCTGAGAAACTCACTTGATTACACAATGATCCTTCTTAAAGACAATATTCCCTGTAGTCCATGCTTACATCTGTGCAAGCTAAATGTGCCTGGTGAAGGACCAAACCATGTAGAGATCTCACTTTAAATTTATGATCATAAACCTTGAGTAGGCCCTTAATCCTGCCAGCAATCATACTATATTTCCCAAGTCCTTCTATTAACCCTCTTTCTCTGGTGGCATTACATACCTTCACCTCTGTCCTCAAACCTCAAACACCTACTCACCACCTATTCTCATTCCCTATTGATGGCCTTGCTTCCTATTTCACTGAAGAAATAGAATGAGTCAGAAGAGAGCTCCCACAAACACCCACCAACTGCATGAGTGCCCAAGTCCTGGGTTTCTTTCTTATGGCTGTAGATGAAAACTTCGTGCCCCTACAAAAGACCAGTTGCTCTACTTGTAGACTAGATGCCCACTTACTGTCACCTCCTCAAGGACTCACTCCAGCAATTCTGTTCCCAATTCTTCCCTTTTCACTAGATCTTTTCCATCAGTTATGGACATTATTTCTCTCACCTGTGAAAACCCTGTCTTGACCCCACTTCTTCTTCCATTTACTACTCCCATTTTTTTTCTTTTCTGGAGGTTGTCTATAGTCAACATCTCTACTATCTCCAAATCTCCCTTCCCAGTCTCTCTTAAACCTAATACAATAAGTATTTATCTAATCCACTCCAACTAAATTGTTCTTATCAAGATCACTTCAACTTCCCTGTTGCTATATCCAAAGGCTAAAGTCTTCATCTTACTTGATTGGTTAGCAGAATACAATCATTCTCTCCTCCTTGAACCACTTTTCCACTTGGTTTATAGAACAAGACATATCTGGTCTTCTACCTCTATCTCTGGTTCCTCCTCAGTCTTCTTTGTTGGGTTCTCTTCCAATAATCTGACTTCTAACACTTGGAGTATTCCAAAATTCAGTCCTTGAACCTTTCCTCTTTATCTTCTTCACTCATTTATTAGGTGACCTCATCCAGTCTCATGGGTTTAAATACCACCCAATATATGTTTTGTCCAGCCTGCATTTCTCCCCTGCACTAGACTCACATATCCAGCAGCCTCCTTAAACCTCCACTTGGATGACTAATATACATCTCAATTTAACAAGTCCAAAACTGAACTCCTGACCTCCTCTCGCTACCTCCCTACTGCCCAACCCGGAGCCTCTTCTACTTTCCCCCAGATGCTCAAGCCAAAACCTAGAAGTCACGCCTGATGCCTTTCTTGCTCTCATTCCCCACCTTTGATATGTCAACTCAACTGTCAACCTCTGAGCAGAATCTGACCACTTCTCATCATTCCACTATCATGATCACTGCTGTGTCTCACCTAAATTAGTGGAGGAGCCAACTAGTCTTCTACCTTCCATTTTGACACCATTCAGACTTCTCAACACAAAAGTCAGAGTGATGCTGATAAAACATAAACCAGAGAAGGTCACCCCTCTGATCAGAAACTTTCCAATGACATTTTTAGTAAAAGCTCAACTCCTCAATTTCCTTCAAAGCTCTTCACATTCTGCCCTTGGCTCATTTCTTCTCCAGCTCTGTCCCCTATTTCCTTATCCCCCACCTCTTCCATTCTAATAGGATTCTCCCTACCCTTTGCTGTTCCTTAAACCTTCTAGGCACCTCAAGACCTTTGTACTTGCTGTTCCTGGGATGTTCTTCCCTCAGACATGACTCACTCACTCACCTCCTTCCCTCAGATGTTCCTTCCTCAGTGAGTCCTTCTTTGTTTACACATCTGGGATGGCTCCTTTAGGCTGTCAATTTGATTGGGTCACAGGGTGCCAGACATTTGGTCAAACATTATGCTGGCTTTAAGACTTGGCCTGGAACTACACTACTGGCTCTGCTAGCTCTGCAGCTTGCTGACCACAGATCCTGTGACTTCTCAGTCCCCCTATGGGCCTTCTTCTCAGCCTCCACAACCACTGAGCCAATTCCTTATAACTAATGGGGATTAAATGACTGGATATTTATGCAGTGTTTGGAAGAGTGCCTAATATAGTATTATAGTAAGTGCTATAATAAGTAAAATAAATAAATAACTATATATATATATATATATATATATATATCCCTTCTCTCAAGAATTTCACAGATAGTAGAAAGGAAAACATATCTATCAAAAGTACAGAGTACACAGTGGTAGCACAGAAGATGGGAAGGGTTAACTTCCCCTTAGACTCAAGGAAGACTTCACAGAGACAGTGATATTTAATGTGAATCTTAGAGAATGAAGAAGTGCTTACTAGACCAACAAGAAGGGCATTCCAGGCCAAGGACACAGAACAAATGTTTAAATCAGGAGGCTCAGAGATAAGAATAAATCTGTCCTCCCACCTTCCAGGAAGTGGTGATCTGGAGTTGTCTCAATAAATCCAACTTGTTTTTCCTAATTTATCCTTTAATTTCTTTATTATGTAAGGGAAAGTGTTGGTAACACTGAATATTAAATTATAGTCATTTCACTGCGTGGGAGAGAAAATTTTAGAGATTGTTACACTCTTAGGGAATGCTTACCCCAATCTATTCAATGCACCAAGTGAAAAGAATTTGCTAGTTCTAAGTCACCTTAATATTCTCAAAAGAATCTTTGTTGATTGATATTTACCATATGTTGAAAGAATCTTTCATTGATTGGTATTTACCATATCTTATCTGCTGATATGATCACTGATAACCATTTTTCTTTAAAATGTTACATTGGAATTCATTTGTTTAATGAATTTCAATTTTTCCATTGCTTTATTCATTTACTAATTAACTAAAAGTATGTTTTATTTATTGTCACATTGTCAGAGATATTAGCTAATAGTATTAAAAAAAACCAACCCTAATGTCCATTAAAATATTTTCTAATTTTTTCTACATTACAAAACATTATATAAGGACAACATTACTTCACTCACCTTTGACTAACTCCTTTAGTTAATGATCTAGAAATCAGTGGAGAAGGAACTTAAAGGTAAATGGTCAAGGGGTCATCCAGGAAGGCAGCAGGAGCTGGGCAGGATTCATTGAAACACCACAATTAGATCCAGCCACCTTTCAGGATCTGGCCCAGAAACTCACTCCTTGCAGTACCCTTGAAGAAGGAATTCATAGGGCCTGGACTCCATCTCAGGCCTGTCCGTGCTGGTCGTGTGTGGCCACCTCTCCAGTGGACTCTGAACTCTGTGCTTAGCGCCTGTGGGAATGACAATGGAAGGATCAGACCCCCTCTGGGCAGGGGAATCTTGAAGACTCATTGCCTAAGAGAAAACAGACACTAATCACCCCTGCCTCTGGACAGTATCTATCGGAATGTAACCACAGGCTTATCGGTTATTAACTGGTTGGAATGTAACCTCAGGCTTATTGATTATTAACTGTTTGAACACATAACACGTGAATGATGGGGTTATTGTGATTGTATTTACCCTTCCTTTGTAAGCCTCAAGGGATTTGGGGTCGTGGGTTTGGACACGTACACATGGGGTATAAAAGATTTTCACAAATGCTGGTCGGGGTCCTTGACTAAGGGGAGACTCTGCCTTGGGCCCACCGGTGTAATAAACTGCACTCCACTATTTGCACTGTCCTTCTGAGTGAGTTTGTTTCCCGGAAAGCATGGCTATAACACCCTAGGTACGAGCCCCAAGAGGTTGATTCATGCAGAGATAGAAGTAGATATTCAAATGCCAGTTTATTCATTTGCAGTGAGAAATTAACCTCTCACATGGACCAACATGTTCTCATTGATTCCTTGAAGTCAAGGCAAAGAGAATTCATACTAAGAAAGTACTTTACTAATTTGCCATGGGAAATCTCTGCATAGGGACAGAAACTTCAGTGTCTGTATGATCTGTATATTTTCTCCCCAGAGACAGCCTACCTGGGGAATCAAATCATAGTCAGAATATTACTCAGTAATAAGAATAGAGAGATGAACATGTGTGTGGTGTGTGTGTGTTCAGTTGTTCGGCCATGTCCGACTCTTGTGACCCCATGGACTGTAGCCTGCCAGGTTCCTCTGTCCATGGGATTTCCCAGACAAGAATACGGTAGTGGTTGCCATTTCCTTCTCCAAGATGAACATACGGAACTAGACTAAAAGACTGGCAGACAGAATAAAGGCCCCCCAAAGATGTCTACATCTTAACACTCAGAACGTGTGAATATGTTACCTTACACAGCAAAAGGGCTTTGCAGGTGTGATTACATGAAGGATCTTGAGATGGGAGGATCATCCCTTGATTACTGAGGTGGTGAAGTGTGAAAGTCACTCAGTCTAGTCTGACTTTGCTACCCCATGGACTAAACAGTCCATGGAAATCTCCAGGCCAGAAGACTTTCCCTTCTCCAGGGGATCTTCCCAACTTGGGGATCAAATCCAGGCCTCCCACATTACAGGCAGATCCTTTACCGGCTGAACCACCAGGGAAAGCCCAAAAGTACTGGAGTGGGTAGCCTATCCCTTCTCCAGGGGATCTTCCCGACCCAGGAATCAAACTGGGGTCTCCTATACTGCAGGTGAATTCTTAACCAACTGAGCTATCAGGGAAGCCCGATTACTGAGGCAGGCCCAGTATAATTACAAGCTTCCTTATGAGAGAGAGAAAAGAAGGTCAAAGGCAGTAGGAAGGGGTGTGATGATGGAAACAAGAGGTTGGAGTGATGCCAGCAGGGGGCTATAAGCTGAAGAACACAGGCAGCCTCAAGAAGCTTAAAAAGACAAGGGAGTGGATTTCCCCTTAAAGCCTCCAAGAAGGAATGCGGCACTGCTGACACTTGGATCTTAGCTTAATGAGATGCATTTTAGATTCCTGATCTCCAGAACTATAATAGAACAGATTTGCATTATATTAAGCTATTCACTTCAGTTCAGCCACTCAGTTGTGTCCAACTCTTTGCAATCCCATGGACTGCAGCACACCGGGCTTCCCTGTCTATCACCAACTCCCAGAGCTTGCTCAAACTCATGTCCATAGAGTTGGTGATGCCATCCAACCATCTCATCCTCTTTTGTCCCTTCTCCTCCTGCCTTTAATATTTCCCAGCATCAGGGTCTTTTTCAGTGAGTCAGTTCTTCTCATCAGGTGGCCAAAATATTGGAGCTTCGGCTTCAGCATCTGTCCTTCCAATGAACACCCAGGACTGATCTCCTTTAGGATGGACTGGTTGGATCTCCTTGCAGTCCAAGGGACTCTCAAGAGTCTTCTCCAACACCACAGTTCAAAAGCATAAATTCTTTGACATTCAGCCTTCTTTATGGTCCAACTCTCATATCCATACATGACTACTGGAAAAACTATAGCTTTGACTAGATGGACCTTTGTCGGTAAAGTAATGTCTCTGCTTTGTGATAATGCTGTCTAGGTTTGTCATAGCTTTTCTTCCAAGGAGCAAGCGTCTTTTAACTTCATGGCTATAGTCACCATCTGCAGTAATTCTGGAGCCCAAGAAAATAAAGTCTGTCACTGTTTCCATTGTTTTCCCATCTATTTCCCCAGCCATGAAGTGATGGGACTGGATGCCATGATCTTAGCTTTTATTTGAATGTTGAGTTTTAATATTAATCTATTAGGTTGTAGTAATTCATTCAGCAAAAGGAAACTAATACTGACTCTGAGGCAGTAATTAAGATTACATTCAGCTGTGAGAGGAAGAAATTCCCCACATATGTAGCTTGAACAAAGTACACTTGAACAAGCTATGGCCTCTCACAAAAATGAAGTCCAGATTAAACAGTCCAAGACTGATAAAGCAGATCCACCATTACCAAGTACCCAGGCTTCCTCTATCTTGTTGCTCTCCCATACTCAACTCATGGTTTCAACTTCATGATAGTTCAAGAGAGCTGCTTAATCTCCAGCCGTCACATACATATCCTAACCAGCAGGAAGAAGGAAAAAGTAAGGGTAAAGGAAAGCATTCCCTTTTCTTACGGAAACTTCTGAAAGTTGCACACACCTTGTCAGCATGCATCTCATGGACAAACAATTGGTCACAGAGCCACACGTAGTTTCAAAGGAAGCTGGAAGTACCATCCTTATTCTGGGTAACTTAGTGCTCATTGAAAAATAAAGCGTCCTATTTCCAAGGAAAAGGAAGAAAAGAAATAATGACAACTTACAAAACCTAATATAACATCAATCTCAGTTGAGATTACATTAGAAAAACAATCAAATCCTCAATAATCCATTAGCTATAACCCCTGCACACATTCGTGCCAAGTCTCTTCATTCACGTCTAATTCTTTTCGACCCACTAGGCTCCTCTGTTCATGGGATTCTCCAGGCAAGAATACTGGAATGGGTTGCCATGACCTCCTCCAGGAGATCTTCCTGACTCAGGGATCGAACCCATGTTTCTTGTGTCTCTTGTGAATGCAAGGGTTACAGGGCTTCTCAGGTCTGTAACCCTTGCATTCACCTCTCATCAGAATCAGAAACATGCAAGCTAAGATTTCCTTTCCTAATCTGCGTTGGATGGATACTGCCAGTTTTGCCTATGTGTGTGTTTTTTTAAATCTAGGAACTGAACGCCAATCAATCCTTTTTAGACTAATATCTTCAGGACATACTAAACTATCTTCAATTAGGTTACTGACATTTTAGCTGGCCCAAGTCTGTCCCTTTCAGGTAATTATGCATTTTTCTGCCATGATCTTACAATTTATTCTCAGAGGACCATTTTATTTCTTCATTCACAAGTCCTTGGAAGCTACTTCTCCATGCCCCCAAAGGATGATAACAAATTATAAGAGCACTGAGTTAAACCCTGGTGCCAACAAGTAAGTTTCACTCTCTTCCATGGCTGCTAATCATAGTCAGAAATTCCAATCCTAGAATTGTCTGAAATTTGTTCCAATATGAAACAAAATGTGAGCATGTAGATAGTTGAGATAAGTCCAAAACCACTACTTGAAAGATAATTATGTGATGTGCCTCTGAAACTCCTTTTAGCTAGAGTTAAGGCTGGTCTAGTAAGTAGTTGAAGCGAATACTGATGCTCATGGAATTACAACATGGCAGATGCAATTAATATCCCCGTTTTGTTGATGAAGAAACTGAGACCTAGGGAAATTAACCAAATTTCCCCAAAGCTACGGCTATTCAGTGTCAAAGTGAGGACTCAGACTTCTTAACCAGAGTCCGACTCTAAATTATTACACTATTGATATAATTCGAGAAACCTGGGTAATCGCCCTGCTGCAAAATATTTCTTCATTATTTTTCAAAATACCTGAAATTTCAAATGCTATTTTGGTCCTGAAAACGAATATAATGGCAAAAGTAAAGCTGTTTAGAGAATCCAGGGGAAGATACCATTATGTTCTATCTCCATGACCAATATCTTATTTTACGCCACCATCATCTACTATCTGGATTACCAAAATTGTCATCCAACTGATCCACATTCTGCCAGGATGGCTCCTTCCAATCTGTTCTCCACATTATAGCCAGAACGATCTTCCCCAAATGTACATCTGATCATGTCATTCCCCTTTTAAACCCTTTCAGGGATTCTTCATTGCCTTCGACATAGTCTATACTAGTGGTTCTCAACCCTATTAGGAAAAAATTTATATAACAAATAATTTTCATCAAATTTACTACGTCCTTCCCTTACTATCCAGAAGTGAAATTCATGTAACATTAGTCCAATTTTTAAATGTTTGGCCATGATTACATTAGAAAGGGAATTCTGTAAGTTGCAGGACAGTGGAGACAGCACTACCTCCTCCCACTGCCCAGCCTGAGAGATAATTGCTGGTCTAAACCCTTTGAAGGGATTTGTTAAGTATTTGTGTTCTGGACTCCTCTCACTCTCCAACCAACACTGTCACTAGTCAGTCTGTCTTGGCCTTTAGTCCTTATAAACTACCTAAATGACCGATACACATGATGGTCTTTGTCACTTACTGTTCTGTAGAAACCACCTTCTTTATCTGAAACTCTTCATCATCCTCTCTCCAGCTTTATCTGGCTAATTCCTCCTCACTCAGGTTTCTGCTTAGAAGCAATTTCTTCCATAAAGCCTTCTCCTGTTACATTGGTGACACATGGCATCCTGAAATTTACTCTATTATAGCACATGTCAGTCCCATTGTTGCAATGATCTCTTCACTTCTCTAGCCACTCCCTGAAAAACCAGTTTCTTGAGGATATAGACTATGTTGTGGCCACTGTTACAGCTTGTTATACTTGTTAGAGGAAAAGGAAGTCGGAGAGCATCGAAGACTAACTTAGCAAAACTATCTTATATTGGGAGTATTATGATCAGCTATTATTTTTTAGAAACACATTATTTTGGAAATGCATAAAAATGAAAAAATACAAAATATATTTTGAGAAAAAAGTATAACAAACCTGACAAACATTACCTCAGCCAGGTTATTAAGGTCAACATCAACAGGGATTAGTCATGTGATAGTACATATCTTTGTTGCTGCTGCTGCTACTGCTAAGTCGCTTCAGTCGTGTCTGACTCTGTGCGACCCCATTGATGGCAGCCCACCAGGCTTCACCATCCCTGGAATTCTCCAGGCAAGAACACTGAAGTGGGTTGCCATTTCTTCTCCAACGCATGAAAGTGAAAAGTGAAAGTGAAGTCACTCAGTCATCTCCAACTCTTTGAGACCCCATGGACTGCAGCCTACCAGGCTCCTCCGTCCATGGGATATTCCAGGCAAGAGTACTGGAGTGGGGTGCTACTGCCTTCTCCATGTATCTTTGTTATGATGTGATAAAAATGGCACTTTAACTCTACAGTTTTCTCCCCCAAACCATAATACCAGCATAATCAAAAATAATGTCCCCAATGGAGGGACATTCCACATTCTAAAAATACTTAATGAGTACTCCTCAAAATTATTAAGGTCATCAAAAACAAAGAAAATCTGAGAAACTGTCATAGCCTAGAATAGCCTAAAGGACATGATGACTAAATGTAATCAGATATCCTGGATCAGATTCTGAAACATAAAAAGGACATTAGGTAAAACTTAAGGAAATATGAATAAAGCATGTACATTAATTAATAATAATGTATAAATACTGATTCATTAATTGTAACAAATATTACCATGCTAATATAAGATGTTAATAACAGAGGAAACTGGGTACAGAGTATATGGGAACTCTCTGTACAATCTTGCAATTTTTCTGTAAATCTAAAATCACTCTAAAATTAAAAGTTTATTTTTTAAATGGGCAAAATATTTAGACACTGTATCCCCCCAAAATTATCTATAAATGCAATATGAAAAAAATTCAACATGCTTAGTCATAAGGCAAATGCAAACTGTCATAATGTAATACCATAAGAGACACATTAGAATGGTTAAAATGCAAAAGACTCACAAAACCAAGTATTCATGAGGATACAGAGCAATTGAACAATTGATTATGGTTATGGAAATGCTAAAATGACAATTACTCTTTAAAAGTATGGAGATTTTTTATGAAGTTAAACAAACACTTTTCACAAGATCCAGCAATCCCACTCCAAGGTATTTACTCAAGAATAATAAAATATGTGTTCACACATACATACATAAAATGTAAAATGGTATCATCATCCCCCAAAATAATAAAAGCATAATAAAAACACAATAAAAAACATAATCACTTGGAAATTCACAGAAACTTTTTGAAATAACCATAAGGTTATATTCTCAGGTCATGCATGCTGACATATTTAAGGGTAAAATGTTATGTCTACATCTTAACAAACCAAAAATTGCCATCATAAATACTATATGGGAGGCCAGGAGTTGGTAAAGTTTTTCTGTAAAGGTTCAGATAATAAACATTTTAGGCTTCATAGGTCATATGGATTCTGTCGTGTGTGCGTGCTAAGTCACTTCAGTCGTGTCCGACTCTGCAACCCTGTGGACTGTAGCGTGTCAGGCTTCTCTGTCCATGGGGATTCTCCGGGCAGGAATACTGGAGTGGGTTGCCATGTTCTCCTGGGAAACTGATGGGTTCTGTCACAGCTAGTCAACTCTGCAGCTATAGGGTAAAAGGAGCCAAAGACACTACTATAATGAATGAGCTTACCTGTACTGCAATGATGTTTTATTTACAAAAATAGTTGGTGAAACACATTTGGTCCTCTAGTTTGTTAATCCTGGTTTTAGGTAATAACAGAATAACTGAAATAACTATATTGCTTTCTATAATGATGGCAACTACTAGGATATATAGTTTTTGGCTTAAAAAAAGTTTTTTCCACCCACTGTTTTATAATCAATAGTAAGGTATTTTAAGGGGCTTCCCAGATGGCACTAGTGGTAAAGAACCTTCCTGCCAATACAGGAGCCATAAGATCCATGAGTTTGATCCCTGGGTCAGGAAGATCCCCTGGAGGAGGATCTGGCAACCCACTCCAGTATACTCTCCAGTACTCTAGCACGCACATGCACACAAGGTATTTTGAGATCTTGTTTAAAAGCAATATTTTCATTTACCATAATATCAACAAGAATAAAATGTACCAGAATAAATCTAACAAAGGATATAAAAGACCTGTATTCAAAAAATTATAAGACACTGATGAAAGACACTGCAGATGATACAAACAGATGGGAAGATATTCTATGTTAATGGGTTGTAAGAATTAATATTGGTAAAATAACCATACTACCTAAGGCAATCTACAAATTCAATGCAACCCTTACCAAAATACCAATAGCATTTTTCACAGAACTAGAACAAATAATTCTAAAACTTGTATTGAACCACAAAAGATACCAAATATCCAAAATAATCTTGAGGAAGAAAAATAGACCTGGAGGGATCATGTTCCCTGAGTTCAGAGTATATTACAAAGCTACAATCACCAGAACAGTGTGGTATTGGCACAAAAACAGACACATACATTAATAGAACAGAATAGAGAACCCAGAAATAAACCAACACATTTATGGTCAATTAATCTATGACAAAGGGGGCAAGAATATACAGTAAGAAAAGGACAGCTTCTTCAATAAACTGGGAAAACTGGAAAGCTACATGGAAAAGAATCAATCTGGTACATGTTATACCATGTACAAAAGTAAATTCAAAATAGATTAAAGACTTAAATGTAAGACTTGAGACCAAAAAATTCCTATAAGAAAACACAGACAGAACCCTCTTTGGTGTAAATAATAATTTTTTTTTGTTTCTGTTTCCTAAGGCAAAGGAAACAAAAGCAAAAATAAACAAATAGGTCCGAACTAAACTGAAAACCTTTGGCACAGCAAAGGAAACCATAAACAAAACAAAAAGACAACCTACTGAATGGGAGAAAATATTTGTAAATGATATTACCAACAAAGAATTAATATCTAATACATCTATATGTATATATACATATATATATATCTCATACAACTCAACATCAAAAAAAAAAAAAAACCAATCTGTTTTAAAAGTGGGCAAAAAATCTGAATAGACATTTCTCTAATGAAGACATGAAAATGGCCAACAGGTACATGAAAAGATGCTCAACACTGTTAATCATTAGAGAAATGCAAATTAAAACCACAATGAGTTATCATCTCACACCTGTCAGAATAGCTATCATCAAAAATACCACAAATAATAAATGTTGGCAAAGATTTTGGAGAAAAGAGAATGGAGGAAAGGGAATCCTTATAAACTTTGTGGGAATGTAAATTGGTACAGTCACTATGGAAAACAGTATGGAGATTTCTCAAAAAATTAAAAACAGAACTATCATATGATCCAGCAATATAGGAAAGATACATGAACCCTTGTGTTCACTGCAGCATAATTTACAATATCCAAAACATGGAAGCAACCTAAGTGCCCATCAATAGATGAATGAACGAAAGTTGTGTGTGTATACACAATGGACTATTACTCAGCCACAAAAAAGAATGAAACCTTATCATTTTTTTACATCATGGATGCAGCTAGAGACTATTATGCTAAGTGAAATAAGTCAGACAGAGAAAGAAATATACCATATGATTTCACTTATATGCGGAATCCCCCCCCCCAAAAAAAAAACAGATAAATGAACAAACAAATACAGTAAAACAAAATTACAGATACATAGAACAATCAGGGATTTGCCAGAGGGGAGGAGGAGGAAAGAAATAGTTGAGGGAGATTATCAGGTACAAACTTTCAGTTGCAAAATAAATGAGTCATGGGTATGAAATGTACAGTGTGGGTAATGTAGTCAATAACTATATAATATCTTTGTACGGTAACATATTCTAATTAGATTTATTGTGGTGATGAGTTTGAAATGTAGAAATACCTAACCATTCTGTTGCATAACAGGAAGTAACATTCTTTTGTAGGTCAATTATATTTCAAAAACTAACAAACAACAAAAGAGATCAGGTTTCTGAATAGCAGAGGTGGAGGGTGGGGGAGAGGGAACTGGATGAAAGTTGGAAGTAAGCAAAAGTTACAAATTTTCAGTTATAAGACAAATAAGTGCAAGGGTTGTACTGTACAACATAAATAGAATTAACACCACTGTATGTTATATAGAAAAATTGTTAAAAGAGTAAATTCTAAGAGTTCTCATCACAAAAAATTTTTTTTTGTATTTCTTTAATTTTGTACCTATATGAGATAATGGATGTTCACTAAAATTATTGTGATAATAACTTTGTGATATATGTAAATCAAATCATGGTTCTGCATACCTTAAACTTATACTTTGCTATATGTCAATGATATCTCTGTAAAACTGGAAGGAAAAAAAATAAAAGCATATTTTTAAACAGCATTTGTGGAAAGTATTGCACTGATATTTCCTCTCCCAGAGGGGAAGCAATCACAATACAATTACAGTTTTATTATTCAATCAGCAGGAGCTGTATTTTGATTTTTAAGATGATTATTAAAAATAAAAACCCAATACATCATCCCACTGCTGTTATAGATTCCATTCTTCAGAAAGTCATCTGAAAATGAAAATGGAGAGATCACAACAGACAACACTGAAATACAAAGGATCATAAGAGACTACTACCAGCAGCTCTATGCCAATAAAATGGACAACTTGGAATAAATGGACAATTCTTAGAAAAGTATAACTTTCCAAAACTGAGCCACAAAGAAATAGAAGATCTTAACAGACCCATCACAAGCAAGGAAATGGAAACTGTAATCAGAAATCTTCCAGGAAACAAAAGCCCAGGACCAGATGGCTTCACAGCTGAATTCTACCAAAAATTTAGAGAAGAGCTAACACCTATCTTACTCAAACTCTTCCAGAAAATTGCAGAAGAAGGTAAACTTCCAAACTCATTCTATGAGGCCACCATCACCCTAATTCCAAAACCTGACAAAGATGCCACAAAAAAAGAAAACTACAGGCCAATATCACTGATGAACATAGATGCAAAAATCCTTAACAAAATTCTAGCAAACAGAATCCAACAACATATTAAAAAAATCATACACCATGACCAAGTGGGCTTTATCCCAGGAATGCAAGGATTCTTTAATATCTCACAAATCAATCAATGTAATGCACCACATTAACAAATTGAAAGATAAAAACCATATGATTATCTCAATAGATGCAGAGAAAGCCTTTGACAAAATTCAACACCCATTTATGATTAAAACTCTCCCAGAAAGCAGGAATAGAAGGAACATACCTCAACATAATAAAAGCTATATATGACAAACCCACAGCAAGCATCACCCTCAATGGTGAAAAATTGAAAGCATTTCCCCTGAAATCAGGAACAAGACAAGGGTGCCCACTCTCACCACTACTATTCAACATAGTTTTGGAAGTTTGGCCACAGCAATCAGAGAAGCAAAGAAGTAAAAGGAATCCAGATAGGAAAAGAAGAAGTGAAACTCTCACTGTTTGCAGATGACATGATCCTCTACATAGAAAACCCTAAAGACTCTACCAGAAAATTACTAGAGCTAATCAACAAATATAGTAAAGTTGCAGGATATAAAATTAACACACAGAAATCCCTTGCATTCTATACACTAACAATGAGAAAACAGAAAGAGAAATTAAGGAAACAATACCATTCACCATTGCAACAAAAAGAATAAAATACTTAGGAGTATATCTACCTAAAGAAACAAAAGACCTATACATAGAAAACTATAAAACACTGATGAAAGAAATCAAAGAGGACACAAACAGATGGAGAAACATACCGTGTTCATGGATTGGGAGAATCAATATTGTCAAAATGGCTATTACTACCCAAAGCAATCTATAGATTCAATGCAATCCCTATCAAGCTACCAACGGTATTTTTCACAGATCTAGAACAAATAATTTCACAATTTGTATGGAAATACAAAAAACCTCGAATAGCCAAAGTAATCTTGAGAAAGAAGAATGGAACTGGAGGAATCAATCTGCCTGACTTCAGACTATACTACAAAGCCACAGTCATCAAGACAGTATGGTACTGGCACAAAGACAGAAATAGAGATCAATGGAACAGAATAGAAAGCCCAGAGATAAATCCACGAACCTATGGACACCTTATCTTCGACAAAGGAGGCAAGATATACAATGGAAAAAAGACAACCTCTTTAACAAGTGGTGCTGGGAAAACTGGTCAACCACTTGTAAAAGAATGAAACTAGAACACTTTCTAACACCATACACAAAAATAAACTCAAAATGGATTAAAGATCTAAATGTAAGACCAGAAACTATAAAACTCCTAGAGGAGAACATAGGCAAAACACTCTCCGACATAAATCACAGCAAGATCCTCTATGACCCACCTCCCAGAATATTGGAAATAAAAGCAAAAATAAACAAATGGGACCTAATGAAACTTAAAAGCTTTTGCACTACAAAGGAAACTATAAGTAAGGTGAAAAGACAGCCCTCAGATTGGGAGAAAATAATAGCAAATGAAGAAACAGACAAAGGATTAATCTCAAAAATATACAAGCAACTCCTGCAGCTCAATTCCAGAAAAATAAATGACCCAATCAAAAAATGGGCCAAAGAACTAAACAGACATTTCTCCAAAGAAGACATACAGATGGCTAACAAACACATGAAAAGATGCTCAACATCACTCATTATCAGAGAAATGCAAATCAAAACCACAATGAGGTACCATTACACGCCAGTCAGGATGGCTGCTATCCAAAAGTCTACAAGCAATAAATGCTGGAGAGGGTGTGGAGAAAAGGAAACCCTCTTACACTGTTGGTGGGAATGCAAACTAGTACAGCCACTATGGAGAACAGTGTGGAGATTTCTTAAAAAACTGGAAATAGAACTGCCATATGACCCAGCAATACCACTTCTGGGCATACACACCGAGGAAACCAGATCTGAAAGAGACATGTGCACCCAAGTGTTCATCACAGCACTGTTTATAATAGCCAGGACATGGAAGCAACCTAGATGCCCATCAGCAGACGAATGGATAAGGAAGCTGTGGCACATATACACCATGGAATATTACTCAGCCATTAAAAAGAATTCATTTGAATCAGTTCTAATGAGATGGATGAAACTGGAGCCCATCATAAAGAGTGAAGTAAGCCAGAAAGATAAAGACCAAAAACAGTATACTAACGCATATATATGGAATTTAGAAAGATGGTAACGATAACCCTATATGCAAAACAGAAAAAGAGACACAGATGTACAGAACAGACTTTTGGACTCTGTGGGAGAAGGCGAGGGTGGGATGTTTCGAGAGAACAGCACGAAACATGTATATTATCAAGGGTGAAACAGATCACCAGCCCAGGCTGTATGCATGAGACAAGTGCTAGGGCCTGGTGCACTGGGAAGACCCAGAGGAATCAGGTGGAGAGGGAGGTGGGAGGGGGGATCGGGATGGGGAATACATGTAAATTCATGGCTGATTCATGTCAATGTATGACAGAAACCACTATTGTAAAGTAATTAGCCTCCAACTAACAAAAATAAATGGAAAAAAAAAAAAGAAAGTCATCTGAGGTCAACTCACTTAGTATCAATATATCTTGGTAAAAATCATGGGAAAAAAACATAAAGATAAAACACAGCAGACACAAAAATATTCAATGGCAAAACGATAATGTGACTGGACTTTCCTGCTGGTCCAGAGGTTGGGAGTCCGCCTGTCAACGCAGGGGACATGGGTTTGACACCTCGTCTGGGAGGATTGCACATGCCACAGGGCAACTGGGCCCGTGTGTCACAACCACTGAACCCACACTCATACTGAAGCCTGCATGCCCTAGAGCCTGTGCTCTGCCAACAAGAGAAGCCACCACAACGAGGAGCCTGAGCACCACAACTAGAGAAAGCCCTCAAGCAGCAATGAAGACCCAGCACAGCCAAAAATAAATGAATAAATAAAATTAAAAAGAAAATAAGTGACCAATACTCAATTGGCAAAAAAAATCAGCTTATCCAAAACATCTGTGAGAACACAAGATGAAAGCAATCTGCAGACTACTTCTATCATTGTTTACCAATTTCACTGTTGTATGAAAACAAAACATATTTCCTTCGTGTTCACAAATTTTAATAAACAAAACTAAAAATCTTTCTCAGATAGACATTGATGTTTGCAAACACTTGATATAAAGGGCAAAAAGGATAAACAGTTCTATTTAATAAACAACTGTGTTTTTTGTTCATTTAAAAACCATTATTTGAATTAATGTTACAATTTTCAGACCTTCAAGAAGGACCTAGATAAACAAATCATACTTATTCAGTTTTTATTTTCTTTTTATATTTTTCTCCCCCTATGCGAGTGATTCTCACATGTAGTCCTTAAACCAGCAGCATCAACTAGGAATCATTTAAAATCTGTTAAAAATGAAAATTCTTGAGGTCACCCCACTACCACTGTGGAGGCAGAGGCTCATGTGCATTCCAGATGAGCAGTACCCACAATCTACCACCATGGCCAAGGAAGTACCCATAACCTACCACCATGGCCGAAGAAGGCATTGTTGCTGGAGGTGTAATATGCATTAATCCTGCTTTACAAGAGGTGCTGAAGACCATCATCATCCATGATATCCTGGCACGTGGAACTCACAAAGCTGCCAAAGCCTTAGACAAGTGCCAAGTCCATCTTTGCATGCTTTCATCCAACTGTGATGAGCCTATATATGTCAGGTTGGTGGAGAGATTTTGTTTCTTTGTTGTTTTTTTGTTTTGTTTTTCAATATTTCCTAATCAACTTGTGCCACAGTCAGTTCCCGGTCTTGTTTTTGCTGACTGTATAAAACTTCTCCATCTTTGGCTGCAAAGATGTTTGGATGCAAAGATGCACATATGCATCTTTGGCTGCAAAGAGCTGACTGTGGCACAGGCCATGAGCTCCTCACTGCCAAATGCAGACTTATTGAAGAAAGTAGGGAAAACCACTAGACAATTCAGGTATGACATAAGTAAAGTCCCATATGATTATACAGTGGAAGTGAGAAATTAATTCAAGGGATTAGATCTGATAGACAGAGTGCCTGAAGAACTATGGACAGAGGTTCATGAGATTGTACAGGAGGCAGGGATCAAGACTATCCCCAAGGAAAAGAAGTGCAAAAAGGCAAAATGGTTGTCTGAGGAGGCCTTACAAATAGCTATGAATAGAAGAGAAGCGAAAGGCAAAGGAGAAAAGGAAAGATATACCCATTTGAATGCACAGTTCCAAAGAATAGCAAAGAGAGATAAGAAAGCCTTCCTCAGTGATCAGTGCAAAGAAATAGAGGAAAACAATAGAATGGGAAAGTCTAGAGATCTCTTCAAGAAAATCAGAGATACCAGGGGAACATTTCATGCAAAGATGGGCACAATAAAGGACAGAAATGGTATAGACCTAACAGAAGCAGAAGATATTAAGAAGAGGTGGCAAGAATACACAGGAGAGCTATAAAAAAAAGAACTTCATGACCCAGATAATTACAATGGTGTGATCACTTACACTCACCTAGAGCCAGACATCCTGGAATGCAAAGTCAAGTGGGCCTTAGGAAGCATCACTATGAACAAAGCTAGTGGAAGTGATGGAATTCCAGTTGAGTTATTTCAAATCCTAAAAGAGGATGCTGTGAAAGTGCTGCACTCAATATGCCAGCAAATTTGGAAAACTCAGCAGTGGCCACAGGACTGGAAAAGGCCAGTTTTCATTCCAATCCCGAAGGAAGGCAATGCCAAAGAATGCTCAAACTACCACACAATTGCACTCATCTCACATGCTAGCAAAATAAGGCTCAAAATTCCAAGCCAGGCTTCAACAATATGTGAACCGTGAACTTCCAGAGCTTAAGCTGGATTTAGAAAAGGCAGAGGAACCAGAGATCAAATCGCCAACATCCATTGGATCATTGAAAAAGCAAGAGAGTTCCAGAAAAACATCTACTTCTGCTTTCTTGACTATGCCAAAGCCTATCACTGTGTGGATCACAACAAACTGTGCAAAATTCTTCAAGAGATGGGAATAGCAGACCACCTGACTCGCCTCTTGAGAAACCTGTATGCAGGTCAGGAAGCAACCGTTAGAACTGGACATGGAACAACAGACTGGTTCCAAATAGGAGAATGAGTACGTCAAGGCTGTATATTGTCACTCTGCTGATTTAACTTTAATGCAGAGTACATCATGTGAAATGCCGGGCTGGATGAAGCACAAGCTGGAATCAAGATTGCCAGTAGAATATCAATAACCTCAGATATGCAGATGACACCAGACTTATGGCAGAAAGTGAAGAAAAACTAAAGAGTTTCTTGATGAAAGTGAAAGAAGAGAGTGAAAAGTTAGCTTAAAAGTCAACATTCAGAAAAAACGAAGATCATGGCATCTGGTCCCATCACTTCATGGCAACAGATGGGGAAACAGTGGAAACAGCGACAGACTTTATTTTTCTGGACTCCAAAATCACTGCAGATGGTGACTATAGCCGTGAAATTAAAGGACGCTTGCTCCTTGGAAGAAAAGTTATGACCAACCTAGACAGCATATTAAAAAGCACACACATTACTTTGCCAACAAAGGTCCATCTAGTCAAAGCTATGGTTTTTTCAATAGTCATGTATAGATGTAGAGAGGGATACTATTTTTCATAAGAAGAATTACAGAGCAATTGGCTCCTAAATTATGTGTACGTACAATATCAATTGCAATAATATTTCAGATATATTTTTAAAAGAGATCCATTAGAACTTTCACTTATGCAACATGTGCTTATATAGATCCCATCTTTGTATAATGATGGGGAATAAAAATATCACAGAAATAAGTGCACTCTCAGACAGTGATAAAAATTTACATCCGAATACAAAAGTAAGTGAGCACACTGCTTTCAGTTTCTTTCTGTTTGGACTTAACCCCTGCTTGGTCAAAGAAATTAGAAAAATTAGAACTGTATGCAGTAACAAGTCTCTTCCCAATTGAAAGCCATTAAAAAAATAAAGATGTAACCAATGAATAGAGACACTGGTATATGCACCATATTGTGGTAAGCACTGATGAGGGAGGAGAGACTATAAATATAAAAAATACAAAAACACAACAAACAAAAAACAACCCTAGAACAGCTACTGCAGAGTTACAGATGATCAGAGGATGAAACAACAGTGTAAGCTGAAGTGAGATGCAGAAACTGAACTGGTCTTTCAAGGAGGGATGTAGGGAGATGGGAAGGAAAATTCCAGACAGGCAAATGTCATGAGCAAAGTCCCTGAATATCACACTTGGCATATTTGGAGAATAACCGACTAGACTGATTTAGGTGGAGTGGACATCCATATAAGAAAGATTAGAGACACTGATGAGGTTTGTTTAACTGTGGCCTTAAGTGTCAGCCTGGGGCATTTGACTTTTCTGAGAGCAATGAGGAACATTTAAAATTCTAGGGATATGATGAAAGCAGTATTTCAGGAAGATTGATTTGACCAATCATTGGAAGGACTGATGCTAAAGCTGAAACTCCAATACTTTGGCCACGATGCGAAGAACTGACTCATTGGAAAAGACCCTGATGCTGGGAAAGATTGAAGGTGGGAGGAGAAGGGGATGACAGAGGATGAGATGGCTGGCTGGCATCACCGACTTGATGGACATGAGTTTGAGTAAGCTCCTGGAGTTGGTGATAGACAGGGAAGCCTGGCGTGCTGCAGTCCATGGGGCCGCAAAGAATCGGACACAACTGAGCAACTGAACTGACCTGATTTGACCAAACGTGTAGAGTAAATTACAGTTAGGCTTCAAATGCGTATGAAATCACCTGGGATCCTATGATTCAGTAGATCTGGGGAGACCAAGACTCTGTGTTTCTAACACTCCTAGTGATGCCTAAACTGCTGGTCCTCAGACAGTACTTTGAGTAGTGCGGATTTATGATATGTTTTAAATTCAAAATATCCCCTGAGGCATAATAAAGAAAATGTCGTACAGAAAAAAATAATTCTTTACAAATTTATTATTCTAGTCTGTTCCATATCTTTGAAGTCATTTCTCACTCAACTAGCTGATATAAAAAGAGAGACTATAAAAAGGAAAGAACATAAAAGAATCTTACAGAAACAAATGCAGACAGTATGGCAGAATGTCTCCAGGAAATGGAAAAGCAACAGTCACTGCCCTCCCCATGTCTCTGGTTGTATGCCTTCCTGTCTCCTTCTGCTTCCTTCTTTGGCTTACTCACCAATTCATCCATTAGGACTCTCAGCCCTGATGCTAAATAACTCAGTTCAGTCATCTACTACCATTACTGTAGGTTCTTAAATCTCAGTTCATATTCTCAGGAGAGAACCAGAATGGACCATCTTTGGATTCCTCTCAGGGTTAGGAGTCCATCTCTAGTTCAGTCATCTGTTACTTGGACAGAGAAGAGAGTCTTTCGTATAATATTTCAGGGACTATGAGTGAAATGAAGAGGGTGTGTTGGGGATGGAAGGCGAATTGACCAACAAATCTAAAATGACTAGTGGGAGAGAGTCTCAGACTCAGTTGAGGCCTCTATTGTTTGTACAAGATGTCAAATACTTTCCATGCTCTAAAGGCAGGTGCTTTTCTGAACATGTTAAAACATTGAGAAACAAGTTTTATCAGCCTTAAGTTATGATCCACCCCCAGACTACTCATTTGAAAAGACCCTGATGCTGGGAAAGATTGAGGACGGGAGGAGAAGGGGACGACAGAGGATGAGATGGTTGGATGGCATCACCGACTCAATGGACATGGGTTTGGGTAAACTCCGGCAGTTGGTGATGGACAGGGAGGCCTGGCGTGCTGCGGTCCATGGAGTCGCAAGGAGTCAGACACGACTGAGCGACTGAACTGAACTGAACCAGACTACATGAGTTGGTGAAAAATTCACTGAGGCTAAAGAAGCAAGTGGTGAGGTAGGTCCCAAGCATTGCTGTACATTCCTGCCCCTACCACCCCATACAGGAGACTGGAGAGGGGAGTTCCTACCCCTCAAATGAAGAAGTTTTTAAGAGAATCATTTGAAGAGCTTAACATGTATCTCCTAGAATTTGGGGGTACACGGGAATGGTAGTCACACCTTGAAAAGTCTAAAGTGAAAGACTGTGGCTATATCATTTAGAGATGGCAGAGCAGAGGAAGGGAAGGACAGACAGAAGGAGAGAGAGAGATGCCGTCCTAGGAGTAAACTATATTCACACTGATATGGAGCAGGGAGTAGGGCTTGAACACAGTGGGATCCTGCAGGAGGAAACTGTCCTGATGAGGGAGAGATATAAATATTCTCACTTCTGTAAAAGCCACACAAGATTTCCTACTGACAGTTTATGACAGACTGAAGAATGGAGAAGCTAGCTGAATAGTATCACACAGTTTGAGATCATCAGGTAAAATGCAATACCTACAGCCTCAATCTACCTTAGCTAAACTAAGCAAAGATGAACATGACCCCAGCCCCACCCTTATCTTAACCAAAGGAACCCAAAAGGGAAGGAAGGAAGCCAACCGCACAAACCAAAGGTTTGAGTTCTCAGGTGTTTCCCACCTGCCTGCATTCCACTAAGCTTCTTAAAGTTTCCACTGTAAGCACAACCACAGATTCTTATCCAATGTACCAGGTATTACTTTGTTTAGTAAACAATTTTCACTTCTCTCTGTTGTTGTTCAGTCGCTAAGTTGTGTCCAACTCTTTCGACCCCATGGGCTGCAGCACACTAGGTTCTCATTTCCTTCACTATCTTTTGGAGTCTGCTCAAATTCATGTCCATTGAGTCAGTGATGCTATCTAACCATCTCATCCTCTGTCACCCCCTTCTCCTTTTGCCTTCTATCTTTCCCAGCATCAGGGTCTTTTCCAGTGAGTCAGCTCTTCATGTCAGGTGGCCAAAGTACTGGAACTTCAGCTTCAGCATCAGCCCTTCCAGTGAATATTAAGGGTTGATTTCCTTTAGGATTGAATGGTTTGATCTCCTCACTGTCCAAGGCACTCTCAAGAGTCTTCTCCAGCACCACAATTTGAAAGCATCAATTCTTCAGTGCTCAGCCTTCTTTATGGTCCAACTCATATCTATACATGACTACTGGAAAAACCATAGATTGACTATACTATACTCACTTCTCATGCTAACTGCTAAATTCATTTATTCCTTTTTTTTTTTTTTCTTCTCATAGAGACTTCTCTGTGTCTGGCACTGTTCAATCAATAAACTCAAACTCCTCATGAAACTCAAACTCCTCAATAAACTCAAACTCCTCATGGAACAAAATGAGGTCATGAAAGTCCGTGGTGGTCCAGTAGGTAGGACTCCACACATCCACTGCAGGGTGCCTGGGTTCACTCCTTGGACAGGGAACTATAATCCTCAAGCCTCGCATTGCCCCCCTCCACCAAAAAAAAAAGAGAAATAAAATAAGGGGTCAGAAAAAATAGTAAGGGCTCAGAGAAGGCTTCCTAAAGGTGACATTCTGAGCAAAGAAACAGCCCAGGCCAGAGACGATGGAGGCAATGACTGTGGGTCAGGTTGGCAGCCAAGGAAACAAGGGTAAGCAGATAGGGTAGAGGGTCCCTGGAGAAAGAGAACTAGGCATGGCTTTCTTGACATAAGAGAAACCATTTTTTGACCTAAGCTAATTTGTGATCTAAGCCTAGCCATGATGTTTGCCTTTGAACAGGTCGACTAGATGGACATGGGTTTGAGCAAGCTCTGGGAGTTGGTGATGGACAGGGAAGCCTAGTGTGCTGTAGTTCATGGGGTTGCAAAGAGTCAGACACAACTGAGTGAACTGACTGAAGAGAACAAAAGAATGCAGAAACAAATGACTGTTATCAGGCAAGAGATGGCATCATGGAGTCAATGGACATGAGTCTAAGCAAATTTCAGAAGATAGTGAAGGACAGGGAAGCCTGGTGTGCTGCAGTCCATGGGGTAGCATAGAGTTGGACATGACTTAGCGACTGAACAACAGGCAAGAGAATCAATGATAGCAAAGATAAAATATCAAGTTGTAAAGGTGCCCAGTTCTGTTTCAGTGGTAAAGATTAGCTTAAGATGCTCAACCATCAAATCAACCGGAACTTAAGGGATGATGATGTTGATCTTTTCTCAATCTCTTGATTTCAACTAAGGCTTGGACTTTGACTTTCCAAGCCC
This sequence comes from Cervus canadensis, assembly GCF_019320065.1. Taxonomy (NCBI): domain Eukaryota; kingdom Metazoa; phylum Chordata; class Mammalia; order Artiodactyla; family Cervidae; genus Cervus; species Cervus canadensis. Next base: position 35,201,984 of record NC_057390.1, on the reverse strand, counting down.
CTTCATAAATATGCATGTACCTTTAAAACTTTCCAACTTTGCAGTTTGTGGAGAAACTACTTTGGGAAAGATCCCAGGTGTTCTCCTTACTTGCTGTAAGAAATAAATCCTTTCTTCTCATGATCTTTGGCTTGGTTATGTCTTTTTGCTTGACAGCCACCAACAGGCCAACTCAGCTTTAGGGTTAACATGAGAATAGGAGGAGAAACCAGATTCTGGTAAGTAGGTCTCTGAATACTATAGTAAGAGGTACAGTGCTATGCTTTCATTTGGCATAGGAAAAACAGAAAGCCAACTGCAAAACAAATTTAACAAACTAACCTATTACGGGGAACTGAACTATTTATTTCCGGAGTGTTTTAAATCAGTAAAACCTTTAGGTACTTTTCAAGTTCAAAAACTTTCAGGTGTAGATATTCTAAAAACCAGAACAGCCTTGAAACCATTTAAAACTCAAATCAAATTCTCTGAAAGTGTTTATAAAAATGACAAAGTATCTTACTCAAAGAGAAAATGCCCTAGAAGGAAAAAACTGATCAGGATTTTTTTTAACACATCAGAAAATTTCTGAAACACATAGAAAATAGTTGAAAATACACCTAGATGTCACATGTCAGATCATCATCTGATGTTTCCAATAAAGATCTAGAACCAAAAGTATAAAAGCTCATAAGCTAGCTCGTTGCTAAACGACACAGACCATTCTCCAGTGAGGAAAGGACAATCAGCTGAAATAAAGAGGGACACAAAAAAGCAAGCTACAGCATTAAATGCTTGTGACTTTAATAGAGATTAAGAACTGCATAGTAGAGGTCTTCCTATTATAATTATTATCACTATGAGAGGGAGAGAGCATTCCAGAGAGAAACTACAAAAAATGCTATGAACTCATGAAGGATAAGATAATACAAATCTGAGAATGGGGGTGCTGTTCTTAGTTGCTCAGTTGTGTCCGATTCTTTGCAACCCCATGGACTGTAGCCTGCCAGGCTCCTCTGTCCTTGGGGATTCTCCAGGCAAGAATACTGGAGTGGGTTGCCATTCCCTTCTCTAGGGGATCTTCCCAACCCAGGGATCAAACCCAGGTCTCCTGAATTGCAGGCAGATTCTTTACCATCTGAGCCACCAGGAAGCAAGAGAGTTTTGAAAAAATGTCATCAAAACAGCAGCAATGAATATTATTTCTGCCATGGAACAGCGCGAGAATATTTTATTCAAGAATATCCAAGGAAATAAAAATTATATTTAAATGGCATGTATGTCAGATAAATCCAGAAATGTTCATGAAAAATAAGAAAGCAGCTTCTGTGAATAAAAGTATTATACTTTTACCTGGGAATAAAAGTGTTATGTTTCTATTCTAGATATTTCTCTGTATATTCTCATAGTAAATGATTACTTAGGTATATGATAGCTTGATTCTCAGTGTTAAAATGAGACAAGCCAAAAAACAATGATTTAACAAATTATTGAGACTTTATATTTCACATTGTTATCAAGTAGCCATAAATAATAGCAATGCAACACATCTCTTAGCCTTTATTCATTCTTCACTTTTTTCCAAAGTAAAATTAAGGGGGTTTCCTCCTCTGCAAATTGAGAGGCGGGGGAGAAAATGAACAATAAATACTTTCTTTTACAATGTTTACATACCCTCTTCCCTATCAGATTTGTCTACCAGCCTTAGGGCTGGCCCTTGTGTTCCTTGATAGCTTCAGGAACTTCCCTTTTTCTCAACAATATCATCCTTGACAAGGTCAACAGTGCTCTCTATGACTTTTTTGACAACCTGACCTCACATTTTCTCAGGCTTACTGACTTCTATTTATTTATTTGGTTGTGCCAGGACTTAGTTGCAGAATGTGGGGTCTAGTTCCCTGACCAGGGATGGAACTCAGGCCCCCTGCATTGAGAGTGAGGCATCTTAGCCACTGGACGACCAGGAAAGTCTCTCAGCCTTAGTGATTTCTTGTCACTTATCTTCCTTAGATATGGAAACTGCTCAACGTACAAGATGTTAAACTGAAATGTTCATCCCTAGCTATCACCTCTTGCTTGTTACTTCTCCATTCTATTGAACCTGGTTTTTGTTCTCAGGGTAACATATATTCCATCAACCCTCAACCCATAGTATTGGGGTTATGACGACAGATTTAATTAATTAGTTTGTTTACCACTTCTATTTATTTTCAAGGCTACAGATTTTAGAGTCAAACTGCCTAGGTTTAAATCCGACTCTGCCTTTCACTAGCTGAGTGACCAGGGATGACTTACTTAATCTGTCTATGCCCTAAATTTCTCTCAGGATTCCTTTTGAAGGTTAAATGAGATAATCCACATAAACCTAGCTCATATTAAATACATGTAGTATCAGCATTTCATTTGGCTTGACTTATCCTCTGTAGAACCTAGTCATTACAGTCATCCTGGTTCTCTCTCAGTCTGGTTAGTACAACTTCCTTCCAGGGACTTCCCTGATGGTCCAGTAAGTGGTTAAAACTGTGCTTCCACTGCAGGGGGCACGGTTTTGATCCCTGATAGGGGAACTAAGATCCCGCATGCACTATGGCCAAAAGAAAAAGAAAAAAAAACAGACTAGTCCTTTCCATTATTCCCCTTTTTTCATCTCAGTTCCCTGATTTAAACTTCCTGGATCTTGTTGGACCATCATGGATATTCAGGAATTTTTAAAATAATTAATCTCTTCTTGAGTCCTTATTCTACACTCTACAATCATTATTCTAAACCGTTCTGTACTTTCCTCAAGTCCGCCTATTTTCCCCTGCCTGAAATATTTTTAAGACATAAATATTTTTATGTCTTCTAATGCACTGAGAGAGACCACCCTTTTAGCAGAAAACATTTCTCCTATACTCTTTTTTCTTCCCATGCAGAGAGAATCCAATTAGTTTACCTCTTGGCTTTTCTGCTTCTAAATCCAACCTATCTCAGGGAAAGAGGAATGACTTACTTGATTGGTAAATTTGTGGAAAATAAACTAGCATTCTCTAACCAACTTTTAGATCACTTGGTAGCCAGTCAGCCCACATAGCCTGAATCAATTGCTCTCTCCCTGGATACAAGATGCTCAGGAGACCAGCTCTACCCATGCAGGGCCTGGGGAAATCTGCAGTTTAAAAGAGAGTACAACCCTAAAGTTTGAAGACCTCCAATCAGACAGATGCTAAAGGAAACTGAAAAATCAAGACTCAAACTGGGAATGGAGAGGAGCTACATAAATTTAGAGGTATGAATGAACTTTAGGGTGTGGTCAGAAATGTTTTGACCTTGGCAGTTGTATGAGCTTTTAACTGTTGTAGTCTGGAAAAGAAGCTGTCTCAGAGTATGAAGTACTCTAACCATAGGAAGAGACTGTAGTTTACGGTTGATTGGTTCACATGTGAGCGGTTATTTTTATAAAGGCAGGCTCAGCAAAGTCTCAGGAACCGTAAGACTTGGGCACATGACCTGCAAGTGGTCTCTGCATTCTCTGAAAGGTGAAGCCACGTAGGTAAACACTGTGAACATGCAAATGCTAGATGGTGGTGGAATTAGATCCTCTTAGGCCTTTGTTATTTTTTAAACTAGAAGCCAAGTTCTGGATGCCCATCAGGAGACAAAACAAGTTCTTTCAGTTGTTGCTGGCATCCAGGGCAAAGGACAAAATTGAAGGGACTAAACTTTATGAACTTAGCTTGTCCACAGATTCAGGAGTAGAAAATACAATAAGAACTGCTGGCATAGATGGGCACGCAGGAATTTCTGTGCCTTGTGGGAACACAACTGTGAAGTTTATGAAATTCAAAAACAGAAAAAACAGAGTGTCTCACAGAGAACCTGGCAAAGGTATTGACATTCACTAGAGCCTAGAGTCCTAGGATTTAGAAACATGAACAGCAATTTTGGAATCTGCTGTTGCTGATTATGTAACTGAAAGAACTACAAGAATAAGACAAAAGCCCATGTGACTCTCAGTGAACTAAGAATAGAGGTGAACTTAACAAAGAACATCTACAAAAAACCTACAGGTAACATCATTCTTCAGAGTGAGAGACCACCTCATGCAGCTCAGTTAAAAAAAGAAAAACAAACAAATAGCCCAATCAAAAAAAAAAAAAAGTGGGGGGGTAAGCTCTAAATAGACATTTCTCCAAAAAGAGACATATAGATGGACAAAAAGCACATAAAAAGATGCTCAACATCACTAATGACCATCACCAAAAAAATCTACAAACAATAAATGCTGAAGAGAGTGTGGTGAAAAGGGAACTCTCCTACACTGTTAGTGGGAATGTAAATTTGTATAGTCACTCTGGAGAACAGTATGAAGGATCCTTAAAAACTAAAAACTGAAATGCCATATGACCCAGCAATCCCACTCTTGGGCATATACATGGAGAAAACTGTAATTCAGAAAGATACATGCACCCCAATGTCCACTGCAGCACTGTTTACAATAACCAGGACCTAAACGTCTATCAACAGAGGAATAGATAACACAGATGTGGTACATATATACAGTGGAATGTTACTCAGGAATAAAAAAGAACAAAATAATGCCATTTGCGGCAACATTGGATGGACATAGAGATTCTCATATTGAGTGAAATAAGTCAGACACAGAAAGATAAATATATGATATTGCTTATATGCTGAATCTAAAACAAGAGGGGATACACGTGAACTCATTTACAAAACAGAAGCAGAGTCACAGATGTAGAAAACAAATTTATGGTTGCCAGGAGGTAAAGGGTGAGGGATAAATTGGGAGATTGGGACTGACATATAACGCTACTATGCATGAAATAGATAACTAATAATGATCTGCTGTAGAGCACAGGGGACTCTACTCAGTACTCTGTAATGACCTATATGGGAAGAGAATCTGAACAAGAGGGGATACATGTGAGTGCATAACTGATCTACTTTGCTGTATGCCTGAAACTAACACAACATTGTAAATCAGCTACACAATTTAAGATTTTAATTAAAAATCTGTAATTAAAATATTTATTTATAAATATATTTATAAATAAAAATTCTTAATTAAAAAAATTAAAAGTGAGAAACTAGAAGCTTTCCCACTAAGATCAGAAGCAAGTCAAGGATCTGCCCTCTTACAAGTCCTTTCAACATCATACTGGAAGTCCTAGCTAATGCAATAAGAAAAGAAAATAAAAGGTATATCTGTTGAGAAGGAAGAAATAAAATACTTTTGTTCACAGATGACATGATTGTCTATGTAGAAAATCTAGAATAATCAATAAAATAAGTTCTGGAGCTAATAAGCGATTATAAAAAGGTTGTAGGATACAAGGTTAATATATAATAGTTAGTTGCTTTCCTACCAGCAAAATAAAACTTGAAATTAAAAATACAATATTATCTATATTAGTGTCCAAAATAAACAAAATACTTATGTATAAACAACAAAATATGCACAAGACCTGTTTAAGTAAAACTACAGAATTCTGATGAAGTGAAACAAAGAATTAAATAAGTGAGATATACCATGATCATAGGTAAGGAGACTCAATATTGTCAAGATGTCAGTTCTTCCCCACTTGATATATATATATTCAACACAATCCCAATAAAAACCCCATTAAGTTACTTTGTGTATACTGACAAGCTGATTCTGGAGCTCACATGGAGGCAAAAGACACAGAATAGCTAATTCAACATTGAAAGAGAAGAGAAGAAAAGAGTCAGAAGACTGATACAACCTGATTTCAAGACTTACTCTAAAGTTAGAATAATTAAGACAGGGTGGTTATATGTCAATTATATTTCAATAAAATGAAAGGAAAAAAGACACTGTGGTACTGGCAAAACAATTCTAAAAGCAGATCAATGAAACAGAATAGAGAAACCAGAAGTTGAAAGAAGTTGAAAGTTTTATGTTCACACAAAAACCTGCACATAGATATTTAGAGCAGCTTTATTCATAATTACCAAAATTTGAAAGCAACCAAGATATCCTTCAGTAGGTGAATGAATAAACAATCTATGGTCCAGTCAATAGAATATTATTCAGAACTGAAAGTAAATAAGTTATTAAGTCATGAAAAGACATACAGGTATCTTAAATGCACAATACTAAGTGAAAGAAGTCCATTGAAAGGGCTACATGTTGTATGAATACAAGTATAACTTTCTGGGAGAGGCAAAACTATGGAGGCAATAAGATCAGTGGCTGCTGGGAGTTAGGGAGAAGAAAGGACTGCATAGGCAGAGGACAGAGGATTTTTAGAGCAATGAAACAATTCTATGATACAAGATGGTGGACAAACCTATAGAATGTACACCACCAAGAGAGAACCCTAAGGTAAACTCTGGAATTTGGGTGATAATGATGTGTCAGTGTGAGTTCATTCATTATAGCAAATGTACCACTCTGGTGTAGGATGTTGAGAGTGGGGCAAGTTGTACATGTTTGGGGCTGGGGGCATATGGGAACTCTCTGTACTTTCCACTCAATTTTTCTGTGAACTTAAAACTACTCCCAAAATAAAGTCTATTAAAAACACTTATGGGACTTTCCTTGTGGTACAGTGGATAAGAATCTGCCTGCAAATGTAGGGGACAAGGGTTCGATCTCTGGTCTGGGAAGATTCCCACGTGCTGCAGAGCAACTAAGCCAGCGTGCCACAACTACTGAAGCTGGATGCCTAGAACCTGTGCTCTGCAATGAGAAGCCACTGCAGTGAGAAGCCCACGCACTGCGACAAAGAGAAGCCCCCGCTCACTGCAACTAGACAAAGCCCACACACATCAACAAAGATCCAGCACAGCCAAAAATAAAATAGACAAATAAATGAATAAATAATCAAAGATAATAATTAAAACTTTTTAAAAATAAAAACACTTATGTCAGATTTCTTTGCCTAACAGGGTATTTTTTTTTTTTTTTAATTCATGGGCTTCATTCCAAATCTACTGAATCATTTCTTCAGGAATAGGACATAGGAATCAGTATTTTTAATAACTGTACCCAGTTATTTAACAATTGTAAGCACCCAGGTGATTATTTTGATCAGACAAGTTTGGGAAACATTGGTGTAAGCTATTCTATAGCTGGAAGCAGTCACAGCAACTGATGGCCAAGGACTTAACTTTTCAGCTCACAAGGTATGACACAAGCAGTATTAGTAAAGAGTTCACTCTAAATGTGGCAACGAAAGGGCAAGAACTTGCAGTTCAAAGGCAAAATTATCCTTCCTGTTCCCTTTGAAGGTAGAAGGCCATATAACATGCTTTAGCCAATGGTATGTGAATGAAGGGCTTCCCGGGTGGCTCAGTGGTAAAGACTCTGCCTGCCAATGCAGGAGACCCAGGGTTCAATCCCTGGGTTGGGAAGATCCCCTGGAGAAGAACATGGCAACCCACTCTAGTATTCTTGCCTGGGAAATCCAAGAGTGAGTCAGAGAGATGTGCAGTACTTCTTGGCAGGAATTTTAAGAGCCAGGTCAACAATTTGTCACATTTACTTGTTCCTATTGTGGTGATCATGGAAAAATCTGTGGTGGTTGTATCATCCTAGTTCCTTAAGTGGATACAGATTGAACAGAACTCCCTGCCTATTCATGATGGATATGTAGTATGACTAAAAAATAAACTGTTGTTGTTTCAAGCCAGTAACATTTTAAGCTTGCCATTGCAACATAATCCAGCCTATCAGGACTAATCCAATCTTCAAGCTCCACAAATTTTTAAGTTTCACAAGAAGACAACAGTATGTACCTCAAATGCTACTCTCTGAAAGAAGAGTTAATATGGATAGCAAATTATGCCACTAGAAATGGAAAGTTGAAAGTGCCAAATTTGACATCTCCAAATTATGTTCACAGGACATGGATTCCAGAAACTTCTATCAGATCAACCATCTTGGTAAAGCTAAAACTGAAAATTTCTCTTCTTTTCACCCCTGACTCCTCTGAAACCCTGGGCTTCCCTGGTGGCTCAGATGGTAAAGAATCTCCCTGCAATTCAGGAGACCTGGGTTTGATCCCTGGGTTGGGAAAATCCCCTGGAGGAGGGCATGGCAACCCACTCCAGTATTCTCGCCTGGAGAATCCCCATGGACAGAGGAGCCTAGCAGGCTACAGTCCATGGGGTCACAAAGAGTCGGACACAACTGAATGACTAAGCACAATTAATGGGCTTTAAGAAGACAAATTTGCCTGGAATAACTACACCAGAGACTGAGGAATAGCTCTTTATAATTTTAATGGATACTGGGCCAGTGCTGTAATAATTTTGTGTCTCACTGATTTTTTTGACTTTCTAGAAACTCAATGGGAGACAATGTTTAACAAATTTCTGTACAAGCTACAACTGCTTACAAAAACTTCTGACCCTATCTGAGTCTTAAGCACTCTTCTAAATAAGACTGAATAAAATATGAAGTGAAAAGAATGAATTCTGGACCTTAATTTCTTTGAAGTTTAAATCTCAAGGACAAGAGAATTTGACTTTAGGTGTTAATTTCTTTGGGCTATAATTTGGAAGGGGTTTTAATCTTCAGGCTTTGATATTTCTTAGGCATTTGATAACGGGAGAGAATTCACGGTCAAATTAGGAGGGTCACTATGTTGACTGCATTTTATCACTGAAGTATCTTAATGGTGCTGTGTATCTCATTGTAGGGCTTCCTTGGTGGCGCAGCGGTAAAAAATCTGCCTGCCAAAGCAGGAGACTCAGGTTCAATCCCTGGGTCAAGAAAATCCCTTGGAGAAGGAAATGGCAACCCACTCCAGTACTCTTGAGCCTGGTGGACTACAGTCCATAGTGTCTCAAAAGAGCTGGACAGGACTTAGTGACTAGACAACAACAACAATGATCTCATTGCAAGCCCTCTTGTACGTAAGATTGGGCAATATTACTAAATATAATTGGCATGGAAATAAATGAAGGGATGAATTTTCAGATTTGGAGTTTCTATAATTAATACCATTTGTGGTAGTTATAAAATGTGCCCTCTTTTAAGTCCTGTCCTAGCAGCTTCTCTCTGGAAGGAAGCTCAGGTTGGTTTCAAGAATGTATAAAGCCTAGATCATTCTAGCACCATCTGACCTTCTAGTTCCCTCATGCTCACCTGAGAAATGGAGCCCACAAAGTTTCTCACCAAGTTTGAGTGCTACCCTCTGATGAACTCTCTAAGCTTTGTACACCACGTGGGACTTCTTTTTGCAGGAGCATCTCCTGGTAATTTGGCATTGTGCTTTGGCTCCCTCTGCGTCTTTCCACATGTGAATCTTTTGCTACCATGATGTGTCCCTTCCAGTGTATATACAGGAGCTCATAACTGGCTACATGAACTTGTTATTCCTGCTTGTGGGCTTCAGGTTTTGAACCCAACTTGTCCTATTTTTGTAGGAAGATGAAAAGTGAAAGTGAAAGTTGCTCAGTCGTGTGACTCTTTGTGACCAGATGGACTACACAGTCCACAGGATTCTCCAGGTCTGAATACCGGAGTGGGTAGCCTTTCCCTTCTCCAGGGGATCTTCCCAACCCAGGGATTGAACTCAGGTCTCCCACATTGCAGGTGTATTCTTTACCAGCTGAGCGACAAGGGAAGCCCTGTAGGAAGATATGGGGATATTAAAAAAACTATGCCATTTCCAACTTCCCAGAATTCCTTTTGCTTTTTTCTGGATCCCTTCATGTAGCAACATAATTATATGCTCACCAAATTTATTTTCATATTTCTTCCACATTCCCTGCCCCTCCCCCCAATTAAATGTAACCATGTGACTAGTTCTGGCTGGTGAAACATGAGTAGAAGTAACAGGTGTCACTTCACAGTAGCGGCTGTCACATCCCTCGGTATGAGGGACTGCTCTCTTCTCCAGTCACGAGCCTGTTTTCCAAAGACTGGAGCAACATGGATCAGTGGGTTTTGGCATAGAGGACAGCAGTCTACAGCAGAGTCTGCATTAGCAAGAAATAAACTTTTATGTTTTAAGTCACTATTCTTTTGGGATTTCTGCCACAGCATAAACTCCGACTACCAAGACACTTCTCCACCTACTCCCCTTAATATTTATTCCCTTTTCATGTCTTCTTCTGAAGATATGCTCATGTACCTCCTATCTCCCTCAGAAACACCTTCCCTGATTCACCTGTTCCTCAGATTGTCATAGATTTCCCTTCTTATTCATGGATATATTTCTGGAAGGAAAAGCTATATATGCTACCTCCACTTTCTCACCACCCATTCACTCCTTAATTTCTGGGAATTTGGCTTCTGCTTCCTTCATTCTGTAGAAATATTTTTTTTTAAGATTACCAATGATCTCCTACTTGCCAAACCACATTCAACCTGCATGACCTCTCTCCTACTATGGCCACAAACCCTGATCAAGTGGTTTTAAATATTTTTATGATATTTCAAAGGGGTCTGTACCCCTTTGAAAACCGTATCATATAAAAGCTATGTATCCTCTTGCCAGAAGAGTTACATACACATGTATACAAATTTTTATAAATTTCAAAGGGTTTTAGATCAGCAAGCTACCCCAAAGCCCACCCATAATAGCCTAAAGAGCTCTGTAAATTGGGTAAAGAATCCTGCCCTGGTCTGTACCTAAGAAACAGTGTCACCCATTCCCGCAAAACAGTCACAAAGAGTAGGCTTTCACTTGCCAGTGCATTTGTCTACATTATTCTGAAGTTCTGACTCTCTTCTATTGCTCCCATTTATGTGGTGGCTTCTTACCATCTACACACCCTCATTCATGGCTCTCTTCATTCAATCATGGAGTACTTGCAGAGCAGAAAAAAACATTATGCTCCTTTTATCCCATAGGTAGAAAAAAGACATACTAACATTAAAGCATAAGCAATAAAATAGAGAAGAATATGAGTAAGTGGGATACATATTGAACTGTTTTCAAGGAAGGGTCAGACATTGCTTTCTATAGGAGAGGGAATGTAAACTGGGCCTTGAAAGATGAGCTGGGTTCTGATAGGCAGATAGAAAGAAGACTGGTATGTCAAACAGGAATAGAAGGTATTATGTGAGCAATAAGAAATATGTCAATATGAAAGAAATTCTGGGGAAATCACAAGTAGGCCCTACATGGATTGACTAGAAAGGACACAAAGATAAAAGCAGAATGGTAGATTGGGGCTGATCTTGTGTAGGCCTTAAGTACCACACAAAAGTCTGGGCTTAATTTTGTTAATAATAGAGAGGGAATATTTTTGAGCAAAAGACTGATAGGATAAAAATGGCCTCTTAAGATTAATCTGCCAAGAGTGCCTAATTGAGAGATGAGGGATTGGTGAAAAGGAGGAGAGTTGGAGACTGTGCTACAGCCCACGATTTGAACTGCAGAACTGAACTGTTTGAAGAGGGCAACATTAGCAAAAGAGGTACAGCTGGTGTACCTGGCACAAAGACGCCTTTCCTGGCTTGGCTCTCCCTTCAGCTGGAAGAATGCAGTCAGCTGACAGCTTCCAGCTGCAGCACCTTTGGAACCTACCACAGCAACATTCAAGCCGAGGTCATCCTCTTCCAGGGCAGACCCACCCCCGCACACAGTGACCGGGCGCGGCAGGGTTACCGAACCTCGCTGCTTCTACTCAGTGCAGAACTTTTCTACCACGCGAGTTTTGCTCTGGAGCTTCCCACTGGGTTGACTGAGACTTTGCCAGATCTGCAAACTCTGCTAGGCTCTCCTTGTCCAAGTCTGTTTCCTCCCCACTTTACTTTCACGAGAGTCAGATTAGCATCCAGGTCTGAAGCCTTTCCCTACTCAATGCTCCTTCCTCACCTTTGTCTACTAAGGTGTGAAGCTCCAATCTCCAACTAATATAAAAATACTTTGAAAATACATGCAAAGTTACACATTGTAAAATTCATACAAGTAAAGATTATAGCATTGAATTAGTTGCATCTAGGAAAAGCAGATTCTGAGTTTAATGATTCCAGGAGCTAGAAAACTGAGACAGGTGATAATGATTTACGCATTGAGAAAAACACCAAAGTCACAGAAGGCAGCTTAAAGGAGTTTTTTACATACGGAAATCTTTTTTTCTGATTTAACCTGAGATTAAATAAGTGACTAAATTAGCTACTTGAATATTTATTTAGAGGAATCAATTTAAAGAGAAAATTTTCATCTCACACCTGAAAGTAACAATGAGATAAAGGGGAGGAGTAGTTCTCTGAAACAAGTGCTGCAGCTGGAATGCAACAAATGTGAGTCAGTGTATGTACTATAATATTTCCTTCAGGTAGCCAAAATTCTCGAAGCTTCTTTTTTTAAAATTAATTTTTATTATAGTTGATTTACAGTGTTGTGTTATTTTTTGCTGTACAACAGAATGAATCTGTTATACATATATCCACTCTTTTTCAGATTCTATTCCCATATAGGCCATTACAGAGTAGTGAGGAGAGCTCCCTGTGTGGTACAGCAGGTTCTTATTAGTCATCTGTTTTATATATGGTAGTGTGTATATGTCAACAGTGTATATGTGAACAGTGAAGGGACTCAGCCATATATATACATATATTCATTCTCCCCCAAAACCCTTTCCCATCCAGGCTGGATTGAGCAGAGTTCCATGTGCTATACAATAGGTCCTTGCTGGTTACCCATTTTGAACATAGCAGTGTGTACATGACTTTCCCAAACTCCCTAACTATCTCTTCCCTCAGTAACTGTAAGTTCATTTTCTAAGTCCCTGAGTCTCTGTTTTGTAAGTAAATTCATTTGTGTCATTTCTTTCTAGATTTCTCATATAAGGGATGTCATATGATATTTCTCCTTCTCTGAATTACTTCACTCAGTATGACACTCTCTCGGTCCATTCATGTTGTTGCAAATGTCATTATTTGAAGTTCATGAGACACTTCCGTGAAAATGAAGACAGTCCTGTAATAGCAGTTTGAAAATATATATACTATAGATAACTTCATAATTCACCAACTTGATATTCAGAAGTAACGGAAACTCTACGTGACAGACCATCTAACACTATCAGCTAAACATAACCACTCTTCCTGTCGTGTTTGATGGGGGAAGTCATAGCATTATGTTAGAGGTAAACTGTGTGTGTGTCTGGGGGCCATTAGTTGGTCACTGAGTTTCAGTTGTTCACTGGTAATGTAGGAATGAAACTGTTACATTAATGTAGTTTCAGACTAATAAAAATATTTCGTTCTTATTTTTCACTGCTACCTAAAACAATAGTTTCCTTTTGAAGTAAATCTTGGTAGAGGTTGAAACATTCCAATGATATAAATTCAATGTATTGCCTTTCATTAATGAAACATTTAGAGTAAAATTCTAGCCTTCTCCTTATCCCCTGACATGACCTCTCTCCTGCCAGCTCCCCAGTTTCTACATTTTTTCCCAAATTGTTTTCCTCCTTCCTCTAGAAATCCCAAATTTCCTCTTCACCCTCACCCCTTTTGCATTTTTTCCACGACCCTGCACTCTCAGTTGAGGACACTGCCTCATGCTTCGCTGAGAAAATAGAAGCCATCAGAAGTTGCTCATCTCTGATTCCCAGATCTACAATTCTACCTGCACCTGTGCCAAATTTTCTCCTCCTCCCCACCTTGTTTCAAAGGGAGGATCTCCTCCTATCATTTCACTCCTGCTCTGGATCTAATCCCTCTCTCTCCACATCATCTTCTCTCCCTTTCTAATGAACTATTCTGATCCCAAACAAACATGTACCAGTACCTTTCGTCTGTTAAAAACCTTTTTGATGTATATCTTCTTTAAGCTGACTTTCTTTCTTTTGCTTCCTCTCACAGAAAACTTTTTGAAATATCCTGTGTCTACATGTTGTTTCCACTCCTTCACCCACAAGCCACTCCTTTTATTTTTTTGATGTGTACCATTTTAAGTCTTTATTGAATCTGTTAAAACATTGGTTCTGTTTTATATTTTGTTCTGGCTGAGAGGCATGTGGGATCTTAGCTGCCTAACCAGAGATAGAACCCACACCTCCTGCATTGGAAAGCGAAGTCTTAACCACTGGTTCACCAAGGAAGTCCAAACAAGTCACTATTAAATCCTCCCTGATCCAGTTTCCCTGTCCTACTGTACCTCTGAAATTGTGTGTGTCAAGGTCAAAAATGACCTCAACATTGCCAGCTCCACTGGCCACTTTGGTCCTTATCTTACTGGTGTCTTCAGCAGCATCTCTCTCCCTAGATACATTCTCCTATCTTCTGTGATGCCAGTCTGTACAAAAAAGTTAACATAGTAGACCTGAGCCTGCCAGCTTTTGAAGAGACTTGCTAGGCTGGCCGCTGGCTAGCAATTGGGAACTTCATTTTGAGGAGTGTTCCTGCTGTTCCCTGAATGATATCATTATGGCTCACTGTGCCTGCACTTTATAAATAATGTGGTTTATGCTGAACACCTGCTTTCCTTCGGGGAATCTGAAATTTTGTAAGCAGAGGGTGCCTATATGACCAGACTCCAATAAAACTCTTAGGTACTGATTCTCCAGTGGGCTTTACTGGGCAGAAATACCATCTACGGGTTTTTCCTTTTCTTGAACTCTACTAGTTTCTCTTGCTCTGTTCCACTTAGAGTCACAAGGTTTCACTCTCGTTTCTATCTATACTATTTTCTAGGTGATCCCCTTAACATTACAAACAATATCATGTATATGCTGACAATTTCCAAATTTATAGCTCGAGCCTAGTTCCTGCCACTTACTCTAGAAACTGATACCCAAAAGCCTGCTTGAAACTTCACATAGGATCTCGTAGGCAAACTTAATATTGCCAGCATGGAGCTCATGATTGCTTTTTCTCAAACCTGGTCCTACACTGTTTTTCCCATCTTAATGACCCTACCATACATGCATTACCAGAGACAGAAATTTTGGAGTCATTTCTCTTTGCTTCCTCTCACACCACATTCTGTAATCAAATCTTGTTAATTCTACCTCAGAATATTTCTCAAATCTGACTAAGTCTCATTTCCTCAGTCTGAAACAAGCCATCATCTGGACTGCTGAAACAGCCTCCTAATTAGTCTCCCTATTACCATTCTTATCTCTGAATAATCTATTCTCCATTCAGAGCCAGAAAGATCCTTTGAAAGTTTAAATCAAATGATGTCATTTTCGTGATTAAAAACTTGTCTACTGATACTCATTGCACTTAAGAACAAATCTAGATTCTTGGCTCACTTATTAAGTTAGAGAAAGAGTAGATTTTCTTGCATCGTGAAAAAGGTTGACTTGATCAAGAAACTGTGTGAAGGTCAGAGTACTTGGAGGAGAATGGGCATGGGGAGAGGGGCAGTGATCAAGATATGAGATAAAATATTGAGAGAGGCGGGGTGTGTTTCTTGCAGGGCCTTGTTTTTGAACATTTGTTACATAAATCTCTGCTGGCATATGGAAGCAAAAGTCATACAACACTACAATATTCTCTAGAGAATTTGATCATTTATAAAACAAGCATCTACTTAAATATTTTTCCATACAAAACTCTAGTGTTTGTTTTCCCCACCCTAGCTCATTCAGTGGCCCTTCAGTTGACAACCTCATTGGTTTGAACTTTAAGGTTACAGTAAACATCCAAAAATATCAACCAAACAAATCTGAATCAAATGAATCAAAAAGAATTTAACTACAGATTCTGCAATAGACACAAGATTTCATGAAGTTTATGAAAGTGATATTAGAGAATTCTTCAAATCATATACAATGCTATTGGTAACTGAGGCTCCACAAACATACCAGTTAACAATGGAAGCAGAGAAAACAGAAAGAAATGTGTTTCCAAAAGGCATCATTTGAATATCAAGCAGTGAAGGGAGGTCATTAGAAAAATTGATAAGGCTCTTGATAATTTTTGCAGAAATGACTCTCTGCCTATGAAGAGAATGAAGGAAAATAAAGGGGCCACAGACTGGGAAAAAATATTTGCAAATAACATATATGATACAGGATTTATCCCCAGAATATATAGAGAACTATCAAAACTAATGAAAAAACAAGGCCCCAAAAAGGGGAAAAATATTTTAATAGATGCTTCACCAAGAAAGATATATGAATGCTAAATCAGCATGCAAAAGGATGCTCATTGTTATTAGTCATTAGGAAAATGCAAATTGGAAGCACAAAGAGACACTACTATATACCTACTAGAAAGGCTAAAGTTATTGGTAAAAAGACTGACCACAAAGTGTCGGAAAAACATAATATGGCATAACCACACTGGAAAACAGCTTGCAGTTTCTTAAAAAGTTACACATATACCTACCATATGATCCAGTCATTCACCTCCCAGGTATTTATCCCAAAGGAAAGGAAATAAATGTCAATACAAAGACTAGGTATTAACATTCACAGCAGCTTTATTTGTAGCAGCCAGAAACTGGAAATAACTGAAACGTCTATCATCAGATGAATGGATAGGCACATTGTGGTATATTCAAACAATGAAACAATAATCAGCAAGTGTTTGAGAGAAAACATAAAATCACACCAACCTTGAAGAAGACTGTGCGGTCACTTATAGGCATCATTGGGGAATTTGTTCAAGTGCAAATTCTCGGGCTCCACTTTACAGCTACTCAATCAGAAATTCGGCGGGGGGCGGGGGGAGCTCTCTAAACCCTGCCTTAGCTCATTTGCTGAAAGAATCAGTGAGGGTTCCCGATATGTCAGTGTTCTTTATTGTCAGTAATCTTCTCTGGGCTAATTTAAGTTGAAGATAAATTTATTGGAAAGCATCAGATAACTCGTAGGTTTGAGAAATGATAAGGAACAGTCTCAGACAAGAGACCAGCATCAAAGGAGTCAGGGTAGTGAAACAGACTGCTTGAGATGCTGCTGATACCACCAATGTATGCCATATATTCTGTTTGACATGGTGGTCACTGTAGATGGTCACTGTTCCTGAGGGCGGAACACACAGCCACGAATGCCAGGCTGCCTACACTACAGCTACCACAGATCCACCCATCATCCCCTCATCTTGGCATCACTTGCTCAAAATTCAAAGTACAAGGCAGCCAAACCTGGGTCACAAGGCCGTCGGGGTGTGATTAGAGGGTGACTCCTTAGGCTTCTGAGGGAGGAGCTTACTTCTCACCAAGACCTATGCAATGGGGCAGGGCAGGGGGGTTGCAGTTTCCTAAATCTAGCACATGGGTTCAAATGCTGAGTAGTCAGACAATTACAGATGCCCACTACTTTAAGTGTTCTGAATACAATCAATTAGGTTCTAGCAGAATTAGTCAAATGTGTCCTTTGTATTACTAATTATGGACTTAAGAACTCTCCAAAATTTTCCTCTTTATTTCTTGAGAGATATGTCTTTTCGTACAAGTATTGGCTCACAGTGGTCTACGAGAGTGGATGGTGCCAGTATGTACCTTTCCACTGCATGTTTGAGTGAACACTATGAAATAAAATGACTGGGTTCAGAACACTGCCACTTTGACTAAACTGTTCAGTTCAGTTCAGTCGCTCAGTCGTATCTGACTGTTTGAGACCCCATGAATCGCAGCACGCCAGGCCTCCCTGTCCATCAACAACTCCCGGAGTTTTCTCAAACTCATGTCCGTTGAGTCGGTGATGCCATCCAGCCATCTCATCCTCTGTTGTCCCCTTCTCCTCCTGCCCCAAACTCTTAGTGGCCTTCAAATAATGTTATTTAAAACTGAATTAATTGGACATTCACAGGCATACCTCCCACAAATATAACTCAAAATGGATCATGGACTTATTTACATACAAAACATAAAACTATTAGAAAAGAATCTTTGAATCTATGATGAGGCCGAGTTCTTAGATTTGACGCCAAAGGTTTGAACCATGAAAGGAAAATATTGACAAAATGGACCCCATCAAAATTCAAAGCTTTTACTCTGCAAAAGACCCTATTTAAGGGGCCTCCCTGGGGGCTCAGTGGTAGAGAATCTGCCTGCCAACGCAGGAGACACCAGTTTTAATCCTGGCCCAGGAAGATCCCACATGAGCAGCTAAGCTCTTGCACCACAACTACTAAGCTCGTGCTCGAGAGCCCAGGAGCTGCAACTACTGAACCCATGTTCCCCAACTGCTAAAGCCCGCGCGCCCTAGAGTCCCTGTCAGCAGCAAGAGAAGCCACCAAAACGAGAAATCCAAGCAGGGCAACTAGAGAGGAGCCCCCTCTGCAACTAGAGAAAAGCCCCTGCAGTAACAAAGACTCAGCACAGCCAAAATAAAATAAACAAAAAATTTATAAAAAGACCCTAGTAAGAGGATGAAAAGACAAGCTACACACAAGGAGAAAATATCTGAAAGTCACATATCTGACAAAGGAATAGCAATTGGAGTATATAAAGAACTCTCAAAACTCAACAGCAAAAAAAGCAAGCAATCCAATTAGAAAGCAGGCAAAAAGCATGAGCAGAGATCTCACCAAAGAAGACAGGCAGGTGGCCAGTAAGGCCATGAAGACACGCTCAACAGCAACATTAGCCAAAAGGAAAACGCAAATTAAGGCCACAATGAGACATCGCTCACACTTACCAAAATGGTTAAAATAAACAGTAACAACACCAAATGTTGGCAAGGATGCAGAGAACCTGGATTACTCATACATAGCTGGTAAGAATGTAACGTGGTACAGCTACTCTGGAAAACAGTTTGGTAGTTTCTTATTTATAAAGCTAAACATGCAATCCAGCATGACCCAGCAATTGCACTCCTGGGCATTTATCCCAGAGAAATTAAAACTTACATTCACATAAAAACCTGTAGATGAATGTTCATAGCAGCTTTATTTGGAATAGGCAAAACCAACCCAGATGTCCCTCAATGGTGAATGGCTAAACAGAATATGGTACATCTGTACCATGGACTGCTATTCATCAATAAAAGGGAACAAACTATTAGTACATGCAACAACATGGATGAATTTCTATAGAATTATGCTCAGAAGGAAAAGACCTAATCCCACAAGGTTACATCCTGCATTATTCTATTAACAGCCTTGAAATGATAAAATTGTACATTTAACTATAAATGATAAAATTATAGAGGACAGATTAGTAATTTTACAGGTATTAGAGACATGGGAGGGGTCAGGAAAGTGAATGGGAATATAAAGGGCAACAGGAAGGATTTTTGTGGTGATGGAAATATTCTTTTTCCTTTTTTTTTTTTCCAATTTCTCCTTTATTTATTTATTTATTTTTTCAGTGGGTTTTGTCATACATTGATATGAATCAGCCATAGATTTACACGTATTCCCCATCCCGATCTCCCCTCCCACCTCCCTCTCCACCCAATTCCTCTGGGTCTTCCCAGTGCACCAGGCCCTAGCACTTGTCTCATGCATACAGCCTGGGCTGGTGATCTGTTTGGAAATATTCTTGTCTTGCTTGAGAGTATTGATGTAAATTTCTTGATTTTGACATTGACCACAAAAAATACCAGTTTTTGGAAACTGGGTAAAGAGTACAAGGGATCTCTCTGTATTATTTCTATGACTATATAGAAATCTACAAAACAGAATATCAAAATAAAAAGATTAATTTATAGGAATTCTCAGGTAGTCCAGTGGTTAGGACTCAGCACTCTCACCAGCAGAGGCCTGGGTTTGATCCCCAGTCAGGGAACTAAGATTCTGCAAGCTGTGCTATGCATCAAAAGAAAGGGAGAAGAAAAAAAGATTAATTTACAAAACAAAGCAAGAACTGAAAAAAATGAATTAGATTCTGAGTCCAGAAGAGCAGCCCACTCTCTGTGAATGGGGATGAGCTAACACCATTTCCGTCAACACCACCACACATAGATCACGACTTCGTTGTTGTTTAGTCGCTAAGTGGTGTCTGACTCTTTGCAACCCCACAGACTGTAGCCCACCAGGCTCCTCTGTCCATGGGATTTCCCAGGCAAGAATACTGGAGTGGGTTGCAACTTCCCTCTCCAGGGGATCTTCCCGACCCAGGGATGGAACCTGTGTTTCTCGCGTTGGCAGGCGGATCCTTTAGAAAGGCCGTCTGCTCTCTGTGGGTGTGGATGAGCGAGCACCACTACCGTGGTCACCACCACACGCAGACACGTGGCTACTTGTTACCTGTGACCAGCTCGCTGTCTTGCCTCTTCTTCTGCCATTATCTACCCTTTTTGTGCCCTTACCTCATTACACTCACTGCTCCCTGGCCTAACTGGACCCACGCTAGGGCTTTCTGCATAATGAGGACTCTGCCTGGGGTATGCCTATCCAGTTGACTTCAAGACCCTAACAGGCCCCATCCAGGTCCCCCAAGTATTTCGTTACTTCCCGCAATACTGTATGTGTATATCTCAAATAGCTTTTAGGATAAAGTCCAAAATTCTTAACCCAACTTACAAGGTATTACATGATCTAACTCTGCTTGCATCCTTAGCCTTATCTGCCACTCTCACCTTCTCTCCTAAGTACAATGGTCTTTTTTGAGTTTCTCAAGAGAAGTTCTTCCCCCACCTCAAGCCTCCCTTCATACTGTTTTTTTAGTCAGATCATTTCTATTATCTGTCTCCGCAACCCTTCATTCATCAACTACTACTTCCTCCTAATCTAGGTCTCCTAATCTAGGCTAGGTCTCCTTGTTTTACACAATCAGAGCAGCCTTTATTTTATGAAAGCATTTAACAAAAGTATAATTAAATGCCCACTGAATGGATTGTTTACTGTCTGACTGCCCCATCAAACAGTGAGCTCAGTAATATCAGGGACCATACAGACATAGATCTTTTGGGAAAATATTTTACATTAAATTTTAAGTTGTTTGTATTTCTAGCATATAAATCCCTTGAACCTGTTTCCATTTAATGACACACACAACACACACACACACACACACACAAAGCCTTGTATGAATGGTTTGAGGTATGGAAATTATGGAAAGTAGATAGCCAGAATTCTATATTTGATTTAAAGTGGTACTGGGAAAGGGACAACAGAAGCCTTGTAACCAGAAGCAGTTTAGCAGAGGCAAAAGTTCAGAGCTGGGAATGCCCATAAGTACCGAAGCCTCCATCCTCCAAAACTGAGCAGAACTATTGGTTCTCACTACTGATTTCTCACAGTCTATAGAGAGGTTTAGATGAGTTTTATCTAGAGCTCTTAAGAGATAGAAAGATCACAGATGACATTTGGTTGCAATTTTAATTTATCTACTTGTCTGTCAGCCCACTAGGTAGTGAACCCCTTGAGGACAAGTACTATGTCATTCATCTTATGATCTCAAACTTGGCACTCAAGAGGCACTTAATAAATGTTTGCTGAATTAATGAATATATTGATGTAATTCACTATGGAGAATTCAAATTTGATACAGTACCCCTCTTACGAGTCTGTAAATTTCAAAAGTGATTCTTCTTAGTACAAAGTAAAAGACTGCAAAGGGTAGCATTCCAAGTATACAATAACATGTAAGTGTCTTGCTGGTATTCATATTATTCATGCAGAAAATCCCATTCTCTGTCCATGAGCAAGGACTGTTCTATTTATATATATTAAAACTGAGGTAGGTGGAAAGAGTGTACATCCTCTTTGTGCATTAGTTATTATCTCTCCAATGACTCTATTGTTAATTTCTTCAACTACTGTTAAAAAATACAGTACATCTCTTTACTATATTTGATCATGAGGGAAGCTGTGACCTCCTACATTATTCACAGCTTGTCAAAAAAGAAGAAAACAAAGAGCTTCAGTTTGTTGAAAAACCCTTTTTTGCATTTAAATATCAAATAGGTTCTTTACAAATAATAAAAAATAGATTATTTAAAAATCATCAATAAGTAGAGCTGATGGATAGACATCATCAATGGCCATTTATGTGATATGAGGATTCTAAAAAATGCTCTTGTGCCTGTACATATGCTAAGTCACTTCAGTCATGTGGGACTCTTTAAAACCCTACAGACTGCAGCCCGGCAGGCTCCAATTACCCATAATTACTCTCTTTTGCAGCTCCCTTGGTGGCTCAGTGGTAAAAAATAGCCTGCAATGCGAGAGAGGCAGGAGAGGCAAGTTTGATCTCTGGGTCAGGACGATCCCCTGGAGAAGGAGATGGCAACACACTCCAGTATTCTTACCTGGGAAACTCCATGGACAGAGGAGCCCGGTGGGCTACATTCCATGGTCACAAAAGAGTCAAACACGACTTAGCGACTAAACAATTTCCTTTTGCTCCCAAGATGTCTAATATTTTAGAGTAGAAGTTCATTCCTTAAACGTCTCTAGTTCCAGTAGCATGGCAGACTGAGTTAATGCAAAACCCCTCTTATATAAGAATGGTATATTAAACATAAAAGTAAGTGATAACCATAGATGAGTTCATAAACAGAAAAGGAAAATCTATGGATGCTGAAACAAAAAAGGAAAGCCAGAGTGATAAGTGTATGAGTTAACCCTGCATCAACTTTGGGGTAGTTATTTGATCTGGAAACAGCAAGTGAATTGGGCTTTAATATCCACTCAAGGATAGAAGTTAAAGTCTTGAACCTAAGGGAGTTGGAAGTGAAATAATGCATAAAAACAGAACTCTCCATAATGTTGAATTCCCAGGCCTGTAGCTTGCATAGGATAGAAATCCAAGTTAATACTAGCTGGAAAATGAACATAAATATTGGTTAGTACAAATCTATGATACTTCTGTGGATCTGGTACAAGCAAACCAAAAATTGCTCTGGGTCACATGGGACTCCCATGGTGTAGGGGGGAGGAAAGGGGACAAGTCATCTGAAGATGATCTCACAATATAAAAAGTTATAAAACAGAAGTAAATGATCCATCATGAACAAAAGTCAGCAAACACACAATACATTATTATTAGAAATAATAGAAAGAATGTCTAAATAAGATGGCTCAGTGGTAAAGAATCTGCCTGCAATGCAGGAGATGCAGATTTGATCCCTAGGTTAGGAAGATCCCCTGGAGGAGGATATGGCAACCCACTCCAGTATTCTTGCCTGGGAAATCCCATGGACAGAGGAGCCTGGTGGATTACAGCCCAAAGGGTTGCAAAGAGTTGGACACGACTGGGCATGAAAAATTATTAAATTAAGTATGTCTAAAATGGTTAACTCTTTGCATGAGGTGGCCAAAGCGATTCATGGGGTCGCAAAGAGTCGGACACGACTGAGGGACTGAACTGAACTGACTCTTTGCAATCTCATGGACTGTAGCCTACCAGGCTCCTCCATCCATGGAATTTTCCAGGCAAGAGTACTGGAGTGGGCTGCCATTTCCTTCTCCAGGGGATCTTCCCAACCCAGGGATTGAACCCAGGTCTCCTGCATTGCAGGCAGATGCTTTATCGTCTGAGCTACCAGGGAAGCTAGTCACTGGAACCATAAAGTAGTCCAAAGTAGTATGGTTCCAAAGTAGTCACTGGAACCATAAAGAACAAAACTCAATGAAAAACAAAATAGGATACCTGAAAGAGAACTTAGTAGAAATTCCAAACTTTAAAATATAATCTTTGGAATTAGAAGCTCAATGGACAAGTTAAACTGCAGATCAATACAAATGAACCAAGTTTGGGACGTCTCTGGTGGTCCAGCGGTTAAGAATCTGCTTTCCAAGGCAGGGGACGCAGATTTGATCTCTTGTCTGGTAACTGAGATCCCATGTGCCTTGGGGCAATAGACCGTGTGCCACAACTACAGAGCCCGTGCAAAGCAACTACTGAAGCCACCAGGCTCTCCGGCCTCTGCTCTGCAACGAGAGACAAGAGAAGCCTGCTCACTGTAAGCAGAAGCTTGTGCATCGCAATGAAGACCCAGCACAGCCAAAATAGAATAAATAATAAAAAACAAGTCAACTAAGTTGTAAAAATTATAAGTAATAGATATGATAAAGTTATCTGGAATGAGGTAGAGAGACAAAGACTTGCAAAATATTGAGTAAGAAATTCAACACCAGAATGAGAAAGTACAACACAGGTCTAATGGAATTCTATAAGGAGAGAAGAGGAACAAAACGATTGTGCAAATAGCTGAAAATTTTGCATGACTGGTAAATCACAAGAATCTTTTACGAAACAAATCCACAGCAAGAGAAATTAAAAAAAAAAACAAAAAACTACAGCTAGCTCCACTGTAGTGAAGTGGCAAAATGTCCAAGAAACAGAAAAACTAAAATAATCACAGAAAATTCATTCTGTTAGCTGTGATTCCCTTCTTATTAAGAGTTGAGCTCTAAATATACTCTAGTTTAATTGGTAAAATGGGTACTATGGCTGGATGAGAGGGTTTTTGGTTGAAAAATTCAAAACTTAAAAATCATATAGGAACTAGTGGGGAAAAAAAACCCCTCATTTCTCAGATCCAAGAATCTTGTGACTTTAATAACTGTTGCACGACAGGAGTTTAGATAATTGATTAGAGTGTTTCTAATAGAATTCAAATATTTCTAAATATTATGCTCTGAAAACAGATTCATCTATTAATACCTGTCAAAATATCTCTGCCCCCGGTCCCAAATACATCATATACAGAAAAAACCAAGGCAGGAGAAGGCATGGAACTAACGAACTGTCATTTTTGTTCACTAGTAAGTGGCCGATCATGTAGTGGGCCAGCAAGTACATCCACGTCATAAATATCTGATGATAATTATCCCTGCCAAATCCTCCAGCTTGAGGGGAAGCCTCTCTCTTCAGAATGTTTTTCATGAAGGGCTACTGTACTTTCAAGGTCTTCCAAGAAAAGTGATCACAGTCTGTTTCCTAGAGGAGTCTGATAAGAAGTCAAGAGTCTCCCTCTGTGGAAGGTCTGACTGAAAGCATACTGAGTTGTTATCCTTTGACAGAGTATCCTGAGCTCTATGAGATAAAAATGCTTGGGAGTTGGTCTGAGAAGAGAAAATTAACTCCAGACTTTGCATACCATCTCTAATGATGAGTAGCCTTGGTCTTCTGGAGAAACTTAAGGTCTCTTACCTTTCTCACCTGAAGGAGTCTGAATGGTGTTTTCTATTAAACTTCACATAGGATAACAGGGACTTCATCTTTTTTGCTCCAATAATTCTTTTGATTTTTCCAGTTCAGATATCCATTCCAAGGGAAACTGAGATCACCTGGAACTGCTGTTTCACCTCTTCTCTCTTCTTAGACTTCAACCAATTTAGATGCTAACCATTCTCTTTCAAATATTCTCAACTCCAAGATGTCTGCTTATTCAATGAGATAAAGAGGATAAAGCACAGGCTGATGGAAGTGCTCAAGAAATGATAGCTAAAACCACTACTACTACTAAAGCCATCACTACTGCTAACATATATAACCTCTTGCTTGTCATTCGATCATATCAGGCTGTATAGCATATAATCTTGGGCTGTTAAACATTATTGGAGAAATAATAGGTCACTAATAGAGTCACTAGGTTGTGCAGTCAGGTAATGGTAAATTCATGCTTCCAGCCTTAACTGCCAAGCAATTCTGTTTCTTTAGTCAATTTTCTGAATTCTAAGACGACTCTAAACCCTTTTCCCATCTCCTCAAATCTCCTATCCACCACTTTCTCCCATCACTGTCATTCTCTTGCTTCACCAAAAATAAAGAGAAACCACCAGAAAGAGCTCCAACTTCCAGGCACCAAATTTGCAAACCCCTCTGCTTTGGCACCTGTTTTCCCCCTGCTTTCCTCCTCTAACAGAAGGAGAGGATGGTTTACTGCTAAAGGCCAGTGACTCCATGCTCTCTCCCACTCTCTGCATCTTCACCCACGTATTTTCAATCTCTCTCTCCACTGGTGCCTTCTCGTCAGTATTTCAAAACAGTCCACTTTCAAAAATTCTTTTCATTCCAGCTACCTTCTTATCTTTCTCGTGTTCTTCCCACCCAAACTATCAAAAAATGTTGTCCACCTTGGCTGTCTCTATTTACTTCCCATTCATCCTTTATCACTGCAATCTGTTTTCCATTCCTAGACTCCACTGAAACTGTTCTTATCTGCTTTATCAATAACTCCAATAAACCATTCTCTGATCTCATTTCATTTTACCTCCCAGCTACCTTTGCTATTATTAACAAATTCCTCTATCTGAAACAGTTTTTTAAAAAGCTCACTTTCCTACAACACCTACCTCTCAGACTGCTTCTTGTGAGTATTCTTTGTAGTCTCTCTCCTCTATCCATCTCTAAACATGGAGTTCCTTAGACTGTGGTCAAGGGCTCTATTCTATTCATTCTATTAAATTAATTAAACAAGGAGGCCATTGGACCAACGTGTCTCTAATGCCTTGGTGGGCTATGTAAGCAAACCAAAGTCTAAGTGTGTAAATGCCTCAAGATTATGAAATCTAAGCACTAAAGATAACAAAGATAGCTAACTAGGCTTTCAGCTGTAGCCAATCATATAATTTCCTACCTTTGCTTCTACAATTTATAGGTCATTCCCTGGCTTCTGTCCCTGGTATTGCCCAATTCCAATCAATTTTTGCTCATGTAAACTCTTAAAATTTTTACTGTGCCTCCATTTATCTTTTAACAGTACTCTATATCTCATGCCCTCCAATCCACCTATATGCTATATATCCCCTTTTAGATGACCCTCCTGATCCATACATGAAAATATTTTTCCATTCCTTAGGCATTCTGCCTCCATTGCTGTTTCTGCTGTGCTTTTATCTGTTTCCCAAGCCAAAAATCTGACACCATCCTGACTTTTTCCCAGTTTCACTCTTCATATCCTATCACCTACCAAACTCAAGCCATTCTTGCTGAAACAGCTCTTGAATCATTTCAGCCAACATGCAGCCCACCATTATGTCACATCTCCTTAAGGGATCTGCCAGTTTCCAACCCTGTCTGTTCTAATCCATCTCCACACAAAATCAGAGTGATTCTTCAGAAATGTAAATTATACCATGCCACTTTTATGCTTAAAATTTTTCAGCTTCTTGTCGCCTTTAAGATAAAGTTCTATAAACTCCTTAGCATGTCCTTCGAAGTCTCATTCTTCACTCCCCTCTCTGCAAGCAATCTTTATTCTGAACTTTGAATTCCTAGAATGCAAGGCTGCAGTCTGAGCTGCTTCCTCAGCTCTTTAAAAAAAAAAAAAAAATTGCTTATTTAATTAAACGATAATTGCTTTGCATAATTGTGTTCGTTTCTGCCAAACATCAACATGAATCAGTCATAGGTATATGTCCCTTCCCTCTTGAACGCTGTTTTTTCTTCTAACAAATTTTGCACTCAATCCTTAAGCTCAACTTGAGGTATCATTTCTATAAACTACCTGACACCCCGTTCTGTCTGAAGTCCTCTTTAGATGTTCTCAAGACATCCTTTACTTATCTAACAATTAAGGGCAGTACTGTTTTGTAATTGCTTACTCCTTAGTCAACAGTTCCGCATTACTGTAAAGTCCTCGGAAGGCAGAAACCAGGTGTTCTGAAACTTTGCACCTCAAGGGCCTAAAAGGAGTGTTTGACACACAGTAGTAGGTCAATTAATGTTTGTTGAATATTTATTGAATTCCTTTTTCTGAAACGAGGGCGGCCAGAAGAACGCCAGAAAGACAAGAGTTTAGAGGGGCTAGGGTAAAAAACCTATAAGCAACAAGTGGGATGGACGGAGTACCTAGGTTTTTCCATAAACGGCGTGGGGCACTACGTCGTCGGTTTGCCTCGACCGAGGCCACGGCGACTACAAGCTCGCGAGGCAGCCGCAGGGAGCGCGCGCGACCCCACGCAAGGAAGGACAATAGCTTGGAACTTGGCCTCGTGTTTCCGGTGGGACAGCCTCGCGCTCAGCCGGTGAGACCTGGGGGTGGGGGCTCCGAGCCCGGCCCACGGCGAGGAAGGCGCGGCACCCAGGGTTCCCGCCGCCGCCGCCGCAGCCGCCGTCGTAGCCACCGCCTCCTCCTACCTCGCCGTCGCCGCGCCCCGCCCCGCCCCGCCCCGGAAGTGACCTGAGGCCCATCCGGAAACTCCGGGCCGGGCGGTGCAGCGTCACCAGCCGAGCCGGTGCGGGGCGGGCGGAGCGGCCGCTGCAGCCGCCAACGAACCCGGGACCGCGCGGGGACAGCAGCGCGCCGGCCAGGGGAGGGGGCCCAGCGATCGGGCCGAGGGCGAGGGGCCGCCGGCGGCCGCAGGGCGACGACGACGCGGAGAAGGCGGAGCCCGGAGAGGGGTGGGGGCCGGGGAGGGATAGGGTGGGAGGGGGTTAGGGGGCTGTTCCTGGTCTCATGGAGCCGGCCGAACGGGCGGGCGGCAGGGATCCCCTGGAGCCGGGCGGGCCCCCGGGTCCGGACCCCCAAGGCTTCGTCCCGCAGAAGGAGATCGTCTACAACAAGCTGCTGCCCTACGCCGAGCGGCTGGACGCCGAGTCCGACTTGCAGCTGGCCCAGATCAAAAGCAACCTGGGCCGGGCGGTGCAGCTCCAAGAGCTGTGGCCTGGGGGCCTCTTCTGGACCAGGAAACTCTCCACGTAAGTGTGCCAGGGCTTGCAGGATGGCCGGAGGCAAAAACTCGGTGTGAGGGTGTCCGCGGTCTGGGGGAGGCTCTTTGTCCGTAGCGGACCGCTGGACTGCCCCCGACTCTGCCCCGCTTCGGGCGGATCGTTTCGGTGCAGTAAGCCCCAGGGTCGCGACTCGAGCCTCCATGCCACTTTCCCACGGGATCTCCCCGGTCCTCACCAGCCCGCTACGTCCTTCGCAGGTGCTTCTCCCCAGGTTTCGGGTTGCTGTCTTCGGATATTCGGGGCCCCAGGGAGCCGGAAGGGCACTGGACCCCCAGGGAAAGAGATGAGCGGTCCCCCTAGGGTCCTTCTTGGACCTTTGCCGGTGACGGGAGGGAGCAGAGAGGATTCGAGCGAACAACTTTTGACTTTTCCTGGTGTTGCCTCCGGTTCTTTCTCCCCCTACGGTTCCCTGCGTCTTCCTGTCTCTCAATTCGTGTCTGATAACTTTCTGAATGGGAAGGAGGCCGCAGGGAACTTGTAGGTTCTGCTTTTGGGGGCCTTCTCAGGCTTTGTGGGTTTACTTGAAAAGATTGATTTAAAATCAGCCCTCAGCGCGTTCTTGGGCTGTGTACCAGACGTTGATGTTGAGAATGCCGAGTCTGAGAACCTCGGGAAAAGTGTGTGTTACTCCTGTGTGAATGTGCGATACTAAGGAAAATAGAGAAGAGAGCTGTCAGGTTGTCCTGGGCGTGATTAGTATCGGGCTTGTGTTAATTTATGAGCTGTTCAGATGAATATAGATTACTTAAAGCAGTTTCGGTTCTATTCTTTGTTACTTTTTAGCGGGGGGCGCATAACCTGTCTGTAAACAAAGTAAAATACAATTGGGGGAAAGGTTAGAGACTTTATTTGCTAGGTGGGCATCTTCACTGTGTCAGAAGAACTTTTTTAAAAGAGAATTTTGCTGTATCTTGTTTGGTTAACTGTACATAAAATCCGGTAATATTGTATGTTCACGCTTGTGGGTATGGATGGGTGAACATACAAGACATAAGTCAGTTATCCAGTGTTTACCCAAATCTGCTGAGTGAACTGGGTGATGACTCAGGGTTTTGTAATGCAATAGTCTTTTCTACATTTCCTCACAGGATGATTCCTATCTGCCAATTATTAGGGAGCCTCTGACAAATTTCTCATTCCTAAATGGCTGTGGTGGTGGGAATAATTACTTTTTAAATTAAGGAGCAAAACTAAAACAGTTAATTTGCCCTTTTCAAAGAGTGACCATAAAATGTCAAGGTTAACAACTCTTCTCTTGATTAGAGTGTAAAGAAGTTTGTGGCAGGGAGAAGAACCACTTTTAGTCACAACAAAAGAATGTTTTATAAATGATTAAAAGTCACAGTTTTTAAAAGCTTCCTAGGTTTTTTTGTTACTTGGTTACTGTAAAAATAAAGTTATTTTGTTCCAGTAATTCCTCATTTTAATCACTTAGATTAAGGAGAATAACCATTTTGTGGGACACAAACAGCTCCTTTTAGAATCAGGATGTATAAATAGATCAGTGTGTGAATTTGTATCAGGTTTGGATATATTGAGAATCTACACAGGCACTTTCTTCTGACATTTTTATTGTTACTAAGCTTGGCAAATTAACGCCAGGATATTTATTGTTTTGGGCTTATTAGGTATCTTTACCTGGAAAGGGCTAAAAATACAGTGGACAACAGTCCTTGGTGTTTAGGGCAAGATTACAATTATATGGCTTAATAACCTGCAAACCTCAAACCATTTATCTCTTAATTAACCAGGAAGAAGTGCTATTAGAATTTTATTTTGGAACGTTGTTTAAATTCTGTAAGCTGATTCTTGGGATCGCGCTATGACATTTTGAACTTGGTGGGACATGTAATCTTGGGTGTATTTTTTTCTCCTAAGTCGTGTTAAGGTGACCTGCTTATAGTTGTGCTTGTTTTTTAAGCCTTGTGTGTGTTGCACAAGTTTACATCTACATGAGGCCAAAACATGTGATGACAGCTGGCAGTTGCCTTAGTAGTGACCATATGTAGTACTTTGTAGCAAAATGTAAAGTAGTAATGAAAATAAAATCTGATTTCTCCCACTAGCTCTGTGATTGTGGGCAAATGACTTTAATCAGGTGTGTCAGCATGTGTGTGAGAGAAGTGAGGGAGATGGACTAAATAATTCCTGAGAAACATTCCTGCTCTGGTATGATTTTTATTTTTTTTTATCCTGTAAAGCCTAAATTAAGCTAGTGTGTATCTTTCTACAAGGACTGTTGGAGCAGTTTGTAAAGTACTGGAAATAGTTGCCCAGATCAAGTGCATTCCCAAAGAAGCCCAGAATGTAAATACTGTCCAGGGACACTGGGATTGGATCCCTGACCAGTACATCCCCAATCTGGGTGTTGCAGGACTGGGTAGAGTTCTCGGTCAGGAGATGCTCAGACTCTCCCCTCTAATTTTTTTTTACTTTCTGTTTTATTTTGATGGCTATAATTCCCTTTCAACCCTTCTTAAGACTTGCAGGTCTGTTTAGCAGTTATCTATGAAGAAAAGTTATTTCTGTGTATTTTAGAAAATGTCCTCGTGATATAATTCAAGGTCTCTTGTCCAGACAGCTTAAAGTATTAGTATTGCTTGTTGAGGAGAGATTGTGTGACTTAATACATCAGGGGACTAGTTTTTAAGAAGCAAGGAAACAAATTAGAGAAAAGAGGTACAAACTAATGGTCTTTGGAACACAGCTGTCAAGACACATCCTGGACACTGAGCAAAAGATATCTGTAAATAATTGGTTTGGCCCATGTGGAGAATGAAAGGAGTTGAAGAAAGGTAATCTTGAAGTTTACTTTTTCTCCCTTGTCCTCCTGGACTTTTCCTGAGAGGCAGTGAAGTCTAGGCAAAAGAGGTTTATCTGTACCTGGCTTTGCTGCTGTTGCCGTCTTGGTCTTGCTTAACCTCTCTTAGCTTTAGAGTCCTCTTCTGGAGAGTGGGAGTGTAGACTAGAAATGGCTTTTTAAACCTAAAAATTAGCAGCAGACTGTTTCATAAAAGCAAAATATTAAACACAAATTTTGATCATTTCTTTCTTTTGTGTTTCTTTTCTATTTTTTAAGTAGAATTTTTATTTTAGCAGAATATGTGAATTTGGAGTATTATGGAACAAATTTAGATGCTTTGTTTCAGTGAAAATGTTACAGTTTTCTGCTGTTTTATAATGAAATGATTGTATTACACTGAGAATCATTTCATTTGCTAATTAAACTGTAGTTCCCATGGTTAATTATTATTAAGAATATTATGTGGCCTTACTAGATAGGAATTGGATTAAACTGAATCATGTATTTAATTAGATTATATAACCACTGGGAACTTGTTTAGTCAAGATATACATTATCAAATATATTAACCTCCTCTTCTGGAAAGTAATTCGTGACCACAGGAACACCCAAATTCATATCATCTCTCTGTTGGAGAAGAAAGGAGAAAATTTTAACCACTAAATCTCAGTTGTCTATTAATATGATGTACTTAACAGAATATCTAATATTTGAGTATTGAAAATTTGAAATACACAATAAAGATAAGCTTTTTATTTGTAAAAGAATCTTGAAATCTTGGCAAATTGCCACGTTCATCAGTGAGAACCAGTTAGAGAAAGTGATAGAAAAAAGTTTGTTATTAAATGGCCGCACTCAAAACAGGACCCTAAATTTGTAGTGAGAAAGTTGATTGTTTATAGGGAAAAACAAAATAAATGAATTAATTGATTTTGGAGACATGAATTTTTCTGCTAAAGTTGTATGATGAGTTATCTTTCATGTTTTTGTTTTATTTTAAATTAACATACTTTTCTTTAGAGCAGATTTAGGTTCAGAGCAAAACTGAGCAGAAAGTGCAGAGTTCTCATATACCCCCGTCCCTACATATGCATACATTTGATTTTTCATAGTAATGTCAAACATTGATTTTTAAAAATATTTGAGGCCCTTCCCATTTTCCAGGGATTTTTCTTTTAAAATGTCTTGTCAGTTTTCTTTTCACTAGCTAACTGGCTGCTTCTGCCAGTCTCATTTGTCATTGACAGATTCTTTTTTTTTTTGAGTTTTAAAGATAGAGTGAAACATTCTATTTTATTAGATTACATGTATATTGAACTTAGCATGTTAAGATTTAAAAAAACTATCACCAATAGAGATTAAATAGCTTGCTAAAGTCACATTTTGCCAAGTAAGTGGCAGAATTATCCCCTTAAAATTTTTTAAATTAATTAATTTATTTTAATTGGAGGCTAATTACTTTACAATATTGTGGTGGTTTTTACTATACAGTGACATGAATCAGCCACAGGTGTACATGTGTCCCCCATCCCTCCCAACCCTCTGGGTTGTCCCAGTGCACCGACTTTGAGTGCCCTGTTTGATGCATTGAACTTGGACTGGTCATCTATTTCACATATGATAATATACATGTTTCAGTGCTGTTCTCTCAAATCATCCCATCCTTGCCTTCTACCACAGAGTCCAAAAGTCTGTTCTTTATATCTGTGTCTCTTTTGCTGTCTTGCATATAGAGTCGTTGTTACTGTCTTTCTAAATTCCATATTATATGCGTTAATATACTGTATTGGTGTTTTTCTTTCTGACTTGCTTCATTCTGTATAATAGGCTCCAGTTTCATCCACCTCATTAGAAGTGATTGAAATGTGTTCTTTTTAGTAGCCGAGTAATATTCCACTGTGTATATGTACCACAACTTTCTTTTCCATTCGTCTGCCGATGGACATCTAAGTGGCTTCCATTTCCTGTCTATTATAAGCAGTGCTGTGATGAACATTGAGGTGCACGTGTCTCTTTGGATTCTGGTTTCCTCGATGTGTATGCCCAGGAGTGGGATTGCTGGGTCATATGGCAGTTCTATTTCCAGTTTTCTAAGGAATCTCCACACTGTTCTCCATAGTGGCTGTACTAGTTTGCATTCCCACCAACAGTGTAAGAGGGTTCCTTTTTCTCCACACCCTCGCCAGCATTTATTGCTTGTAGACTTTTTGATAGCAGCCATTCTGACCGGCGTGAGATGGTACCTCATTGTGGTTTGGATTTGCATTTCTCTGATAATGAGTGATGTTGAGTATCTTTTCATGTGTTTGTTAGCCATCTGTATATCTTCTTTGGAGAAATGTCTGTTTAGATCTTTGGCTGATTTTTTAATTGGGTCATTTATTTTTCTGGTATTGAAC
Source organism: Cervus canadensis (assembly GCF_019320065.1). NCBI lineage: Eukaryota > Metazoa > Chordata > Mammalia > Artiodactyla > Cervidae > Cervus > Cervus canadensis. The sequence goes on along the minus strand of NC_057390.1, from coordinate 35,168,340 downwards.
TGCATGAGCTGCTTGTATATTTTTGAGGTTAATCCTTTGTCTGTTGCTTCGTTTGCTATTTTCTCCCACTCTGAAGGCGGTCTTTTCACCTTGCTTATAGTTTCCTTCATTGTGCAAAAGCTTTTAATTAGGTCCCATTTGTTTATTTTTGCTTTTATTTCCATGGAGGGTCATAGAAGATCTTGCTGTGATTTATGTCAGAGAGTGTTTTGCCTATGTTTTCCTCTAGGAGTTTTATAGTTTCTAGTCTTACATTTAGATCTTTAATCCATTTTGAGTTTATTTTTGTGTATGATGTTAGAAAGTGTTCTAGTTTCATTCTTTTACAAGTGGTTGACCAGTTTTCCCAGCACCACTTGTTAAAGAGATTACCATTTCTCCATTGTATATTTTTGGCTCCTTTGTCATTGACAGATTCTGATGTGAATAGTTGTCTAACTTTTTTCTTTAAGTATTTTTTATTATGAAAAAATGCCAAACATATACAAGAGAGGAAAGAATAATATAATGAACCTGGGTGTACCCATCACTCATGTTCAAAGGTTGTGAACTCATGTTCCTCCCACCACCACACCCTTAAACCCTTTTTTTTTTTTTGAAGCATAGTCTTCATAAATATTTCTGGTATATATCTTTAAGGGAGAAGGAATGAAACAAAAAATCAATACCAATGTCATCAAACTTTAAAAAAAGTAACAGTTTATGTTGATCAGCCTCATGAAGTTGATTTGACTTTTTTGCAGAATTTGTGATTTTACTTTTGAGTTTCCATTTCATTTGCATGGTTTTGTTTAAGGTTTACTGTAAACAGATCTCATGGACAGAGAGAAAAGAAATAGTTCATTCATGAATGTTTTCATGTTGTAACATCTTTGTTTCCCCCTCAACTTTGGAGACATAGAATCAATCCTGGGGTAACAAAGTCTGCCTTGAATTATCTCTTCTTTTGATTTTGGCTGTACTGTGAGGTTCATACATTAATACACAGCCTGATGCAAAGTAGTAGAGGCAGGAGTCTGAGCAAATTATTTTGTGAGTGCCTTGTATGGGATGGGCACTGTTTTTGACAATGGGGATATGTCAGTGAAAGAATTTTGCCCTCCAGGGAAGTTCCAGAGAGTTCTTTTTCTCTTAGTGCACATTTTTGTTCATTTAGAACAGAGAAAGCAAGGTATAACTCCATCAGAAAATTGGAGGGTGAAGAAAATATGAATGCTAAGCGCATTACTTAAAAATTCACACTCTTGACAAGTATGTTTTTAATGCCCTACATTGAGACACTGAAAAGGGCAGTTAGAAAAAATTAGTAAAACAGTGCCATTTGTTTGCTTTTGAGATCTGAATTTATTAATTAAAAACAATTTCTTCAAGGGCTCTTGATGAAGTGTTTATTAAAGCAAATTGTCTTGAAGTAAATGTTCTTAATTGAAGTGAAAGGGGCATTTACTAGTGAATAAGTGTACAACTTCTAAACCTGTTGTTCTCATTGTAGAACCTAGAGTTTCTCTTTTTGCTGTTAAATGCTACTCATTTCTAGTGAACCTCCCTCCCCAATTTTAAATATAAAATTCAAATCTGTGTTTCCCTTTAACTTTTGTAGAAAATTTAGACCTAAGTCTCATGTGTACCATGTGAAAAGCAAGCTGAGAACATGATAATGAGAGCAACGTCTAGCAAACACCAACCAAAACCCTCTACATTCATTGAGACTGGCCACTGGAATGTTAAAAGCAGCACAAACTATAAATATTCCCATTTGGAACCCTAAAGGTGGCTACTTCCCTATTCGGCCTAGGCATTTCTTCCCTTCCAGTGTACTCTCTTGTGATTCCTTATTCATGCTTTTATGTTCTTTGTGTACCTACCTTCCCTCTACTGTGAGCTTTCTTGGGGTCAGAGTCTTTCATATTTGCCTCTCCTTCACTGCACCCCTGGCATATTGGATAGCATATATACGTTCATAGGTACTCAGTAATGTCGGAATTAACTGTTTCGTTGTCAACTAAAACATTATGCAGTTTCTAATGAATTGTTACTTAGTCAAAATGGAGAAAAATTAATTTGGGGTGAGATCTATTTTAATATTGGGTTCAAAAAAAAGTGTATATTTAACCAAAGAAGTGGAGGGAAGGAGCATCTTGGTTGAGGAAGAGAATGGTGTAACCTGAAGAGAGAGGGAGGGTAAAGGGAATGGCTTTTAACAGTTACTTAGAGAAGAGAGCAGGTTGTATCAGTTACATCAGGGAGTTTGAAATTCTCATTTAAAAATAAAGCCATCATCATTATTGTTAAATATTTAGTGTTTAAAAATTTAGAGTATTGTTACTACAATTTTTTGATAGATGAACCATAACATTTTGGTAGTGGTCATTATCTTTTTATGCTAATTTGGCTTTAAAAATAATAATAATACCTAGATCCTAAATTTTAGAGTTAAGAAAATGTAATAAAGGCCTTTTCTCTTTCTAAGAAAAAAACTTAACACCATTGCAGCTGTGAAATGGATTTGGAAATAGTATTTTAGTTCAAGTAACTTGGAAATTGCTTAAGAACTATTAAAAATGCTTTATAATCTTGTAATGGTAGGCAGCTTAAATAGACTATGTTAGTAATCTTTGGGTTGTTAAGTGTGGGTGTTTCATTTCATTTTCTGACAGTTCTCTTTTTTCCTTTCTACTTAATATTTTTATTTGAAGTATAGTTGATTTTTGATATATTTTACAGGTATACAAGGTGATTCACTCACAATTTTTAAAGACTACTCCATTTATGAAGTGAAAGTCGCTCAGTCGTGTCCGACTCTTTGTGACCCCTTGGACTATACAGTCCATGGAATTCTCCAGGTCAGAATACTGAAGTGGGTAGTCTTTCCCTTTTCCAAGGGATCTTCCCAACCCAGGGTTCGAACCTAGGTCTCCCACATTGCAGGTGGATTCTTTACCAGCTTAGCCACAAAGGAATCCATTGATAGTTACTGTAAAATATTGGCTATATTCCCTGTATTGTACAGTATGTCCTTGTAGCTTATTTTATACATAATAGTTTGTACTTCTTAATCCTCTCCTCCTATATTGCCCCTCCCTCTTTCCTTTCCCCACTGGTAACCACTAGTTCTCTGTATGACATTTTCCTTTTTTTAAGCCAGGGATGAAGGAAGTTTTTATAGCAAGAAATTTTATGAATATTCATGAGTGCTTGTATTTTGGACACATTCCTGAAGAGTTTAGTGGGCATAGCTTGTGTTCTAAGGAAGGTAGGTTACTTCCAGAGATCCTAGTTAATAAAATGTTCTCAAAGTTCTATCAACATATACAAAACAGGGGTCCCTATTTGGTGCATAGCAGGAGAAAAGTTGTGATTTAACAATTTAGGAATGATTTTAGACGTGTGATTTTTAAAATAAACTCAAAGTTTAACAGACAGATATCCTAAGACCTTTTCACCGTGTTTTGTTTTTTTGTTTGTGTGTAGAATTCTCATAATATTTCATTCAAAGGTTCATTTTTAAGTGTTTTAACCCCAAATTTGGGGTTATGACCAAAGAGCTGTGAAGTCAGTTTAGTAGGTCTCAACCACTTTGGGTGTGATTTGGTTTGATTTATTGAACTAGACTAAAATTATTAGAGTGAATTTAGAAGTAATAAAGGTGAATGATCATGACCTTTGTTTCAACTATACATATGTTTTTGTGTATGCTACATTCTATATTTATTACTGTGGATTGTGGCCAAAAAATTTTGAAAGCTACTCATTTTTCAAGTTTCTTTCAATACTTTAGATATATAATGCACGCCTACTTATTGAGCTATCAAGATACAAAGGATGAAAATAAAAAGCTGCAACAGTTTAAAAATAGCAGTGCGTGCATGCGTGCTCAGTCGCGTCCAACTCTGTGTGACCCTATGGACCGTATCCCACCAGGCTCCTCTGTCCATGGGATTTTCCAGGCAAGAATACTGGAGTGGGTTGCTAAGTCCTCCTCCAGGGAATTTTCCTGACCCAAGGATTGAACCCAGGTCTCCCACATTCAGGCAGATTCTTTACCGCTGAGGCACCAAGTAAGCCCCCGAAATATCAGTAACCCAAGGGATTTTACAAGAAAGCATTCCCCATTACCACTGGAGTGGGTAGCCTTTCCGTTATCAGGGGATCTTCCTGACCCAGGAATTAAACCCAGGTCTCCTGCATTGCTTCCTTGATAGCTCAGTTGGTAAAGAATCTGCGTGCAGTGTGGGAGACCTGGGTTCGATCTCTGGGTTGGGAAGATCACCCGGAGAAGGGAAAGGCTACCCACTGCAGTATTGTGGCCTGGAGAATTCCATGGACAGCCCATGGGGTTGCAGAGTCGGACACGACTGAGCGACTTTCACTTTCCCTCCGGCATTGCAGGCAGATTCTTTACCAACTGAGCCACAGGGAAGCCCCATAGATTGTTAAATGAGTGGTATAGATACTACCTACCATCTGTTGAGGCCTCAGTATGTGCCAGCAGTATGCTAAAGGCTTTATATTTGTTATTTCATTTGATTTTCACAATTAACTGTAGGTTCATTTATTATCTCCACTTCCCTGGTAGCTCAGATGTAAAGCGTCTGCCTGCAATGTGGGAGACCTGGGTTCGATCCCCGGGTTGGGAAGATCCCCTGGAGAAGAAAATGGCAACCCACTCCAGTACTCTTGCCCGGAAAATTCCATGGATGGAGAAGCCTGGTAGGCTACAGTCCATGGGATTGCAAAGAGTCCGACACAACTGAGCAACTTCACTGACTGACATTTATTATCTTAGTTTTACCTTTGAAGAAATGAATCTTAAGTTATGTAACAGCCAGTTTGCTTGCTGACCACAGGTATTTTGCTCTTAACCGTATGCCCAGAGTAAGGAAAGCTGCCTGGGCTGTATCACCTGGGAAAACTGCAGCTGAGCCTTAAGATAGGATTTGATTAGGTAAGGAAGAATTTGGAGGAAGATGTTTAATGTGTGGGAACAGAGGTGGAGCAAATTGAGTACACGTGCTAGTCTGTACTCAGACTATCATATTGAAGTAGTCAGTTGTCTGTCCCTCTCTCTAGGCTGCATGCTGTAGGGCCATTTGTTACTTATTTTTGTTTCCATTGCCTGTTGCCATGTCTGGCTCTTAAATGATAGTAAAACATTTCAAGAAATGAATGCCGCTTATCTATGCTTCAAGAAGAGAAGCAACTGGGAGAAAAATAGAGGCATCATTAGGTGTGAATAGCGAATGACTTTACTAGAGATTGTTGTGTCAGTTTTAGTAAGTCGTAAAGGACATAACTCTGACATATAATATGCTGAAACTCCAGTGTGTTATTCAACCTGTGGTAGGTGGGGATAAAGAGGAGAGTAAACCTCGGATCTCTTTGTTCCTTTAATGCCTTCCATCAGTGTTATTCTGCTGCACTTGATAAAGATGACAGACCTGGCTTTCAGTGTTTTGGAAACCTACTGTCAGTGTTTTAAACCAGTTTGTTTAACTTGGTCAGATATTTATTGTCAGTTTGAAGGTTTTTTGTTTTAAAAATAGAACTAGCCCTGGAGGAGCTGTTTGTAATTACTTAAGTTATTGTATTTCTCAAGGTATACTTGTATGTTCAGTCAGTTGCAGAAAAGTTTCTCAGTGGTGACCTTGTTTCATCTCTGGTAAGAGCTGAGAGTTAAATATTAGTGATGCAGAGGTCCCTGCCACCACATTTTATAGGCATTGAACAGTGGTTTGAGCTTCCATTAAGTAAAAAAAAAAAAAGTAGGAAACAATATATGTATTATCATTACATTTGTGTTTTTGAAAAGTATGTACATTTGTATATGAATAAAGTCTGGAAGGATATTATCTAGGCTATTATCAGTCATATGCAACAGTTTTCAAATTTGTATGTTTGCTGTACTATTTGAATCACTTAAATAAGTATATATTGCTTTCCTGATCAAATAATAACTCCCCCCCCCAGTAATATTTTCCTATCAGTTCTCAAGGATGAAACTTATAGTTGGTTAAAAAAATAAAGGAAAGAAAATGTATAGGTTTATTGTCCTATCCACAGATTTCCAGCATGGCTCAATATAGATGTTGAAGGAACATTGTCTTATAATCTATAACTTAACTCATTGTTTATTCTCTGGGTTGCCCCCCCCCTTTTTTTTTAAGGTTTTAATTTTTTATATTTTTTAAAGGCAAATTATCTTAACAAGATATGTTTAGCCTCACAAGTAATTAAAGAAATATAAATTAAAACATTGTATTAGTGTTATATTTTTAATGATTTAAGTAGATTTTAAAAAGCTTAAATTATGCTCCCGTCAGTCTGCTTAGGTGCAGTAGTTCTCAAACATAGTGAGACATCTGGGAAACTTAAAAGAGAACAACTGGTACCTGGAGCCCCATTCTAGCATAGTTAAATCAAAGAATGTCTTTCATGCCCATTAATCAATTACCTATCCCCATAGCCTTGTGAGGAAACCCAGGTTTCATACACATGCACTGAAGATTAAATGACTTGCCCATGGGACTGACAGAGCAGTTTGCATTCTCAACAAACGTGTAGAACCATCTTGTTCATGCTTGCTTGGCTACTGCATTGAAATACATAACTATTCTCTCTATCCAGAGTTGACTGTAATGTTGGGAGTTGCAAAGGAACTTAACGTGGAGACCTAAGACATCCTCCACTGTAGATAGCACCTTTGTTGCCTTCGTCCCAAGCAGCAGTCACTTGGAGTTAATATCCTTATTTGGTTGTTTCTGATAGTCTATTCCTTTTCTTGATCCTCAGTTTGACTTTTTTGAAGGGGAAATAGAACAAGTAATGTTCTTTTGGCTGTGTCTTCTTTTTTTTTTATTTTTAATCGCTTTACAATGTTGTATTGTTTTCTCTTGTACAACGATATGAATCAGCCGTAAGTATATATTTATCCCCTCCTCTTGAGCCTCCCTCCCACCTCACCAGCTGTGTCTTCTTGTCACAGAAGGTTGTTTTTCTTGCTGTGTTCCTCTACCTAAAGCTGTCTTTTGTGCCTCTTGCCACCTCTTTCCCCAACTCAGCAGATTATACTGAACTTTAGTTCCCTATTCAGAGTCATGACAGCGCTCTAATCTTTCAAGATTGGGTTCAATAATCACTTACATATAATGAAACTTTTGGTTAAAAAAAAATCACAAAATTCTAATGATAAACTGCATTTATGCCCCTCCTTCAGTATATTACTTAGTTTTCTGGTAAATGTCTCCTTACATCTGATTTTGAGTTCTTGACTTAAAGGAACAATTTGGGTCATACTGTACATGTCATTTGTTCTAGAAATGCTTTTTGAGTAAATACATAATTAAGTGAAAAGAGGAGAGGTGGTTTTATGAGAAAACCTTTCATTTTATCTGTTCATTTACTGTTTCTAGTAGTGAGAAGCTATATCGACATTTTTAATGTAATGTATTTTAGGACTTAGTCATGGAATGAAGTCAGAGTAATTCTCCATCCTCTAGATTTATCTGATAATTTTACCTTTTTAAATTTTTTCTATTTCGTAACACCTTAGGAACAGAGGGGTTCACTGGTGGCTCAGACGGTAAAGAACCCGCCTTCAATGGAGGAGACCTGGGTTCAATCCCTGGGTTGGGAAGATCCCCTGAAGAAGGGAAAGGCTACCCACTCCAGTATTCTGGCCTGGAGAATTCCATGGACAGAGGAGTCTGGCAGGCTACAGTCCATGGGGTTGCAAAGAGTTGGACATAACTGAGCGACTTGCACTTAGGAACAGAAGAGAAAGACTGGAGCTGATATAGTGTAGAGATAGTATGTATATTTACTTTTTTGGTAGAGGGAAGAAGTTACCGTGTGAAATAAATTAATTTTTTTTGGTAGAGGGAGGAAGTTACTGTGTGAAATAAATTAATTTTTTTGGTAGAGGGAGGAAGTTACTGTGTGAAATAAATTAATTTTGGAGTTGGTCAAGGATGTCATTGGTCATCTTAGTTTTTCTGGCTATAAAGTACTTGTCATTTGGCCCTAGCTATCAGGTATTAAAACACATTTTTTAAAATTCCTTATGTCTACCTTTTTTTTTTTTGCATTTGTGGGTGTCTCTTTAAAATTTTTTATTGGAGTATAGTCGATTTACACTGTTGTGTTAGTTTCAGTTGTCCAGCAAAGTGAGCAAGTTGTCCATATATTAACTCTTTTTTAGATTCTTTTCCCATATAGGCCATTATAGAGTATTGAGTAGAATTCCCTGATATACCTCACTTTTTATTCAAATATTTTACATTTTAGTACAGTTTTTATTGTGTTAAAATTAACTCTTGCACTTTTCTTTAGAGATATTTCTAATTAATCATTTGTTGGTATTATGAATGCAGCAGTATTTCTTCAACTACTGTTTCTTTTTATTTGGGAGCCATACAGTAAGCCTGCTGACTTTTAAAAAAATTGTTCTCCAAATTTTCTTATGTAGTCTAAAAGTGGTTTTTTAGTTGATTGTTTCAGGGGTCCCTGGTGGCTCAGGTGATAAAGAATCTGCTTGCCATGCAGGAGATGCAGGTTCGATCCCTGGGTTGGGAAGATCCCCTGGAGAAAGGGAATGGCAACCCACTCCTGTATTCTTGCCTGGAGAATTCCATGGACAGAGGAGCCTGGCAGGCTATAGAGTCGGTGGGGTCCCAGAGAGTTGGACACTACTGAGTGACTAACACTTTCAGATGTTTTAGGTATAATTATAGCATTGACGTACTATTCTGCCTTTCCTGAAACAATTATCATTATTTTTGTTTCCTAGTTTACTCTTTAATCTAGATTCAGAATAATGCTGATTGATAACAGTAAGAATAGTCATTATTGACTGAATATGATTTTAAAGGAAGTACCTCATGGAGGAGTCTACCTTAAGTCTGATAGTGATTATTTAATTGACTCGTATGCATGCTTTTAAATGATTTGGTTTCTTTTTGTTAAACTTGGTTAATATTTTCTAATTTACATCTTATTGTAATCAGACTCTGGCCAATGTAATATCCACATGTTAGAATTGAGTAAGGTTTTGTTTGTAGTGTATTTTACAACCAGTGTTTATAGGTGTTCCACAAAAAGATTGGGAAAAAAAGGCATAGTTTCTGTAACCTTACAATTTTTATTTGTGTCTTTTAAAGTCAGCTTTATTAATTATATAATTCTAATTACGTTTCCACTTCTGCTTTAGTGGAAGTCAGATTGAAGTGGTAAAGACACACAGTAATTGATTTTGTTGCTGTTCTTTAGCACATAAAGTTTAATTTTCTGTTTCAGGACTGTATAATAGTCAGTATTGTATAATTTTATCAGGAGATGAGTAACCTCTGATGTTCTCTTTTTGTGATGTTAGTGGCCATCCTGCATCTGTTGTAGATGGCAAAATGGTGATACCTTTTATTCTTTATGAACTTAATTTAAACATCTTTTGCAGTTAATTTTTGTGATTTATGGTCTCATTTTTGGCTGGTGAGAACAACTTGACTCCTATGCTCTTATTTATTTAAAAAATTGCTTTGGCCACTGTGCTGCTTGTGAAATCTTACTTCCCCCACCAGGAATTGAACTTGGACCACAGCAGTGAAAGCGCTGAGTCCTAACCACTGGACCTCCAAGGAATCTCTCCTGTGCTCCTTTAAGTCTTAGAACTTGAGTAGTCTTTGATAAGCTTCCCTGGTAGCTCAGATGGTAAAGCGTCTGCCTGCAATGCGGGAGACCTGGGTTTGATCCCTGGGTTGGGAAGTTCCCCTGGAGAAGGAAATGGCAACCCACTCTAGTACTCTTGCCTGGAAAATTCCATGGATGGAGGAGCTTGGTAGGCTACAGTCCATGGGATTGCAAAGAGTCGGACACAACTGAGCAACTTCACTGAGTCTTTGATAAAAGGTTTTTTTAATTATGATAATAGTAGAAATGCAGAAATATTAATTACCTAGTTATAAGCATTGTACAACAGAAGTTGATATGAAATATTTTTACATGCTAATTTTAATAGATAATGCCTGTTTTCTTAAAAACAGTTTGCATAAACAGGTATACAGAATATGAGTCAGTTTGACCATCAAGAAGTAATATTTTATAGTGTTTGCTTTATTTTTTAATCCTCACACATGAATGTTTCTTTTTGTTTAGTTACATATTGTGAATTTTTGTATCATATTTTATATGATATTACTTTTGACATCCATAAAATTCTTTGAAAACAATTTTAAATGACTGCACTGTAGTCTAAAGGCATAAACCACAATTTAACAAATCATTCCTTTATCAGACTTTTAGGGTTTTTTCCAGGAAATATTTATTATTGCAAATGTGCATTGAAAAGATTTTTGGTATTTTGACTTTGATATTCTGAATTTTTATTTAGGGTGTATTGCTGGATGTGATTTTTTTTTTTAATCACCCACAAATGCTTTTAAGTACTTTCAATGACAGTATTTAAATTCTGGCTTTTAAAATTTCAGGTTAAAGTTTCATTTTTTTGTCTTATAAGTAGGACTACCCAAAGTAAAGCACTTACTTAAGATTAAATTTCTTTGCCAAATGTCTTATATGTTTTATAATAACACAGTCTTAATGTTGCTTTGAAATGATGTTAATTTTACTTTTATTTGTGGATATATTTAGAACCATAGAAACCCAGTGATTGCCTTGAAGAAAAATAACTGATGAATGACAAAGCCTGTATTGAAAACCAATTATTTTTAGCCTCTAGTTAAGATCTAATTCTTAGTTCATTTCAGTAGTACTGTATAATTTTATACTTAAATTTTCTAGAAATATATAGTAAACTTATCTTCAGGATGTATAGTAGAAAAAGCTGTGACAGCATTGTACATTTGATTATATAATGACTGTTCCTGGTATGCCACTGACTTTACTTGAGATTAAAAAGTAAAGCGTTTTACTTAATAACACTATAAGGTTGTGAAGAGGAAGCAGTTGAAAAGTACTTATGTATTTTACTGTTTTTTCCTCCTGTGGGAGGATGGAACCTAATGACTTGTCATCTATATATCCTAGATAGTTTAAGAAAATATCCTATTTGAAAGTTCAGTCATGACTGTTACTAAGGTTTTGAAGTATTTTAATAGAAATTTTTAGTCCTAAAATTTAATGTGCAAAGTGCTTGGGAAAAGAGAATGGACTGTCTCTTAGTTCAGTTCAGAAGCTCAGTCGTGTCCAACTCTTTGTGACCCTGTGAACCGCAGCATGCCAGGCCTCCCTGTCCATCACCAACTCCCAGAGTCCATCCAAACTCATGTCCATCAAGTCGGTGATGCTATCCAACCATCTCATCCTCTGTCGTCCCCTTCTCCTCCTGCCCTCAATCTTTCCCAGCATCAGGGTCTTTTCAAATGAGTCAGCTCTTCACATCAGGTGGCCAAAGTCTACAGTCTAAAGTAGAATTTTTGAATAAATATAAAGAATAAACAACTAGAGTAGTTTTAAGTGAAGACTCTCAGTCTCCACTCCGAATATTTTTTAAAATTTCCTTTTTCAAGAAAGAAAAAAGAAGCAACTTTATTGCATTTACCACTCCCAGTATTTTTGATGGCCTCGTTTGATGGGTCTCCCTGGTGGCTCAGATGGTAAAGAATCTGCCTGCAGTGCAGGAGACTTGGGTTCTATCCCTGAATTGGGAAGATTCCCTGGAGAAAGGGAATGGCAGCTCACTTCAGTATTCTTGCCTGGAGAATCCCATGGACTGAGGAGCCTGGCAGGCTCCATGGGGTTTCAAAGAGTTGGACACAACTGAGTGATTAACACATACAGTTTTAAGATAGAGCCCAGGAATGTGTGTTTTAAAACATCTAATGTCTGGTGAACATTTATGAGGTGATGTCAAGGAGTTTTTCCAGAGTGGCTGTAAAAACTGGTTTTGCCCTATTCTCACCAAAACTGGGTATTATGGGCTTTTTAATTTCAGCCAGTGCGGTGGTATGGAGTGGTACCCTATTGTAGTTTTTATTTGCATTTACTGATGAGTTACGATGTTGAGTGCCTTTTCATATGCTCATTATTCATCTGGATGTTGGCTTTCCAGAAGTGCCTACCTGAGTCTTTTGCCCATTTTTTTTTTTTTAATTTGTTTGTGCTATTTCTTATTGACTTGTAGGAGTTCTGACGCAGTTTGAGTGAGTGCTTTGTCAGATAGAGATATGTGTTCCAAATATCTGATTGGGCTTTCACTTTTCATGGTAATTTATTGTGAATAGAAGTTCCTGATTTTAATGAAGACCAGTTATTAACTTCTTCTTTAGTACTTCTGTGCTTTTCAGAGGTAGCCTTCTTGGGCTGTGTTTTGAGAAATGCTGAGACAGGAGTTACTTTCTGGTTGGGAAGAACTATTTGCTATTAACAGGGGAAATAAGTGTCTGAGTAATCCCCCTAAGGTTTTTGGTTTTGTCAGCAGTTCCAGCTCCTCTAAGGATTCCCCTGTTGGTCTCTTCATAGTATTGAATTTTGGAGTTTATGAGTTTTATGTCCTTCATTTTTACACAATTTATATACTACAGCAAAAGTGATGGGCTTGTAGATAAATTATTTCAATGGTTTACAGCAGTGTTTCTCCAGTTTTTCCACAGAAATATCTTAGCCACAGGGGAGAGTAAGTGCCTAACCACAGGGGCACTTGGAGCCCTGACAAGGCCTGAGGTAGCCACTGGAATCAAGAGATGTTTCTTTGGACACTTCTGTTTTATCTTTAAAATATATGCTGTTTCTTATGGATGTGGTTTGTTTTTGTTTGAAAGTAGCATTTCGATGATTCTAGCGTTTACTCCTCAATTTAGAGTGAAATTGGAGGAGACTTCAGGAGTTTGTACCATGCTTTTTCAGCAGTTTGAAGTACCTCTGGCAGCCCTGGGCTTAGGGTCTTTGTGTATTGTCTTCATTAGCCCAGTTACTTTCCCTGGCCTAGGTGCTTAAGAAACTCACTGAAGGGTAAAACAGCATCTCTGGTCTCATTGCTGCTCACCCTATACTGATTAGTTGCCTAGTACTAAGGTGAAATCATGGGATTATACCTTGGATGGACAGACAAGAGCTGAATAAATATGCAGCAGCCTGAGAAAATAAAGAGTGCTTTTATTGAACCAAGAATTTTGAGGATTTTCTAAAAAAAGAAAATTATTCTCATTTTAGAAGTTAAACCTGAGTTTAATTTGATCATAGTTAATGGGAAAGTGCTAAAGATCATATAAGGAATATTAATGCTCTTTTCTGTGATTTGTGTATTTGTCTGTAGAATGGTCTTCCTCAAAGGAATTTATGATTTTAAGCATCCAGTAATTTGTTCTAAGTTTTAAGTTTGGTTTCTAAGTAGTTAATCCTTAACTATGCCATGGTCATTTTTGCTTTTTGGGATGCCTTTTCCTTCAGTTTGCTTATAGTTGACTCTTTTGATTACATTGAGTCTCTAAAGTTAAAAAAAAAAAAAAAAGAAATGTATAATTTTGAGGTTAAAAACTATACTTGTTTGTAGCAATTTAATTTTATTATAGTTATGAGTCTAGAAACAAATAGTACAAGTTAGATAACTTGCTGTATTGTTTCAGAATTCTTAGTAAGCATGCATCAAAGATTCTTGCGGTTAAAACAGTAAACTTTTATTTCTGTACTCTTTTGTTCTGTTTTATTGTATTTTGATATGGTGTTTTAAAGTAGTTTCAGTAAGTCCTTAAATAGGTTGTTATCTTGAATGAGCATTGTTTAATAAGGGAAAGGTCCAGAGGGATTCTTTTCAGGTTATTGTGACAAAAAGCCCATTAAGACCACACAACAATAAAACAGCAGTGTTAAAACTGGTCATTAGAATTTTTTTTTTTTTTTTTTTGGTAACAACTTTTCTTTTTTCCCAAACTTTGAACTTTTTATTTTGTATTGGGGTATAGCCTATCAACAATGTTTTGGTTGTTTCAGGTGAATAGCAGAGGGACTCAGCCATACATACACATATACCCATTCTCCCCCAAACCCCACTCCCATCCAGGCTGGCACATAACATTGAGCACAGTTCCAGGTGCCTATACAGCAGGTCCTTTGGCTATCCGTTCTGAATATAGCAGTGTGTTCATGACCTTCCCAAAGGCCCTGACTGTCCCTCCCCCTCCCCACAACCATAAGTTCATTTTTTTAAGTCTGTGAGTCTCTGTTTTGTAAGTAACTTCATTTGTATCAATTTTTTAAAAAAAATCCCACACATAAGAGGTGTCATATGCTATTTCTCTTCTATTTGACTTACTTCACTCATATGACACTCTCTAGGTCCAGCCATGTTGCTGCAGTAGCATTACTTCATCCCTTTTAATGGCTGAGTAATATTCCATTGTATATATGTGTCACATCTTCTTTTAACCATTCCTCTGTTGATGAACATTTAAGTTGCTTCCTTGTCTTGGCTGTTATAAACAGTGCTGCAATGAACATTGGAGTGCGTGTATCCTTTCAGATCATGTTTTTCTCTGGATGCATGCCCAGGAATGGGATAGCAGGTCATTAAAGGTTGATGAGAATTCAGTTATCATTAGAGGTTTTTTGTCAATAAAATACTTATTTGGTAATCGCTCAATTAAAATCCAGAGTAAATCTTTCCTGCACAATGATGAGTGGATACAAAATAACATCAGACATTTGAAATTAAAGTGTAGCAATACATGTTTTTTTTAATTGTAGCAAGCTCCCTCTTAACAATTTTTAAGTGTACAATGTGGTATTGTTAAGTGTGTGTACATTTTTATGCCACAGATCTCTAGGACTTTTTCATCTTGTATGACTGAAACCCTGTTATCTCCCTGTCTCTGCCTTCCTAGCCCCTGGCAGCCACCATGCTGTTTCTGTGAGTTTGATTACTTTAGATATTACATATAAGTGATAATCATCCACTATTTGACTTTTTTTTATTGTTTTACTTCACTTAGCATAATATCCTCAAGGTCCATCTACGTTTTAGCATATGATGGCCTTCTTAAAGGCTGAATAATATTCCTACACACATATATATGTGTGTGTACAAACACACACACACACCATATTTTCTTTATCCAACTGTTGATGGACATTTACATTACTTCTGCACCTTGGGCATGTGACTAATGCCTCAATGAACAAAAATGTGTCACCATATCTATTTTTAAAGTCTGTATCAATTTTTCTCTTGCAGATATATTCGACTTTATGGGAGAAAATTTAGCAAAGAAGATCATGTTCTTTTTATCAAGTTATTATATGAGCTGGTATCAATTCCAAAACTGGAAATCAGCATGATGCAGGGATTTGCCCGTCTCTTGATCAACTTGTTAAAGTAAGTCCATTTGTTGTAATTTCTGGTAAGATATTTTTGTTTCTTCAAGATTTTAGGGAATGAGGAGAGCCAAGTGTTCTTTGGTAAGACCAAGTACCAGGTTACCATTTTGGAAAAAGATTGCAGAAGACTTTATCATATGTTTAAACTACTTGTGTTAATTAACCTCTTAATTAAAATTCTTTTTCCTCCATGAAGCCTTCTCTTCTCTAGCACACACTGATTGTTTCATTTATACTAATTATCTTCCCTTATGTAAGTTGTAAGATCCTTGGGAAGACAGGGATCATTTATTCTTTTCCTTATCCTGGACACCCAGCATAATTCCAGAAACAGGGAATACTCCATAGATAGTACAGGAAAGTATGAAACTCATCTACAATAATGGTGGCACAAATTGTAATGCCTCTTTTTTTCTTTAATTCTTTAATTTAATTAATTAATTTTAATTGGAGGCTAATTACAATAAAATATTGTAGTGGTTTTTGCCATACATTGACATGAATCAGCCATGGGTGTCCATGTCCCTATAGGGTTCAGGTCCCCTATCCTGAACCCTCTCTCCCTCCCCCCTCCCTCCCCATCCCACCCCTCAGGGTTGTCCCAGTGCACTGACTTTGAGTGCCCTGTTTCATGCATCAAACTTGGACTGGTCATCTATTTCACATATGATAATATACATTTCAGTGCTATTATCTCAAATCACCCCACCCTCGCTGTCTGCCACAGAGTCCAAAAGTCTGTTCTTTATATCTGTGTCTCTTTTGCTGTCTCACATATAGGGTCATCATTACCATATCATCTTTCTAAATTCCTTATATATGCGTTAATATACTGCATTGGTGTTTTTCTTTCTGACTTACTTCACTCTGTATAATAGGCTCCAGTTTCATCCACCTCATTAGAACTGACTCAAATGCATTCTTTTTAATGGCTGAGTAATATTCCATTGTGTATATGTACCACAACTTTCTTATCCACTCGTCTGCCAGTGGATATCTAGGTTGCTTCCATGTCCTGGCTATTGTAAACAGTGCTGCGATGAACATTGGGGTACCCGTGTCTCTTTCAATTCTGGTTTCCTCAGTGTGTATGCCCAGCAGTGGGATTGCTGGGTCATATGGCAGCAATGTTTCCAGGTTTTTAAGGAATCTCCACACTGTTCTCTGTAGTGGCTGTGTGATGCCTCTTTTTACGTGGTGCCCTTTGAGGTTTGAGCAGCAGCAAAAGTCCTGTGCGTGTTCTTCCTACTGTCATGTTTTCCCAGTGAGTGGCTGAGGACGGGGGAAGGCAAAACCCACTGTGATGACAGCAGCGTTTAACAACTGCCTTCCCTGTATGGTGTGTGTAATGGGAACACTCTTTCTTTATTAGGAAAAAGGAACTTCTTTCAAGAGATGATTTGGAGTTACCTTGGCGACCACTTTATGACATGGTGGAAAGAATATTATATTCCAAGACAGAACACCTGGGATTAAATTGGTTTCCTAAGTAAGTATTTCCATTTAAAGTACTTTTGGGAGAGCACTTTTGGAGCTTGATCTTAGTTGAGAAATGTTGGATTACTTGAGATAAGCAAGCAAATATACATTTTAATGTGATCATTTCTATGTAACCTGACTCCTAAAATAATTTATTGCCCTCTTGAAATTAAAAGACGCTCCTTGGAAGAAAAGCTATGACAAACCTAGACAGCATATTAAAAAGCAGAGACATTACTTTGCCAACAAAGGTCCATCTAGTCAAAGCAGTGGTTTTTCCAGTAGTCATGTATGGGTGTAAGAGTTGGACTATAAAGAAAACTGAGTGCCAAAGAATTGATGCTTTTGAACCCTGGTGTTGGAGAAGACTCTTCAGAGTCCATTGGACTGCAAGGAGATCCAACCAGTCCATCCTAAAGTAAATCAGTCCTGAATATTCATTGATGCTGAAGCTGAAACTCCAATAGTTTGGCCTCGTCACGTGAAGAACTGATTCGTTGGAGAAGACCCTGATGCTAGGAAAGATTGAAGGCAGGAGGAGAAGAGGATGACAGGATGAAATGGTTGGGTGGCATCACTGACTCAATGGACTTGAGTTTGAATAAGCTCTGGGAGTTGGTGATAGACAGAGAGGCCTGGCATGCTGTAGTCCATGGGATTGCAAAGAGTTGGACACGACTGAGCAACTGAACTGAATTTATATCTGAAACTGCATTTAAGAATTTCCCACCACTGTATCTCTTAACAATTAACATCAGCATACTGGCTAAAGAAAACGAGACATTTTTGTTTGAAATCTAGTATTTTGTCACTAAAAGTAATGCACATTTGGCATTCTTCATATTATATCCATGTGTGTTTTAATTCTTCAGCTAAAATGAATGCTTCAAAAAGAGGAGCTTTGCCTATTCCAGGGGGACCCACATCGCAGAGCGCACACACTTACAGTTAAAGAAGCATCAGTTTCAGTGAATGACTATTCTTAGAACATGGTCAGATGCACTCCTTGGTTTATATAATTTCCTAGTAATGTTTAGACATTCCAAGATTATAAATCTCTGGGTGTTTATGGCTTCTTGTGCATACATCCTGACTCTTCCAGATCTCTCATTTTGGAATGTTTTATATTTTATTCGGATCCTTTACAGAGTACAGTGAGATCATCTGTCCTTTTTTGAATAATAGTGATTTCAGACTTGACTGCACAGTGTCATTTTTCACTGTTAACAATTTGTCCAGTTGTGATCTACTCTTAAATTTCTTAATCTTTGCATGTTTGACTTGAATTTGTAATTGAGGTTTATTTTTAGGAAATCTTATCTTCAACTTTTAATAGCAATTTCCTTTTATTATCTAGAGTAGTTTGTTATATATATATGTACTCATTTCCTGAAGAACATCATTTTATATGCCTGTATTATTTTTCCTTTCTCTCTTTTATAAATTAAATCTTTAAACAGTTACTTCTGTTTTTTTTCTCTCAGTCCTAGACATGTTTACATGCCTACCCAGGTCAGTTGATTTAATAATCAGGCTTCATTTAAGTCGGCAGTCTTAAGTGAATTTATTTCGAAAATGACGGCAAATGGCAGACTTTAAAAGATATTCAGGTCATAGGTAAATAGTGAAATGATTTAATGAAAAGAGTAAATAAATAAATATAGGTAATTGTGAACTTAGGCCCTAACTCTTTTTGGACAGTGGTCACAAATACAATGGTCAGAAGGCATTTATTTCCTGAAGACTCCATATGTTAAAACAAAGAAACCCATTTCAGTGATAAAAATGGCAAAACCTGTCATAAAACTAAATGGTAAAATGTCCAAATGTGTTTTTACTAATATTTATTATGAAAACCCAAAATTTAACATGAAGGATTACTTTTGAGTTTTATTTCTGCTGGAGGGAACATGGCACAGACTGGCTTGACTAGACCATAAAGTATGAGTTCATTGAACTTTTGATTAGAATCACCATTTCATAGATTTTAGGAACCTTTAAACTGTGTTCAAATCAGTTATCTTTCTGAAATTTTCCTGACTGATTTTTTGACTGCCTCTGAAAGTGTTTGGTAAATAATGCGGGAGAGAAAGCAATTCCTTCAGTAATTTCTCCTTTTTCAGTAGTTCTTTTACTTGTTTCTTTATAACCAAGTGTCATACGTCCTGTCCTGACAGGTGTTACTTTGCAGAGGCAGCCACTTTTTCTATTTTTTAAGTATCATATGGTTATTCATGAATACCTGTGGCTTTCCTTTTCATCAGTGCCACGGTTTTCCTGGAAATTTTGTTAAAGCTTATAACTGTTAGTGATAGTTATTGTTTGTAGTTCTTCCCATTCATCTTGATACTAATTACCAAGTTATTTCCTTAACTTCACATTATCCCTGCTGTTATGGAAAGCTTCCTTAA
This sequence comes from Cervus canadensis, assembly GCF_019320065.1. Lineage (NCBI taxonomy): Eukaryota > Metazoa > Chordata > Mammalia > Artiodactyla > Cervidae > Cervus > Cervus canadensis. The sequence goes on along the minus strand of NC_057390.1, from coordinate 35,149,129 downwards.
AAGTTTCACCTCAACTGTTCTTGATGTTTTGAAGAGACGTGTCTTTACTGAAATAATTGCTTGGTTTAAAGCCATGACTCTTAACTCAGATAGACTCAGCAACTCCTGTTGTAGTCTATAGATAACTATTCCAAAGTGAAATTCATAAATAATATGACCTTTCTACACTCAAAAATATAAATAATGTTTTAACCAAAAAAGAAATAATGGGAAAAGAAATAAAGGAAAAGATATCTCAGTTAAATGGGAAAAAAGTGGAAGCAATGACAGACTTTATCTTATTGGGCTCCAAAATCACTGCAGATGGTGACTGCAGCCATAAGATTAAAAGACACTTGCTCCTTGGAAAGAAAGCTATGACAAACCTAGACAGCATATTAAGAAGCAGAGACATTACTTTGCCGAAAAAGGTCCATCTAGTCAAAGGTATGATATTTCCAGTAGTTATGTACAGATGTGAGAGTTGAAACATAAAGAAGGCTGAGTGTCAAAAATTGGTGCTTTTGAATTGTGGTGCTGGAGAAGACTCTTTGAGAATCCCTTGGACAGCAAAGATCAAATTAGTCAATCCTAAGGGAAATCAGTCCTGAATATTCTTTGGAAGGTCTGATGCTGAAGCTGAAGCTCCAGTACTTTGGCTACCTGATGCAAAGAGCCAACTCATTGGAAAAGACCCTGATGGTGGGAAAGATTGAAGGCAAAAGAAGAAGGTGGCAGAGGATGAGATGGTTGAATAACATCACCGACTCAATGGACATGCATTTGAGCAAACTCTGGGAGATAGTGGAGGACAGAGGAGCCAATGTGCTACAGTCCATGGGTTGCAAAGAGTCAGACACAACTTAGTAACTGAACAACAACAAAGTTTACTTGAAGCAATCTGTATTTCAAACATGCATGTGCTATTACACTGTAAAACAGTACAGTATTTAGATTTTACATCTTTATAATGAGTAAGTTTGAATTTATAAGTAAAAAAGGTCAAAACACATTCTGTATCAGAAGTACAAGAAAACGTAAGAGCAGTATTTTTAGTGAACATTAAAATAAAATCTAGTACTAAGATACAAAATAACAGGTCATACATCTGATGAGAGAGAGAGAAATAACTTCAGACTACTGACTGGGAAAAAAGGAAGTAAGATACTCTTGCAGGTGAGCTGACCTTATTTATAACATAGTGAAAAAAAGAGTGTTAGTTGCTCAGTCATGTCCGACTCTTTGTGACCCCATAGACTAGCCTACCATAGACTAGCCTACCAGGCTCCTCTGTCCACGGAATTCTCCAGGCAGGAATACTGGAGTGGGTAGTCATTCCCTTCTCCAGGGGATCTTCTCAATCCAGGGATCAAACTCCAATCTCTCACATTGCAGGCACATTCTTCACGGTTTGAACCCCCAGCGAAGCCCCTATTTATAACATAGTGTCACAGTAATTCTTTATGTAATTATGTGGGATAGTTACTAGTATTTCCAAACATTATTTTTGAACATTATTACATGTGAAAGAAATAGAGGCAAAGGATGAATTAGGAAAAGACAGATTAGTATATGAAACCATATAAAATTTGTGCAGTTGACTTCTGCCAGCATAAATAATGTCAGTGTGTAATTTTTACAACATGAATAGCTTTTTGTGCCCTACCCAAAAAGGATGACAGTCCCAAAAAAACATGAAATAGTTCAACAACAAAATTATTAATGAAGTTCTGTGACATCCTCATTTTTTGTGTATCACTAATTGCCAGTGATATTTGGTTCTGAGACTTAAAATAATCATCATTATTAGTTACATATTTATATGCAAATCTATATATATAGCTCAAGGATTTAGTTTTGGCAAATCAGATGTGGCAGCAGAATTGCTATTATGCTCTAATTTTTTTCTTTAGAAATCATGAATAACCCTAGGTAAAATTTTCAGCAAAACAAAGTACAGCCTTCCTTCAATTTATATGTTAGTTGTATTCCTAGAGGTTTGATGTCTATTAAAACTGTGAAAAATAGTTAATGTTATAACAGTTATATTTTATGTTCAAAAAGTTTTAATCTGTATGACCATGTATTGAGATATTAGAAAGTCTTGCAATAATAATTTTTTGTTGAGCTTGGCTGGTCCGTGAATTGCCAGATACCTGGTATACCTGGCTTTTAAGCACTAAAGTTTCAATGAGTCCTCCCTACTAATTGTGATAGTCAAAAATATCCCTTACTTTTCCAGAATGCTCTCTGCATGTGGTTAAAGTCTTAAGGAAATGTTTTCTCTTTTCTTGCTTCCATGCAAGTTAAAGTTTCCTGCCTCATTAATCAGCCCTTCCTGTTTTCTTATCACTAGCCCAGCACTTTCTTTTTTTTCTGTTTTTAATTCTGTGAGATGTAGGTCTTTTAGTTTCCAAACCAGTATTCTTCCTATTCTGTGCATCTCAGACTGTCCACTTAATACCTCCTGCCCTTTCTCCAAAGAGGTTTCTGAGAGGTATGGTATGAGAAATTTCTTGGAATTTTTACATTTTATCTTAAACATTCATATTTTTATTAAGCTTATTAAGTCATGTTTCTATAAGTAAAAATTTCTTCCCTAGTATCTCTTGACTAAAGTTGATGCTCCAAGAAGATGAGCTATATTGGCCTAGTGGCTTGAAGTCCTTACACACCGGCTGTATGCTTCCACTGAAGGAGCCCACGCTGCGACGTGCAGCTCTGTCGATGCGGCCTCTGTTTAAAACTGGTGATTACTGTTCCAGTTTTAAGGAATCAGAAAGAATACTGGGAACTGCTTTTGAGGGGGCACTTTCTTGGTGAGAGGCTGCACTGTAGGACAAAATTTGAAACTTAGTGTGCCTTCTGTTAAAAAAACAAGGTAGAAAAATTATACTTAAAACAGTTTTTCAGGACTATAATTAATTCTTTATTCATTGTCTCTCATTCTTGTAATTTTTTACTGTTACTATCATATTTTACTTCTCTGCAAAGGAGAACCTGTTACCATATTTCCATTCAGGTCACACTGTATATAGTTATAACAATTAACTTTGAAAGATTTTTGAATTCTTTGGTTCTTGGACTTTCTTCATCACATTTGCCTTGATTTTTAATACCAGAGGAATCTAATGGTCTTGGTTCTTATGCAGAGATATTAGAGATACTATTTGGAGAGCCAGACAACAGTACTTTTTGTTCCTCACAGCTAGTCTCTGTCCACTGAATTTCTAAAATAGGGGTCACTGAAAACATTTAAAAATGTAGTTTCCACTTAAGATTCTATTTATCAATAATACAGTAGAATAGCAAGTGTTCATAACCAAGGGGTAGAAGTGTGACTTTTTATAAACATTTTATTTCAGACAATTTTGTAAAGAACCCTTTAATATGGCATGCATTTGGAATTAGTATTTTGTTTTGAGTACTTTTGTCTTAGATGTATTCTGACACATTTTGAAACAGTTGTGTCAGCTGACTGCATGTGTTCATAACTATTTTTAGAATACTATTTTAGTAACAAAAGTGAAAGGTTACTTCATTTGTTAACTATTTGTCTTTCAAGTCTTAAACTCCTGTGCCTTATGTATTTGTCTTTACTGAAACCACTGCTTAGAATGCCATGCATTTCAACATGATTTTAGAAGCTGGTTCCATTGTTTGGAGCAAGGATTATAAACTTGCTTCTCGTTTCCCTTGGTCTTCTTTGTCCCATCCTCCTCCTTGTCCTTTGCTTCTTTTCTCTGTCCTCCTTTCTTTTTGCCTCAGGGGCAAAATACCCTTTTTACTCTCATCTGTTTTACTTTCTACTGGAGAAACAATTTGTATGGGTTTTGTTTATTATTATTCAGTAGAAAAATTAAAATTGGGAAAGATCTAGGTAGCTGTGAACTTAATACTAGCAACTTAAGAGCTGCTTATTGTTTACTTCATAAAAGAAGCATTTGAATCTTTGGGTCATGGTTTTATGTCATGAAACAGTGTTCCATGCACTTAATTGGAGTAGCGTATTACAAGTTACAAATGTAGGCAACACAGTAAGGAAAGAAGAGGGCGACAGATGATGATATGGTTGGATGACTTCACCGATTCAATGGACATAAACTTAGGCAAACTCTGAGAGACGGTGATGAACAGGGAGGCCTGGCGTGCTGCAGTCATGGGGTCACAAAGAGTCGGATACGACTTGGCAAATGAACAAGAAAGTTTTGTGTGAAGTGGCTGTGATAAATGACTGCTTGCTGATAAGCAGTGTTAGATTTTAAAAGATCAGCTTTGAGATGGATAGTGTTTGACTAACTGATGGTAGATTTGTTTGATTTAGGAAAAACAGGAAACATTGGATGTATTAAGTTACAGGGAGGTTGAAGGAGAGGTATGTAGAATATACCAGGGTTACAGTTTCCTAGTTCATTTATAGAAAAGCCGGTCTGATTACTCTGAAGCTAATTTTTAGCTTAAGAATTGTGAAGTGAAGCTGAATGTTCCTCTGGCCATGGGCAGTCCATACTGCTGTCATCTTGACTGTATCATTTGCTGTACATTTCTTTGATTTAGACATGAACATTGTCCTGAAAAAGAGGTAGGAAGCATAACCTCCAGGTTTATATAAGTCCACTATCTCAGTAACTGGAGGCCAAGGCTTTTGGCTTTCCTCAGGCTTCTCTGCTACATATTTGGCATTTACTTTATTAACATAAGGACTCATAAGGAACTTGCTTCCCAAAGAGGAAAATTCACACAGAATCATTTGTTGAAACTGGGGCAAGAACTCAAGAATTGGGACAGGAACTTACTTTCTGCCCTGATAAATAGGGTGGCAGTTGGGGGAGGACTTTCCAATTTTGATGCCATTTCCTAAATATAAATTAATAGCTACTCAGAGGCAGTAAAACAAGTGTAAAAGCAAAATTAGTATAAAATTTTAGTTCTTAAGGCGACTGAAAATATAATTTATTTTGGCTAAATATGAAATAATTATAGTTAACATTTATTGTGTTTAATTCTGGGCCAGGTAACTGCTTTCTTTACATTATCTTGTTTAATTTTGTAACAGCCTAATGAGAGGTAGGTATTACTGCTCTTATATAGATATGAGGCTATATAATATTTCTCTCCTAGTAAATAGTTGGACAAGTGTTCACATTCAAATCTGACTCTGAGCCCAAGCTGTGAACCATTCATTACATGATATACTGTGGCTTTCTTTCCAACCTAACATGCCTTTACTAAGAGGGAAGAGGGTTTGAGAAAACCTACCCAAAGCTTAGTTCCTCTGTTAGATCCCTTTTGATATATTAAAAAAAAGAAAAAGTGTTTTGAATTGTTGTCACTTTAACATTAGAAATTTCCAACAGTTGGGAAAACTTTAGTGATTATTCACTCCCTCTAAAAATTAGTGAAATATAATCTAGTAGCATCTAGCCTTAACCTTTTATTTTATTTTTAAACAGAAACATTGTTCCCTTCATCTTGAGAGATTACAAGAATCACAAAAGGTCACTATACAGATATCACAGGTTAGAGAGATTGTACCCTTTTCTGGATAAAGAGCATAACTCCAATGGCACAGGCTAATATATAAGAAGGGGTTGAAATTGACTTCATTTAGATGAACTGAATCACATTCCCACACACCCCATTCCTCTAGTGAGTGAAGTGACAACTATCAAGTCGTATAATTAACCACCTGTTCTTCTGAAGCGTGAAAGGAACTGGAGAAAGCATAGCTATGCAGCCTTTTGTGACTGACTTTCTAGAATCATTTTTGATATTATATGAAAGTTTGCTGGTAGAATAGAAAAGTTACCAGTAAGCATAGCAGGTTTTCTGTGTTGTACTCTCAAATAGAAATACTGCCACAGAAATAGTTAAAAATAAATGTAAAGTTAACGTGAAAACAGACATTAGAAAGTGGTAGAATTATAGATCATCTGCTTATTTCCTTGTATCATGAGTTTACAATTTTAGAATTTTTTTTTTTTTAAAGAATTACCTTTTTTAAAATCTGTATTTAAATTGATCTCTTATTTTGTTTGGAACCTTGTGGACCTTCACATCTTATCTGTGAGTTCTAAAATTTGTTTCTCAGTGGGGGTCTTCAGTCCAGACTAAAAGAAGATCCATGCTTTTTTTTGTTGCCCTGATAGAAAAGGTTTATAGAGCTTTGTAAATGAATAAATATATAAATATATTAGTAATATATATATATATATATGTAAAGAAACACAACCTTGTTATAAGCCCTTCAGAAATGCCCAGGAGTAAAAATCATAGTTGTGGTCTTCAGGGAGTTGTAAATGTAGTTGGAGAGAAGTTTACCCGCCCCCCACCCACCCCCGCCACCTTAAAAAAAAAACAACAACAACAACTAGGCAAGCTTAGATGTTCCCTCAGTTAAACTCCGTTTCTGAATTGGTGAGCTTTTTTTGTGAGAGAAGTTAATATCTCTCTTTGATAATCAGAAAATGCTCCATGATGGCTCTCTAGCCATGTGATCATCTTCTTTATTTTAGAATTACCTCATGAGTTGTAGCCCATGAGTTAGTAGCCCAGAGTTAGTTTTGTTCTAAATACTTCTGAAATTAAAGAGGATTCTTACTGCTTCAAGTAATGAAGTTAATAGTTTTCTTTCTTGGTTATATACTACATTGATTATTTGTGCTGAGTTTGGTTTGTGTTATTCCTTAGAATTTCCTTAAGAATTTAAGATTAGTTCTTATGCTTTCAGAGACATTGGATAGACTTCTGGACTTAAGAATTCCAAGAAGCTTAATGAAAAAGTGTCAGGTGGAAGCACTGCCTAAAAGTTACCTCTTTCTCCCGTAATTTTTTCTCTTGAGATGTAGAGACTAGTTTTATTTTTACTTGTACATATCATACTATAAGTAGGCACACATTTATTTTAAAATTCCAATTTGAAATCACTCTTTGTTTTGTTGATTTGTATTTAACCTCTTTTGACTGTGGCCTGGTTAATATTTTAAGTATTCCATTCTAGTGATGTGTGTTTAAACCAGTACACACTAGGCTTTTCATTAAAGTAGAAGTGTTTATTATAAGTTCATATACCAGTGTTTATTTTGCTTTACTAAAGTCACTTGAACCACCTACAAGTTGGAAAATAAATTACAGCTTTTAATATTCATCAGCTAACTTTTTAAGTAGCTGGTCAAAAAGGTGGCTGTTGTTATTTTGATAATTGTTCCTGGCAATAAAGTGCCTTGGAGGGTTGTAAAACTCTCACGAGTAGGATACAGAAAACTAGTCTCCAGCAGTTACTGATAGAGGCACTCTAGACTTTGCTGTTTGTTTGAAGCCTCTGAACATACTTCTTGATGTGTTGAGAAGTATGGTCATTGCTGCCCACTTTGTAAAGATTGAAGATGATTTGCCCCTTTTCCAGTTTTCTTGCCTTTTGTTCCTTGTATAGAGTGAACAAAATGAAGACAAAGGAAAGAGTAGATTACAGCATTTAGGTAATCATTAGACTTTTATGTGTATGAAAGAGAAGGATTAGTTATTGTGTGTACACAGATAATATCTAACTGTGTATCTTAGAAATATTTATTAATTGAATTATATCTGTTCTTAAAATATACCAACCTAATTTACCAAATGGCTTTTTCCCCCCAGTTCTGTAGAAAATGTTCTCAAAACACTCGTGAAGAGCTGCCGACCGTAAGTAGCTTCTCAATTTATAAATCCTCTTATTGTTTCTGTGGACTTGTCCTCTTTAGTATGCCTTGAAAAGGAAATTAAAGATATAAATAGTGTCTGACGTTGTGATGTTAGTCACTGAGCGCAATATTATTTCCAACTCTTGAACTGAACTTTTCAGATTTCATTTATAAATTTAGAAATGTTTAAGTGGTGTGGGTGTCAGTCACCCATTAGAAAGTAAGAATGCAATAATGTGTGTATAACTGGCTTCATTTGAAAGATATCCCTAGAGTATTGTTACTCAAGTCAAAATTATTTTCCAAAATGAGCCTTGTAGGTATTATATAAAAATGAATAATAAGAAGATGGCCCATACGTTTCCCTCCCCCCCCATTTCAGTAGAATGTTTGACTTTGAATATCCCATATTCTGATGTTTAAAGATAAATGTGGATAGAATTTAGTTTAGTTAAAGTCTAGATGTATGGTCTTGAACTATTTTTTCATTCTTATTTATCAGGCCGTTCTAAGACGTACTTCTGCTATGAATGCAGTGAATTCTTTTGAATGAAAATTTGTATATTTATCATGTGCTTATTATAAGAGTTGAAATTAGTTTATAGATCAGATATTGTTGCTGACCTACTATACTACTCAGTCTTGGACAAATGTATTTTTAAGATCTAGAATGTCTCCTTTTTAAGAAGCTTAAGAACTAACCTAAGTTATTCGATAAGCTACTAGTGAGCATTATCATTTTGTGAACTTTGATCATCACTGAGGTATTTACTGGTTTTTAGGTTCTTAGATAATTTGTAGAATGCCAGGCTTTTATTCTGAGTTATTTGGCTGACAGTTGACTATGAAAAACTAGGAAGAGGATTCAGTGTGTGAGATCTTTGAAGATAGGCAATGAAGTGTGATTCTAGTAACACAGAGATATAGAGTTATAATAAGATTAAGGTATAGGCCAAACCTCCAAGTGTATTTGAAAGGGTTTCCTTTTTTTCACCCATATTCACATCAGAAATTTTAATACACTTGTCATTATTTTAAACCCCAGTTGCCTCCCCATTTGGGTATCCATTCCATACCCAAATGGATAATGGGTCCTCATTATCCGCTTGTCTTCATTTTATGTTTGTCTATACACTTCCACTTTTATTTTTCTGAATCTTCTGTGCCCCAGGGATGCTCCTGCCCATATCTTAGAGTTTTAGAATGCTAAAGCCTGTAGGACCAGATCATCTAGCTCAGTAATTTCTTGTACACAGCAGAACTCAGAGTCTAGTGAGGGTAAGTGGTTTGTTCCTAAGGTGCCAAGAAGTTCCTGGGCTGATTCTCTTTCTCACTTTGTTGATTATCTGTTTCTTATATAGACTGGGTTCCCTGTGACAGGATTTTTTTTTTCTTCTTTTTTTCTATTGCTATTATACAGCACACGGGAAGAAAAAAATAACAGCAATCATGTTTTAGGTGTTTTGAATGACATGTTTAGGTGATTTGAATGACTTTGTATTTTATCTGAGATTTATCAGCTTTATAGCATTTTTCTAGGTCCAAAGACAAGAAAATTTACCTTATCTAACCTAAATGTGACAGGCTGTTTATTTTAGAATTGGAAAAATGTGTTTCTTGCCACCTAACTTGACATTGGTAGTGTGTGATATTATCTTATGAGTACATTCCCCTTCTCCCCCTTTTTGTCAGTCATATAATGTAGAGCTTTTAGTCAATGATCAGATACATGAAAACTTTCTTTTTTATTAGGTATTTTCCAGCAGATGCCACAGCTGAGATGCTAGAAGAATGGCGGCCTTTAATGTGTCCTTTTGATGTAACAATGCAAAAGGCCATCACTTATTTTGAAATATTTCTTCCTACCTCCCTTCCTCCAGAACTTCATCATAAAGGTTTTAAGTAAGTATATATATGTATGTGTGTGTATGTGTGTGTGTGTGTGTTTGTGTGTGTATTGATAGATTCTAGAATATAGTAGGGAATGCATATATGTATATGTGCACAAATACACATATACATATATGTATGTATGTAGGCAGACTAGTACAGTAATAAGTAAAAAAGAAATTACCAACTCAGGCATTATGTTTCTTAAACTTGAAGTGCGTGTGAAAACTAAAATAGTTAAATATCGTTTTGCAGATAAAGAGAAAATAAGGCACTTATATATCAAGCCACTCAAGATGTGGGCTTTGAAAAGATATTGGGAGAGAAAGAATGATAACTGCAAAAAGGAACTGAAAATTTCAATAAATAGGCAGTGATGGAAATGTTACATTGCATAGAGTTTAGGGAAGGGAAAAATGTTTTTCTAAACCTCGATTTTAACCCTCATCATGTAGTATAGATTTTCTTGAGTCTCTCTCTCTCATAACTGCAGGTATATAATAAACCCTAGAATGAAAAATACTTAGATTGTACTTTTATGAAAAAAGTAACAGGTGTGAAAAAGAACTAGAATGATAATAGTACGTATCACGGTATTATGGGTGGGAGGATTATTATGCTTAGCCCTCCCTCCACCTCTCCCAGCATGTTTTCCATAGTGAGATGTCACATCTTTTATATCTGTCAAATTTCTGTCAGAAATTTTGTATCTGGCTATATATTTATAAAATTTTGGTTTTAATTACAAACTTCTAAAAACTTAATTTCTTTGACATTTGTGAAAATTGGTTAATATTCAAGTGTGTTTTTGCCCCTGTATTCTCTTCACTTTCTTTACTTTGAGATATTTTTTGCCACTTTAATTGCTCCTAACACTTGTGGCTCATTTCTTTTATGAAACTGTTACTGTAGTGCTAGTTAATGGTGTAATTACTAATTGGCCTATTAAAGTGAAGAGAGTAAGGGAGAGTTGCAGGAACAGGTAGTAAAAGGAAAGCATTCAAGGAGAAGGGCATGGAAAGGAAGGAGAAGCTTCTAGATAGGGATAGACAGTTATTTAGCAATGAAGTAGAAATTTGATGAGGTTATTCCTTTTAGCTTAAATAAATTGGAAAGGGAATATTCAGATGAAAGTAATCTTTTGTTCCATTAAGTTTGTAACTTTCAGTGTTATTTTTTCTAGGTCGTGGTAGTTATCAGTAAGAATAGTAGATTAAAAAAAATACAAAGGATATCTGGCTTTAAACCACTTTCTGTAAATCACTTGCTATTCATAACATTTTTCTTCTTCAGACTTTGGTTTGATGAATTAATTGGCCTTTGGGTTTCAGTGCAAAATCTCCCACAGTGGGAGGGGGTGAGTATCTCATCTTTTTCCTATATGCATTTTAGTTTGGAAGTCACTATCAGATCATTTGATAAGTAGCTTCAGTTCCTTCAGTTCAGTTTAGTTGCTCCGCCGTGTCTGACTCTGCACCCCCGTGGACTGCAGCAGGCCAGGCCTCTCTGTCCATCACCAACTCCTGGAGCTTGCTCATTTCATGTCCATCAAGTTGGTGATGCCGTCCAACCATCTCATCCTTTGTTGTCCCCTTCTCATTTCCTTAAAATTGGCTGTTAGCGATGTTGTAATCAGTTTTTTAAAATTGTATTTGCTGTATTCTAAGACAACTAGACATTTCTTTATTTTGGTTTTATCACTCTCTGGAAGTGTATGCATGTACTGTGAAATACATGAAGAGGAAGGCCCTGTTGTACCCCCCGTTTGTGTGGTGCTGGACCCCTGCTGGGTGTTTTCTGTGTGTATTTGATTAAAAATTTCTTTTATCTGTTTGCACTGTGGATGATGCTTTGTCATCTCCTTTTTTAAAAATAAGCATTTCAACTGCATTTGATTTTATATGGGTGACGAGAATCAGGACCTAAATTTGGAGATTTGAAAAGACTGAGATATAAATATTAAATTCAGTTGTGCCAATAATGATTGTTCTGAAAAGAACAAATGGATAAAGGGTGTGACTGTGACCCCTAAAAACAACAAATGTATTTACTTAACTGTCTTTCTTTTTTGTTTACTTTCAGCAACTTGTAAATCTCTTTGCTCGATTGGCTACAGATAATATAGGATACATAGATTGGGATCCATATGTACCAAAGGTAATTAAGAACATTTGAACAAACACGGTAGCACTGACATCATCTTTATATCTTTAAGAAGTGTGTGTGGTTGCTGATTTCTAGCACCACAGAAAGTATTTTTTGACTGTTAGTAAACATAAGTAATTTATAAGGATGGGTCATTTATTTTCAGAAAGTAATTGGATCATATCAAGCTATCATAAATGTTTTGTCTTACCAATGCAGGGCATGAATTCTCTAAGTTTCAGAGTGAGTGATTTATAAAGTACTAAGAATATTATTCAAGGTGTCATACACTGATCCCTTCCAGTGAATTTTTTATACTATATTGTTCTTCTAGAGTATTCCCCACTTTTAAAATCACATTGTATACTTTCCTAGAGTAAATAAAGCTGGAAAATGTCTCTAGGTGTGTTGCATCTTGGGTTTTGTTTACCATGCAGGAGAATCACCTGTGGAGCTTCCGGAGGACTGTGGTCGGGCTGTGATTGGTTCTGATGCGCGTGCTGACTAGAGCAGGGCTGGGGAGCAGCGGAAGGCAAATGCTCTGATTGCCTTTGTTTGTGCTGCCTTCCTCTGTTGCCAGCCAGTAGAAACTAAGATGGCGAAGTAAATTTCTCCCACCTTTAGCCCCCATATTTGACATTTAATTATGTTTTAAATATAAATCTAATTGTAGTAATACATTACATGACTGATTAAAATGCAGATTCTTAGGGGGAAATCAAGTCTTAAAATTTTAAGAGGTAGAGAAATCAGCTAGAAAATATTTGTTTTGTGCATCCTTGGCTTGGAATGAAAGCATAGGAAGAATAATATTGTGTGCATTTAGAGAGGCAAAAAGTAGTCAGAATATTTCACATTGAACTACAGTTACCTACTGTTTGCCTTTTTATGATTAACTGTGTGCCACTGGCCTGTTTTGGGATACCTGAATATGAGTGCTTCATAACTGCATGCCTGTGACCTCAGAGTATCATTTTAAAAAGGTATGAAGTTATTTATATGAATTCCTAAGGAATAAAGCAAATTGCCAAACAGTATGTCATAAAAACCAATCAAATGAGAATATATACCGTAACACCAATATATAACACGTAGGTTATTTAATGAACGAGTTACTTGCTATCTGTCAATCAGTTCAGTTCAGTCACTCAGTAGTGTCCGACTCTTTGTGACCCCATGGACTGCAGCACGCCAGGCCTCCCTGTCCATCACCAACTCCCGGAGTTTACCCAAACTCATGTCCATTGAGTCGGTGATGCCATCCAGCCATCTCATCCTCTGTTGTCCCCTTCTCTTCCTGCCCCCAATCCCTCCCAGCATCAGGGTCTTTTCCAGTGAGTCAACTCTTCGCATGAGATGGCCAAAGTACTGGAGTTTCAGCTTCAGCATCAGTCCTTCCAATGAACACCCAGGACTGATCTCCTTTAGGATGGACTGGTTGGATCCCCCTGCAGTCCAAGGGACTCTCAAGAGTCTTCTCCAGCACCACAGTTCAAAAGCATCAATTTTTCGGCACTCAGCTTTCTTCACAGTCCGACTCTCACATCCATACATGACCACTGGAAAAACCATAGCCTTGACCAGATGATCCTTTGTTGGCAAAGTAATGTCTCTGCTTTTTAATATGCTATCTAGACTGGTCATAACTTTCCTTCTAAGGAGTAAGCGTCTTTTAATTTCATGGCTGCAGTCACCATCCGCAGTGATTTTGGAGCCCCAAAAAATAGTCTGACGCTGTTTCCACTTTTTCCCCATCTATTTCCCATGAGGTGATGGGACCAGATGCCATGATCTTAGTTTTCTGAATGTTGAGTTTTAAGCCAACTTTTTCACTCTCCTCTTTCACTTTCATCAAGAGACTTTTTAGTTCCTCTTCACCTCCTGCCATAAAGGTGGTGTCATCTGCATATCTGAGGTTATTGATATTTCTCCTGGCAATCTTGATTCCAGCTTGTGCTTCTTCCAGCCCAGCGTATCTCAGGATGTACTCTGCATATAAGTTAAATAAGCAGGGTGACAATATACAGCCTTGATGTACTCCTTTTTCTATATCTGTCAATGGTTATCCTTAATTCTTTTTTCTTTTTAAAGGTATTTACAAGAATTCTGAGAAGCTTGAACCTCCCAGTGGGAAGCAGTCAAGTGTTAGTTCCAAGATTTTTAACAAATGCTTATGACATAGGACATGCTGTAATATGGATCACTGCCATGATGGTTTGTAGTACATTATGTTTGTTTTATATAGTTCCTATACATTTTGGGTTAACCAAAAAAAAAAATAATTAAATAAAAAAAATTGGGGGTTAACCGTACAGAAATTCTGCATAACCGCATAAGTCTAAATTAGTGACTTAGTTGCTCATTTGATTCTTGGATATTTTCTGATGCAGTAAACTTGTGTTTCTCAGACTCAGAATGTAGTTATAACGTACCATTTATAAATCTCGTTAAATAATGGACCTTTAAAGTAAGGGTCAGAAGTTCAGAGTTTTGATTATAATGATCGTTTTGTAATGTATAGAAATATCAAATCACTATGTTATGTACTGGAACTAACAGTGTTGTAGGTCAGTTATACTCTAAGTAGGGGGACAGTTAGAGTTTCAAGAGATTCAGAATGTCTGTAATAGTTTTACAGACTGAGAACCAGAGTCATGGGTAAAAGAACTTTCCCAAGTCAAATTGATAAAGGTGAGATTTGAAAGCAGAGTTGGGCATATGCTCAGTATTAATGCATTTATTGTCAGTGTTCATATAAAACATTACACTGAACACAAAGCTTGTTGACAAAGTAATTTTAGTGAAGGGAGAGAAGCATAAAGGATTATTTTTCCAACATCATTGAAGAGAAATAAAACTACAGTCTACATATTTGGATTTTGATGTCATCTTTCAAATAAGAGTATTAGAACAACTTTTATACCATAATTCTCTTAAGTTTTCATTCATATTGCTTCTGCAGTTATCTCCTTTTTGAATTATTCTGCATGTGATACTTGATATTGTTCTGTGTTTGCTATTTTCTCCCTGGTTACACTGCTTAGTTGGCTGTTTTTGTTGAAAAGACAGAATGGTTGAGAAGTTTAGCTCTTAAATTATTTAATATTTATTTTTGCCTGTGCTGGGTCTTCATAGCTGTGGGGGCTACTCTCCAGCTACAGTGCATGGGCTTCTCACTTGGTGGCTTCTCTTGTTGCGGGGCATAGATTTTAGGGCACTTTGGGCTTCAGTAGTTGTGGCTCCCGGACTTTAGAGCACAGGCTAAAGAATTGTGGCACATGGGCTTAATTGCTCCAGATCATATGGGGTCTCCCCAGATCTGGGATTGAACCTGTATTTTCTGCATTGGCAGGCAGATTCTTTACCACTGAGCCACCAGGGAAACCCAGAAGTTTAGATAGTAAATTTCATTGTAAGATTAAAAGAAAAGAAACTTTCAAGCTTTTCTTTTTTGGTTGTTATTTTAATATTAAACAGAGGGGAAATCCCATTTTCTTTCTGATATTCAATAAAAGCAAAAACGTTTGGATATTTACTATCTTTTTTAAGTCGTGAGTTGGAACTTGGGCTTTAGGGGCCACAGGATTAGATAGTGATTGGTATCAGGCTTATTTTAGTTGCTCACACACTTGTTTATATTGACAACTTCATTTTGTGTTAAATATGAATATTTAATATAATTAAAAGTTAATGCTAATTACTGTTAGAAGTTTGAAAATTTTGTTGGTATTTTGCAGTGGCATTATGGTCTCAATAGTTATGAGTGTGGATTTCATTTCAGCAGAAAGACATGCTCCTGGTGTAACTGGATAGTCTACTTTAGGACTGTGCTGATTCTTTTTTAAATTCAAATATAGTTGATGAATAATACTATGTTAGTTTTGAGTATGTGACACAGTGACTTGATATTTGCATACATTATGAATCTGTGCTGTTTCTTGAAAAAGATCATCTTGAAACAGATAGTTTCAAGACCTTTATTATTATATTTTAGTCCTATATTCCCAGGGTTGTTCAACTTGGTAAGGTGAATGCTAGCCTTTTCCTCCTCTCCCCCTCCCCCTGCAACCCTGGTTATATTGTTGCTTGGTTGGTTGGTTGGTTTGTGTGTTTGTTTTGGTAATAGATTAAGAAAAAAAAATCTTTTTCTTCTGGGTCAAAATATGGTCAAATATAACAAGTTTAATCACTTGAAACATTTAGAAGTACTAATAAATATGTGAATGTATTTATATTAATCTTTATTTCCTGCAATTAGAAATTCTTCAGTTCTTCAGTCATTTAAGGAATGCTTTTTATGCTTAATGTGGCATACTTGGTTATTTTAAGATGAATACGTTAGTGGCAAAAGTTATTTAACTGTAAACAGTAAAAGATACTGTTAACTCTGAATTGAAAAATATCTTTTCCATTTTATGATTCCATTTCAATAAGTTGCCCTTCTTTTTAATAGACTGTCTTGAATTGATTTGTATGAAATTCATCTGGGAATTGTTTCTGACTTTCATTCAGAGGTAGAACTAGTGTTTGCCAGCAGGATGAATGTGAGCCACGTTAGTGATTTGTATATAGGCCTGGGCTTGTTAACCCCTTCAGTTTTACAGAATTACGTGGGTACTAATATTTCTGCTTTTATCTGAACAGGGTGGACCAAGTAAGTTAGTGCAAAAGCACTTGGCTGGTTTGTTTAACAGCATCACATCTTTTTACCATCCTTCAAATAATGGCCGCTGGCTGGTGAGTAATGTTCATATTTTACTCTTACAGTTTGGATTTTCTTTTTTAAGATATAGTCTCATGTGACTGTTGCCTAATGTGTACATTTTCTGTCGCTCAACTAAGCTTTCCCTGTGTGAGCATGATTATGTTCACATTAAGTAACTGTGTTTATAGAACATATAGAAATAAATACTAGTAACTGGTGACAAAAATACTAGTAGCCGGTGGCAAAATGCCACAAAACAATGGAATCATCTTTTCGGTTTTATTGTGTGTATGCTTTTTTTTAAAATTGCTGGGTTAAAATGGCTTTTCAAGTAATGAAAGACTCATGTGATGCTAGAAATTAAAACTGAATTTTGAAAGTGTTTTATTATTATCGATGATTAATTGGTAAGAGTATTTATTCTACCTAATTAGGCCATACAGGTTCTTTGTAATAAGATTATACAAACTGTTAACCAACAAGGTCCTGGGGTAGCACAGGCGACTATATTTAATGTCCTGTGATAAACCCTAAAGGAAAAGGATATGAAAAAATATATGTGTATAGCTGAGTCACTTAGCTGTACAGCAGAAATTAATAGCTTTATAAATCAAATATACTTCAATAAAATTAAAAAAATAAAAAGATAGGTTGTATTTAAAAATTATTAGACAAGCTGTTATTTGAAAAATTTTTACTTGGGACATTAGAGGGGAACTGTGAGTATCTCTGTGAGAAGGACAAACTACCTAGGACCTTCTGCTTCTGTGTCCCCAGAACAAGTTAATGAAACTGCTTCAGCGGTTGCCAAACAGTGTTGTTAGAAGATTACATCGTGAAAGATACAAGAAACCTTCTTGGTTAACTCCTGTACCTGATAGCCATAAGCTTACAGATCAAGATGTTACAGACTTTGTACAATGCATTATTCAGCCTGTCCTCTTGGCTATGTTTAGCAAAACTGGTAGTTTAGAAGCAGCCCAGGCTCTGCAGAACCTTGCACTCATGAGACCGGAGTTAGTAATACCCCCTGTACTTGAAAGGTAAGTGTAGCTTCACATGTTTCCTTGAAGCCTCAGCTGTGTCCACTGTTACTCTGGTTATTTATCTCTTCTACTCTTCTGCATGGCTTTCTTTTCTGTGGCTTGTTTTGCTATCTTGATACTTACTCCTGTTCCTAGAGGGGAAACAAGATATTTTAACCTAATGATTGGTAACTTGATAAAGATTTATTGACCAGAAAAAGAAAATTGACATGAAATGAATAAAATATTTTGACTTATGTGCTCATTTTAGTTATTGAAGTTTTTGCTCATAAATAAACCTCTGGCTGTTTTGTTTCACAAAATGTGAGTGTCACTAAATATTAAGAGCATGGCAGTGACAATAATTCTGGATGTCTGCTTCTTAGGGTCAGTGATAGGTCAGAAGAAAATTTGTTCAGCTTTATTGTTTGCATATATTGTATATATAACCTTGTGTGAATTATTTCTACTGTGTCAATTTCACTGTATTCATTTTGTTTTGTATGTTGGAATAGTAACAAAAATAGTTCTCCATTTGCCTTGTCGCTGTCATAATACAAGCTTGGTGTGCTTCACAGGAGAGAGCCACTCTCAGTGGTCTTGAGTGTTCATGAGCAGATTGCTTAAGCTTTCTTTTATTCATTCTTTGCTGCCTGAACTTCAGGTTTAGGATTCTTCTCTAAATGGCTTTGTTAAAAGCGGAAGAAGAATGTTAGATTTTGGAGCCCAGGGGAATCTTAACGGCTTGAGTTTCCTAAATCTCAGATTTGTCCAAGGTCCTTACTGGCAGCATGCAGATGACAGCCTGTTTTTTGACTCACTGTTGAGAGAGGAAAATTGGTAACATTTATTTACTTGGCGAAGGGTACCAAAATAAGGCTCCATTATTTGTAATTGGAGTTGCTTGTGCTATCTTCCCCTGTCTTCTGTGCCATAAATATTTAAGTTGGACATCACTATTCCAACCTCCCCTTTTTGTGTACATGTCTTAGGGCACTGAAACTTCCAGCATGTCCAACTTAATGGAATGTGAAAGTTAGGCACTTTCTACTTTATCTTCAGCCTTCACTCTTCATTGCTGCTTGAGCTCCAGGTGGTAGCAGGAGCTGTCAGTCAATGACGGGTCCCTTGATTTTCTTTGGATAGGAGAGACCTGCCTCAAGGGACGACTTCAGTAGTTTGCAGAATTAAAATTTTGAATTCTGAGGTGTTTCCTTTTGTTTTGCCTTATTTCATTGTTTTCCAGGTGGTGAATTAAGACTGGCGAGATAAATTTTTAGTTGAAGGAACAAAGTTTATAAATACAAATAGGATTTATCTGTCACGTTTTTCTTTAGTAGTTAATTTTTGGACAAATTTAATGCCAGCATCATATGTGATCTTAACCAAGATGCTAAATTGACAAAATTGACAATACAGTGATACTTTTTGAGACTCAGTTTTAATTTTGTCCTGTTTAGAAGTGGCTTGGCTACCATTTTTTGTAGATATTTTTTTTTCTCTTTTAGAAAAACAGAAAACTTTTTTTTTTTTTTTTTAAACCACACCATGTGCTTTGTGGGATCTTAGTTTCCTGACCAGAGATGGAATCTGGGCTGCCAAGGCAATAAGAGCATCGAGTCCTAACCACTGGACTGCTAGGGAATCTCCAAGTGAAAGTCTTTTAAAAAGTAAAAAAAACTTGACACTTGATTTTACATCTCCTGAAGACATCCTCTGCTAAAGCATTTTTGGCTTGTTTTATTCATCTTTTAAAATAAACATAGGTTTGGTTATATTTTTTTAATCCTAGTTAGAAATCCTCCTTTTTTCCTACTTTATTTAGAAATTTCCTTATTATTTATTTACCTTTTCTGTTAAGAAGAATTTAAACTGACTGCATTTCAGATTATTTTTCCCCCTGTAGGAGAGAGTCTCAAAAATGAAATCACTGAACCATAGAGTGAGTGTTCTTAAATACTAACTTAGTGATCAAAGATTGCATCTGTCTTATTCCCCCTGTTTTATTCACTCTACTGTCAAGAATATTCTCTTATGTTTCTGAGAACTGACTTCCAACTTTAGATCATAGTCCTTTTATAAAGTATAAAATAGGAGACACTGGAACATTTTAGTCAGATTGTTTTTTCCTTTAAAAGGGAAGAGTGGAGTAGCTGTGTGTTATTGTTGATTTCTAATAATCACGATTAGATTAGATGCAGTCCTGTTGGAATGTGGGAATGGATTAAGATGCTGAAAGAATGCAGCAATCTACCAGCTAATATTCTTTACACTGTGGAATTGGCATGAGGAAATGTGGTGAGGTGTCAGGGAATTGGGGAAACATGTACCTTTCCTTTATTTCTGTGATTCTGTTAACCTTGAAAGCAAATATTCATTCAGAATACTCTGCTAGCGGACAAACCTTTAATCCAAAATGCAGTTTATGAATTTAGTAAACTGTTTAATGTGTTACATATGTTTATCTGTCATGGAAAAATTTTTTAAATTCTGTTTTCAAACTGCAGAACATATCCCGCGCTAGAGACTTTAACAGAACCTCACCAGCTCACAGCTACTTTGAGTTGTGTCATTGGAGTAGCCCGCAGTTTGGTATCAGGGGGCAAGTGGTTTCCTGAAGGTCCAACCCACATGCTACCTCTGTTGATGAGAGCGTTGCCTGGGGTGGATCCGAATGACTTCAGTAAATGCATGGTGAGCGTATTTGTCATTCTGTTTTCTATGTAAGTTTAATTGTGTAAATGGATATCCTGTTACTTTTTCTTCAGATATTCTTTAGAACACAGTAAAGTATAAAATTTCTTAATGGTAGCGGAATTATACCTGTAGATGCCCAAGTTTAGATCCATGAACACTTAGTTGATCTATATAAGGTTTTCCTTAGGTTAAGTCATTTCCCGTAACTTGAATGCATTTATGGTCATACAGTGTTTTAGAGCTTAAATTTCCTATTCTCTGTAAGCAGATCCATTAAAAATGATAACATATGATCATTTGCACTTCTCTTTGCACTGGTCACAAGGAGCATGATAAAAATTACTGGGTATGAAATGCTAGATTCCCTTAATATACAAACCTGACTTACATTTTGTTCATCTTCCCTCTTCCCTGGTCTCCAGCTTCTCCATTAGCATTTTCTATCTACACTTAGTTAATACTACATTTTTGGTGGGAAGCCAAGTAACTTCTTAGTGACCAAAGGTTAGAAAACTTTGTGCTTAAATCTAGTAAATAACTGTATGATAATAAATTTAGTACAACTTCATTACTCAGTTAACAGCTAGTTAATTGTGAGGAACCTTAAAATGTTCAGTTCTAAGCAAAAAGCTTTCAGAAAGATTGTTGTGTTATTTCCCTCAGAATAATTTTTTTGGTCCTTGACAGTAGCTTATGGTATGTGTGTATTTTGGAGTTAGAACTCTGTGTAATTAATGCTTGCTCTTCTGCACCTTCCCACAGATCACATTCCAGTTTATAGCGACATTTTCCACTCTGGTGCCTTTAGTAGATTGTTCATCCGTGCTGCAGGAAAGAAGTGACCTCACAGAAGTAAGGATGCTTTCTTCTTCTAAAAAGATTGGTCAACTGAGGTCTAATTCCTACTGTCTATGAATAGTAATATTTGAAAGTTTAACAGCAGCTTTGCAGAGGTGCTGACAAATTGAAATTACTGTTTTGTGACTAGAACTATATGAATGGAGGGCCAGGCCATCACTGGTAAGCACCCACCAAAGGGGGTAGGTGAGAAATAGGCTGTTGCAGTAAACAACTGAAATGAAAAGATGTATTTCAGCTTTTTGTTTTGTTAAGCAAAAAGTGATGGCATTTTGTTTTTCCATTTTATGTTAGGAATAAATCTATTGAGGAAATTGGCATCATTACTGTTTGGTTTTTTCAGAACTATTTTCTTTATGACATGTATGTTATTACCTTACTTTTGGCATTTAGATGGCTAACTAGTGAGAGAATCCTTTATACATACACAAGCAGTTTGAAAACTGTTACTAATTTTTAAAATATGGCTGCCTGAACTTTTGTTTTTTGGCTCTTAAAAATATGTTAATTACTGCTTATTTTGGTCCCTGGGAAGTAGATGAATTATTCTAAATTGATAGGGGAATTTGGTGCTGTTTCTCACAGTGCTCAGTGTAATAATGTAGTATTAGATGTATTTTATAGACTATAGTTGAGTTTTGTTCAGGGGAAAAAATGAAAGCCTATTTGAAAATTTTCTGCACATTGACATGTTACAGGTAGAGCGAGAACTTTGTTCTGCCACAGCTGAATTTGAGGATTTTGTCTTACAGTTTATGGACAGGTAAGCAAGTACCTCAGATCTATTTAATGTCTGATAGATATTAAAAAATAACAATGTCCTGTCTCAGCAAAATTTAGCCTCGCTCTGCATTGCAGCCTGTATTTAATTACTATGCAAGGATGGTGCTTCTTCTGAGGTTACAAAGGGACGATTGATTTGTGAGCCGTGTTCAAATGAAATGCCTATCATTTGCATTGTCTTGACAATAGAGATTTATTTAATCAAATCAACCAATAATGTTAAGCCAGTTTTTAGTTGCTAAAATTTTATTTTCTTTGGGTTATTTAGATGCTTTGGCCTCATAGAAAGTAGCACGTTGGAGCAAACAAGAGAAGAGACAGAGACTGAGAAAATGACTCACTTGGAGAGTTTGGTCGAATTAGGTCTGTCTTCTACGTTTAGTACAATCCTCACACAATGTTCCAAAGAAATATTTATGGTAAGAGTGCATTGCTGCAAAGAGCTAAATTCCAACTTGTAGTTTTATTTGATGTTTTAAAAATTGAACTTCAGGTTACTCATGTGCATATCATACCAGCTTCTCCTTTCTTTCCATATTAAAATTTGAAAAAGATGAGGAATTCCCTGGCGGTCCAGTAGTTACAACTCCATGCTTCCACTGCATGGGGCATGGGTTCAGTCCCCAGTGGGCAACTAAGATCCCACATGCTGTGTGGTATGGCCAAAATAATAATAAATATATGTTAAAAAAGATATCTTCAAACAGAAACATAAAATTATGTATCCATCAGTTGATGAAAATGTAATGAGAGGCTTATGGGAACTTAATCCTGTATTTCCCCTAAGAACTGTGGTTCAGTATTTGCTAATTCAGTGCCCGCAGCAATTTTGTAGAGCATAACTGCTACACATAACAAGAGTTGACTGTGAAGGAACTTCATATTCCTTTACCTAGTTTCCGTTTCTTCTTTCTCCATCTGAGATTATCACTGTGCAGTGTTTATCCTTGTTAAAAGCTAAACTGCCTTACAGCTGCATGAGATATTTGCTGAGATTATGTTAGTATAAAGAAGTTAACATAAATAATCTCTTATTTAACCAGAATCTTCTGAAAGGAGTTGTTTATAATTTTCAGCCTTGTCAATCCATGTCTAGAGCTAATTTCTTCATTCAGTAATTAAAATTATCTAATTGTAAAATTAAGTAGATGCTTCATCATTTAGAGGAGATAGAAATAGTTTGTAGTTGTCCGAATAACAAACTGTAAATATTAGATACTCCTCAAGATTCCCTCTGTTTTAAATTGACCAGCAAGATAATTAAGTTGCGTTTGCTTCCAGCAGCTTTAGTTTTGTGTTCAGCATTTCTATGGCAAATAAAATCTTGTGCCTCAAATGTTTTGGTCACAATAGGGTCTTGTGCAAAGGCTGTTCATAGACCTGAATGTAGTAGTATTAAACTAATTTTTATATATTCAGGTGGTTAAATTTTTCCTACTTGATTATTTTTTTAGTATAATCTGAGTCACATTTTCTCTTGTGTTTAAAAAGATGTTTCATTTTTTTAAAAGTGCTAGTTAGACATTTTCATTTTTACGTTATCTTTTAATAGGTGGCCCTTCAGAAGGTTTTTAATTTTTCTATTTCACATATATTTGAAACAAGAGTCGCAGGACGCATGGTGGCAGACATGTGCCGTGCTGCAGTCAAGGTGAGTTGGGGTTTTTTGGACCGATGAAGTAATGAATCGATTGCCAACAGTTTTATGTGGTTAATTATTTTAGACATGCTTGTCATTCTTAAAATACACATGTTTCTTTCATAGCTGCTTACAGCCCTTATTTGCCTCTGAATATAGTGCTAGTGTGTGCTTGTGACTGTTAAATATTTGTGCCTCTCAAAAAAACTTACTTATACAAACAAATATGTTTTCAGTGCTGCCCAGAAGAATCTTTGAAGCTATTTGTTCCCCACTGCTGCAGTGTTATAACTCAGCTTACAATGAGTAAGTCTTAAGGTTATTATCTATATTTATGATTTTGGAAGTTTTTCTTGATTTCTACAACTCTAGTGATGAAAACAGATTTTTTAAGCTGTGTGGTGTTTTAATTTTGCAGTTTGGGATGAAATTGCTTAAAACAAGGTTATCATCCAGATTGACAGATAGCTTAGAAATTTTACTCTATTAAAATTTGATACATAAAAGAACCATTCAGAGGTTGCTGTAAAAAATAAAAGGTATTTTGTGAGATTTGAAGGGGCAGGAGTCCTGGTTGGTGTGTTTATCTTCTGAAAATTAAATTTTCACCTCCGCTGGAGCAAGCCCAGCTTAACAACGAAAGAATGAAAAGCTTCCTAAAAGAGACTTTTCTCAGCTATTAGAAGTATTAAATACAAATATTTTTAAATGATGGATTTCGTTGGATGTTGTTTTTTTCCCCCACTGATACTATTTTGCTATTTTTAGATGATGATGTATTAAATGACGAAGAGCTAGATAAGGAGTTACTATGGAATCTTCAACTTTTGTCTGAGGTATTGTAAATCTGTGGAATAAGAAAATATTTCTGTGAAAATGTTGAGTTGCTCTGAGGATGTATCCTCTGTTTTTGAAAAATGGACTTCCAAACTTGTAAAGTTAGAAAGATTTGGATCTGACTACAAAAAGCAGATGATGCCATTTTCTTGTTTTGAAAAGAGTATGATAATGGTTGACTACTTCATGCCTAATGTTTTTAATTCTAATGTGGATAACTCATTAATTGAAAAGTTTATCAGATTTAGCATCTTCCCCTTTCCCATATTTTAAATTTGGCCATCAATCAAACTTCAGTTTCCTGGACAGTTTAGTTCAGGAACCAAAGGACAGAGAAATTCAATTAAGTTTTGTCTCTTTCAGGAGGTACAGTCTTGAAAAGGATGTTACTACGGCGCTTAAGAGCCTAAACACAGAAAATGTGTTTTTTGATGTTAAGAAAGATTCATTGTTAGAATATAATTAAAATAACAATCAAAATGAATTAAAGCCATTTTAAGAAACATTGTTACTATTTTAGACAACTTTAGTATCCAAACATAGGCTTTAAATATTGATTCCTGATCTTCTAAACAAAATATCTTCAAATGTTTTCTTCCTAGATTACTCGAGTGGATGGGAAGAAGTTGCTTCTTTATAGGGAGCAGCTTGTAAAGATTCTCCAAAGAACCCTACACTTAACCTGTAAGCAGGGTTACACTCTGTCTTGTAACCTTTTGCATCACCTTCTTCGTTCTACTACACTTATCTACCCTACCGAGTACTGCAGTGTGCCAGGCGGCTTTGACAAGCCTCCTTCTGAATACTTTCCTATCAAGGCAAGCATTTTCAATAATCTAGGATTCCAGGATATATTGGGTTATTTTTCTTAGAAAAATTCAAAGTGTGGGATTTTCCCCTGTTGTGTACAAAAGTGTTGCCTTTTTTTTTTTTTAACTTCTTTATTTTTAACATAGATTACTAAAACTATTATTGAAATGTTTTAAACTTGAAAAGTGTGATATAACTTGAGAGCAGAGTGCAATAATAGCCTCACATAAACTTACTGTTACTATTTCAGTAAACTTACATTTAGGGAGACCTTTTTTAGGAATGATAATGAAGGAATCATGTGATGTCTGATTTTTTTTTGGTGTGCATTTGTTGCCTCAGGTTTGGTTTACTTATACATTTTCTTTTAAGCCTTTTAAATTATGTGTGTGTGTTGTTTTTTTCCCCCTCCCTCCAACTTCTCAAATTGCTGGTTAAATTCTGTCTTGTAGGACTGGGGTAAACCAGGGGACTTGTGGAATTTGGGGATACAGTGGCATGTTCCTTCTTCTGAAGAGGTGGCTTTCGCCTTCTATCTGTTGGACTCTTTCCTCCAGCCTGAGCTCAGCAAACTCCAGCGTTGCGGGGATGGAGAACTCGAAATGTCTAGGTTAGTTTTCTTTTATAATCAGTTAATGGTGTATAGTTGTGGACTAAAACATTCTTTTCACACCTCTCCCTCTCTTTGTGGCATATCAGATGTATTCATTTTCAAGGTGTGTTTTGGATGCCTCCCATAAATGTGATTAGAAAAATCATTTAAAATGGTTTGTAGTTTAGCAACAGAAAGTTTCTCATAATTAAACATCTGAAATAGGAAAACTCGGAGTTTTTTCTAGTTTGCTTTTAGTGCCTTCTGCTTAGCATCTTCACTTGTGCATATTTTGGGAAGTGTGTATAAATATGCCTGCTTTGTAAGGAAATGTCTGTTTTTCTAGATTCACTGTAGCTTTTACTGGCTCATTTCATTTTAGTAATTCATATTTTGGTATTACTATTACCTAGAGAAATAATCCCTAAGATTTTTTTTTTTCCTGTCCCAAAGGGCTTTAACAGGAAACAGTTCTTTGAGACTACTTTATATATAGTAAGAAAATTAGTATGTATCAAATAACAGGAAATTTTTAATAAGCAAATCCACTAGGAATGGGCTTGGAAGAAGAAGAAGTATGATTGACTTATGTCAGCTGTGTGTTACTCTGAACTGCTTTTTGGAATAAATGTTTACCTAGTCTGTTTTAAAATTTTGGCCAGGCTGTATGGCTTGTGGGATCTTGGTTCCCTGACCAGGAATTGAACCTGAGCCCTCGGCAGTGAAAGTGCCGTGTCCTAACCACTGGACCGCCAGAGCAGTCCCTTTGCTAAGTCACTTCAGTCATGTCTAACTCTGTGCAACCCCATGGACTGTAGCCCTCCAGGTTTCTCTGTCGTGGGGATTCTTCAGGCAGGAACACTGGAGTAGCTTGCCGTGCCCTACTCCATCCATTTTAAAAGATAGACTGTAGTAGGGAATCTTCTGTAATAATGTTCCCTTTTAGTGGTTGTGATCTTTGGATAAACAGGGAATTAGATTCAGAGTTGCTTCACAAAGGGCAATCAGTTGTTGTTACTTGTGATTATTTAGATTATTTAAATGTAGGTAGGTCTGATATTATCAGTAAGTATCTGTTTAATTACCTTATACTGTTAAGTGGGTAAACTGAAAATGTTCATCCTTTCTAAGGCTTAATTTTGTATATTCCCACTTGATAAAGTTCTTGTACTTCACCTTAGACTCTTCTAGACTTTTTGTTAAATAGAGATTTGGAGTCTTCTCAAATATGAAAATGGTTTTTATTTCTTCTAGAGATGATGTTCTGCAGAGTCTGACTATAGTCCACAACTGTCTCATTGGCTCAGGAAACCTCCTACCTCCATTGAAAGGAGAGCCGGTTACTAACTTGTAAGTAAAGATAACTATTTTATATATTTTGCTGTTTTGCCATTTGGCATATATTTTAAGACTTAGTCACATAATGAGTCACTGGTTCTGTTATTGGTTTGTTTCTGTATAACTTTAACCTTTTTGTCATTGTTAGGCTAAAAATAACTGAGGCATAGTTTAGGTCTATAAACTTTAGGGCTTTATTCAGATTTTGCATATGGTACTAGGATCAAATAACTTGCAGTGATAATCAGTTGTAAAATATCAACTTATAGCTATTAAGTCTGTTAGGTTACTGAGTTAATTGAGATAAATTCTTTTTAAAAAGAAAGAAAAGCACTTTTTTTTTGGTCTATCACTGGTAAGGATTTTGTAGCAAAAAACCTGGGGTAGTTTTTTTTTTAATAAAAATTTGTTCTCTATTTTTCATTGATGTTAAACCTTTGAGACCCACAAAGTTGCTTTTATTAATTTAAGTGCTTTTCAGAGTATTATTATTTTGAATGAATGCCTTGATTTAGTCCATTGTCAGTACTACCATTTAAGTTGAAAAAATTAAAATGAAATCAGCAATATCCGACTTATAGGTCACTCACCAAGTATGTAGATGCTAGTCTCAGCATCCCGGCTTAGATCATTTTCTCTGAACTCCAGTATCTCATTGCTGAGAAAGTTACTGAAAATCACACAGAAATAAGGAAGGAACCCTTGCTCTCTCAGAAGAACACAAGGGGAGAATTATTTGTTGATTTTGCAACAAGAATCTTCAAGGAGTGGTTTTAAAATGGCTTGCTTGTCTTTCCATTTCCTAAATAATTAGTCATTTGGAGTCATACTTTTTTCATAATTCCCACTTATTTCACTTATCTAAAAACTGTTTCTAGGCACTGAACTTTTTAGATGACTCATTAGATTTAAGAGGGAGAAGTAGGGTCATTTAAGGTAAGGAAATCAATTTTGTCTAGAAATTTATTGAATTCTTTTAAAGAACTTTTGTTTTTCATCAAGCTTTATAGTTTGATATAAGAGAACTTTACCAAAATTCATTTTTTCAAGAGATTTTAAACACTGTTTTAAAGTGAGAGACCTACAGAAATGGTTTTGATTTTCCTGATGCTCTTTAACAGTATATAATATAGTGAGAACATAACTTAAGGCTAAGGCGTACCAAAAAGCTGCTTCACACATCAATTGATTATATCAGTAAACTTAACTCTGCTTAAACATGTTGAGAAGTGTGGTCCTTTAATTCAATAGTTTGTCAAAGAACAAAGGCATGTATCTTTTGTGTATGTAATTAGAAGACTTTTTAGTATTGAATGATGGTTAGGATGCATTGCTGAAGGTCAGCTCAAGAGGCTTAGAGGTTTCCGTTGAAGTTCATATCAGCATAGAGCCAACTGCTCTGTTAGTGAACTGAAGCAAAGTCTTTATCCTCTCCGAATAATGTGCGTCAGGACAAACGTTCCATATATTTGGTTATTACAAAGCTAGTTAGATTTGTATATAATGAAATACATTTTCAATAAGGAAAACAGTCCCTAATTATAAAAACTTTATTTAAAGACCCCCTTTACTATACGTTATAAGCTATAAAATTGACATGAATATCCCTTTAAGGTTTTTTTTCCAGGTTTTAATTTAGATTTAGAAGTGTGGTGTTTAGGGACTTCCCAGATGATCCAGGGGTTAAGAATCTGCCTTCCAGTTAAGGGGATGTGGGATCCATCCCTGGCTGGGGAACTGAGATCCCGCATTGCCATGGGGCTGCAGAACCCATGTTTCTTACCTAGAGAGCCTTCACGCCGCACCCAAGAGCTCATGTTCCACAACTAAGACCCAGCACAGCCATGAATAAGTAAATAAATATTTGTTCAACGGGTTGTGTTTTAGAATTTTCACTTAGAGTAAAAATTTAACATAATAAAATGTAACGAAGTAATACAAAATTATGTTAATATAAATATATATTTATATATTTTAATGTTTTGATTATAAATATAAAATGTTTTCTTGTATATTTAATAGCACATAGTAATGAAACAAAATATAAAACAAGGAAAAATTCAATCGCTTTAATCCTTGAACGATACACATATTTAGGGTTCTTTGTAGTTACATACACCTACTCAGGGTCATGATTATACAAAGGACAGTTAAAGATGAATGAGCATTTCTTTGCCTTTGAATTGTAAGAAAAGAGAGTTTGTAAAGTCTTCCCTGGGCTTGAATTAGTTTGTAACAGAAATTTCTTTTTTTTTAAACCAACTGCTAACTGGGATCACCTTCGTCTGAAATTTTAATTTATTTTGGCAATGTGTGAGTTTTTACATTGACTTTATATAACATTTCACCTTTTTTTGCAGATAGTAAGATAGTTTTCACCAAAGTATAATAAAACAAAGTTGGCCTTTTAAATTTCTAAAATGCTTATCCTAATACAGTCAATTATTAAAATCTCTTCAGTGTAAATTGATTTGAAAGAACTAATCAGATAATGTCAGTTGATGGTGCCATTGTTGTGTGATATTAAATCATACTGCCTAGTGTGAAGAAAGAAGATCTGCAACATAATTCTTGGAGATGATCAGTAGCAGGTCAATTGGAAACTAGGAGACGAAAAGAACTCTTTATTTTGGACATGAGTTACTCCAAAGGAGATAGAATAAAATGTACCTAGTTGGGGAGAAAAGGAAACACGTAACGGTGACCAGTGTTTTAATGTGATGCCTAAGATGTCTGAGGAAGTCACTCCTGTTAATATCAAGAGTGACTGTGGTAATTGGCTGTGGTATTGTAGGACATTATGCATTTTCTGAAATACCAGACCAGTGTTTGGAAGCACCTAGCAGCTCAGTTCTTTTCTAAAAAATTAACCTTACATTTTTTCTTACGTAAATCTGAGTTAGGTAAAATATTCTAGCTGCTTTAATTATTTTTGTCAGATCACTTATTATTCAGTTTGTCTTGCACATATATTAGTAGTATTAGTCTTCTGGCAAATTGCAGCAATAAAAAACCACAAGTTTAGTTTAGTTCTGAATTTTCCTGTAAGGAAATCTTAGTTCCTGATAGAGTATATGGGATGGTCTCAAAATCCCATTGTTGAGGAAAATAGCTACCACATGTGAAAAACAATTTTCTGTGCTATGTAATTATAGAGACTGAAAAAAAAAATAAAAAGCTTAGATGAGATGAGTTGATTGTCCTAAGTATTAATTACATACCTAATGGTATCTACATTGTACTTTTTGGCCTTTCGCCTTATAAGGTTACTGAGTATCTTGTACATACTATAAATTTTACTGTTTCAAAGGATGGATGAAATAAGGGCCTTTGAGGGTAATTAAGAGTAAATTATTTTAGTTCAGTTTGAAATTTTAACAGTTTTGTTAGATACCAAGGTTACTGAATTAATCTTAAAATGTGACCTCTCTATTTTGCTCTTGGAACCTTTAGTTAATGATTTCATAGAAATACCTGTGATATAATTTATACTCATAGTTCTGCCTTTAAAGGTGTGGAAATTGGATTATGTCTTTTCAGGGTCATATAGGAATTTTGGACACTTGCCTTTAATCCTCAAATCGTCATTAATTTCTCCTTTTGCAGTCCATTCTTTAGAATCTTTTAGGTCTAACCAGCTATCGCAGGATGCAAAAACTAACATCTATAAAAACAGGGTTACTCAAGGTAGAGGAGTCGTCATTTTTCATCGCAAATATTTCTTCTTTACTTCGTGCCCCCTTTCCTTTGATAGATCTGTTAAGTCATTCTTAGTTAAATCATTCTTAGGATCTCAGCTTTTACTAACTTTTCACTGGAAAAAAAAAATTCATACTTAAGGTCTAAGAGTTGAGACCATTTCATGAATATGTGAAAGGATGTGTTGTTATGCGCTGAGGGGCAGGGCTAGCTAACCTCTCTTGGCACCTCCAGGAAACCACCCAGCTCTGCTGGGGGAGCTGCACACAGAAAAGGAAAGAGTTACTACTCCACGGTGAGTAACCCTGTTTTCTCCTTATTTCACCTTCTGACTGTTTTCATTGATTTTTAAAAATTTGTGTGTCAGACATGGAAGTAGTCCTTAGGCTCCAAGTTCATTGTAAACCCAGCGGTATGTAAGAGCCTCTTTACTTGGCAGACGTTTGTTCACATGGTAGAAAGAGCCAGCCTTTCATTTGCGTTTATAGCATTGCCAGTGCCCAGGACTGAGCAGGGTAACAGAACCCAGAAATAGGCCAGTTGTCTGTTGTGAAACACTTGTTACCTTGAGGGGGAACAAATGCTCTCTTGGTGGCTTGCTTTTATACCTTTTATGTTTGTTTTCATTTGGGAGGGGAGGGATTTGGGGAAGGGTAGGCTGTTCTTCCACCTACAGACAGGAAGAATTATTGTTTGCAGTTGTTCTGTGACAGTTCAGCTAGCTTTCATTTGCTTATTTGATTTGTATTGTATATTTTGTTTTTACGTTATTGGTCATTTCTTCTTTTCTCACCATCCTTTCTTTCCCACCAGTGATTATTTTCATAGTTCTACTCTAATCAGATCTAAAGATTGTCATCCTGTGGTACAAATAACATAGTTGTAGAAAACTTTGTTTTTTAAGTGGTGCAAATATTCAACACATTTTGTTATAAATTAGGTGGCTTGGTGGTACTGTGTAGTTGCTGTGAACCTGATATAACTTGATTATTATTGTATAGTTAATATTATTTATAATATGCTGTGTTGAAATTATTTGTCAGAATTTTATTTTTATATTACTGTTTGTAAAAATGAACCAATGAATGAGTAGAATGAATTTCACTTGAGGTGGGGGAGTCATGGTATTTGATTTAAATTATATGTATTGTTACTATAGTATTTAATCAGAATGCAGATCTCTAATTATTGATGGCACTTTAAGTCTACTTGGCAAAGATTATGTACATAACTAAAAGTTGCAAGAGCAGTTTTAAGTATGGGAGAGTATAGCCCAGCACACACAGACTTAAATTGTAGTAGCCACAAAGAGATACGAGTCTTATTTGAGTAATGGAGAGAGGTTTCTTTTAGAAAATTCTTCTTTTAAAGAAAGATCAGAACTATTTAATATAAATATTTGGACTCAGAAACATTCAGTGTAAAAGGTGTCAATACAATCAGTTTAATTAATTTGTTAGAAAAGAGATAAATTAAAGCTGAATCTTAGATAAATAAGCATAAAAGAAACTTGAGATGAATTAAAGACAAATAAAGCTGAAATGTGTCTAAACAGATGCCTTCTATGCACTTGAGATGTGTAAGATGTGTTTTAATTCAGGTTTTAAAAGTGAAAACTGAAGCCTTTTTAATTTAAATAAGCTACTTAAATATTTTTAAATCCCATACAGGTTGATATGTTTTTAAATAATTGTGTAGTAAATGATAGTATTTTTTAAATTTTCTGATAGGGAAACAGTTCAGAGTGACATGTGGATTTTTACAATTAGCATCGGGACCCTTAGATGAGACTTGTTTTTAAATGTGGTTACAGTGTAATTGGTGGTAGTAGAGTCAGAAAGGCATATTAAAAAAACGTTTCAGATTCCTAACTGATAGCCTTTTGTTTGCTTGTGTGTTTGATACAGTACAAAAATTTTCAGGATAGTTTATTATAGAGATTGCTTTTTAAAAACTCATTTGTTAAGAGTAATTTTGTGACAATAATTAGAATGCACTCTTGATTCAGTATTATGTGGTGCTAGGCACGGGTTGGGCAAGGTACAGTTGTATTACGTTTGTTAGCAGCAAGGAGACCTGTGTTCCCCTGTGATAGCTTGTGACAAGCGCTTCCCCTGCTCTGTGGGGGTGGGGGTTAACAGTTTTACACCTAATGCTTGAGCACAGCCTTTTCTCTTTCTTGGTGAAATCTAATTTCGGTAAAGATGTTGAACTCCCCTTGAAGTTCACTGTGAAAGAATCTGATCTTATTTTTTACTGACCTAGACCCTGTATGCATATATATTTTTCAATCATACACATTTTTACAGAATGTTCAAGTTTGCACGCTGTTGCCAAAAGTTGAAACTTTATGGAGTGAAAACAAGATTTTAAGAACAATTTGAACTTGAAATTTTCTGAAGAAATTCTCTGAAAAGCAAATTAACATTTTATGTTAAGAAATACTACCATTCTTTGTTTATATTCTGTAGACTTGGTTTTGAAACTTGAGACAGTACTGTTGCCGTCCTAGGCACTACATCATGGCAAGGACCATAGTTAAATAATTGGGTTTTAGTAATCTTAATGTTATTACCCATTTAGATAAATCCCAGAATCCTAGCAACCAATTATTAGGATAGAGATAACTTAGTTCAACTTAAAAAATAAATACAGTATTGGCAGGGGGTGTTGATTTAAAAATAGTGTTTTTCTTCTTTACAAGTAGTAGTTCATGAATTACGAGCAATAATTATAAAACCTCTATGTATTACTATAAAGCCATATATAGAATATGCTTATCTCATGTTTCCTTGGAAATTTGCTCCTTTCTTCCTTTTCTTAGAAAGTGTTAAAATCTTTGTTTATAAGAAGTCATTGAATTGAATCTCATATTTTGAAATAAAATGTTTTTAATTAAAGAAAGCTTATATTTCAGATATAAAAATTCATATTCCCCAGTAGAATCTGTCCTTATGTACCTAAAATGTGACTTTGAATGTAGTATTTTTACATCTGAACATCTTCAGAAGTAGTGGTATTTTATTGCAGATGTTAGGAGAGATCACTTTAGCTGTTTGTAAGAGAAAGTAATGATTATCTAAAGAAGCTTGTCTGCTATATATTTTACAGTAAAATTTGATGGTGATTTTTTTGGTGTTTATTTTAACCATTATTATAACATTGAAAGTTTACTTTTCCTTGTATAAATGTTTATCATCAGTCTTAAGCTTTTACACTTGTATATTGAATATCAGTGTTATGTTCATTTGGGCATTGAATCCCCCCCCAAAGTCATTACATTTAATTAACATTTTTTTGAAGATGAATAATATTGTACTTATTGAAACAGACCGTTAGTCTTCAGAAGGCTAGAGTAAAGAATTAAAGTGTTGAAGATGAGAAATCTGTGTTAAAGATGATCATCTAAACATTCTAGCAGTGACATTTTTCCCTTTAAACCTCCTTTTTGGTGTTGTTAAT
Organism: Cervus canadensis; assembly: GCF_019320065.1. NCBI lineage: Eukaryota > Metazoa > Chordata > Mammalia > Artiodactyla > Cervidae > Cervus > Cervus canadensis. The sequence continues at coordinate 35,114,991 of NC_057390.1, read as the reverse complement.
AAATACAGGCATTCTTGTCTTTATACAGGGTACCAAGTATGGTGTCCTTGGAAGAGACAAAGTTATATACTGGACTTGAATATGGTATGTGAATCCTAATCTGAGTAAATCTGTGTGGATTATTTTCATCAGTTACTCTCCAAGGGTTAAGATGGAATAATTCTGTAGTTACAAATTTTCTAGTCTCTTTTATATGTAAAATGAATATTAATTACATAATATTATCTTTGCTTTTTCTGGAGAAAGTGGAGAATTATTATATAAAGAATAGCCATTAAAGGATAGATGCTTTCTGTGTGCAAAGGGAGACTTCCATATGTTGTAATGCTCATTTATAGAATTGTTATTTTTTACTTGAGCCAAACCGTTATATATTTGATTTATGCAAAACATTTTACATTAATTTAATGTTCTGAATCTAACATTAATTAATTTAGCACCCTTCCTTATTGCTGGATTAACATTGGAGTTCGTTGCATATATTAATTAATTAGATGTAAGTTTTGTTTGTCTGATTTGGGTCACCACAACTAATTAAAGAATCTTATGCATTTTTGGTCCATAGTTAGTGACTAGAGCCTTTGAAATATTGGCAAAGACCGTTCTGTCTCCCTCCTCCTTGCCTGCCTAATAATAAAGGTTTATAAGCACGTTCTTGTAACTGCAGGTTTTAAAAGATGCTGTGTATCATGCCAAGCCACTAACCAACTATGATAAAGACAGATCCATTTTTTAAAAAAATTTTTATTGGAGGTGTAGTTGCAATTAATTTACAGTGTTGTATTAATTTGAAGTGTACAGCAAAGTAAATCTGTTACACATATGTGTCTACTTTTTTTAGATTCTTTTCCATATACAGACCCATTTGTTTTCTTCCTGGATACATTATCTCTTCTTGACATAACTGTTAATGTAAACTTCGAAGCTCTGGGCTGCATTCAGTGTGTGTAAAATGCCTTTTCTCATTTTTTAAAAATAGATCTATCCAGAGAGAACTACCGAGAAACAATTGCTAGGGTCATAAGGAAACTTCTTAGTAAGTACATACATGTATTTAACTAATTTCTTTCTGCTAAGTATTTAGAAATTTTATAGCATATGTGCTTTTACTTAAGGATTTAAAAATTATAAATAGAATATCAGGCAGTGGGTTTTTTTTTCCCCATTCTTTTCTAGTATATCAGGAGTCCTATGGTAATTTAAAATATTTTAACAAAAATTCTTTTCCTCCTATTATAGACCACATACTTAATAATTCAGAAGATGATACCAAGTCCTTGTTTCTTATCATAAAGGTACAATTGTTATTTACACAGTTGCATGGTTATTAATATGACCAGATTTGATGTGACAACTCATAAATATAAAATTTGAAATTCTTTGGCACAGATTATTGGAGACCTTTTGCAGTTCCAAGGATCTCACAAGCATGAATTTGACTCTCGTTGGAAAAGTTTTAACCTAGTAAAGAAATCAATGGAAAATCGGGTCAGTATTTTCACCTACAACTCAGAATTTATTTTAAAGGTGTATAATATTGACAGAACCACCTAATTTAGCTTTGTTCAGCATACAGAGGAAGTTTCCCTGTAAGTAAAAATAGTAGATTTTCAAATGCTATATCCTGGTATAATCAAAAGGATCCTGGAAATAAATATACTTTACTGAAACCTCTTCTGTCAATTTCTGTGCTAGTCTCTGAACTCTCAATGGCAATTTGGAGTATGTTAACTTAGCAACTGCATTCTCGCTATCATAGAAGAACCTAAAGGGATGAAAAGTAGGAATTGCCCATAGGCATGAATTTAAAGCATTGTGTTTTATTTCATCTTAATTTGTTCTTCAGGAGAGGTCAATGTAAGATATCCTGGGAGCATGGAAGAAAGAATAACTTAAATCAGCCATTTGATGATCATAGCACTGTTCTTCATTGGGAGAGTGTTTTTGGAAATTGAGAGTTCATTGCTTAGGCATGGGGTGCTACATATTTTAAACAAAGAGATTGACATGGGAAAAGGCAGGGAGGTGTACCAACATGGCATGCCTTAGGGAACAGTAGTTGTAGGTAAGAGTGGCAGGAGGTAAACTAGGTCAGTTCTAGTTTTGTTCCAAGAATGTGCTTCAGTTTTACATTCAGCAGTGGGGAAGTCATCAAAAGTTCTTAAGTAGATCTGATGTGAATATTGAAAGGATCAATATTCAATTTGGTGGATTTTAAAAAGCTCTGCCACTGCTGTAAGAATAAGCAGTAGGTAAACTAGCCTGGAAGTCAAGAGGCTTTAGTAATAGTTCAGATGGGAAAGCATAGCCTGTGCTAGGGTGGAGGTAAGGGGTTTTAAAAATGAAAGAATTGGCAGGGGCTTGATAGCCAATGAGATAAAGGTGTAAAAGGGGAATCTGGGTTCCAGACTTCTTCCTTTAGTGACTGGGTAGAAGTTTGGGGGTAGGGGAAAACTTAAAAGATAATTTTTACAAACGTAAAAGATGTTATATTCTGTAGTAAACATACACAGTTACCCAGAAAGGCTATTTATAAATGTAGTAGAGTCAGTAATTTTTCTTAGTGGGCTGGTGTTGTATTTATAGTATTAGTATTGTATTTGGCTGAATAAAGACCAGCTGCATTGCTCTCCCACACATGGGTTTGTTAATATATCATCAGAAAAAAATGGCTGTGGGATGAGCTATTTAAAGGAAATATTCCTACAATTAGCCATAAAATTAACTGAAATAATATATTTTTAAATATGTCTCATGATTTTTAGAATACGTGAAACACCTCCACTACCCACAAGCCCTTCCTGTACCTTCTTTGAGCTAATTTTTTGTTAAGGGATTCAGAGGACCCCATTGTTGAGGCATTCATGGAAGATGTTGAAGTGTTTGCTACTCTGTTTTTCAGCTCCATGGGAAAAAACAACATATCAGAGCACTATTGATTGACAGAGTAATGTTGCAGCATGAGGTAAATAGCTTTTTAAAATCAAGATACCTTTTGCGGGGAGGGGCATGCCTTGCATGCGGCTGGTGAGCCCTCAGTTCACCAGCTAGGGATTCAACCTGAGCCACAACAGTGAAAACCTAAAATCCTAACCACTAGGCCACCAAGGAACTTGCCACCATGATGACATTTTTAAAATGACAGTTTTTCATATACATGTTTAATTATTGGTGTTATGTCATAATTAAACGAACTTTTACTAAAAACTTTGAGATTTGATTTACACTGGTCTCTTTGTAGCTGCGAACACTAACTGTTGAAGGTTGTGAATACAAAAAGATACATCAAGATATGATTAGAGATCTTCTTCGTTTATCTACAAGTTCATACAGTCAGGTAAGGCTAGTCCAAACACTCTGGGTGTGTCCCCCTCTTACCCAGTTTGTAACACTCAATCTAAAGTATCCCCCTTTTGAGGAAGGGATAGTTAGGGAGTTTAGGAATGTCATGTGCACTTTGCTGTATTTAAAGTGGGTAACCAACAAGGACCTGCTGTAAAACACGTGGAACTCTGCTCAGTGTTACATGGCAGAATGGATGGGAGGGAAGTTTGGGGAGGAATGGGTACATGTCCATGTATGGCTGAGTGCCTTCGCTGTCTACCTGAAACAACACTGTTAATCAGCTATACTCTGGTACAGAATAAAAAGTTTTTTTAAAAAATTAAGTATCCCCATTTTAACAAGGGAATTTAAATAATTTATTAGCATCAAAAGTTTATGTTTTAAGTTACAAATATATTAAATTAGTTTTGCTTCTCTTTTTAAAATAACATTTATTTTTGCTGTTTATAATTGCTTCTCAAAATTTTTTTTTTTTGGATAATTTTTTCTTTTTTAGATAATGCTAGTGTAGCTAGTGTAATGTTGATACCACTTAAATCATATTATGAATACCAGCCTATGAAAGCCATATAATTCTGTGGCATTATGCTCGAGTTTAGGAAGCTGATACCGTGTGAATTGTGGGGTGCATCCTTTTAGGTAGCATAGGACCAAAAATTTATAAGAGATTTATATACAGCCAATGAGTCTGTAAATTAGGAAACCAGTCTAACCCAGAGATTTTGCCTGAAGTATTATTTTTAAAAGTTTGGAAAATGTACAGTATATTGCTTTTTACTATAATGAGCTGTTGTTCATTACTGTTTAGCTAGTTCATGAGTTATGAATTTATACTGAATCTTTTGTTTGGGTTCAAAATATGTGGCCTATACCTAAGGTTTGCATTAAAAAGTTTAAGTTGTTTTGTGTTTTGGAAAGTCTTTGATTTTCCTCATGTAGACACAAAAGACAGTCTGACTCTTCTGGTTAAGAATAACTCAGAATAAAAAGTTTAATAGTCTGCTGATTATGTTACTGAACAATTGCATATCGGTTCCATTCAGTCTCTCTTTTACCAAAAATGATTGAACGAGTGTAACTTAAACTTTGGATGTAGTTGGTGGCAGTTTGCTTTCCTTCTGATAGAGAGATTATTATTTACTCATTTTTGTTATGTGCTTTGGTATATCTTTTCTGTTACTACTATAGCATGTAAATTACTACTGCTTTGTTTTAATCATTCATGTGGAATTTTTTTTGTAGTTTTTCTACCATTTAATAAATGTCTGTTCATAACTCTTTCTTTAGGTCAGAAATAAGGCCCAGCAAACATTTTTTGCTGCCTTGGGAGCATATAATTTCTGTTGCAGAGATATCATTCCCTTGGTTTTGGGGTTTTTACGACCTGATAGACAAGATGTCACTCAACAGCAGTTCAAGGTACAGCGTTTTTGTTTTTACTACAGTATTTTTCAACTGTGGAGAAAAGTTGAAAGAATTTCACAGTAATGGAATTGCTGACCCCCAAGGCGGGTTATCTAATTCAAGAGGGTTGTAGACAGTCTAACTCGTTGGGTGATATGTTGTTGAAAGCAGTTTAAATGGACAAAATCAGACAGGTCAAGTAAGATTAAAATTGGAAACTGTCTGTGAAGTCAGTAAAGTCGAAGTTACAGTGACCTTATAAGAACGATAAAGAGGATTAGAGTCCAAGGTGGTTAAGAAGCCAGATTGGAATTGTGAATGTTCAGGAAATAAAATGACTTGATCCTGATAGCTCTTTTTTATTAAAAAGCATGCATACTTAGTCGCTCAGTCATGTCTGACTCTTTGCGACCTTATAGAGTGTAATCCGCTAGGCTCCTCTGTCCATGGGATTTCTCAGGCAGGAAAATTTAGAGTGGGTTGCCATTTCCTCCTCAAGGGAATCTTCCCAACTCAGGGATTGAACCTGCATCTCCAGTATATCCTGCATTGCAGGCAGTCTTTGCTCGCTAAGCCTTTGAGGAAGTCCTCAGTTAAATAGAGTACCTTAAAAAGAGGTATCTACTGTCATCAGAATCATTTTGATGAATTGAACCCCTATTTGTTGTTGTTCAGTTGCTCACTTGTGTCTGACTGTGGCCCCATGGACTGCAGCACAACAGGCTTCCCTGTCTTTCACCAGCTCCCGGAGCTTGCTCACACTCATGTCCGTTGAGTCAGTGATGCCATCCAACCATCTTGTCCTCTGTCATCCCCTTCTTCTGTCTTATATCTTTCCCAGCATCAGGGTCTTTTCTAATGAATTGGTTCTACACATCAGGTGGCCAAAGTATTGGAGCGTCAGCTTCAGCATCAGTCCTTCCGATGAATATTTAAGATTGATTTCCTTTAGAATTGACTGCTTTAATCTCCTTGCAGTCCAAGGAACTCTCAAGCTTCTTCTCCAATGCCACAGTTCAGAAGCATCAATTCTTTGGCACTCAGCCTTCTTTATGGTCTAACTCTCAGATCCATGTATCACTACTGGAAAAACAATAAATTTGACTATACAGACCTTACTAGTATTAATAAAAATTATGCAGTATAAGTAACTGAATTTTTATATAATTAGGGAGATACTTGGAAACCAGATTTAACTACTATTTTTTTAAGTACTCCAGACATTATACCCTAAAATGCAAAGAGTGGCAGATTTCACAGCCTCTATAAATGTAGTAGCAGAGAATTAGAATGGAAGCTAATATCCTTAAAAACAAATCTTTACATTTCTATACTAATAACCATTCCTTGAGCTAACCATCTGTTAAATGACTTAGAGAAAATATCACTGGATTGCACTTAAATGTCAAGTTCAGATCTCTATAAAAGTAACATGTTAAATGTGTGAACCTGTTTTACTAACCAATACCAAGCATTTAAATAATCAATGTTGAGTAGATTTGAAAACAACATGTAGGTTTGTTGGCTACAACTAAACAGTGCCTTAGTTCTCATCTTCATTTTTTCCTGCAGGGTGCCTTGTATTGTCTCCTTGGAAATCACAGTGGTGTATGCTTGGCAAACCTTCATGATTGGGACTGTATTGTACAGACTTGGCCAGCAATTGTTTCTTCTGGGCTTAGCCAAGCAATGTCCCTGGAAAAGCCATCAATAGTGAGGCTGTTTGATGATCTTGCAGAAAAGATTCATCGGCAATATGAAACAATTGGCTTGGACTTCACAGTAAGCAAAATCATTTTTTAAATTCAAACATTAGTGCACACACTGCTTTGTTAAAATGCTATGATTTTTCTTGTCTCTTTTTCAGTAATCATTTTCTTGGCATTTGATTCTTTTTTTTAAGCATTTGTTTTCTCTTTCCTTTTAATGCTTTAGTGATCATTACTGTAAATGGCAGGGTGAAGCAGAAAGTTGAAGCATGGCCAGGAGAGAACTGGGTGATTTTCTACCAAGAGGCCACAAAGTATATTACATTGTTGGCATTTGCCATTATTCCCTGTATGTCTGTGGCCTCATTTTTCTGAAAGTTTGTTTTGTTTTAGGAGGTCAGTTTTACTAGTCAAAGTCACAGAAGATTGACTATGGGGTTCATAATTTATAGTGAAGATTTAAATTGGATGATTTGACAAATGAAAAAGTAAGTATCAGGTTCAGTAGAGCTAAGCTGAGGATGCAGAGCCAGATTGTCATCTAAAAATTTTCAAGTGCTTATTTACACACCCAACAGAATTGGGGGTGGGTAAGAGATGTGAGTACAGTTGAATCCTCCTCTTTTCTGAAGTTATTTTGTTTTACATCTGTCCTCAGTTTTAAAAACCACTACTCTAAATGTATACCTTTTCTGCAAAATATCCTCTTACTATTTGTAACTGTCAGATTATACTTTCTTTTTAAAAATTTTTTTTAAAACTTGAGATGTAATTCACATACAAAAATCTTTTTAACATAACAGTTGTGTGCTTATAATCACAATAGTACAACCATCAGTATTCGAATTCTGGAACATTATAATTACTCAAATAAAGAAACCTTATACCCAATAATAGTTGCTTCCCATTTCCCCATATCCCTAGGCCCTGGAAACTGCTGACTTGCTCTTTTTCTCTGTTAATTTGCCTATTATGGACATTACATGTAAATGGAATTATACAATCTGTGGCCGATTATATCTGGCTTCTGTCACTTAGCATGATGTTGTTAAGATTTATCCACGGTATGTCCATACTTCATTTTCTTCATGTCTTTTCTTTTTAATAAGATTCCAAAGTCATGTGTTGGAATAGCAGAATTACTTCAACAATCAAAAAACCCCTCTATCAACCAGACAATGCTTAGCTCAGAAGAAATTAAAGAAGGACTTAAACGCCAACAAGAGAGGAATGTTGATGCCCTGAGGTAATTATTAATGCCTGCTTATCCAGATGTGTAACATTATAGACAATAGGTTTTAAATCTCTCTCAAATAGTGATGCACTATAACTACCTAATGAAATTTGCACATTGATACTGAAGAGATACCAAAATGTTAAGAGGTAGTTATTGTGAAGATCTGTTTGTCACTTGTAGCTATGGAGATAGAAAAACACCATCTTAAAATAATCACGTCGTGTGTTTTTTCCAACATGAATTGATTTTTCTTTTAGTATACATATTCCACTCATTAAATCTTACATTTAAGTTCGATATATTTATCTCATCATAGCTCTTATAGTAGTAACCTTTTGATCAAATTTATATGAATTTGTTATCATGATATTAGTAAATTGCTTTTAGATTTTTGGAACCAAAGTACTTCAGCAGTAACACTTAAGCAGGAGCTTTCCCAACTTTATTATTTTCTTTGCCTTATAAATGTACTCATTAATTTTTTTCCCAGCATTTCTATATAAATAATAAACTTTATAGGCTACCTCATGTATACCTGGGTGTTGTGTAGGTAGACCACTCCTGATTACCACTCACGGATTTCCTTTTGAATGTCCACCCAGGAACAGTTCAGTTGCTCAGTGTACCTAACACTACTTTTTTTTTCCTCTCTACTTTTTCTCTCTTATTTTCTTTTCGGTGTCACCTGTCTGCTTACTTCACTCTGGCTTGTTTTTTCATCAGACCCTTTATAGTCTGGTAATGAGGACGGTGAATTTGGCAGGAATTTGAATTTATATTACATTTTTGATACTCATCTTAGCATTGTATTAAAATAGTAGCTCACCTGAATTTCTTTTTTTTTTTTTAAGGAACTATGAAAATTTGGTTAACACTTTGCTAGATGGTGTGGAGCAGAGAAATTTGTAAGTGCAAAAAAAAGTATTTTTTTAATTCCCAATGCTTTTATCTTCAATGTTATAGGGGATTTCTACCCTGAAGACCATGAATGACTGTCAGTGTGTTTTCTGATTTTTTTTCCCACTCTCCCCTTTTCAGGCCCTGGAAATTTGAGCATATAGGCATTGGGCTTTTGTCTCTGCTCTTGAGAGATGACAGAGTGTTGCCTCTTCGTGCCATACGTTTTTTTGTTGAGAATCTCAACCATGATGCAATTGTAGTTCGAAAGGTAGATACTTTATTTTAGCTATAATCTTGTGTTTGAGAATTTTTACATGTTGAAGTATATTAATTTGAAGTCTACCTCTCTTGGGTCAGAGATGGTAATAATTCATCCAACAAATACATGAAGAGGTGTTCTCAGGTGCTGTGAATTTAAACACTGGGGATATAGCAGGAAGCATGTTTATAGGTTATTGGAAAGCCTGACTTTGAAAAATTAACCACAGGTATATTATAACATGTTACAGGAAGGAAAAGGTGTCTGAGGGATACAGATTTTTGGTTTTACTTGAAAACTATCTGAGGCAGGTGACCTGGCCTGGCACATTGGGAAAAGATCCCTAGGAAGAAATATCTAGGCTGAGATAGGAAGAATGAGCAGGAATTGGTTTAACAAAGAAAGGATACAGGTTGTTTAGGCAGAGCCTCGCATGGGTGAGGGTTCAACAGTAAGAACTGCAAACGACTCAGCCCAAATCAGTTAGCACTCATGTGACTGCCGTCATATGTCAGTGGGTGAGGTATTTCTCTGCTTTTGAGAGAAAAGGTAGCAACCCTTTGAGAGATGTAAAATGTACCTTACCTGCTTCTTTTCTAGATGGCAATCTCAGCTGTTGCTGGTATTCTTAAGCAGCTAAAAAGAACCCACAAAAAACTGACCGTCAGTCCCTATGAAATCAGTAAGTATTACCAAGATGAATCGTGCTTCTCAGTCAGACTTGGAAAGCTTCTTTGAAATATATAAATTACAGTTCTTGATCCAAATATTTTTCTGTACCAAGTATAGAAGTATAGGAGATTTTTTTTCTTTTTTACTTAAAAAAAGATATTTGTTTGGCTGTGTCAGAGCTTAGTTGTAGCACGCAAGTTCTTTGTTTTAGCATGCTAGATGTTCAGTTGCAGCCTGCAAACTCTCAGTTGTGATATGTAGGATCTAGTTCCCCAACCAGGGATCGAACCCAGATTCCATCCATTGGGAGTACAGAGTCTTAGCCACTGGACACCAGGGATAGCCCCTAGGAAGATTTTAATTCTAAGTATGAAATAATATTATAAAGGGAAAACAATTGACCTAGTAAAAACTAGTGATAACAATATTTATAAAAACAGATGGCTCTTTATGTCTTTATAATATGTAAAATGTGTACCTTTTACACACTCTGGATAAATGTTATCTACTTTTTATTTATCTCACCAGTTAAGCGGTTAGACTAGTTGTTTCCCAAACTGTGTTTCTAAGACTTAAATATCTTTACCGTTAATTCATCAATATATATTTAGGGGCAAAGTTAATTTGATTTTAGAAGGAGAAATATTTTTGGGGGGCTGTACCTTATGCTTAGTTCTGGGATCTTAGTTCTGCGACCAGTTATCGAACCCAGGCAGTGAGCATGCCAAATCCTAACCAAATTTATCATTTGACTATAAATTTTTTTTTTTAATCTCTGGTAACTCCTGAGATATTCTGACAGCTGCCTTCAGTTTTTCTTCCTACCCCATTTTAGGAGGGGAGTTTAGCTATGCACCAACATCTTTATTTTGGAACAGAGAGAGAGAATGTCAAAGTGTACACATGGTAAAATGTAAAAATTGAAGGCATCTGGTTGAAGAATACATAGGAATTCTTTGAGCTTTGTAATTAATTCAAGCCTAATTGAATTAATCAAACCTAACAAAATTAATTTTTTTAATTTTGGTAAAAGAAATGAAGTATGGATCAAACTTAATTTTTTTTTCCCCCTAAGATAACTATAGCACCATTTAGTAGATGATAAGCCCATTTTTCCTCTTCTGATTTGAAATACTTCTTATGTATGTGGTTTTTTGCTTGAGTGAATTTTCACAGAGTCTTGTTTTGATGATAAAGTCACACTAGCACTATGGATTGGCTGTTGAGAATAATTATTGCATAGATATTTTGAAGTTCATCAAATGTAATTGTCTTTTCCTTAGGTGGATATCCTAAACCCACCCAGATTGTTGCTGGTGATAGGCCTGATAATCACTGGTTGCATTATGATAGCAAAAGCATACCAAGAACTAAAAAAGAATGGGAGTCAAGTTGCTTTGTGGAAAAAACTCACTGGGGATACTACACCTGGCCACAGTAAGTTGCAGCTTGCCAAGCACGTTATTACTGAACAGCTCATCTTCAATAGCACTTGTTTTGTCCTCTGGATTTCTCCGGACGTTCTGAGGCAGTGAAGCATAGGTGCGCTCTCACCACAGATGCACGCTCTCTAGCTTTTTCACCCCTCTTCTTTTCTTTGTTCTTGCGCTCAGTGCTGTGCCTCGTCCTCCTATTTTCTTGTCTTTCTTCTGAAACCCTTAGCCTTCCTTAGTCCGACCGTTACACTTCTAAGGAGTCTGTTAATAGTTGCTCTGAATTATATTCCTGCCTATTGAAAAAATACTACACCTGTCTAAACCAGCCCCAAGAAACACTTCTTTATCTCTTATTTACCCTAGTAATCTATGTCATTAGGATGCGCAACCTGATGGGGTTTTTTTTTGTATTTTTTTCAATTAATTTATTTTAATTGGAGGCTAATTACTTTACAGTGTTGTAGTGGTTTTTGCCATACATTGACATGAATCAGCCATGGGTGTACATCTGTTCCCCATCCTGAACCCCCCTCCCACCTCCCTCCCCATCCCATCCCTCAAGGTCATCCCAGTGCACCAGCCCTGAGCACCCTGTCTCATGCATTGAACCTGAACTGGTGATCTGTTTCACATATGAAAATACACATGTTTCAATGCTATTCTCTCAAATCATCCCACCCTCGCTTTCTCCCACAGAGTCCAAAAGACTGTTCAATACATCTGTGTCTCTTTTGCTGTCTTGCATATAGGGTCATTGTTACCATCTTTCTAAATTCCATGTATATGCGTTAGTATACTGTACTGGTGTTTTTCTTTCTGACTTACTTCACTCTGTATAATAGGCTCCAGTTTCATCCACCTCATTGGAACTGATTCAAATGTATTCTTTTTAATGGCTGAGTAATATTCCATTGTGTATATGTACCACAACTTTCTTATCCATTCGTCTGACGGTGGACATCTCATGCTTTTTATCCATGAAGCTCTAATGTTGTTTTCTATCTATGTGTGTTACCAATACAAACTCTTACTGTGTAGGAATATGGTTGTTTATGCTGGTGTAGAAGAGCAGCCTAAGCTTGGCAGAAGCAGGGAGGATTTGACAGAGGTAAGCATCTAATTTCACCATTTGTGAACACTTAACCTGGTTCACATATATCTTGCTTTTGGCTATTGATTTATTAGAACTTGGTTCATGTTTTGCTCCCCGCAGTTTGTGTCCTGCAGTGTAGTACAGTAAGTACTGGAAAATGTACACTCCCTTTCTCCCCCTGCCCCAACCCTCCGCCCTTCTCTCAGAACCAGCTGACACAAGGCTTATGTCTCTAAGTCACTCTCAAGTTAAACTGCCTAATTAGCACTCACTTAGATACTGACTTTTAGTTTTTTATTGCATATAAACAGTGGATAATTAGTAAATAGTTATTTGTAGATTTGGGTTGGAACCTCAGTCTTCATAGAACTTCTTTATCATTTTGAAGAATTTTAAGTTTATGTCTTCCTCAGTACATTTATGCTGTAGCTTCTGTTTCCTAATTCTGAACAAAGTTTACTTTTAACTTATGGTAGTTTATAAATATGGAAATAATTTTGAATAAATTTTAATCCCTGAATGTTCTCTTTTTTTTTTTCAATTTTATAGGCAGAACAGATTATATTTGATCATTTTTCTGATCCTAAATTTGTCGAACAGTTAATTACCTTTCTATCTTTAGAAGACAGAAAAGGAAAAGATAAATTTAATCCTCGTCGTTTTTGCCTCTTTAAGGTAACTGTGTTATTTATATACCCTTTTCATGAAGCTTAGTGATTATCAGTTTGTAGGTTTGTGAGTTTGAAAGTATTTGATCAAAGTTTGAGTTTAGTCATCTATTATCTTTATTAGAATTACTTTGGAAGTAATGCCTTTCATATTCATCTTGGCTTAAGGATTAGGACTTAAAAAACCAGGCTTTTTAGTGTTTATCTCTAGTATTTATAATTAGCAGTAGAGGTAAAACACCAAAACCTACAAGACTGTATGCATTTCATGTTTGTTGGATTTTTCTTGAGGTGTGTGTGATATTTGTAAGATCAGAAAGATAATTATTAAGTTTTATTTCATTGATTATATTTTAATGTGATGTGGCAAATGACAAGTGGTTTTACCATAATTTATAGACATTGTTAAAGCAGTTAAGTTCTAAGGTGAGAACATGGATTATTTTAAGCACAGTAGTAATATAGTAAACAAAAATGAGCATGTTATAATGGAGATGTAGTCATTTGAGTACTGAACAACTTTTTCTTTATTTGCATAGGGTATATTCAGAAATTTTGATGATGCCTTCCTGCCAGTTCTGAAGCCCCATTTAGAACGTTTGGTTGCAGATTCACATGAGAGCACCCAGCGATGTGTTGCAGAAATTATAGCTGGCTTAATCAGAGGCTCTAAGCATTGGACATTTGAAAAGGTGATGTAATTTGTAGAGCACACTTCTTAAAGCTGCATTGTCCATTTGTGTAGCAGTTCCCAACGCATTGGGTATTAACACCTGGATCAGTCCCCTCACCCTCCTCTGCCCCTCTGCCCCTGTCCAAGTGCCACCTTGGGGCCAGCAGTCCTCCAGAGGGACCGAGGCAGCAGGTGGTCGGACGGGTGTCTGACGGGAGTGGTGATGGGAACAGCAGTGGGGCGGCCAGTGGTCCTGTGTGCTTAGCTCATCTCCATGAGGTCAGCCTGTGGTGCCCGTGCGCTCCAAAATGGACAGCAGATTATGTGTTTATCAAAACATTTTCACTGCTGCACCGAGGAGACACGGGTCTTTAAAAACAAAAAAATGATATTAGCACCTAAAAGATGAAATGTTTGACTCCATATTGCTTTTCTTCCCTGATAGCTCAGTTAGTAAGGAATCTGCCTGCAATGTGGGAGACCTGGGTTCGATCACTGGGTTGGGAAGATCCCCTGGAGAAGGGAACGGCTACTCACTGCAGTATTCTGGCCTGGAGAATTCCATGGGCTGTATAGTCCAAGTGGTCACAAAGAGTCAGACACGACTGAGCAACTTTCACTTTTGACTCTTTATTGCTTTAGAGTATAGGTCACAAAGTCGTGTTCTGTAGGTGGCATTGAATATCTTTTAAAATTTGAATTATCTTCCCTCCAGGTATGTCATGCAAAAAGAACTTTAGTTTTTCTTGAAAAGTAGGAAGCTCCTGGAATCCTGGTCCCATGTTGCTGCACGGGTCTGTGCATGAGCTTCTCCCTTCATGAGGCACTCTCCAGCTTCTCCTTAAATTTTTTCTCTTAGCCTCTGTGCTACTTTACTCATTTGGTCTTGTAGATAGTTTTGAATCTGACAGCCTTGTTTTGAGTATCCCTCTTTTGAATTTTAAGATTAAGTTTTACATATCCACCTCAAGTTTAGTTTCTTTCTTGGCAAAATGCACTAGACTGAAAATAACCTGGCAAAATGTCCAGAATGCCTGAAAACATTCATACTTAATTACATGTAGGAGGTTTATGAACACTTTTTAATATATTAATATATTATTTTATACATATTCAAATCATGTATTAAATAAAAGAATTTGTTAGTTTGTAATATTGCCATTTTCCTGTTTGCATATAATGAAACAGTTTTATGTAAACATGTTAATACGTAGCCTTGTCATCCTTTCTCTGTCATTTTTGAGTTACCTCAATCCCAGAATACAGCCCCTTTCCTTTTTACTTGTTTAGAATATAGCTTGTTTTTCTTTTTTTTTCAGTGTCTAATGCTAAACTGGAAATTTTATCCCAAACCATCTCTTCCCATTTGTCTTAACATAAGTCCTTTTGACTAAAGTAGGGTCCATGGACCTGTACCTTGGGCATCACTTGGGAGTTCATTAGAAAAGTAGGATCTCAAGACCCATCTTGATCTAATGAATCAGAATCTGCATTTTGTCAAGGAGATTTGTGCTCTCACTAAACTATGAGAAGCAGTTCAGTGTTCAGACCCATATATTCACTGCCTGTGTAACTGGAACACATTTTTAAATGCTGTTTATAGTAACTCAAAACTTGGAATATAAAGATAATACTTTCAGGTAATACTAAATTGTATTGAAATGTCATTGGTTCCTGTATTAGGAATCAATCCTGTGACCATAAGCATGGGAAATACAGAGATGGTTAAGGTTTTGTTTCAGCTCAATGTACTGTGTTATTCAGACATTTGAATAGAGAACTTCTCAATAGTAGGAGAGATTTTGTAAGGAACCATATAAGTTGTCTCTTCTGGTTTTTTTTTTTTTTTGCGAGGCGGGTGGGAGTAGGGGGGAGGAAATTGCCGTATTACCTGGCCATGTTTTCATGTATCATGATACCTTCTTCGATTCTTTGGGTCTTTTAAGAAATAAAGGAAAGATCAGTTTGTATATTTGTATGTGTGGGTTTGCAGGAACAGATAGTTGAAGGAACGTGTTCTGAGTATCATTAACTTTTATATTTTATTTGAGCAGGTGGAGAAGCTTTGGGAACTTCTTTGTCCTCTGCTTCGAACAGCATTGTCCAACATTACAGTAGAAACTTACAACGACTGGGGAACTTGTATAGCAACATCCTGTGTAAGTTTTCCTCTTCATTTTTGTGTCTCACTAATGATTTATTCAAACTCTTTCATACCCTATCTCAAAATGTGTTTTTACACATTTTATCTCATATCTCTTGATCCTGAAATTTTGTCCTCTTACATAACTGGAGAGATGGTTCTGTTTAGCCTTTTAAACAAGCCTAGAGTGATAACTCTTAAGTGATAATTATACCTTTTCTGCCATGGTAATTGCATTTTTAAATTAAATGACTAGCCAAATCATATACCTAGAAATGTCACTTATATATATATATAGTAAAAGCTGGTGATACGGGGTTATAGGTATCACCTAAACGTGCAGAGCAGTTACACTTTGATTTAAAACAGTCTGATTAGCTGACAGTTTTCTCACTGTTGCTTTTCTTGACGTCAGCTACGTTTGGATTTGACTCACCCGTAAGTTTTAATTTGATTTTTTTCCTCGAGACTTAGGTTTGTTTATATTTCTAAAGTAAGGATGTCTGATTTATTTGCAAAATTATGTGGCAGTTAATTTGCAGTTAATTATATAGCAATTAATTTGCAGAATTTAATTGCTACTTTATGTTTTCAACACAGGAAAGCAGAGATCCCCGGAAACTTCATTGGCTTTTTGAACTGCTGTTGGAATCACCACTGAGTGGTGAAGGAGGATCCTTTGTAGATGCATGGTAAATAAGAAGCTGAGGAGGTTAACAAAAGATAACATCTTTGTTCTTGATGTAGAATGGAAGTGAAGTTCTACACCTCTAATGGCTACATATCGTAACCCCGTTCTTCTGGGAGATGACCATAGTCCATTTACATACAACCTATGATGCTAAGTAGAATTATTTCTTACTTGAGAACAAGTAGGAGAGATGAAGGCAACCTGAGCAGTTCAAACATAAAGTAGGTCCAGCCTACTCTACTGTTAACATCTTTTCTTATCAGGACTGCTCTTTTGTACCATTATGATATTACTAACTTCCTTATCACATGATCTAATTTTTTACTCTTTCCTATTAGGAAAGAAGATAGTAATCCTTTTAAGGAAAAATATACTTGGGCATAAGGAGCTGTAAAACAAATTACTGAACAAGAGAAGGAAATCTAGATAATCCTGTTAATAAGAAAAATAATTTATTATTAATATTAATTAGTAAGGAAACTTCTAATGCTTAGTGATTAACTCAATGAGTATTCTAAAGTCATCATTTCTTTTGGCTGTATAGTAGTAGAGATGAAATGGGATACAGAGAAAATGATGTAGAAAAAAATAATAAAATCTTCCTAAAGATGTTGTTGTAAACTGTCAGCTTGACAATGAAACAATTTTAGGTAGAATACAGACTGTCAACATGTAAAGGCAGAACTTCCCTTATGTTCCAGTGTTAAGACCCTGCCCTTCCACTGAAGGGGCATGGGTTTGACCCCTGGCTGGGGAACTAAAATCCCACATGCCACAGAGTTGGGGAGCGGGGGACAGGTAAAGGTCGAGAGGAGCACTAACCCAGCTCTCATTTGTTTTGATTTTTAGTCGACTCTATGTCCTCCAAGGCGGCCTTGCCCAGCAAGAGTGGAGAGTGCCTGAGTTATTGCATAGACTACTGAAGTACTTGGAGCCTAAACTCACCCAGGTTTACAAAAATGTCAGGGAAAGAATAGGGAGGTGGGTATTATTTTCCCTGTGGTATGGTATACCTCTTGAGTTCTTTTTATTAAATTTTGGTGTCTAATAATACATACTGTTTATGTTACTGTTGAGTTTTGTGATGTACTTTTCTTCAGATTTTGTTTTATATTGTGCTGTGGGACCTTAGATGAGATAGGCTCTGAATGGAAGGAGACCACAGTTCGATTCCTGGGTTGGAAAGATCCCCTGGAGAAGGAATGGCAATCCACTTCAGTATTCTTGCTTGGAGAATTCCATTGGACAGAGGAGCCTGCGGGCTACAGTCCATGGGGTCCCAAAGAGTCTGACTTGACTGAGCAGCTCACTTACACTTTCTGAATGTAAAATAGGATGGTATTGTGCTCACAAGCAAGTGGGGAGTGGTTGCCACACTGCAGTTTTTGATACCTCAGAGTTGTAGGCACAGGCGCAAGCCCCTCTCCAGGAAGTGTCCTGGGCAGATTTACTTTGGTTGGGTCACACTTTTGAACCTTAATTTTATCTGTAATGTGGGATCTAGTCTTACCATATGTATTTTATTTTACAGTGTGCTGACCTATATATTCATGATAGATGTTTCTTTGCCAAACACTGCACCAACAGCATCACCTCGTGTCCCTGAGTTTACTGCTCGAATTCTAGAGAAGTTGAAACCCCTCATGGATGTAGATGAAGAAATTCAGAACCATGTTATGGAAGAAAATGGAATTGGTGAAGAAGATGAACGAACCCAGGGCATTAAACTCTTAAAAACTAGTGAGTGGCTCAAATTAGTAGAAGCTCCCTTTAAAAACAGATATTATCCTATTGACTTTTTTCTCTTTTTTTTAATTATTATGGTAAAATGTACATAATATAAAATTTACAGTTGAGTGGCATCAAATACTTTACATTATTGTACAGCCATCACTTTCACCCATCTTTGTACTCTTTTCATCTTGCAAAACTGAAACTCTGTACCCATTAAACAATAGCTCCTCATTCTCCCCTCCCTCAGCCTCTGACAACCTTCATTCTACTGTCTGTCTCTATAATATGCCTATTCTGGGTATAAAATTATAAAATATTTGTCCTTCTATGTCTGACTTTTTTCACTTTGTGTAATGTTTTCCGTGTTTATCTATTCATAGACACTTAGGTTGTTTATGCCTTTTGGCTATTGTGAATAGTATTTCTATGAATGTTAATATAAAGTTACATTTGAGTCTCTGCTTTCAGGTCTTTTGGCTATTGAAAGCAGAATTGCTATACCATAGGGTGATTCTATGTTTAATTTTTTGAGGAGCCGCCAAGGTATTTTTCCACAGTGGCCTCACCATTTTATATTCCAACTAGCAGTGCAGAAAGATTTCAACTTTTCCATATTTTGGCCAACACTTGTTTTATATTTTTATGACAATAGCTCTCCTAGTAGGTGTGAAGAAGGTATCTTGTTTTGATTTGCATTTCCCTCATTTTTCATTTTTGTTTCTTTTCATTTCCATTTTTGTTTCTTCTTTGGAGAAATGTCAGGTTCTTTGCACAGTTTTGTATTAGGTGGTTTTGTTGTTTTTGAGTTGTAGTTCTTTACTATGAGTGTAAACAACTAATTTCATTATCATTTTTGCTTTGTTAGGATGTTTGAAGGCTGGTTTTAATTTGTACTTCGTGTGGTTGTTTGTAGACCATCAATAGTTAGCTGATTGATTCTTTTGAAAGTAGTTTCAGTTCCCTGGATTGGTTGATAACTTTTGTTAAGGATCCTGTCACACTGCTGATGAAATCAGTGAAGTAACACAGATGATCTCCTTCTTTACATTGAAGAGCTCTCAGAGTGGTTGTCTAGCACTAGTATCATAGAATTATTCTACCTTATGTAGTCTCTAACTCAGTAGTGAAGACTGACTCTTTGTTTTTATTTCCATAAGTTTTGAAATGGCTGATGGCAAGTGCAGGAAGATCATTCTCTACAGCAGTCGCAGAACAACTTCAACTTCTGCCTTTGTTCTTTAAGGTAAGTTTATGTCTGAATTTAAAGCTGTATCCCCTTTTGACCTTCAAAAGGAATTATTATCAGATGATTGATTAAGTTTTCAGGCTGTATGCTTTATGTACATCTCTAAAAAAAATCATTAAATCATTACAGGAAAGTCATTAGGTGATCAGTTCAGTTCAGTTGCTCAGTTGTGTCCGAATCTTTGCGACCCCATGAACCGCAGCACTCCAGGCCTTCCTGTCCATCACCAATTCCTGGAGTCCTCCCAAACCCATGTCCATTGAGTTGGTGAAGCCATCTAACCATCTCATCCTCTGTCATCCCTTTCTCCTCCTGCCCTCAATCTTTCCCAGTATCAGGGTCTTTTCCAGTGAGTCAGCTCCTCGCATCAGGTGGCCAAAGTATTGGAGTTTCTGCTTCAACATCAGTCCTTCCAAAGAACACCCAGGACTGATCTCATTTAGGATGGACTGGTTGGATCTCTTTGCAGTCCAAGAGACTCTCAAGAGTCTTCTCCAACATTACAGTTCAAAAGCATCAATTCTTCAGCACTCAGCTTTCTTTATAATCCAACTTTCACATCCATACATGACTACTGGAAAAACCATAGCCTTGGCTAGATGGACCTTTGTTGACAAAGTAATGTCTCTGCTTTTTAATATGCTGTCTAGGTTGGTCATAACTTTCCTTCTAAGGAGTAAGTGTCCTTTAATTTCATGGCTGCAGTCACCATCTGCAGTGATTTTGGAGCCCAAAAAATAAAGTCAGCCACTGTTTCCCCATCATTTTGCCATGAAGTAATGGGACCAGATGCCATGATCTTAGTTTTCTGAATGTTGAGCTTTAATCTAACTTTTTCACTCTCCTCTTTCACTTTCATCAAGAGGCTCTTTAGTTCTCCTTCACTTTCTACCATAAGGGTGGTGTCAACTGCATATCTGATGTTATTGATATTTCTCCCAGCAGTCTTGATTCCAGCTTGTGCTTCATCCAGCCCAGCATGTGTCATGATGTACTCTGCATATAAGTTAAATAAGCAGGATGACAATACCTTGACGTACTCCTTTTCCTATTTCTTCAGTTTAAGTCTGAATTTGGCAATAAGGAGTTCATGATCTGAGCCACAGTCAGCTCCCAGTCTTGTTTTTGCTGATGTATAGAGCTTCTCCATCTTTGTCTGCAAAGAATATAATCAATCTGATTTCGGTTTTGACCGTCTGGTGATGTCCATGTGTAGAGTCTTCTCTTGTGTTGTTTGAAGAGGCTGTTTGCTATGACCAGTGCGTTCTCTTGGCAGAACTCTATTAGCCTTTGCCCTGCTTCATTCTGTACTCCAAGGCCATATTAGCCTGTTACTCCAGATGTTTCTTGACTTCCTACTTTTGTATTCTAGTCCCCTCTAATGGAAAGCACATCTTTTTTGGGTGTTAGTTCTAGAAGGTCTTATAGGTCTTCATAGAACTGTTCAACTTCAGCTTCTTCAGCAGTATTGGTTGGGACATAGACTTGGATCACTGTGATATTGAATGGTTTGCCTTGGAAATGAACAGAGATCATTCTGTCATTTTTGTGATTGCATCTAAGTACTGCATTTCGGACTCTTTTGTTGACCATGATGGTACTCCATTTCTTCTAAGGGATTCCTGCCCACAGTAGTAGATATAATGGTCATTTGAGTTAAATTTACCCATTCCAGTCCATCTTAGTTCACTGAATCCTAGAATGTCGATGTTCACTCTTGCCATCTCCTGTTTGACCATTTCCAATTTGCCTTGATTCATGGACCTAACGTTCCAGGTTCCTATGCAATAGTGCTCTTTACAGCATCGAATCTTGCTTCTATCACCAGTCCCATCCGCAACTGGGTGTTGTTTTTGCTTTGCCTCTATACCTTCATTCTTTCTGGAGTTTTTCCTCCACTGATCTCCATTAGCATATTGGGCACCTACAGACCTGAGGAGTTCATCTTTCAGTGTCTTGTCTTTTTCCCTTTTCATACTTTTCATGGGGCTCTCAAGGTAAGAATACTGAAGTGGTTTGCCATTCCCTCCTCCAGTGGACCCCATTCTGTCAGACCTCTCCACCATGACCCGGCCGTCTTGGGTGGCCCCACATGTCTCTGCCCCACACACACAGGGCCTCAAAGGGCAGACAGACTGAAACCACAATCACAGACAACTAGCCAATCTGATATTCTAAAGACAGAATATTGTTTCACTGAGAGCCAATTTTCAAGTAATAGTTTAGGAAAATACTGGTCGCTTAAAAAAAAGTCACAGTGGCATTTTTTGAATATAACTGTTTCTGACTTTTTGATTTAATGTGTAATAAATCCAAAAATCAAAATGTTCAGTGTATTGTATTTGGGCTTCCCTGTTGACTCAGATGGTAAAGAACCGGCCTGCAATGTGGGAGACCCGGGTTCAATCCCTGGGTCAGGAAGATTCCCTGGAGAAAGGAATGCAACCCACTTCAGTACTCTTGCCTGGAGAATTCCGTGGACAGAGGAGCTTGGTGGGCTACAGTCCGTGGGGGTCGCAGAGAGTCAGACATGACTGAAGTGACGTAGCATGCACGCATATTGTACTTATTTTATAATGTTAAATGGCACTGTATATCATTGGTTCTGACAAACACTTGCAGAAAGTAACTTGTCTCCATTGATCATATTGAAGTTTTATTTGCTGCAAGATACAACCTGAGGTGGTTTTAATCATTCATCCAATCAGTGAATGAAGCTGGTAAACTAAGATTAACGTAGTAGTTTCCAGAATTAGAGTTGATAGTGATGCTGTGGTTGGTTGTGGTTAAGTGTAGTCTTATTTCAGATTGGGAAGGCTCAGTACAACTGAGTACAACTGTCACTGCATGACAGTTATTGGTCAATCCAGTTGTTGCTGTTTAAGAGGCAGGGCCCTTGTTACTATTTGTAAGCAAATGGCATGCTGAACTTCTGATCTGCCAGGGTGTATTTTGTCTTCAGGAAATTGCAAAAGATAACTCTCCTGGTAATTTTCAAAGGATTCACTACTATGATTCTTTTTAAAGTGCTCTGTAGGGCCTGATACCCAGAATACCTTTGGGATCTTCTGTATATAAAAGTGGACGGTGGCTGTTAGTGTATGTATATATATGCCTTTGTTACTTGCGAGTCCTTGGTGTAGATTTGGTTTGTCTTTAGGGCAGTGGTGCTTAAGAGTTTTTTCCACTGCCACCTTTCACAGTGGGTGTGGAACATGAGCTCATAGTTTCATTAGTGGGTAATATGCAGTGAATGTTAGACTAGCTGGAGTTCCACCTCCTTTCTTCGCTCAGAAAAGAAGTCAGAAAGCAGATAGTATATGAGAATGGGGTTGATAGGATGGTTTGAATCCACTTGAAATTTATGAAAATTGTAAATTATTAGAATGCTGTACTGCATAGTTTGCCAGTAACGGGCCTAACAGGGGTTGACCTCAGTATACAAATATTGAGGTTGAGAACCTCCTTTAGGTCTTCGTGGTAAAAGGGGTCTGGGTTATGCGGTTATCACAGCACGGATGAACAGAATTATGGTGTAGACAGGTGTAATGTACAGAGTAAAGGTAAAGAGGACTATACAGTTGACTGAATTGTAGGAGGAGCACAGAAATAGTGGAGATGAGATCAGTAGTTCTGTTTTGGACATATTTGAGGTATTTATTTGATTCTAAATGAACTATTATTTTTCCTGTCCCATGACAAGCAGTTTTATATCCCCCTTCCCCAAAATAACCCTTGGAAATACAAGTTTCAGTTATTTGTGTATTCTACTTTAAGATTCTCCATTTTGTTTCGGAATGAGAGAAGAGGGTTTTTAACCAAGAATAACTAACAGAGCACAGGCTTTGAATAGAGATCTAGTTTAAAATCCTTTCTGTGACAGGTGCTTTTTTTTGGTGATCTTAGACAACCTACTGAGCATCTAAGGTTATCTTCTTCTATGTAAGTGTGGAATAATAGCAGTATCCCTCACAAGGTGGAAATAAGATAATGCCTGTGACCTAGAGAGCACCGTGTAAAATGCGTACTTACGTTATCTCTGTTAAAAGTCTTTAACCGAACATTAACTTGGAATAATCAAGAGCTCAAATATCAATGGTCACGGTGAGAGAGGGGACATCTTTCCATCTAAAGGAGCAGCACTTTCTACAGGTTAGCACAGTTTAATAGCAGTTGAGTCTTATTTGTGATACACTAAAAATAATAAATTTGTATGATAACAAGGCAAAAGAAAGATTAGGATCATCCTTTTTTTATACCATTGTATTCTTATTTTGTATTTTGGTTGTAAGCATTAGAAACTAAGTGACTGTGCCAACAAAAGTAGTAAATTAGCTCAATTACTCAGCAGTATCTACATAGTTCATAGAATGGAAGTAACAGCTTAAGAATGGAGTAGGAACCACAGCAGCTCTGAAGACCTGGGTAACAGCGTCTAATAGTCTCTTCAGGGTGCTGTGTCCTTGCATCTTTCTCTTCAAGATTCAGGTACTCAGAAGAAAAAGTGTGCTAATACATGATCTCTTTCTCTTTGAAAAATATGGTTTGAACCGAGAAATGTACAGAATAAACCTAGGTCATCTTGTCATACCAGAAACCAAGGATGCTATAATTGTGTTAAAAGACTTGGAGCCAGTTTGAGCACTAGAAAGAAGAGTAACCACAGTGGATTAAAACCGCCAAATTTGTTGAAATTCATTGGTTCTTAATGATACTTTAAAAAATTGTTTCATTTTTCACATCTGGAGGTTAGGGAAATCATTCTGAGTAAGGAAGAGGTTTTTTTTTTTTTTAATTTTTTTTTTAGGAAGAGGTTTTTGTATAAAACATTCCACTGTTGTTTAGTTGCTAAGTCGTGTCCAACTCTTTTGCAACCCCATGGACTGTAGCCCGCCAGGCTCCTCTGACCGTGGAATTTCCCAGGCAAGAATCTTGGAGTGGGTAGCCGTTTCCTTCTCCAGGGGATCTTCCTGATCCAGGGATTGAACGCATGTCTCCTGCATCAGCAGGTGAATTCTTTACCGCTAGTCACCAGAGAAGCCCATAAAGCATTCTGGGCAACAACGAAGAAGGAATGAGTGTCACTATTTTGGAAACTTATGTTTTTATAATAGTTCATCGCAAAAAGAGAAAATGGGATGTAAGTGAAGGAAATACACAGTACTATTAATACTTACATTGTGCCCAGTCAGACGTGAGTAAAATCAGACCTCTAGATCTAATGGCTACTTTAGAGGACAAACTAGAGCCAGTGGATGCCACAAAGAAATGTAGTCAGGAAAGGGAGGTCATAATAGGGGAGACTGTAAAAACAAAGGACCTACCCCATCCCCCTTGTTTTAAAAGAAAGGAATTTTGAAAATGGGTGGGGGAAACTTAAAGATTCTTCTTAAATATTAAGAGACTTTCCAAATGCAGTGTTGTGTGGTTATTATGTTGAACCAGATTCCCCCAAAGTAATTGTGATAACATATATGAAATACTTGGAGAAATTTGAGCACTACTGAATATATTTTGCTGTGATGAGTTTTTATGTATGATGTCATGACATGTTTTTTAAATAAGAGTCTTTATCTTTCAGTGATAAAAATGAAACATTTATGGATGAAACATGTTTGGTATTTGTTTCAAATAATTGAGGGAGGGGGAACAACAGGGGGGCAAAAAATAAAAGGATTAGCCATGAATTTGTCATTGTTGAAGAATTGGTTGATTAATGGAAATTCATTAAACTGTTCTCTAGTTTTATATATGTTTATTTTTTCTGTAGAGGTTGTTAAAAATGTGATTTCTTTCATGTAAGGATGCCTTTGTACTTACTGGCTGTTTTTCAATTTATGTCTTTATTTTGTTTTGTTGTTGTTGTTCTCTAGATTGCCCCAGTGGAAAATGACAATAGCTATGATGAACTGAAAAGAGATGCAAAGTTATGTTTATCACTAATGTCTCAGGGGTTGCTGTACCCTCATCAAGTGCCTTTGGTACTTCAGGTGCTAAATCAAGTAAGAGTGTCTATCAGAAACTTATATCTTTGGTTAGAATTTTGGTTTACCATTCTAAGAATTTCACAAAGTCGGCTGTGATACAGACAATACCTGATATTTGCATTCATTGTGAATCTTCTTTTAGCATGAGAGAAGACATATGCCGGCCAAAGAAACAGATTTAGAATCTATACATGGCTTTGCCACCAACTTCTGTGACTTTGAGCAGGTCACTCAACCCCCATGTTTTCTGTATACATAAAGAGCTAATTCTTGGAACACCTTGGATACAGAGTGTTTATGGGGGTGGGGGTGAGCATTCTCTTTTACCATTTCTCCTTTATTTTATTCACTTCTATTTTCTGATCTGTGGTAAAAAGACCTAAGTGAGTGTCTATTTTCTGACTGCATTTTAATTTTTATTTATTTATTTATTTATTATTTTTATTTTTTTGGCCACACTGAATGGCATGTGGGATCTGTGGGATCTTAGTTCCCTAGCCAGGGATCAAACCCACACCCCTGGCAGTAGAAGCTCAGAGTCTTAACTACTGGACCACTCAGAGTCTTAACTATGGGACTACATGGATGTCCCATAGCTGCATTTTTGGTGTACTCTGTGCTCAGCTTTATCCAGTTATATGTGTGTTATATAATATACAAAATGGACACTTTGTCTGAAAGATATTTTTTAACAGCCTCAAATGGTATTTTTTATGCAGTAGACTATAGTAGTTTTCCGTTTGTTTGCTTTAACTACCCTACCTACTACTATCAAAAGTCAAATACAATAACATGCAACCCTTGGAGGAGTTAAGTCATTAATTATAAATAACTCTTCTAAAATTGACTTTTAATCATGTGTTCCTTTCCTTTTACTCTCATTCATACATTCAGAATTCGTAACTTTACCTGAAACAGCTTGCATGCCATTTTCTTTAGAAAGAAATATAAGATAAGCTTGCTCTGGCTGTACTTGTAAAAGTAGAGTTACATTGGAAATTTCTATTATTTGTGTATAATGCCACTGTCATCTCATGTTCTTGTCATTTCTACTAATTTCTCATTCACAGACAGCAAGAAGCAGTTCTTGGCATGCTAGATACACAGTACTGACCTACCTCCAGACCATGGTATTTTATAACCTCTTTATTTTCCTAAACAATGAAGATGCAGTTAAAGACATCAGGTGGCTGGTTATAAGTCTTTTGGAGGATGAACAGCTAGAGGTAAAATTTAAGTTGTAGTAAACTGAAATTTTAATAAATTTAAAGAAAGCATTTTGGCGCCTCTAAAGGAGTATTTACACACTAATATGTAAAGTAACTAATTTTAACATAACCCTGTGTAATTACTTTTGATACCCCAGATGTAAACAAACACTGGACACATTCTTGTTCTGGCTTCTCTTTGCAGTTGGGCAGATAACATTTATGAAGCAAAGTCTTCTTATCTATGAAATTGCAAATGATAACACTACTTATTTTACTGATTTTTAAAGGGCTAATAGGAATGTGTATGAGAGCAGTTTCAAGAGAATGAAAATCTACACATAGGTGCTGTTATCCAGTAGATTTAAGATGAGATTGTTATCCCTGTTTATTTTCCTTGATAGAGAAATTGAAGTCAGCTTTTGCTAAGGAAACATTAATATTTGTACAAAAAGACCATGTTAGTTCACATCAGCCTAATGCAAGAAAAGCATGATGTGATAATTATGGAATAAGATATAACTTTTTAAATTGGCCTTAGGTTAAAAAAATGTAATTGAAAATTTTGTGAAATTTTTGTTTATTTTGTGGACTTTATGGGTTTTCCATGTAGTGGAGCACTCCCAGTGATTATATATATTTTATTTGAGAGCACTGAAAATACGTTTGTATCTATAGGAAACTGGGACTGGAAACCTATGCATTTTGCATTCCAGCTTTCTTGTGTCCTTTGGAGCAGATGTGTCTAGTTACCAAGTACTCACACCCTAGCCGTGATTCTGACAAACTCCAGTTAAAATATTTGCAGCTCTCTGTAAATTTTTTTAGAGGGTTTTTTTTTTTTTTCCATTAAAGAATAGAAATGGAAAGGTGGAAATCTCCAAGGACAGTGTTTCCTACCTTTAGATATTATAGCAAACTGGACTGGTTTCTGGATCTTGTTTTAGAACACTTTTATAGATTATTTTTGTATTTTATTCCATGTAGTAGACTTAAACTTAGCTGTTACTGTATGCAACCAAGTATGAAGTAATAAAAAATTTTTTATTTGAATGATATAATGAAAATAGCAAAGAATATGTTAAGTACCCCCAAACTGTCACACTGAAAAATTTAAGAAAAAATATTTTGAAGGAATAAGTGGCAAAGCATTTTTTCAAATTATTACTGCCTTTCCTTATGACTGTTTAGGAGA
The DNA here is from genome assembly GCF_019320065.1 of Cervus canadensis. NCBI lineage: Eukaryota > Metazoa > Chordata > Mammalia > Artiodactyla > Cervidae > Cervus > Cervus canadensis. The sequence continues at coordinate 35,087,391 of NC_057390.1, read as the reverse complement.
AACTATTGTGATGAGTATAACTTTTTACAGCTTTTTTTTGTCTTCTGAAAACTTAAGTTCCCATTTCAATTTGAAATAAACTATTAGTATTTCTATAGACTCATCTGTTTTGAGGCCAGGACCCTTTAAGAGCCTGATGGATTCTCCATTAAGAAACTGCAAAAGCGCATTTACACCGTTTGAATACAAATATCAGGGAAAGCCCCCACCCCAGTTCCCATACCACCCTCTCCACCTCCCCAGGCTTAGGATCTCAAGTCTAATGGAAGTGATTATCTCTACAGGTGAGAGAAATGGCTGCCACCACCTTAAGTGGTCTGTTACAGTGTAACTTCCTTACCATGGACAGTCCTATGCAGATTCATTTTGAGCAACTTTGCAAAACAAAACTACCGAAGAAAAGGAAGCGTGACCCTGGTTTTGTAGGAGATACGATTCCTTCTGCAGGTAACAATACTGGGAGAAGACACCCTTTGGGAATTAACCAGGCTTGCTCAACAAATATTTATTGAATGCGTGTATGTGTGTAGGACTATGCTAGGTACCAGGAATAGTTGCTTTTGAGAAACTTTGCATATACAGAAGGCAAGACCTGGGATATAAAGATAAAATTGAGAGAGGTACCAAGGAACGTGTACACTGCTGCATACAGCTATCAGAGTAAATCAAGTCTGTACCCACTCACCTGAAATCGCTTTATAAAGAGAGGTATCCAGAATTAGTTATTTTTGAGGCTCTAAAATACTTGTTTTTAGAATTTACAACTTACGTGTGGTGCTAGTGGTAAAGAACCCATCTGCCAGTGAAGGAGACATAAGAGACCCGGGTTCAATTCCTGGGTCAGGAAGATCCCTGGAGGAGGGCATGGCAACCCATTCCATTATTCTTGTCTGAAGAGTCCCATGGACAGAGGAGCCTGGGGGGCTATAGTCCATAAGGTCTCAAAGAGTTGGGCATGATGGAAGCAACTTAGCACACATACCACACACACACTGAGAGAAGAAACTAAGTAGACAAAACAATTCTTGCTTTCATTTGGAGAGGGGAATATCATTACTTCACTCGGCATTTGGTGAGAGGGTGAGAAGACTCATTCTATAGGAGCTTGTACTCTAATTAAGCATCAAGGTAAACAGCACAGTGAGATCAGATGACTGTGTCATGTTTAAAGAGAAATTTAAATGTCATAGCCAAAAAGCATCTTATCTGTGTTATTGAAGTACAGTTAATTTAGGATGTTGTGTTAATTTCTTCCGTACAGCAAAGTAACTCAGTTCAGTTCAGTCACTCAGTCGTGTCCGACTCTTTGCGACCCCATGGACTGTAGCACACCAGGCCTCCCTGTCCATCACCAGCTCCTGGAGTCCAGTCAAACTCATATCCGTTGAGTCAGTGATGCCATCCAACCATCTCATCCTCTGTTGTTCCCTTTTCCTCCTGCCTTCAGTCTTTTCCAGCATCAGGGTCTTTTCAGATGAGTCAGCTCTTTGCATCAGGTGGCCAAAGTATTGGAGTTTCAGCTTCAACATCAGTCCTTCCAATGAACTCTCAGGACTGATTTCCTTTCGGATGGACTGGTTGGATCTCCTTGCAGTCCAAGGGACTCTCAAGAGTCTTCTCCAACACCACAGTTCAAAAGCATCAATTCTTCAGCCCTCAGCTTTCTTTATAGTCCAGGTCTCACATTACATGACTACTGGAAAAACCATAGCCTTGACGAGACGGACCTTTATTGGCAAAGTAATGTCTCTGCTTTTTAAAATGCTGTCTAGGTTGGTCATAACTTTCCTTCCAAGGAGTAAGCGTCTTTTAATTTCATGGCTGAAGTCACCACCTGCAGTGATTTTGGAGCCCAAAAAAATAAAGTCAGCCACTGTTTCCACTGTTTCTCCATCTGTTTGCCATGAAGTGATGGGACCGGATGCCATGATCTTCACTTTCTGAAATGTTGAGCTTTAATCTAACTTTTTCACTCTCCTCTTTCACTTTCATCAAGAGGCTCTTTAGTTCTTTCCTTTCTGCCATAAGGGTGGTGTCATCTGCATATCTTAGGTTATTGATATTTCTCCTGGCAATCTTGATTCCAGCTTATGCTTCATCCAGCCCGGCATTTCTCATGATGTACTCTGCATATAAGTTAAATAAGCAGGGTGACAATATACAGCCTTAATGTACTCCTGTTCCTATTTGGAACCAGTCTGTTGTTCCATGTCCAGTTCTAACTTTTGCTTCCTGACCTGCATACAGGTTTCTCAAGAGGTGGGTCAGGTGGTCTGGTATTCCCATCTCTTTAAGAATTTTCCACAGTTTATTGTGATCCACGCAAAAAAATTGACTGCCAAAGCAGTCAAAGGCTTTGGCATAGTCAGTAAAGCAGAAATAGATGGTTTCCTGGAACTCTCTTGCTTTTTTGATGATCCAGCAGGTATTGGCAATTTGATCTCTGGTTCCTCTGCCTTTTCTAAAACCAGCTTGAACATCTGGAAGTTCATGGTTCATGTATTGCTGAAGCCTGGCTTGGAGAATTTCGAGCATTACTTTACTAGCATGTAAGATGAGTGCAATTATGTGGTAGTTTGAGCATTCTTTGGCATTGCCTTTCTTTAGGATTGTAATGAAAATGGACTTTTTCCAGTCCTGTGGCCACTGCTGAGTTTTCCAAATTTCCTGGCATATTGAGTGCAGTACTTTCACAGCATCCTCTTTTAGGATTTGAAATAGCTCAACTGGAATTCCATCACTAAGTTATATATATATATTTTCTTCATATTCTTTTTCATTATGTTTTGTCATTGGATATTGAATATAGTTCCCTGCACTGTACAGGGGGACCCTGTTGTTTATCTATCCTATGTCCAATAGTTTCTCTTTGCTAATTCCAAATTCTAATCTTCTCCCCTCTCCCCAAAAATAAAAGTCTGTTCTCTTTGTCTAGCAGGGTTTTAATTATGTCGTATAGTTACCTAGTAGAAATTTCCAATAAAATAACAGTGAAAGTGTTAGTCGGTCAGTTGTGTCTGACTCTTAGTGACCCCATAGACTGTAGTCCACCAGGCTCATCTGTCCAAATAAAATACCAGCATACAATAAATTCTAGTTTTTTTTTAAGTTGACCACTTTGTTTTTAATAATTAAGTACCAAAGTATTCTTAGGTCTGTACTGAGAATTTGAAAGCGCTTTAACTTGTATCACTAAAAAGAAAGAATAGAGAGCCTATAAAATATAGGATGCAGGATGTTGTAGTTTAGGCTTAACAGCATGTTTTTGGTACGTGTGCATACAGAGTCATTTAAAGGCAGAAATTCACACACTGGAAACAACTAGCATGGTCGAAAACTAATTTTATCTCACTATAGCAAGTACAATAGAGTCCTGTAAATATCTGCTCATATAAATGCTGTTGTTTTCTTTGCAGAGTTGGTCAAACGCCATGCTGGGGTGCTGGGACTGGGTGCGTGTGTTCTTTCTAGTCCTTACGACGTTCCCACCTGGATGCCCCAGCTCCTTATGAATCTCAGTGCACACCTGAATGACCCCCAGCCAATCGAGGTAAAATTCTCCCTTGTTGGTTTCTTTGCACATATATTAACAGTGATAATTTTTTAAGAAACCATTTAGACTAATAATTTTCTATATACTCTGGGCCGTCGTCTTCGATAAGGTTACTACTACTGCCTCTGCCAGAGCCAAGTCTGCTCATCAGTAGTTATTAAAATCTTGCAGAGACCCCACTGTTTTCTATATTTGAGAGATCTTTTGTTAGCAAGAAAATTACCATGTCTTCTGTCCTTCCCAGTCCAGTGGAAGCAAAGTGTATTGCCAGTGTTGTCAGGATATTTAAATTTTATACTTCTGTTTTGCTCATATTTTATACCTAGGAAGTATCTAACCAAAGGCTAATGTTAAACAGGAAAATGTGATGGTATTATTTACTGAACACCTGTGTTACTACATTAAACAATTTGGAAGACCAATGACTTTGTTCTTTTCACTTTGACAAAGTGTATATTTAGTATATATTGAAACTGATTTAACAATGTGGTGTGAGTTCTAGTCATTTGTCCTAACGTGAAGCTGGTATCAATTCTAAAGAAGTAAGCTTGGTAGCTTTTTGAGGTAAGATTGGTTTATTGGTTGTGTAGTGCTTGGTGAAGTGTAAGATACGAAGTCCCGAAGGATTGTTACTTAAAGGTATCCTGGACATAACCCTGGAGGAGTTAAAGTAAAATGTATGTGGGTTGCTTATCCTACAGATGACTGTAAAAAAGACATTATCCAATTTCCGAAGGACACACCATGACAACTGGCAAGAACACAAACAGCAGTTCACTGACGACCAGCTGCTGGTTCTCACCGATCTCCTCGTGTCACCCTGCTATTATGCATAGGAAGGTGAGGCAGCAAAGTATACAGAAGTCTGTTTTCATGACTTTTGCTGTGACCCAGTGGAAGTTCCCAGAGAATTTTATACTTTTTTTCCTCTGCTTTAGGTATTAAGCAGAGAATTGATGTGACAGCTTTTACGGACTTATGGTTAAATAAAAGAAAAGAGCTCTTACTCATAATTGCCTCTGAGTGGGGCCTGGCCATTTTGGGTTGTCCTAGGGATTCTGGGTTCTACAGTTGTGAAAATATTTCATTTCAGTTCTTAAGTATTTGTTATCCATTCTGTATTAAAGAGGGAGGGCCCAGAAGCCTTTCTATTGAAATAGGATGAAAAAAGATTTCATTTATTTGGTTCTTTGAGTTGGATGTCCTGTTGTCTAACTGAAGGTTTTTCCCCCCCTTTTTCCTCCTTGATACAGATGAGTAGTCCTCACTTCAAGCTCTTTTCATCAAAAATTCCAGATCCTCAGGTACCATCTGTGGTGGCTTTCTGCAGGTTTAAAAACTCTGCCTCTGTTGAGTTCTCATCATTTTGGTGGTTTCTGTGTCTGGTCTAATTAGTCCAAGTTCCACAGGTTCTCAGCTGCCATTTTCCTAACTTGTCCGGAAGTATTTCCAGTATATTGATCACTTTTTCTTTGAGGCATCTGACAAAGCCACAATGTCTCAGACTAGAAATAATTACCCAGTATGATCATGACATCCAAGACCAGACAGAGTCTAGGAACTCATTATGAAACCGTTTACTTGAAATGGAGAATGCCCATCTGTAACACAGGTCCTGTCATTTCATTCATCTCAAATTATTTTGAATTCTTTCCAAATGGCTATTGAGTTTAGATGGTGGTAGGGCTGTGGGCCATAAATCTGAAGCATTGAGAACCTTGGGCTTGGAGAGCCATGAAGAGGGAAAGAAAAGAGGGCAAGTCTTGAACCCGGGCAAGTGTCGAACCCATCCAAGTACCTGATGGACCAAGACACAGAAGTGAAGTCTGTGTCCACGTGTCTCCCACAGACTGGAGTTTTTGGTGCTGAATAGAAGAGCAGTTGCTGAAAAACCAGGGGTTCGGTGAATAAATTTTTGATTGATTGTTACGTATGTATACAATGTGTGATTTTGAAAATAAACAGCAACAACAATAAAAACCCTGACTGAATGATTTTTACCTGTATTCTTTACAAATATTGTTTGACCCTCTTTGAAAACTGTTATACTTTACTAATGGAAGACTGCTGTGTTTGCGGAAATTCTGTAATCTTTTTCTCCCTCCCCCTGCCCTTATTTTTTGCCTGCAGAATCGTTGAGAGACTAATAAGTCTTAATATTTAATTGACTTGTTTAATAAATGTTACATAGATGTAAAAGACTGTATAAACTGTAGAGACAGCATTGGCAAGACTTTGTACAGATGCAACCTCTTAAAAAACACCATTGTGTAATTAACTTGTAAAGATTCACATGTAGCTCTTTATTATAGTGACTTTTGGCTTTTGTACCAATTGAATGCCATTTTTTGTGTGTTTTTAAATTATTTTCTTTATCTTTTCATGCTCCAAAAGCTGAGGTGTGGGTTTGAGTTCATTTATCGTTAGAATGTCTGAATTTTTATGTAACTTTGTGTGTGTATCTCTAAATGCGAACACCACGTGTTTGCCTGTGACCAGTTTATAGAACGCAAGGAATCTTCTAGGTTGAAGTACTTCACACGGTGGTGAATGTCATCTGGCAGCACACCCTGTACAGTCTTCCTTAAAGGAACACTACGGTATATTTTTTAGTACCTACTTGCTGAATGACTTGATACAGACCTAAGCACAGCAGAGGTCCTGGTACAGTAAGCGTCAGCATACACAGGCGTAACCCCTGTATAGAGTAGTGCCAACCTGATTATTTCAATTGTGTAACTAGTTTAAAAGCCAATAAATGGATTGTTTTTAACACCTGGTTTTTGGTCTTCATTACAAGGAGAAGACAGGTCTGGAGCCAGTGACTTGTGGATTCCTTTTGCATTCATAGATCTGGATCCATAAATTCATGCCCTCTCACCAGAGTGAATCATCTAGATCACACCTGCCCAGTTACAGTAGCTCGTAGCCACATGTGACTGTTTACATTGAAATTAAATTAAAAATTACTCAGTCTCAATAGCCACATTTCACATGTTCATTAGCCACTTGTGGCTAGTGGTTACCCTGTTCATTAGGCACGTGAGTGTTTTTTGTCAGCATGGAAAGTTTGACAACACTTATCTGGGTGATTGATTCTCAGATTGATGGGCCTGGAATGTGAATTTCAGTTCATACTCCCAGCTCATGATATTGATACCTGGTCCCGAAATCATAGTTTGAGCAGTGAGGCGTTATGTTATATTGACCACTTCAGTTTTGTCCTAGCTAAGCTGTATTTAGGTGAGGTTCCTAAAGTGGGGAATTTTTAAAAATATAACATACTAGGCACCTACTGTGGTCCAGAGTTTTTGTGGTTGGGACTCGGGTATCAGTGTTTTTTTAAAACTTCCATCAATGCTTCAGTTGTGTGGTCATGATTAAGAACCCCTGGTGAAGACCCTGAAGGCCCATTCGAGACCTAAAATCAAGGTACTTTTAAAGAGTTTTTAAAATGCCCCATGTGATCTAATACCAGGCTTAGCAGTTGCTTATTATTTTGATACCCTAACTGCTTATATTGTGAATTATTTAATTCCTAAACATTCTGTCAGTGACCTCAGGAATGAAAAGGAGGAGGGGGAGAAAAGGGATGAATGGCAACTGTTGTCTAATATGCTGCATTCAAAAGAATGGAGACAGCAGGAACCATTTTAAGGGAAGGCCAGTGTTAAGGCCTTGGGGGAAGGTGTGTGAAGGCAGACCAAAGTTTGGAACTCACTGCTGATTGGGCCTGGAAGACTTAGTTAAGGCAGGTTTGGGGTGGGAAGGCAGGTTTGGGGTGGGAAGGCAGGTTTGGGGTGGGGGTGAGTGGCAGGGAGAAGTAAGGGGAAGAGAAGGCCTGTATTCTTAACTGTTCTAAGAGCCGATAAATCATCTTTAGTTTCCCAGGTGCATCCTTTATAAAAGAAAGACTTTGCAAGTTGTATTTCAAAATTCGGGAGGAAAACTTACCTACTTCTCTTCCTGTGAACGATTAGTAATGTGGCCAGAAAAGACCAGTGAGGTATTTTGTCTTACTGGAAAAATTAACTTTCTGTAGTCTTCATAGTTGTTTTTGTGGCCAAAGGCCACCTGTCCTGTTAATGTTACTGGAGTATTTCACCATAGTTGAACATCAAAATTTTCAGCTTTCTTTGCTGCGGATCACACCACAGTGAATATTTTCATACCTTCATGCTTAAAACTTTATCTTATATTCAAGTATTTCCTTAGGATAAATTCCAAGGAGTGAGATTTATGGGTCATGAATTTAAACATTTTTATGGCTCTGATGTTCTTTCCTCAAAGTGCACATGTCAGTTTCCATTGTCAATGATAATGTGTACCAGAATGGTAGTTTCCCTGCAAACTGATAGTCTATTCCTATCAACATATTTTTAGTCAGCCCTGCTTGTTTATTTGTAGATTTTCCACTTTCTGACTGTGAAGCCAGTGTTCTTTCCAATCTGACACACTGCTGGTACATTCTGTAGACATAATTATAGTAGCTTTAGTCTTGTTGATACTAGTTTTGGAACTGGTGATTCCAGATATTCTCTTCTAGATCGCCTGGTCCTTTACAACTTGTGACTTTGTGTGTGTGTCCAGTATGAGATAATTTTTCCCATAGGTGTAATTCGTGGCATTCTAGCCAAGACCTATTGTAATATCCTTCTGTCATATGGCCACATGCCTGGAAACGAGCTGGAAATTATGCAATAGCTAATTTATATGGAGAGGAGTGTGACATTTGGTTAGTTTCCACTTCGAATGGCAATTCCACTCTAAATACTAAACGGTGTTCTTTGGTCGATTATTTCTAGCCTCTGAGGTCACCATTACAACATAGATTAGAATTGCTGCAAGTGGTAGGGGAGTAGACTATTTTGTGGGAGTTGGAAATTTTCCTTGAAGTTATTTGTAAATTCTGATAGCACAGTCAATTCCTGGACAGAATATCTACCACATAAATTATCCAGCCCTCTTGATTTTTCTTTTGATGAAAGCAGAGTTGGGGGTGGTGACTTGGGGAAAATATGTTATATGCATAAATCAAATTCTTTGGCACTTGTTGGTACCAAACAGTTCTGTTTTAAAAGATAACCATTAGCCAAAATAAAGAATTTCAATGGCAATATCCTAAGTACTTCACTTGAATGGAATTTTCAAGATCCTAGTTAGCAGGCTGGGATACTGAAGCAGAAAAAGGGCTTAACCCTCTTGTCTCCAAGTAGCAAACATACTTGGGAATGCTACTTGATTGCTCTTGAGACTACAACCCACATAATGAGTTCATTATTTTGGACACACTGGACTGTAGGATGGGAGGTTGGTTACTTTTTTGGTTCCTGTTCTTTCTTACTAAAACTAGCTTAGCTAGTTTTGCATACATGGCTTTTCAAGATGTTTTACATTCAACATGGCATTGAGTGATGTCCATGATTTCTTGGCTTTTGCCCATTTCCTACCCATTTGCATGGGTAGTTTCTTTGCAATTTGCGTTTATTTCCTAATAGATAACTTCCCTCTCAGTGAGCCCAGAGAAGGAAAGAAAAAATGACGTTAAAGTTGGTTTGATTTGAAGTCTGTTACAATGACGTGATTTACAAATTCTGGGTCTCCAGGTACCACCATGGAAGGCGACGCCAGTTTAATCTGGGAGCAAAGTACTACCTGCAGCGTAGAGAGGAGCTAGGCAGGCGCACTTGGAAGCACCAGGAATGGGGAGAGGTGGGCGGCGGCGGGCCGGCCAGAAGCCCAGGGAAGGCCCTGGACCCCGCTAAGACCGACGTGATGCCACCACCCGCCTTGTCCACGGTCTCCACTCTCTAAGGCCAAGGTCCCCATGGATCACGCTGTGTGCTATCGGCGCCCCCACCTTTGCCCTCCTCTCCACGCAGTCCGCCCCCCTCTTCCTCCATATGTCAGCTCTTGCCAGCCTCAGGGAGCCCCCACTTCCCGAGCGGCAAAACGGCGCGCCTGAGACCGCGCGGCGCGGGGGACGGAGGTCGCGGCGGCGGGAGCTGCCGGCCCGGGTACACCACGAGGCCCGCGAGGCGGCCGGGGCGCGGGGGCAGGTGGGGCACAGAGCCCGAGTGTCCAGCGGAGGGGGCGGCGCCCTCGGCGTCTCCGTGACTGCGCCTCCGCGCCGCGGCTCGCCGCGGCTCCCGGGATGCGCGGAGGCGGCGGCGATGGCCATGATGCCTCCGGCTCGGCATTCGCCGGGGCGGCGGGCGAAGCTGGGGTCCGGGCTGCGAGATGGAGGAGGAGGGGCGGCGCTGCGGCCACCAGGCAGGTGAGAGGCCGCGGGCCCCCGGAGGAGGACGACCCCGCGGGGACTGGGAGGGCCGCCTGGATGAGGGAGCCGGCAGCCGCGTGCGTCCGGGCCCGGCCGCCGCGCACCTGCGCTCCTGGCGAGGCCTGCGGAGAAACCATCTCGCTCCTGCCTTGTGCGTTCCCGGGCCCCGCGGGGCCGGTGGAACCCCTCCCTCAGCGCCCATTCCCTGCCTGAACCCTCCTCATCTCACCGACCCTTTCCAGAATCCTTTACATGCTTCCCTAGACCGGCCTAGGCCCTCCTCACCATAACCTTCTCCAGCCCCGCAGCCCCTACCCCCTCGAGTTCCCGATCGGGGTCGCCATGCCCTCCCTGCAGTCTCCTAGTCCAGCCCCATCCTCAGGAGGGTGCTCCCCAGCCTCCCCTCTCCCTCATCCACCGACCCCACCCGACCGCATCAGCCGCTCCGGGCTTCAAAAGTAGTTCAGTGGGGAGAAAAGAGCATGGCCTCTGAAATGCAGATAAGTCTGGCTTGAATCTTAGTGACCTTGGACAAGTCATCTGACTTCCCTGACGTTTTCCAGATATCTCAATACAAATCCAGTGGGAGTAATAACCGTAGTACAAAACCTTGTTCTCTTGTGAGGGTTAGACTCTGAAAATGCCTGCCCTGGAGGAATTGAAGGCATTATGGGGGTGGTGGGAGGGGGGGAAGAGTTGGAAGAAACCAGATCATGAGTTGACTTGTAGAAGCTCATGTAAAATGTTTGAATATGTACTAAAATATTAAGATAGCACACTAAATTATCAGAGGCTCTTCACACATATCATAAGGAGAAATCACTGATGTACATTTTCCCTTACTATTCCTCGCTTGCTAGTTACTTGAGGGTCTCTCCTCAGTTGTAATAAGATGCATATGATATGATTTCATTCCTTCTTATTATGTCTAATATGCCTTCTTCTTAAGACTGGCGTTCCAACTTAAAATTTTTTTGATTTTATTATTTTTATTGCATCTTCTTCCAGGCCCTATTTATGCTCCCAGAGATAAACAGTAGCTCCTATGCTTGCATTGAAAAGAATGTTGGTAACCTCTATTTAATATTTAGGAATAAGTAGCAGATGCATTCATTTACACCCCACCCCCAAATAACTGAGTTTTATAATTCTGCCAGCATAGCTTTGTCCTAAATTATTATCTCAGCCTCCTTTTTCTTAAAGTCTCAAAAGTTAGTACTAAGACCTCGGCTTACTTTCCCTTCACTTCCTTATTACTTCAAAAGTTTCTCTGCCAAAACCTTTACTTCTGATATGTCGTCTTCTTTTTCTCTCTTTTTCTCTTCCCTGTCTCTGATTCCTTCCTTTTTTCCTAATTATCCCAAATCAGAGTGATTTATAATTACCTTATACCAAGCCATAATTTTTCAACCTCGCCAAAAAGGTACATGCAAACATATATACAGATATATGTACATGGAACTTTGAGTTGGGAAAGAATTGCAATACCTACTTCATAGGATTATAATGAGAATGAAATAAAGTTTGATAACCTATGTAAAGCTTCTAGTAGAGGTCAGGCATATAATAACCACCCAATACATTATAGCTGCTGTAACTGTCTTCTGACCTGGGACTCCCTGCCTTGATTGTTTTGCTATTTTGTTTAGCTTGGTGTGCAGCCTTTAGAGAGTAACTGCTTAGGTTCAAATCCATGTTCTGCCCCTTAAGATAGGTGCTCTCTCTGCCTCAGTTTCCTCGTCTGTAAAATAGAGATAAGTTATACTGTCTGTCTTAGGGTTGGGACGATTTGATAAGTTAATAGCGTGGAGCACTGGGATCAGTGCCTGGCACATCACGAGCACTTAGTAAAGGGAACATACTAATGATGATACTGCCCCAGAATTCCTGACTCAGAATTCTTTTATCAATCTATTGAAAAAATTATAATTGGAGAGAAAGTAAAAGTTGCCCCTCAACGTCTCCAAAAAATTTTTTCCCTTCTGCCTCTTATCTTTGGCTAATGTTGATGCTTCATCATTCTACTTTCCCCTTTCCAAATGTTTCCCAGCCTGGACTCTTCATAACTTCCATCAACCACTTCTTTTTTTTTTTTTTTTTTAATTTTCATTTATTTATTTATTTTTGGCTGTGCTGGCTCTTTGTTGTTGCATGGGTTTTGTCTCTGGTTGCAGAGAGCAGGGGTTACTCTCTAGTTGTGGTGCATGGGCTTCTCATTATGATGGCTTCTCTTGTGGAGCATGGGCTCTAGAGCACACAGGCTTCAGTAGTTGCAGCACATGGCCTCAGTAGTTGTGGCTCCCAGGCTCTGGAACACAGGCTTAATAGCTGGGGCACACAGGCTTAGTTGTTCCGAGGCATGTGGGATCTTCTTGGACCAGGGATTGAACCCGTGTCTTCAGCATTGACAGGCAGAGTCTTTACCACTGAGCCACCGGGGAAGCCCACCCCGTTCTTTATTATTACTCACTTGATATTTCTCTTAGCGTCTGAATTCCAGACTTCATCCTTCTAATTTTCCCAAACCAAATTCATGCTTCCCTCTTCAGAGTCAGGGGGATTTTCTGTAAACAGGAGTATCACCTTTCTGCTTCTACAAATTGGATTTTCTCTTCTACTTCCTTTTTCATTGGTTAACACCAGTCTTCCCATTAACAAAAACTTAACAGTAAATGTTTTTTTTTTCTTTCACTACACAGGTATCATAAAGTGTTCAGAACACAGGCACACAGTCTTTAAGTGAAAACAATAAGCTGTCCATTATTATTATTTTTTAATTCTAATCATCAGGAAACTAAAGATCAGGACTAGTTCTTCTCTCCCGTTGAACTCTTACAAGGGAAGTACAGAAAAGTTGGTCCCACTTCCCAGTGGAGAAATACATGATATTTTCATGATCTGTACTTTTTGATCATTGAGAATATACAAGAGGTTATCTTCTTCCTTCATGAAGGACACCAGTTAGTTTTATGGATCTCCTCAGAACTGAAATGTGTCTGATACTGGCACACGTATATCTGTTACTGAATACTGGGAGACTTCTGTATTGGGTGGTTCCTAACTCCTGCTTGAAGCTCCCAATAATCCCTCACTGATCAGGCCCCTTCCTCTATACCCCATAATTCAGCAACTAAAGGATTTACCCCTGGCTTCACTGGAGGCCCTGGGACTCAGCTTGAGCTGGTGGTTAAATATTCTGAACATCACCCACAGACCTCCCCAGTACCACTGGTTATTCTTAAAATGCTGGATTAAAGCACATTCTTTTCGGTTGCCAAGAGCTTTGGATGTACCACTGGAAGCATCTTTGGGAATAGGGTGGACACCAGGCCAATGGGGCTTTGTGATTTTGAACAGCAAAAGACTGTGTGAAGGTATTTTAAATCTCATTGCAAGATGGGAAGAGAAAGTTAAAAGACCAAAAAGAAAAATAAGTTATTCTTTAAGAGTAGATGCTGTGTCGTGCTCATCTATGCACCCAGAGTACCTGGTGTAAAGCTGACAGAGAGTACGCACACGTAGATTAAAAAACTGGGTGAATGCATGCATCCTGCTTCATCATGAGGAGATTCCTGCTGGGATCATGATAACTCACATTTATATAGAGTTTACAGAGCAAACTGGTAAATCTCAAATAGAATTCTGACATCGTTCATTACTTCCATTTATATAGTCTTACACAAAGGTCTTTTCCAGAGGAGAATATGGAGTTGGCCAAGAAATCACAAGCAGGGGGAATATATAAATAATGGAAAATAAAGGGTTCTTCCTAGAGAAAGAAATCGGATTTGTTAGTGATATGTGGAAGTTATGTAAAAGGCCACAGTATACTTCAGCGGTACCCTCTTGCTTACGGGCTTCTCTGGTGGCTCTGACGGTAAAGAATCTGCCTGCAGTACAGGAGACCTGGGTTCAATCCCTGGGTTGGGAAGATCCCCTGGCGAAAGGAATGGCAACCCACTCCAGTATTCTTGCCTGGAGAATTCCATGAACAGAGGAGCCTGGAAGGCTATAGTCCATGGGTAAAGCACAGAGTCGGACATGACTGAGTGACTTTCACTTTTGCTTATGTCAGGCACATGCTGTTTCTTGCCTTAGTCCTTCTGCTGTGAAGACCTGCTCCCTTCTCCCAGCCTGTCTGTCCCCCACTCCATACCCCTCACCTTTCACCCACCTAGCCCCTCCTCATGAAGACCCCCTTAGCCTCTCTCAGCCTCCTCCCTGGCCTGGATCAATCCCCCCTTCTCTTCTCTCCACACTGCACTGCCATCAGCTGATTTGCCACATTTGGCTGTAATTACATAGATTGACCTGCCCCAACTAGACTGTGCTCTCTTTGGTGGAGAGGTTGTATTCTTGGTGTCCAATGTCTGGTATCAGAGTTCTGAAGGTAATGTCTGCACACTCACCCTTTAATCACAATCTCAAGGGGGCGAGGCCTCAGTATCTCTTTTCTTTTTTTTTAACCTGCTCTCCAGCTGATGCTTAACCCCTGTGTCCTTAAATCTAAACTTAGCTGGATGAATGTATTTCAAGGTGCCTGTGTCTTTTCTGTGTGGGGCTTTGGGAGGAGAAATGTTTTCTGGGCACTGGGTCAGAGCTGAAAAAGCCTGCTTTTTGCTTTTGTAAAAGATCACGAGATCACTCTGCTGTCTCCATTCATTCCTTTCTGTTTCTGGGGGTGCATTTTCATGCGCAGGCTTTTCTGCCTTGGGCCCCTTTTGTCAGTCGTCGCTCGTCTGTGAGTTGAGGCCCTGACTGCCTTCCCACGGAAGGAAGAGTCGTCTCTGAAGATGAACTCAACAGGCCACCTTCAGGATGTGCCCAACACCACCCTGCTCCACGTGCCTCACGCCCAGGGAGGAAACAGTACCGGTATCCGGGACGGTCTCCAGGAACCCGTCCACACGGCCACCTTGGTGATCTGTACCTTTCTGCTCGCAGTCATCTTCTGCCTGGGCTCTTACGGCAACTTCATTGTCTTCTTGTCCTTCTTCGACCCGGCCTTCAGGAAATTCAGAACCAACTTTGATTTCATGATCCTGAACCTGTCCTTCTGTGACCTCTTCATTTGTGGCGTGACGGCCCCCATGTTCACCTTCGTGTTGTTCTTCAGCTCAGCCAGTGGCATCCCGGACACTTTCTGCTTCACCTTCCACCTCACCAGCTCGGGCTTCATCATCATGTCCCTCAAGACAGTGGCGGTGATTGCCCTGCACCGGCTCCGCATGGTCCTGGGGAAGCAGCCCAGCCGCACGGCCTCCTTCCCCTGCACCTTGCTACTCACTCTGCTCCTCTGGACCACCAGTTTCACCCTCGCCACCTTGGCCACCCTGAAAACCAGCAAGTCACACTTCTGCCTTCCCATGTCCAGTCTGATCGCCGGAGAAGGGAAAGCCATCCTGTCTCTCTACGTGGTCGACTTCACCTTCTGTGTGGCGGTGGTCTCTGTGTCCTATGTCATGATCGCTCAGACACTGCGGAAGAATGCTCAAGTCAAGAAGTGCCCCGCTGTGATCACCGTGGACGCTTCCAGACCACAGCCTTTCATGGGGGCCCCCGTGAAGGGAGGCGGCGAGCCCATCCAGTGTCCCATGCCGGCTTTGTACAGGAACCAGAATTACAACAAACTGCAGCACGTTCAGACCCACGGATACACCAAGAGTCCCAACCAGCTGCCAACCCCTGCGGCCAGCCGGCTGCAGCTGGTGTCGGCTGTCAATCTGTCCACAGCCAAGGACTCCAAGGCGGTGGTCACCTGTGTGATCATCGTGCTCTCGGTCCTGCTCTGCTGTCTTCCGCTGGGGATTTCCTTGGTGCAGGTGGTTCTGTCCACCAATGGGAGCTTCATCCTTTACCAGTTTGAACTGTTTGGGTTTACGCTTATATTTCTCAAGTCAGGATTAAACCCTTTTATATATTCTCGGAACAGTGCAGGGCTGAGGAGGAAAGTGCTCTGGTGCCTCCAGTACATCGGCCTGGGTTTTTTCTGCTGCAAACACAAGACCCGACTTCGTGCCATGGGAAAAGGGAACCTCGAAGTCAACAGAAACAAATCCTCCCATCATGAAACGAACTCTGCCTACATGTTGTCTCCAAAGCCCCAGAAGAAATTTGTGGACCAGGCCTGTGGCCCAAGTCACTCAAAGGAAAGTGTGGTCAGTCCCAAGATGTCTGCTGGACATCAACACTATGGTCAGAGCAGCTCTACCCCCATCAACACTCGGATTGAGCCGTACTACAGTATCTACAACAGCAGTGCATCCCAGGAGGAGGGCGTCCCACATAACTTACAGCCGGTAAACTCCCTTGGGTTTGCCAATTCATATATTGCCATGCATTATCACACCACTAATGATTTAATGCAAGAATATGACAGCACATCAGCCAAGCAGATTCCAGTCCCCTCTGTTTAGAGTCGTGGAGACTAGCGAATCTTATATAAACTGTTTTGGTTTCTGATACTAATTGATTTTTTTAAAATTTTGGGAGACCAGAGGTACATCAAAACTTAAAGACCTAGACAGTTGACACTTAGAACTATCTTTTCTCTGAAGTATTAGCATCTCTTGGTTTGCTTTGCAGTTTCTTGACATTTTAAGAGTTGATGAAAAAGTTTATTATTTTACACCTGACCTACACCTCCAATCTTTTGTACTAAATTTTTTTTTTTTTTGTACTAAATTTTTAAATAGATGCCAGGGAATGGTTTTGCTACTGTATTAAAGTAGGGAAGGAACTGATTATGATCATTTGAGTCAGTGTTATGATTCTTTGAAGTGTGAGCTGGATTTTTTTAAAGACAATGAAAGTATCATCTTTATTGAGATATTATTTTTATTAACTGAATTATAAATTTTAATCCTTTGAAGTGTTCAAATGGGGTCAATATTTTTTTTTTTTTTTGGTAGCAGGCTTATTGGAATAAATAATACATTGTTAAATCAGAAATGTATTATTTATAGCTATATTTTCCAAAACTGCACAAGCATTAGTTACTTTCTTTTCATAAGACAGTCATCTAAGAATAGAGTGTTATGATTATTACCATTTCTAATTATAGATATTATTCTTTTGTGTCAGCTGAGTAGCTGTACAGTTCTTTCGAAAAGAAATCTGTTTTTTCTTGCTAAAAATGAATTATTCTATTTCAGAATGATCTTACCCAAGAAACTTAGTGAAGAGGACTGCATCTATAGTAGAGTGATGCTCTTCCTGGGAGAGTAGGCGCTAACTGTGGTCATCTCATCAGGGTGCTGTTATGTTATGTGGGAAGTGGGCTAGACTGTTGTATGTGTTAGACAATCTTTAATTATTGTCTAAGAAGGCGTAGGGATGAAATGGGGGTGTTTCAACTTATGCTTTCCTTATGTGTGAGAATGGTTTGTTCACAACCTGACAAAGAGTATCTAAATAACTACTTAGAAAAATTTTTTTGATCTTTGTTATATATTACCATGGTAGAAAAATTCTTAAGATGATCTGTTTTCAAACTAATTGTGTTACTTCTCTCCCATGAATCTTAAACTGGAAATGGGCAGTAAGGGGAAATAGATTAAGTATTTCTACACTTAAAACTAATTTTATTATATACTCAGTGATGCCTAGCATAACAACTGTAAACTTATTTTTTTATGTGAAAATGTTTTCATGATGTAGTTGACTTTTGAACTCAGTACAATTTTGGAACTATAGCTTCTAGATGAGATGAGCATCAAGATACAAAACCTATCTTTATAAATTGTTATATTCAAGAACTGTTATTACAGATTGGAAGGCACTTTGTCCCTTTGGATGAAAGGTGTTCAGGTTATAGCATCCTCTCCCATGCTGTTCCTAAAATCAGAGATTATGAGAGGCATGGAGAAGACAGCTAATACTCAACTAGAACTCTCCTCAGTCTTGTCTAATATTTCTGACCTTCCAGTATCAACCAGTCATTTCTATTTCCGAGGTTTAAGTATGAGATATGGATTTTATTTTGTTTTTAAATTCACTTTTAAGGACTCTCTCCTTCCCTCCCCTCTCTCCCTTCTATCCTTTATTTTTGCTATTAAATTTTATAACAGAAGAAAAAATATCCACTCCCACTTTTTCTTTTTTTTTGGTAATTGAATGCTATTTTTGGAAGTCACTATGACCTATTTCAATTGTGCTTTTATATTTTTAATACAACTCTGTTTTCATTTGTTAATATTACCATGAAATAGATTGGTATATAATCTCTTTTTAACAAAGAATTAAGAAATCTAATATCCTCTCCCAAGATCATTTGAAGAATTGTGGCAAATTAGGAATTAAACATTTATCTAAATTCAGAACCTGGTATTTATTTCAATAAGTCAAACAGCTTTTTAAGTAATAACATTAATCAAGAAGCTATTTCATACTTTTTAAGGTATGAATCTCTTTTTGTCCAGGCATTTCAAATGTGACTCAATAAAAGATATTTTTTAAAAATTTCTATTGTACTTGTAAAACTAAAAATTACAGGTTTCCTTTGTGACTTTTGAGTTTGAGACGATTTGACCCATGTTTGGCAGGTAAAAATCGCAGCATAAAGAAAATTAAGCATGTGCATATGAGGTTTCAGTCTCTTTATGCTCATCAAGAAATTATGGATTTAACTTGCATGAAGTACATACTGGACTAGATTCTTTATATCTCTGTATCTATGTCTATATGTAGGTATATGTAGATATAGATATAGAGGTAGGAATATATAACTTGTCTCTTCATAAGTTATATATGTCTAGCCATATCTATATCTACCTGGAGATAAAGATATAAATAGGCATATATAACTTCTCCATAAGGGCTAAAATGAAAACTTTTATAAAAGTAATGAGAATTCACTTATATGACTAATTAAGCAGGGCATATTAATTAGTTCACTTGATGCTTTACTGTGATGCAAAGTATGTGATTCAAACATTTTATAATTGTTCTGATGTTAACCATTAGGCCAGATTTGTATTACTGATGCTTTTAATGTTCTTTTAAACTGACATTTGGAAAATAAAAATTATGAAAATCCTGACATTTCTGAATATCAGACTGCAATACTTTTACGTTCCTGTCCAATCACTTAAAAACCATCAGAGAATAGCTGTGTTGAAACTCTGAGAAAGTTCTTTTCCTTAAAAGATGAAATAGCTTGTTTGACCACATTTTGTACTTGCTTTTATACTCAGAATAACTGGGAATAATTAGCTCCAAAGGTTAATTATTTACTAAACTAGGTTTATCAGCGAGTGGGAAAAGTTCTGACTAAACATTTTAAAAACTTCTTTGAAATGACATGAATCTGGTAAAAGATACGGAATTCTGGATATTTCAGTTTATCAATCAGGGTTTGATTTTAAGAATCAGGAAACATTAGTTTAAGCAGAGAAGGACTGAATATAGGAAGTCAGATGTCTCAATCGTTAGAAGGTCAAGGCTCTTTGACGATGGGTCTCCAGGAAAATTCCAAATAAATGCTACCAATAGCCTGCAGAACTGCTCCTTCTGCTAGGAAGGGAGGGATTCAGATTTCCTTGGACCTTGGACTTCAAGGACACTGGCTGCTACGCTGCCACTAACCTTTACAACCAATCCTGTTGACACCTCCAAAGCAAATGCTGAACATCAAAGCAGTGCTGCGGAAAAAAATTGGCACCGGACCTTTAGTTGGCAGAACCCAGCTTGCCTTTAAAACCCGAGGTTCCGTGAACCTGGGAAGTGTAGTTACGCTGAAAAGGGAAACTGATAGGAGGTTCAGGAAAGCTCATGAGTTCCAGTCCACTCCATCCTCAAGGGCCCCTCTCTCTGGTGCTCCACGTTTGCAGCCACTCCTTTAGCTGTACGTCCAAAGAACACCAGCAGCAACAGCACCACACAACTGCTCTCATTTAAACAAAAACATCCTTCTCTGCTCCACAGGAAAGATGCAAAGTCCAATCAACTACTCTCATTCTTGGTGATGTGCGATGACCTTTTCCAGTTCAGTCAAAAATCTCAACTTCATATTCTGTAACAGAAGGATGGGATTGTAAAGTTTACCACTGAATGGTCAGGCCACTCAAGAGGACTGCTTTCTTGCTGTTTGTACATCCTGTGCCTGCCTTACGAGCACCTACGTATATGGCTAACCTTCCTACAGGCTTGCCCCGGGCCCCAGCTGGCGACTGTTTGTATCAAGGAGGCGGTGAGTGGTGTGCCCTTCCACTAGATTCCCTGGTAACTAACGAGCCCACCTGATGTCAATTCCCCTGTCACTGGTCATCTCCCTGCACTCTGGCATAGACCCACCGCCGCCCGTGGTGGGGTGTCACTCCAGGACCTTGCTTCAGTCCCCATGATCCAGTAAACCATTTGATACCGACCAGGGTTCTTGGCCTTCCCTAGTCAACACAAATTGATAAGAGGCCTGTCACAGTAGTGGGGAGAGAAAACAAGTAATAGTTCCCTTGCTCTCTCCCAGAGGTGAGGAGAGCTGGTTCCTTATATGGGATGAGGGTAGGGGTGGTCCAGAGGTCAGGCCGTAGGGGTGGCTTAGGTGTTTTGCTCACCTCTTTGTTGGAGTTGAGTGCAGGAGGCATGCACATTACCTTGCTTTTTCTCCCGACACACCCTGGTTGTTTTGCTTTGTTTTTTTGCCAAGTCATGTCCAACTCTGTGACCCCACAGATTGTAGCCCACCAGGCTCCTCTGTCCATGGAGACTGAAACCCTGTTTTTACTCCCAGCTCTCCAGAAGCAGCAGTTGGGGTTTTTTTGGTCCTTTGGTATTTTTGTCCAGAATTTGCCTGAACTGTGCATGCACGCAGGTGCATTTAGTCCCTCACAGTTTCTCTGTGTTATGTTGTTCGAGGAGACGTTTGTCCAGGTGCAAACATTGCAGCAAAGCTCCCAGGTCCCAGCCTGTCGCACACTGAGTCTCTGCTGCTGACTCCAGGCTCTTCGGCCTTGAAGCTGGGCAAGCACAGGTCTTATAGGCCTGTAGGGTCCAGCTCCCAAGCCAACACATAGTATAGAAAGCAGCAGGAAAATGGGGTTAAGAACGGGAATTTGGTGGCAATGTATCGTAAGGAAGAAGACACGGGAGCTAATATCAGCCTGCCTTGCTTCTGTATCTATTCATTTTTGGCCGTGTTGGGTCTTAGGTGCTGAGTGTGGGCTCTTCATTGCAGTGCATGGGCTTCTCCCTGGTTGTGATGTGCAGGCTTAGTGGCTACACAGCATGTGGGATCTTAGTTCCCTGACCAGGGATTGAGCCCACATCTCCTAGATTGGAAGATAGCTTCTTAACCACTGGACCACCAGGGAAGTCCCAGGCCTTACTAGCTTTTGATCAGGAAGTCGTAGTTGGTATTTTGTAACTTCTTCCACCATTCCCTACTTCTTATCCCTTCCTCTGAGAAATAACTTTTATAAAATAGTGGAAGGAAGGAAATACTAAGAAAACAAAACTTAAGGAACGTAAAGCAGGATTACAGAAATAAGACAGCAAAAAAATGTAAATGTGTTATGTTGTTTATAAAAGACAAAAGTCCTTGAATTATAAATGATATGAGGGCAGTTCCCTGGCAGTCTGGTGGCTCAGATGATAAAGCATATGCCTACAATGTGGGAGACCCCGGTTCAAACCCTGGGTCGGGAAGATCTCCTGGAGAAGGAAATGGCAACCCACTCCAGTATTCTTGCCTGGAAAATCCCATGGAGGGAGGAGCCTGGTAGGCAACAGTCCATGGGGTTGCAAAGAGTCGGACATGACTGAGCGACTTCACTTTCACTTTCCCTGGCAGCCCAGTGGTTGGGACTCTGCACTTGCATTGCCGAGGGCCTGGGTTCAATCCTAGTTCGGGGAACTAGAATTCCCACAAGTCACACAGCACAGTCGTAAGAAAAAAAAGATGTGCAAAATTTGTTACTTGGAATAGATAAATATAAGATAAACTGATGTAAAAATTAAAAGATAGGAAAAGTAGATCATGCTTTGGTGAACAAAAAGAAGGACGTTACAACATTAATAGCAGAGAAGAACTAAAAACAAACCCATAATAAAGAAGAGAATTAATATTGATAAAGAGAACACCCAAATAGTAAAGTATTAACAGTATTCATTCATTCAGTGGATATTTAATGAATACTCTGTGCCAGGAACTTGAGATACACTGGTAAAGTTTCTATTCTCCAGACAGTTACATTATGCTAAGGGAGATAAACAGATTCAGTTCATTTCAGTCGCTCAGTTGTGTCCGACCCTTTGCAACCCCATGAATCGCAGCACGCCAGGCCTCCCTGTCCATCACCAACTCCCAGAGTTTACCCAAACTCATGTCCATTGAGGCGGTGATGCCATCCTGCCCTCTCATCCTCTGTCATTCCCTTCTCCTGTCCTCAATCTTTCCCAGCATCAGGGTGTTTTCAAATGAGTCAGCTCTTCGCATCAGGTGGCCAAGTATTGGAGTTTCAGCTTCAGCATCAGTTCTTCCAATGAACACTCAGGACTGCTCTCCTTTAGGATGGACTGGTTGGATCTCCTTGCAGTCCAAGGGACTCTCAAGAGTCTTCTCCAACACCACAGTTCAAAAGCATCAATTCTTTGGTGCTCAGCTTTCTTTACAGTGCAACTCTCACACCCATACATGACTACTGGAAAAACCATAGCCTTGACGAGACGGACCTTTGCTGATTAAGTGATATCTCTGCTTTTTAATATGCTGTCTAGGTTGGTCATAACTTTCCTTCCAAGGAGTAAGCGTTTTTTAATTTCATGGCTGCAGTCACCATCTGCAGTGATTTTGGAGCCCCCCAAAATAAAGTCAGCCACTGTTTCCACTGTTTCCCCATCTATTGGCCATGGAGTGATGGGACCAGATGCCATGATCTTAGTTTTCTGAATGTTGAGCTTTAAGCCAACTTTTTCACTCTCCTCTTTCACTTTCATCAAGAGGCTCTTTAGTTCTTCTTCACTTTCTGCCAGAAGGGTGGTGTCATCTGCATATCTTAGGTTATTGATATTTCTCCCAGCAATCTTGATTTCAGCTTGTGCTTCATCCAGCCCGGCATTTCTCATGATGTACTCTGCATAGATGTTAAATAAGTGGGGTGACAATATACAGCCTTGATGTACTCCTTTTCCTATTTGGAACCAGTCTGTTGTTCCATGTCCAGTTCTAACTGTTGCTTCCTGACCTTCATACAGGTTTCTCAAGACGTGGGTCAGGTGGTCTGGTATTCCCATCTCTTTCAGAATTTTCCACAGTTTATTGTGATCCACACAGTCAAAGGCTTTGGCAGAGTCAATAAAGCATAAACAGGTTAACCAATAAGTATGTAATTTTTATACAGTGCTATGTTCTATGAAGAAAAACAATAGTTAAGACAGAGAAAGTGTCAGGGATATTATTTTTATGCAGGGAAGTTAGAAACTATTTGGGACAATAATAGAATTGACTACAGTATTATTTTCATTATCATTTAGTTCATTATTATATTGATTTTAAGCTACACTAAATTGATTTTAAGATGCATCTTCAATTTAATAACAGCTTTTGGAGAATAAAGAAACATTATTCAATTACAAGATAGATCTGAATTCCCATTATTATATTTCTTTGGGTTCACAGATTATTTAGAGGTGATTCTCTTGGTTTCCAAATGTTATATTTCAATTACTGATTTTTAACTTGATGACACCATGGCAAGTGAGATCTATACAATTCCAGCTCTTGAAAATTATTTGAAATTTGCTTTATGTTCCCATATACGGGCAGTTTGTTTAAATGATCTGAGTATACTTGTATGTGTATTTTTAAATTGTTGAATAAAACGTTTTCTAGAGGTTCATTAGTGCAGGTCTATTGGTTCTGTAATTCATGTTCATACTGATTTTGTTTGCTTGATCCGGAGAGAGATGGCAACAAAAGTGCTTCTACACAGAAAATAGACTACTAGTATGTGGTTGGTGTGCATGGGGACCCTGCAGAGTAGTTTACAGAGAGGAGAGAGAACTGGTTACTTGCTGGGTTGTTAAAGTGGAGGTCAGTTAGGGGAGTTGCTATGGGAGTGTTATTTTAACAATTCAGAAAATAAGATTGTAGGTATTACTCAAAATTCACTTCTGAACCTTATTACTATATAAACTTGCATTTGTACAAAGTTATAATCAGAATGTATATCTTATCTTCTATTTTTTCCTGTTGAAGTGATCACATTATCAAATTTTTGACGAGCAGATTCATTGTATGAATACTGTTGAAATTACTCCCAAACCTATATCTGTTCAAGGAAAGTAAGATGAAGGAAAATTGCCTTCAGGTAACCTAGCAAATAAGAGAGAGAGTTGGGAATTGAGTACTTCCTTATAGACTGCCCTTACAGAACTTTTTAAGGCATCAAAACTGTGTTGGCAACAAGGAGTGTATGTCTTGGTGGTAGGTTTAAACTTAGAAACTCCAGGTGGGGCTAATGGTAAAGAATCCACCTGTCAATATAGGAGATTTAAGAGACATGGGTTCGATCCTTGAGCTGGGAAAATCCCCTGGAGGAGGAAATGGCACCCCACTCCTGTATTCTTGCCAGTAGAATCTCATGGACAGAGGAACCTGTTGGGCTGTAGACCATGGGGTCGCAAAGAGCTGGACATGACCAGAGTCTGAGCATGAGCACTTCTTGATCTAAGAATTATTCTAGACAAAAGAATTTGTCTCCTGTTTTAGTAACATTGTTAACCTCATCTGATTCACCACCCACTGTCCACCTTCTCACGACAGGTGAAGCCCTGCTTCTTAAGTGATAAAAAATGCTCCACTGTCCCACCAATATGCATTCTACAAGTTCTGATTGTGAAAATGCACAAGAGCAGGTAATAACAATAGCCATTGGGCTTACATGAGAGTATATTACTGTGTTAGTCCTCTGTCGTGTCCAACTCTTTGTGACCCCATGGACTATAGCCTGCCAGGCTCCTCTATCCATGGGATTCTCCAGGCAAGAATACTGGAGTACACAGCCATTTCCTTCTCCAAGGGATCTTCCCAACCCAGGAGATTCACCAATTTCAGAGGTTACAATGTGATAAAATGCTTACCTTAGAACTGGTAATATAGAACATTCAGTATAAGCTAAGGGAAAACACAGAATTATGGTCTTGTTAAATAATTTTAAGGATCTTTCTTTGACACTAAGATTTTGAATAGTTCCTTAGGCAGCCACTCTTTACATCCAAAATCAATGCCTTCATAAGATTCCAGATAGGAATTCTTTTCTAAAGTGAGCATGGGCAGTAATGAAAGGGCAGTGGTCTTTCAAATAAACAGCAGAATGAGGTCATAAATAGCCTTCTCAAACAGCTCAGTTGTAGGGGCCTGAAAATGAGTATCTACTAACTGGTTCCCTTTGTCCTGCTCCAGATACTTGCACCCCAGTTTGAAGATCTCTCCCCTAGGCCACCAGTAGCACTTCAGGGTGGCAGCAGGTTTAGATTCCCACCAGATTTGACTTTGGACTGTGGCTCATTCTTGAGTAATTCTGCATAACTCAGCCAAGCCAAGTTGTGGAGTCTCCCTTTTCAAAGTCATCTTTTTCATTCTGTTTATCGGCAATAATACATGGAGACTACAGTGGGACGTTTTGATTCTCAGAGGTAGGTTTTTTCTCCCTTATTCACTTAGAGCAGTTGTTTTTCTTCTCCATTAACGAAAGAGGTCTGTGGTCTCATAAGAGAGATTTGTTCTCACTGCCTTCCTACTGGAGTTGAAGAAGAAAGGCCAAGAGTCAGTGAAGACTGTTTACAATAGCTAGGACATGGAAGCAACCTAGATGTCCAGCAACAGATGAAAAGAAGATTTGGTACATAGATTCAATGGAATATTACTCAGCCATAAAAAGAATGAGTTTGAGTCAGTCCTAGTGAGGTGGATGAATCTAGAGCCTATTATACAGAGTGAAGTCAGTCAGAAAGAGAAAAACAAATATCATCTATTAACATGTACATATGGAATCTAGAAAAATGGAATTGATGAACCTATTTGCAGGGAAGGAATGGAGACTCCGATATAGAGAATGGACTTGTGGACACAGTGGGGGAAAGAAAGAGTGAGATGAATGGAGAAAGTAGCATTGACATATATATAGACTATCATGTATAAAAGTGATAGCTGGTGAGAAGTTGCTATATAACACAGGGAGCGCAGCCTGGTGCTCTGTGATGACCTAGAGGGGTAGGTTGGGGGGAGGGGAGGGAGTCTCAAGAGGGAGGTGATATGTGTATAATTATGACTTATTTGCATTGTTGTATGGCAGAAACCAACACAACATTGTAAGGCAATTTCCCTCCATTAAAAAAAAAAACCAGTGAAGACATCAGGTCTGTGGAATGATGAGAAGAAAGGCAGGTGGGTGGTTAGGTAAAATGCTCACCTCCTCCAGGGATCCAGGCTCTAGAGAGGGCAGGCCTAGAATGAGTTTACAACCACGGGCAAAGCAGCCAAACTCCACCACGGGGAGGACTCCGCCTTGACAGGTGACTGGGGAATGTGCTTCAGCGTGGACCAGTCAGTAGCATTGGCCCAAGGGTGAAGTCTTATTGAAGTGAGGGCTTGAAGCCAGATACGGTAATTTTTGAGGGGATGGAGAAGGGACAGGAGATGCAGAAAGATAGGAAACTAGGCCCCTATTTCCTCACCAACCCCTAAATATGGATTTGTTGGTTGAGAAGCAGGTGGTGTCAGTGATTGTGATATTCAGTGCTTCAATACCACTTAAATGCTAATAACAATCATTTTATGTCTCTAATTCTACCCTCTCTCTGAGCTCCATGCTGGTCTATCGAGCTGCCTATTCAACAACTCCACTTGGATGTGTAATAGATGCCTCAAATTTTATTTTATTAAATTAGATTTTTTTTCTTTTTCTTTTTTACCATGCTGGCTCCTTGTTGCAGTGTGGGGGCTCAAGCTGTAGTGGTGCATAGGCTTAGTTGACCCACAGCATGTGGGATCTTAATTCCCCAATCAGGGGTCGAATACATGTCCCCTGCACTGGCAGGAAGATTCTTAACCACTGGACCATAAGGGAAGTCTCAAGTCTCAAATTTTAATGTGTACAAAGCTGAATTCGTGCTTAGAACCCACTCCCCACCAAACTTGTGCCTTCTGCTGTTTTATCAGCTCAGTAAACAGCACAGAAATGACTGGTTCATAGCTTCGTCGGAGCCCTTGACTCTTCTTTTTCTTGCGTGCCATGTCTAATGGATAGAGCAATGCCGAATTATCGTGAAAATATACTCTGAATCCAACTATTTCTCACCTCTTTCCTCCCCATAATGCAGCCGTGGCAAGGGCTTCAGGTGATATGCTGGGGCCACACAGGCTTTCTGGCTCTTTCTCACATGCCTCTACTTTGTTTCCATGTCAGGCAATTAATTTCCCCAAGAATACTTCAGTCTGGAATGGTCTTCCCCAAGGGCCTTTCCTCCTCTCCACATTCAACGCAGCTCACCACCCCGTCACTATATATCCCTCTGCTATATTTTATTTTCTCCATGATTCTTATTCCCCAACATTATGTTACTGTATTAGTCTGCTCGGACTTCCATAATCAAACCACAGACATAAGTGGCTTAAATAACAGAAATTAGTTTTCTCAAAATTTGGGAGGCTAGAATTCCAAGGTCAAGATGCCATCAGGATTGGTTTCTTGTGACATCTCTTTTCCTGGCTTGTGGAAGGTTGCCTTCTCAGCATGTCCTCACATGGTCTGTTCTCTGGGCGTGCATGGAGGGAGAGGTTGAGGGGGTCTCTGGTGTCTCTTCCTCTTTTTATAAGGACATTAATCCTATCAGATTAGGGCCCCCCCTTGTGACCTAATGTAACAAACTTCCTCCTTAAAGGTCTTATCTCCAGATACAGTCACAATGTGGGTTAAGAGCTTCAAACAAGAATTTGGGGGTGGGGGAGGGCACCCATCAGTTCATAATAGTTACACTTGATTGTTTACTGACTGTCTCCCCATCAGAAAAAACTCTAATAAGGCAAAGACTTTGTCTCTTTTGATCAGCACCGTATCCCTAATACCTATTAGTTCTTGGCCCTCATGGGCTTCCAGTGATGACTGTTGACTAAATGGATCATATAATACATGATTGAATGGATATAGCCTGTAAGTGATGTCAACCCAAGTCTCTTACTGGCTTACAATTTCCCCATGTTTGTTACTTTTGTATCTCTCTCTGTATTCCTAGGATGATTATCAGCAGGACACTAATGAAAGGGGACATAGGACTTGATTTAGAAGGACTACAAGGCACATTGTTTCTCTGTTTACTCGGTTAGGAGACCAACTCTAAAGGCATCTCTTCTCAAGGGACCACCGTGGCTGCCCTGGGGATGCCAGACAACCTGCATTCACTCTTACTTGAATTTCTTGGCTCATAATGCAGCCTGAGGACTCTGAGGATGAAAGCAAACTTTTCAGCAACCACAAAGGAGTTAAGGAGAAAAGGAGGAACTGGCTCTTGGAGGGACGAGAGAGGATACAAATGACTTTAAAGTAGATGACAATTTGAATAAAGGTGCAGATTCAGAGAGATTTTACTAAGAGATAGTTAATAGGTAATCTATTTAGGTCCAATGCCTTTGAGATTAGTTTTACCAAAGTAAAAATATCACTTTATTGTTTATGGACAAAACAGTGAATTTTCCTTCCTTTACTCCAATAAAGAATTAATTCTAATTAAAAAAAAAAAACTGAATACACTTATCTGGTGCCAAGATAAGTGCAGTTTGTTTCTCTGAGTTCCATTTCTGTGACACTTTGCCCTTTTGACACTTTCTAGAACCTTCAGCTGCTTGTAGCATGCTGATGAGTGGAGATCTTTCAAATGGGAACCTTGATTCTCATGCAAAGTCTGATGTTTTGCAAAATGTACCTTGTTCAGATGCCAGAAAGGCCTTAAAAAGTAGAGCAGTTCACAAAGAGGGCTTTATGCAGGTCTCCTGGGGCCGTGGAACTAGGATAGGTTTTGTAAACTGTGTAAATGCTTCAGATTCAATATATTTCATACCTGACATTAACAAGAATTCACAAAAGCTTCTTGCTCATTTGATTGGGTTTAGCAACAGTGTATGTCAAAGAAATGTAAGAACTGATTTTATTAGTATTACTCTGAGGAAAGGTATGACTGGGAATTGTATTCTTCACAAAGAACTATAATGTTAGACATTTTCTTTGAGGAGTTCAAACTGCCTCGGGACTAGCATGTTTTTAGTTCATGGGGTAGAGATTGAAAGTTTAACTTTTTTGGGAATTCCCTGGTGGTCCAGTGGTTAGCTTAGGACTTGGCGTTATCACTGCTGGTTCAATCCCTGGTCAGGGAACTAAGATCCCACAAGCTGGGTGGCAAGGCCAAGAAAAGAGAAAAAATAATTTTCTTAACTTTGAGGTCAGGGGCTTTACTCAGCCACTGCACACAAGTGGGGGAAATGAAAACCTGTAAGGAGACACATTGTACCCCTGTTACGTAGGAGAAGCCACAAATGGAACCATAGGAAAGCAGTGTAAGGCATCAACAAATTAAATAATGTGTGAGTGTGGAGGACACTTGAGTGAAAAGGAATACAGGCAGAAAAACTGGATAATTCTACTCCTTTCTTTCTCAACCATTGCAAAATTACGGGAAATATTTTATCCTCCAAGCACCAAACACTGAAAAATAAGGACTGTTAGGAGGCCCATGGGAATTGGAGTAGTTGAGTTAGATTTTATAAGGTGTGGGTAAGAGAGAATGAAGGCTTCCCTGTGGCTCAGGGGTGAAGAATTTGCCTGCCAATGCAGGAGACTCGGCACAGGTTCAATCCCTGGGTCAGGAAGATCCCTTAAAGAAGGGAATGGCAACCCACTCCAGTATTCTTGCCTGGAAAATCCCATGAACAGAGAAACCTGGTGAGGTACAGTCCATAAGGTCACAAAGTCAGACACGACTGAGCAACTAACACACACACACACCCACTGCTTACACACTTAAGTAACAAAAAGAGTTGGACACAACTTAGTGACTAGAAAACAACAAAGAGGATGAAGTGTCAATCATTTATTCAGCAAATAATTGTAGCATGTCAGTTTTATGCAAGGTCTGTGGGGAAACAGACATATTCTTTACGCTGATAAATACAAGATAAAGGAATTTTTATCATTTAAATCATAAATACAATCTGGATCTAGAGGATCTAGTTGCACTTGCATTGTTTACTATCACAAGAGGATTATCAAAGAAGGTAAGACTTGATGGCATTTAACCAAGCCATAATTTCCAAACTAACACTTTAATCTTGTTAATGAAATTTCATTCGCCAGATTTGTGGGTTGCATTAGCTTAAGAAAGGTTAGTGGCGGAAAAAAAAAAGGGTGTCACGTATTACCAGGACAAAATCAGTCATTTCTTGCTTTTTGCAGGACATTTTGCTGAGTTCCTCTCAGGTGGAAGATGATAATCGAGAATGGTTAACTGGCCAGATGCTCCGTGACTAGAAGGCGCTATGCATATTATGTACAAACACGGACTCTGGAATCTAAACTGATTCAAATGCTGGCTCAGCCAACTGTAGTTTAGTTCAATTCTTGTAGCCTCATTTTCCTAACCTGTGAGTTAAAGATAGTAATCCTAACTCACAGGGTTGTGAACATAGCATATCTATAGGTTTAGCCTAGTGCCTACCATTTAATAAATGTTCAAGAAGTGACAGTTACTTTTATTATTATAAAAGCAGAGTCTGCGTTTCTACCGCAAGGGCCTGGGTTCAACGCCTGGGTCAGGGAACTAGGACCCGCATGACACAGTGAGGCCAGGGGCAAAAAAAAAGCAGAGTCTGGGATACCCTGTTATCTGAAATTCAAATAACGACCAAGATTGTTCACAGCTGGCTCCTTTGGGGAGTGAAACACTTTCTTGGAGGTGGTTAATGAAAGTTTTTCCAACCAATGATTCATTAAGATGGTTTAAGAATATTAATAACTGTAAGTATGAAAAACTAATCCAGGAAAAAAAATGACTTTCAATTTCCTTGACCAATTATTATTTTCTAATCTATGGGATAATATGTGGAGCTCTGATATAATTTTTAAGTGTATCACAATCTTTTAAAAATTGTTTACCATCTAGCTTTGGCTGTGCTGGGTGGGTCTTCGTTGCCGCGTGTACGCTTTCTCTATTGTAGTGTGTGGGCTTCTTAGCGCAGGGGCTTCCCTTGTGGAGCACGGGCACTCAGCAGTTTCAGTGCACGGACTTAGTTGCCCTGCGGCACATGCGATCTTCCTGAACCACGTATTGAACTCAGGTCCCCCACGCTGGCAGGTGGAATTCTCAACCACTGTACCACAGGCAAGTCCTTGGATAGAATTCCTAAATGACATTTATTGTGATTAAAGACCACTGGAGACTAATTTGTAAACTACTATTTTATTGAGGATGGGGAAGCGTTTAGAATCTATCCAAGTTCATTTATTTTTGGCTGTGCTACTCAGTAAATTTAGATAGTAAAACAGATTTGACTCACTGGGTTGTATAATCTAGTTTGCTGGACTTTCAAGGAAGTTTGATTTTTAGTATTCTTTGTTTACAAAATGAAAATTAGGTTTGTGATTCAGGCAAATATACAAGAAGCTATATTTTGTCTTAAATTTAAGGCAAAGCATAATTTAGTCTATTGAAAGGTGCTAGAAAGCAATTTAACACATTTGAAATATATAATGTACTATATGATTAGACGTGAGAGGTTTATTTCATAGTCTCACTAATGTCTTCCATAGTTGAGATGATTAACATTTCTAGAACTTTTGCTTGATTTACTTGCTTTTGATGAACTTTTTGTTTCACATATAAAAAATTCTAAAATTCTTGAAAGTTTACAAATTGGTGTGGATGCAAAACACCACAAGCCCTATATGCCATTTGTTAGTAATTTTGCCTTTCTCCTTTCCATTTTGTAAGTTCTTTTTTGTTTTTGTTTTTTTCCATTTTGTTAAGTTCTGAGATTGTCAAGGCAGCCTTTATTTGCTTTGGGTTAGGGTTATGTTAGCTATTTGCTGCAACTGGGTTAGTAATTTGGCCTGATTATGTACTACCAAGTTTAAGTTTTGTCAGAAATCATGTCAGGCCTTTTTTGTATATCAGACTGACTGAAAAGGATAGTTCACCAAGAACTATATACAAAGTTTACTATTGAGTTTAGCCAAGATAATTTGTTGCCTTTGTTGCCAAAGTTTTTTTAATTAAGGATATAGGGGTGAGTATATAAACAAGGCCCCATCTAGTGGTATTTTGAAGAAAAGCAGGTAAAGCTGAAAAAAGTTGGAAAAAAAGTCTTGTGTCACAACCTGTCCCTTGGACTGCAAGGAGATCCAACCTGTCAATTCTAAAGGAAATCAGTCCTGAATATTCATTGGAAGGACCGATGCTGAAGCTGAAACTCCAATACTTTGGCCACCTGATGTGAAGAACTGACTATTGGAAAAGACCCTGATGCTGGGAAAGACTGAAGGCGGGAGAAGGGGACAACAGAGGATGAGATGGTTGGATGGATGGACTTGAGTTTCAGTAGGTTCC
Organism: Cervus canadensis; assembly: GCF_019320065.1. Taxonomy (NCBI): domain Eukaryota; kingdom Metazoa; phylum Chordata; class Mammalia; order Artiodactyla; family Cervidae; genus Cervus; species Cervus canadensis. The sequence continues at coordinate 35,054,968 of NC_057390.1, read as the reverse complement.
GGGAGTTGGTGATGGACCAGGAAGCCTGGCATGCTGAAGTCCATGGGGTTGCAGAGTTGGACACAACTGAACTGATTATTATTCAACCTTCCTGTGAAGATGAGGTGCTAGGTATTTTCTAGATACCCTAATCAGGAAGGCTAGGATGTGTGAAATTGTGGTTAAGTGCCTAGGTCAGTAATCCTCAAGCAGAGGAGTATTGAAAATAAAGAGAACCATTCAGAAACATTCAAAATGCATATAATTAGGCTCTGGCATAAAGAATCTGACTTCTCACCCACCTATTGGGATCTCCCTGATGGCTCAGAGGGTAAAGCATCTGCCTGCAATGTGGGAGACCAGGATTCGATCCCTGGGTTGGAAAGATCCCCTGGAGAAGGAAATGGCAACCCACTCCAGTATTCTTGCCTGGAAAATCCCATGGATAGAGGAGCCTGGTAGGCTATAGTCCATGGGGTCGCAAAGAGTCGGACACGACTGAGCGACTTCACTCACTCACCCTTAATAGAGATTGGGCTTCCCTGTGGCTCACCGGGTGAAGAATCCGCCTGCAATGTAGGAGACCTGGGTTCAATCCCTGAGTTGGGAAGATCCCCTGGAGAAGGGAACGGCTACCCACTCCAGTATTCTGGTCTGGAGAATTCCATGGACTGTATATAGTCCATAGGGTCGCAAAGAGTCGGACATGACTAAGTGACTTTCACTTAAATAGAGATTCCACTTTGAGAAAGAAGACTTCTCGAAGTCCATTAGACATATTGCAGGTGAGCCCCTTTTCCTTCCTATCGGGAATTCAGCCCACTTACATGAAAGAAAGGCTGCACAATCGAGGTAGCAACAAACAAGTTAGAGATCAAAGGTTTCACAGACTACTGATGGGCACCCGAGATTCCTAATAGAGGAGTTATGGAGCTACCTGGTCCAGTGCACCTCTCAAAGAAGTTTAAGCTGTTAGTCAAAACAGAAGACTGACAGTTTTTATTATGACTTCCATTTTTAAGAATCTTCTGTAGTAAACAATTCCAATACAGTTTTTCAGAATTTTTTTTCCTCTTGCTCTTACAAAATAGAGTTTGGCTTAAATATCCTCCAAATGTTTTTCTGACACTAACCTTTCACAATTCTAACTCTCTCCTCTTATACCTATAACTGAGAAGGTAAATCTGTTTGTCTTAAATCATATAATAAATATACTTTTATAATTTATTAAAGAAATACATTTTAATGGCTTTGGTCTCTGATCTTATGACAGTAGGAGACAAGGGAAGTATTAGGAAAATAAACCAACACTTACTGGGAACCCGGTGTTGAGTACTGGGGCTAGGCTTTTTAAAAATAGAGAAAATTAATACACTGATAAAGCCACCTTATGAAGTAATAAGCAGTCTCTCCACGAAAGAGGAATCGAGGCTGGAAATGGTTAACTGCTCTGTCCAGGACCACGTAGTATCTGGACCTAAGTGTGGATTCAAAGTACATGCTATTACTGTGTGTGCTGCTTCCTACTACTAAAATGTACAGAAAGCCTTCCAATAGTCAACTGTATTCACCTTTTCTCAAACTAAAATATCTTTGACCAGACTGCTGAAAAGGAAGAAAAGTAAAAAATTTTACAGCTGCTTTTCTGTCCTTATTTAGACATGTATGCCCAAAATATAACAGGATGATGTGTGAAAGAGGAGTAATGGAGAAAATAAAGAAAATGAATAACCTGCCATTGACTACATGACAACACTGCTGTGGACAGTTTATTCAGTTTAAAATAGATACTGTGCCGTAAAGCTGTCCAGAACTAAAATCTGTAGTATACAGGAGGCAAGAACAAAGGACAGCCGGCATAGTCTGCTTTGTTAAGATAAATCATTCTAAGTCAAAAGGTAAAAATTATTTACTGTCTATACCAGGTACATACTTGAGGGGAAAACACACTCATGTCAAGGAGATATGATATAGATAGAAAGAGATAAAAGTTCTGAAAGAGAAGCAACCTATTGCAATAAGAGTCTCTTGAAGTTAATGAAGTAAAAGAAAATGTACACATGAGGCTTCACTGTGTGCCCAGCTTCTAGTTTAATACCTGGTAGAGAGCAGTTGCTAAATAAAAATTTGCTGAAAGGATTTCAGGCACTAGAATCATACATATTTAACAGTCTCTCATTTAAACAACCTCCTATCAATTTCTTTCTTCATTATCCGCTAGCTATATATAATTTACATAATAAATCTATTATTTAAACACTTTCAATAGGTACAACAATTACATGACATTTCATTAGGATGAACTCTAAATTGCTTGGACAAGATTTATTTTGGAATCACATTATCCAAGCAAAGAAAGACACACAATCAGCTCCTAAGACACAACAAAAGTGAAAAAGGTGAGACAAATGTCTGCCTTAGAAGTTTATCAATAACCTCTTATATACACATATATATTCACAAAGTGGTTGAGAGTCCTTTTATACAATCCTTTATATGAGGTCCAGTGACTGAGAGCTCTGTAACAGGACAATGGTCAGACAATCATCGTGACTTCCTGAACTTTGTTATCCTTTAGTTGGGGAGAGAAAGAAGTCCATTTTCATCTGCTGTATCTAAGATTTTACAGATCACTGGAGATTCAACCTAAAGAACAACAATAATAAAACCATTTTAAAGTTGCTAAGCTGAATACTTTATTCAGTAGTCTGCTGAATGAATACATAAATTTGATAAATGTATACGAGTCCTTCTTTTGGATAAGTCATCCAATGTTATTTCTACAAAGTGGATTTTTTAGAAAACAATTTTTAGTCATCCATATAAAATGCTAGATAGGTAAGTAGTTATTTTTATCTTTAAGTAAAAGATATAAGAAAGAAAAGGAGTAAAGGGTAAGCATAAGAGAGAAATACATAGCTAGGTCTTACATAACAAAATGTAGAAGAATATGGCAAAATAATCAGTTGCACCATTCAAGAAAAGGGTAAAGAAAAATGGCCAAAGATGGGCCAGGTGTTAAAATTATCAGATTTAAGATAATGATAATAAATATAACAGAGGAAATTAGAGGAAATAGTGGAAAACACAGACAACATGTGTGAATAGAGAGGGGATTTTAACAGAGAAAATAAAACCACAAAAAAAAAAAAAAACAGAAGAGGAATGTTAGAAATGAAAAATATAGCAGAGATAAATTCATTCAGAGGTGGACAGGACACAGCAGAGGAAAGAATCAATGAACTTGAAGATAATTCAACAGAAATGATGTGACCCAAATTGACATAAGAAAAAGGTAACAATAAGATAAAAGAAGATTTGGGGACAATTGAAATTAGCATGTTTTAATCAGAGTCCCAGAAATAGATGATGGGCCAAATTTTTCCAAAACTCAGACTCAACACTTAAGAACTTTGCATTTTAAAAAATTTTATAAATTATATCTCAACAAAAAAGATGTCAATTTTTACAGAGGTGGTATGAGGGCTTTATTAAATTCTGGAGACTACTGAACCTCCTTTCTAGACTTAATGGTCAACATTAAAATGTGGCCCCAAACTGAATTCCTGAGTATTAGTTTTCCACTTACCCCAAGGATATACTGACAAGAGTGAGGCTCTAGCATATATACAGTGACAGCATGAGGAGAATCTGACTCTTTACACCTAAAACAGAGAGTACTTTAAGGTATTGCCCAAACGACACAAAATTATTTTTTTTTCTTTTCAAGGATAAAAATATCTTATAAGTGGTTCTGTAACTATTAAAATAATAACAATTACAATGATGATTTTACTATCTTATAATAAAATTTTTGTGAAAAATTCATATTATTAATAAATATAATTATCCATAATTATATCTTACACAAACTTTTGCCCATAGGAAGCAAATTAAAGAGAAAGGCATAAAGCATGATTTGATGGTCTAACTTACTTTAGTTTTACAGTCACCTGTCTTGGTTTGTCAGTAATATCACAAATATCTCCATTTCCATAAAAATGTGATACCATCCTGAGTCAGAAAAACAAACAAGTTTTATTAAACTAGAACTTCACTCATTCAGAGTAACTTTAATGGGTAGGGTGAGAAGATGGTTAGAGGACTCAATTTTGCATTAAATAAAAAAAATCCAACTATATTCCTTAAAAATACATATTTTAAGGTTATGTCACAGAGAAAGTCTTTCAGGTTCTATAGAATATAAAATTGAGATACTTCTTAGTGGTTTAATTAATAAGAATGATCTTATTAATAACTTGCATATTATTTACTTGTATACAAATAGTTAAGGTTAAACTGCTTTGTAAAAAGTTCTCTTTTAAAGTTAACCACTTCCCCAGCTCTTCTTTTCCCCTGCTCTGAATATCATTTGCTTTGTCAGTTTTCCCTTCTTCCTACCCTCCAGTCAGCTGCACTCCTTAAAATACTGTAATGCAGGAGTATGAAGGTAAAGTCTATGCTAAGCTATAAATTCCAAAGAGCAGGAACTAAACAAAAGCTTTAATTTTGTTAGCCTCATACTTCTGTGCTTCAATACTTGTTGCACATGATACCATGAGCTACTTTCACTTGAAAAATATAAACATTTAAAAAATTGATCTATTTAGTATATTAATACTTAAATGGCTATCTCTTAACTTTGCTAATTTTAGTCAGTCCAAGAAGTCAGTACATTCTGAAAACAAAGTCTCTCAATACCATCTGTGCTAGGAAGGACAAAGTTAACATCTGAGAAGGAAAAAGAATGAATGATTTAAAATTCACTGGGTAATGGACTATAAGAAAAGCTAAAGCTTAGTTCTTCTTGGGTAAGAAGAGACTAATTTTCTTCTGCTATAATAAGATATACCTAATAGCCCAAAGAAATGTTGGAAGTAGTTTTTCAAAAAAACATTGTTTAACTATTTTCAACCGTTACTGCACAACAGTTAAATAACAAAGGAGAATGCTGGAGTATATTTAAAGAGAATTAAGTAACTTAAAGAGGTTAGGGGTAAAATGAAGGGGTAAAATGCTTTATAACAGGGTTAGACCTAATACCTGGAATTGCAGCAGTGTTACTAACACCAACACTGTCAAAGGAAGTAGTCAAAGTTTATTGCATGCAATTGCCAGGCACTACACTTTACACCAATTACCTCATTTAAATGTCATAACAATTCTCTGAAGCAAATACTACTAGATGTGAAAAGTGAGGCTTGCAAAGACTATGTAATCTGCCCAGGGCAGTAGGTGAATTGCCAGTGTTTGAATCCAGGGTATCTGACTTCAGAAATGCCTCTGAACTATTACACTGTGTTGTTTCCTCTCAATAAAAACTAACCTAAAAAATGTCCCAGAAAAAAAAAACAGAAAGATTTTATTTTAAATTAACGTTTTCCAATATTCTGAGTTTTAAATATTCTAAGATCCAGAGACAAATAAAGTTAGTATTTACCTAACTGTCTGGGTACCATCGTCTTGAAGGTGATAGGCTCTGGCGGTGTTCTTCTTAGCCCATTCAATATGTTCTTCTTGGTTCCATGTCCCCACAACCACAGAGGTTTTCCCACTATCCTTGTCCTAATATATGAAAAAATGTTTGTGACAATGAATGTTTGACATCAAGGTGACATTTATGCTGATGGCCTCTAAGCTACAGAACTTATCGTCAACTGTACACTGGATATCTATGTTTAGATGTAATAGTCAAACTTGATGAGAAGAAATTTGAGCTCATTATTGTTTATTTCTTGTTTCTCTGAATTATGAAACTGGCACTTCCTAGTCAGGTTAGGTCCAGATGTAGTTATCTTTGACTCTATTGCCTTTCACTCTACATTTATCAGTCTTGTCACTTTCCCAGAGATGTTCTTGGTTTCACTCTTCTATTGGTCTAATGCCAGCATCTCACCCCTCAACTAAGAGTTTAATCTCTCGTATCTAGATACTAGAACTACATACTACTGTGATTCCTTCTTAAATCTCTGGCCTCTATCTCTTACTCATTATACTATTTTCCATATTATCCATTTGACATGATGCACCCTATACTGCCCTTTACGTGGACTTCTTCCTTCTCTCTCATTTTTCTTTCCTTCCTGTCTTCCTTTTTTTCTTTATATTTTATGCCAGGGACCATGTTGGGTACTAATATACATCTGATGAGTAGAATTAAAAACCCTTACAGAGGCAAAAAGGCATAGCCACTGTATAGCAGTGGAAGAGAGAGCCATTAAACGTTCTTTTAGCAACCATACCATAAAGTCCTAGATAGACAGGTATTAGACTGGCATAGTAAACTGTTTAATAAGAGGTTGGATATAGAGATTGTCTGGGTTTGAATTCTGGTTTCACCATTTACTACCTATGTGATTTTAGGCAAGTTACTAAATCTTTGCTTCAGTTTCCTTATCTTAGAATAACAATACTTATCTTTTATGAGCATTACATGAGTTAATATCTGTAAAGTACTTAGAATAGTGCCTGGTATACAGTGAGTACTATGTTTGTTAGCTACCATTATTTTTCTATACCTCAAAGTTCCTACCAGAGTTCCTTGAAAAGTTCTAGGTTATACCACCTTAGCTAAAGTAAGTTTGATAAAACCTAGTGTTGGCAAGTGTATAGGAAAACAGTCATTATTAACGGAAATGTAAATGATCCAACCTTTGGAGGCAACTGTTCAGTATGTATATATTTTGACACATCAAGTACATTTCTAGATGTGTGTACTATGAACGTACTTGCAAAAGTTTACAAGTGCAACTATTTAAAAATGTTCACTAAGATGCTATCACAGTAGAAACTGGAAACAACTCAAAGATCGTCAATAGAGATCTAATTAATACACTGTGTGTATGGGCATAATTCTCTGTACCTGCTGAAAAAAATGAAATCAGTTGTTGCTGACATGGAAAGATCTCCAAGATACTAGGTGAAAAGAACAAGTGCATTCAGTATATCCCGTCTGTATAAATAAAAAGGTTGTATCAACATTTATGATATGCATTTTTCCCCACTTTTGGTTGTTAACTAAGAAAATGTTAACAGCTGTTACTTTTGAAAAATGGGACAATAGTGGAGGAGAATTTTACTTTTCATTCTATTCTATATTTCTGGCATATATTCCTTTAATTAAAAAAAAAAACTGGGTATTATCTGGACTGTACTTAGATGGTAGTTTATCTTTTTTATATTAATAAATTAAAAATATTACTTATTAAAAAATAAGTAAAACATCTACAAAGCAGTAAGAATAAGAGGAAAGAATAATGAAATGGGACATCTCAGGTTTAATGGAAGAAAAAAAAAGCCCTAGTTTACAGATGCCACATACATTTTTTAGAGTGATTTAAATGTGGCAAGTGATTGATCTTTCCTGATATGATCCATCATGGAATTTAAGATCAGCTCAAAACATCTCAGAAGGGCAAATATGGTATTTTCTAATTACCAGTTGTTATTTATTTTAGGGAATAAAGAGCCTTTTAAAACAACCAAATCAATATTTATTAATATTAATGTTTGTCTTCAGGGTCTAGTAGTTTACCTTACTAAACGAAGTACAAATAAAACTATTTGGGCTTGAACTTCAGAATTTAAGCTGCTATGATTCAAGTGTGAGAGAATGCTGATTTATGACACTATAAATAAAAGAATAAAGAGCATTTAATCTTAAAACTTAAACTTGGATCATATGGTACCTTCTTTTAGCTGAGAAACTTGCTGTATTTATCCTATTTTACTGATACTAGTGACAACATTCTATCTTACCATTCACTTTCTTAAATATGAGTTATAAAATGACTAATTGCTGAGCCAAAGCTGAAGAGGTTAGTCACAATACTGTATTATTGTTCCAGACTGACAGTAATGCAAGAATCTGAGTAGTTAATAAAGAAAGTTACTTTAAGATGACTGATATAGTCTTAACAACAAGTTTTCCATTTCCCAGAATTTAGAGATGTTTTGTTGAGTATTTCCATATTAAAAGCATCTCATACTTAAAAGTAACCCCAATCCCACTCCTCTATTTTTCCACAAAAGATTTTTGAAACTTTAAACCATTTAGTGATAGAATGATATAAATGCTCTACCTCATGGTATTGATGTACGTGTTTGCCATAGCAGAATTCATATTTCCACCAACCAACACCCTACAGGAAAGGAAACAGACCAAGTTTCAGTACAGAGAAAGGGGTACCGGGGTCAGTCTCAATATTGCCACATGAGAATAATGGACATATATGTAATTTAAAAAATTGTACCAGCCATAATATGGTTTAAAATCACAATTAAAAATTACTAATAAACTTAAAAGATGGACATACAGAGAATAACTTTCTTGGCAAAATAAAGTAAAATGACAATTCTACTTATAAGCATATTTTCCACTGAAGCTCTGAGTCAGAGGCAAAATTCCACCTTTACAGATGTTAGCTCAAGTTTTAAATGAGCTAATGTAGGCTCATAACCAAAATATAGGCTATACAATCACTGGTGCTCATTCTAGCAATTAGCCAGAATCACAAATGAATTACTGATTTGAATATGTGTGTGTGTGTGTATATATATATATATATTTTATCAAGTAAAGGTCAAGTTTTAGCCTGTGAGTAAAGAGAAATTATAATGCCTTATAGTGAGATGTAGAGAAATGTCTGTTGGAAAGCTTCCAGAATCCTGCCATTTCTCTAAAGACAAAAAGTCTTTTTCAGTGCTGCTAAAGTCTCTTGATAAATAACATACAAAGTGAAAGCTCTAAGATAAATACTTAAACTGAAGGTTTATTTCTCACCCCGTGAAAGCAGTAGGAACCACTAAGGAACTCTTTTATGAGTTGGTCATCTGTCAATTTGGATATGTGGGTTGTTCCAACAGTGAGCATTGGCTGAGAACCAACAGCAATGGGTTTGTGGATTGCTGGAAATCTCTCTTCCTTAGTTGATTGCAAATCTTCCTAAAATTAAACAAACATATTTATAGGCTTCAGTATGATTTAAATTATTATTTTTTAAGTTTAGAAAATTTGGAAAATAAAAGTTGTCTGCTCATTTTTAATGTGCTTTAAGAAAATGAATTTTGCGACACTTAATAGCATAGAGAAAGCTCTATTCAAGAGTTAGTTCCATCTACCACTTAGGGATATGGTGACCACTCTTAACAACACAGGGATAATTTCTACTTCATATGTTTTGTCTCATTATTCTTATTAAGTACTTCACTATCTGTTAGATTTTCTATTTAGTTTAAAAAAATGTGGTTACTATCTATAAAGAAAGGATAAGAGGCAGGCTAATAAAGGGCTAAGTGGGAACGAATATGAATGTTAGTTGTAATTATTCAAATGTAGCAGGATCTGGTTGCTGCCCTGGAGCAAACTGCTGTGTAATAAAGGAAGGGTAGAGGGAAGAGCAGATCCACAGAGGTACGGGTGATTCAAATAGACTCTGATGAAGAACTGAAACATAAAGACTTCACAAAGAGAAAACCCTTGCTTAATTCATGCAACATTAATAATCTGTGACTGATGTGAAGGTCTGTTATGTGTTGTGGGTATGTGCACATGAACCTGAGAAAGAGGTAAGAGCAACGATGTGTGGTATGGTATGATAGTTAAAACCAAAGACAGAAGCAGGCACTATACGGCGGAAAGCTATGTAATGCTAAGTCTGAACATTTAGGCAAAGATATGGTATGATCAGATTTTTAAGTAATTACCCTAGCAGTCACAGGGAAGAAGGGATAGTAACAAATCTGAAGGTAGAGAGTCAAGTTAGGGGCTCAGTAACCCAGGCCAGAGATGAAGAGGCTCGAACGTAAGGGAGTGACAAGTGGGGTTGGAGAGAAGAAGATAGTTATGAAAGAAGTCAATGATTTAGAATCTGGATGTTATCTGGGTACTGACAGTGAGCAGAGAGGAAATGAATCTAGACCACAACTGAAGAAATGAATGTACCAATGAACTGAATAAAATAACAATAAAAAAATTAAACAGTAAAATGTATGCAGTCACTGTAGTTGCCACTGACCAATTGTGGTTCTTCTCTTGTTTTCAACTTGTGTGACAGGAGTCACTAGATGGTTATGTTGGAAACCAATGAGCTCATCCTCTCTCTCCTTCAATGTTAAGAACAAAGACTGCCAAGATGCCTTCTTGTTTTTTTTTAAAAAACCTTGAATTTTACATGGCTCTTTCTACATTTATAGAATGTAGGCTCTTTCTACATTCAGAGCCTATACTATGCTCCTGGCACTATCTTAAATACTGAGTATTAAAAATGAAGGAGACATAGTTACTACTCATAAGAAGCTAAGGTCTAATAGTGTAAAGCAATTACTCAGAATACATGAGACCTATAGTAAGGTTAGTGAAGAAAAGAATACTGCACAGTGAAACCTGTAGCTGAGAAAAGGGGAAGAGGTAAAAGAAACATGACCATTTATTGTTTCTTTTGGACAGAACATCTACTTTAAGGAAAATTACCCCAATAAAAGCAAGAAGATAGTAGTTTTTGAATCAGGGTTTGGAAGTTCAGAAAATAGGTTCTTAATAAATCCAGTAATTTCCAAATTAATGTGGTATAATAACATAGGGCTTCCCCTGTGGCTCAGTGGTAACGAATCTGCTTGCCAATGCAGAAGAGGTGGGTTTGATCCCTGGATTGGGAAGATCCCCCAGAGAAGGAAATGGCAACCCATTCCAGTATTCTTGCCTGGGAAATCCAATGGACAGAGGAGCGGGGCAGGCTATAGTCCAAGGGGTCACAAAGAATTGGACACAACAATTGGAGAGCCAAATATATATTTTGTTTAAAAAAAATTCTTTATGGTAAAGCTTAGTTCATACTTGAAAGGCAAACCATATACCAAATATCAATTAAAAAAAAAGTTATGTGTAATAAATTGAATTTCTAAAAAATATTATTCTGAAATAAAGATGACCAGTTCTAAGTAATTACTCACAGTATTACCTAAGATTTCATATACAACATGTACTATCAAGATGCTAGGTATTTTGAAAGCATTATAGCTATCATCTATAGCTTTAAAAAATTTTTTCTCAATCTGCGGATTTAACACATAAAAGAAAAATAAACTGGCACTTCTTCCTTGAAGAATAATTAAAGTTGGGTTTGTGAAGAATTTTGATGGGGCTGACTTTTAAGTACTTGTCAGTACTGAAATCATTATCAAGAAGAAGATGAGAAAATAATTCCATTTCCAATCTTTCAATACAGCACTTCAAATGCAGATTACAGTTAAGATAATGTTTCCTCCTTACCATAATGGCAGGGTTCACAACAATCACAAAGAGTCTGGCAGTATTTTCACAGTAAGTATTCAAGAGGAAGGGGAGAAAAAGGCCTTGTAGTTAAATGTTAATTAACCCACTTGTAAACACCGACAGCATACCAGGTATCATACAAGAAGCTGGAAACTCCAAGTAATGAAAATTTTAAAAATCCTCCCTCCCTTTTAATGAAGAACCATAGGAAAAACATTTTTAGCCATTTAAGTGCTATATCCACAGGCAAGGAGGCTAGAAAGAATGTAGTACTTTTAGGAAATGCTTAAGTTGCTTAAAATAGCTGGCATCAAAGGAATGGAAACGAGAGATGAGGCTGAAGCCAGATCATGAATGATCTTCAGTTCTTCTTTGATAAAATGATTGTATGAACAACAATTTCATCTTGAGGTATCAGTTCAGTCGCTCAGTCGTGTCCGACTCTTTGTGACCCCATGAACCGCAGCACGCCAGGCCTCCCTGTCCATCACCAACTGCCAGAGTCTACCCAAACCCATGTCCATCGAGTCAGTGATGCCATCCAACCATCTCATCCTCTGTCATCCCCTTCACCTCCTGCCCTCAATCTTTCCCAGCATCAGGGTCTTCTCAAATGAGTCAGCTCTTTGCATCAGGTGGCCAAAGTACTGGAGTTTCAGCTTCAACATCAGTCCTTCCAATGAACACCCAGGACTGATCTCCTTTAGGATGGACTTATAGAGGGATTGGGGGCAGGAGGAGAAGGGGGCGACAGAGGATGAGATGGCTGGATGGCATCACCAACTTGATGGACATGGGTTTGAGTAAACTTCGGGAGTTGGTGACGGACAGGGAGGCCTGGCGTGCTGCGATTCATGGGGTTGCAAAGAGTCGGACATGACTGAGCGACTGAACTAAACTGAACTGATAGATCATGTTAAATACCAAACAGTTAAATAAATTATCAAATGTTCATTTCAGACAGAACATTTTATCAGCTGTGTGGGAAGGATTAGAAGGAAGATATGTGAGGAGATTAGTTTTAGGTCTTAAGAAATGATGAGGTTCTGAACTAAAGACAGGTTTGAAAAGCAGTCAGAGGATAACACTGATAGCATTAAAAGATAAGCAGAATGACTCGGGTTTTTGACTTGGACAACTGGGTAGAGCACATTGCTTTAAAAGAAATGGGGAAGACAAAAGTGTCAGTGTGAAAGAGGATAAAAAAGATAAGTCTGAGATAATTGAAAATGTATATATGTCCAATAAGCAGATGAAAAGGGAAGATGGCATATCAAAAGGGAGAAGCAATAGAGACAAGTGGTTAAGAGGGACAGATTCTAGACTCAGACTACTTTGATTGTAATCTCTAACCCATCACTTGTCCCTCCCCCTCTCTGAACCTCAGTTCCCTAACCTGTTAAGGTGGGTAACAATATATTTTATATGCTGTTGTAAGGATTAGATAATAGCTTTAAGGACTCAACTGTTGTTTAGTCAGTAAGTCCAGTCTGACTCTTTTGCAGCCCCATGTACTGTAGCCCGCCAGGCTTGTCTTTTCATGTGATTTCCCAGGCAAGAATACTGGAGTGGGTAGCCACTCCCTTCTTCAGTAAAGATTCAATACATGTTAATAATTGTGATTGTGGTTTCAGGAGAAAGGTCAGGATTGTAGATGTATATTTATAATAGACAGGCATGGAAATGGAAGTTGAAAGAATGGTCGTGGATGAGCTTACTTAAGGAGACAATGTACAATAAGGAGAGAAAGGACCTGTGAACCGAACCAAGGGAACTGTAACATTTTAAGAAGCAGGAATTAAGAGAAAGAGCTAGTACACAGGAGAAGAGAACCAGTGAGATAATGAACTGAAGCAAAGAAAGGAGAAAAAGTTCAAGCTTCAAATGTTCAGCTAAGATCAAGTTATGCACAGGTCCAGCAAATTTAGAACCAAAGACAGCTGTTGATCTTAGTAAGAACCATTTAAGGAGAATGATAGAATGATGGTTTGATAAGAAATAGCAATGAGTTGAAGAATAAATAAAGTATTAGGAGATGGGTTGTAGTCTATATTTTCAAGAGGCTTAGCTGGGAAGTTCAGTTAACTAGATGAAAAATTTAACTGAAATGAACAGGATGGCAAACTTTAAAGTATTATGGAATCATGAGTGTAAGAAAATGCTAAAATAGTTTCTGGGAAGGACTAGAATAAGGAAAAGAATTAAAATCAAAAGAATTCAAATTGACAATTTTGAGTCAGGAAAATAAATTACTATTACCATACTACAGAAATGATTAAAATACTGACATATGCTATGATTTTTGGAAAAGGAAGCACTGAGAAAATACTGTTAGATAATTCTCATACCTCTTTGTTTCTCCTAAAAGGCACCCTTAGTATTTCTTCCTGTTGTTCCAACTGTCTCAGGGTGAGGGGTTTAAATGGCGATCCTGGTAGTGACTGGCAAAATATGTCATTCACAGGAGATGCTCTGAATCTGTTCAGTGAGAACAAAGTGTTAAAGCTAAGCATACAACATTTTAAATCATGTGTGCATTTCATGTTTAAAATATTAAATCCACATCCTACCTATATTTAGGATGATTGCACAAGAGTGGTGTCAAAATGACAACTTCATATTCACAAGTTGTAACTTCAGCTACTGAAAGAATTTCATGCTTAGATTCAGGATGACAAATGTACATCACAGTACTTGATCTGGGCCGGTTCTGTTTCAAACTACAAGGTGTACCATTTCCCATTCCCACTGGATAGTAGGGTGTCATCTGACCTTCGATATTTTTAGTGGGAATCTTAAAAAAAGAGTATAAGACAGACTTTTCATTAGAAATAGAGGTGGGGTGAGGATGGGAGAAGCACTCATTCTGAAAGGAAGAAAACTACATTTATAAACTAACATTTATTTAATAAAATGGTAACACTTCCGTATTTTCTATAAGCTCTCCTAATATTCTTTTGGTTCGTATTCTTACTTGAACATATACGTATTTTCAGAGCTAATTTAATACAGCATAAAAGGAAATTTTTGCTTGGTGCTAAAATTAAGATGTACATTTATATAAAGGATTACAAAGATATAATTAATACGAATTATCTTCAATTGTTACAAAGAAAGAGACCAGGATAAAATACAGAAACTTCCTATACTGGGCTGGTCAAAGCTTTCTTCACTAAACCCTCAGTGGATGCCTGAGTTAAAATTTACATTTTAGAAGTCTGAAGTTTGATTTGTGAAAATGTGGGGCTACATAAGTAATACTATCTTCTAAAACAGAAATGTAAATATACTGATTGATCAATCTGGTTACTCTTATTTCCTATTATTAACAGACACTTCTCAGCATATAAACTCTTAAGTAAATCTATTCAAGGCCAACAAAAGACAAATGAAAACATTTTTACAGAATGGGGGAATAAAGGAGATGATCTCAGAAGACATGGATTATTAAGGAGTTAGCTCCCACACTTTTATCAACAAACACCAGAAAAATTACATGGATGGGCTTTAAAAGGATGTTGTTAATAGAATCTCCAAGCAAGCTCTTTGGAGGCACGCTTATCCTGTATCACTTTGGTACCCTGTCAGTGCTATATCCAAAACAGGCAATAAACAAAAGATTTCTAGAGAAAAATATTTTGAGGTTGGTATGCTATTTTCATGCTAATGTCTGGAATTAGAAAATCCTGGGTTCAAATCCCAGCTCTGAATTCACCAGCCTTATGACTTTGACCCAATTTCAGTTCTTGTCATTTGTAAAACCAGAATAATAATACATACTCAAAGGCTATAGGGAGAATTGAGCATTACTCTTCGTTATATGTCTTGCACAGCATCTAGCTTATAAACTGGGGCTCAAAAATGTGAGTTTTCTTCCCTTACCCTTTTCTTCCTCTTCCTTTATCATTTCACTTTGAATTCCATCTTGCTATCCTCCAGAGCCAAAAATATTTTGAGATAAATATTTTATCTCAAAGGTAGTCTGTAAAATTAAAACCTTTTAAGATAGCAATGCTATGTGTGGCTATGCATACCTAATCAATTCCCCCAAACCCACCTTTTTAAGTTACAGGCACCCCTTTTAAGTAATTTGTAAGGCTTTCTGCCATTTTACTTTACTTCTAATAAAAGTATCCTTATAATATGAAACCACTTGTAGAAATATTCTCCAACAGTAAGTTATTTAACTTTATGGAAATTTTAAGGATTCAGAAATCATTCCTTAAACCACAGGGGCACTTACAATTGTAATTAGTCACCCTAAGGAATTGTTCTTTTTTAAACAATCCTACTTTTCAGTCATCAATTATGCATTCAGATTCAATAAGCATTCATGAAAGGCCTATATGATATCTGGCACACTTTGCACTGTGGAGTAAAAAGATAAAAGACAAGCTCTGCTTTTAAGAAGCTTGCAGTCTGGTAGCTTGTTATTTACACATACAGTTTATCTGTTTTACCCACAAGAGACAGGGTTCAAACAACAGAAAAAAAATGTAAAAGCTCCTATCATAATTGTTTGCAATGTTAAATAGAGGGGAAGAACCACCGCTAAACACAGAAGGCATATAATGCTATTACAGAAACTTTCCCAGACACATCTTTGATAAATTCATTTATTTTTGTATGATCTTAAAAGTAAATAAAAGCAATATAGGATAACTTTTTCAGAAAAACCTAACAGATTGCAAATTTTCTTTGACCAAATCCTTTGAGGTATTTGATAGACAGTTAAAGAACACCTGGCTATATTCTGTCAATTAAGTTACATAAATTTGTGTTTAACAATAGATGTTCAGAGTAAAAAAATCACCAATTATCACTTGCCTCTTTCGATTTTTCCTCTTCTTTTTCTTGTTCTGTGGATTAATACAAAAGTAAGTGTAAATAATGAGTGGTGATTTATGTACAAGACATAAAAAGACTAAGTTTTCAATTTGTAACCTTAAACTTCTTTTTAAAGAAGACTCAAAGCATACACATAATTTTTATCTTACTACTTTAAGCTAATTTTCTTGAAATGGTTTCTTTTGAAAGAACAGTCATTTAATCATTTTATCTTTATCTAGGAAATACTCTATTTGAGGCATAAAAACTGCTCACAAGTTTTCTTCTAAAATGTTTTTATCTCGGTGAAAGGTTTAGTCTTAAACGAGTTGGCCAATTTCAATAATAAAGATTAAAACATTTCATAATCTGAGGGATGTATCTACATGTCTATTTCCATATATAAAGGCTTTGCTTAAACCAAGCAAAAACTAACACTATATAAATATAATACTGACATGTATATCTTACTAGATTTAAAAATTTAATAGGTAGAAAGAAAGTAACAATGTTTGTTAAAGCAAAAAATAATGAAAAGATCTCTTTGAAAAGTTTTCTAAGGCATTATTTAGAAATTTATTTAAAGTGTTTTACAATTCATAAAGTCTCCAACAAGATTTTTTTTTTTTTTAAATCGATTGGCTGCATCATGTGGCATGTGGGATCTCAAGTTTCCTGACCAGGGATTGAACCTGTGCCCCCTGCACTGGAATATAATAACCATTGGACCATCAGAGAAGTCCTTCTCACAAGATCTTTTAAATTCCACTTTGAATATATACTTTAAACCAAATACTAACATTATTACTAAATCACTGTAGAAACAAACCTTTTTCAGATAGAAGGTTCTTAGCCAACATATTTCCAAGGTAGTACTCGTGAATATTTACTTTCTATATTAAAAAAAAAAATGTAGTAAGTATTTTGCAAATATATTTTTAAAGAATACAACTTAAAAAAAAATCTCATTACTACACTTTTCATTTTATAATGTTCCATATTTCATAGTTTGAAGAAAAAAAATACCTGACCACTTTCTTTCTCTTCATGGTACTGCCGAATGTGTTTTCCATGACATACTTCATAAGTCCAATAAGACTCAATCTAAGAGAGATGGATGTATTTAAACACACAAAAAAAGCCACAAAACTCAACTGAATTACTTTTTGATATTTTAAGCAACTGAGCAGATTTCTTCCAAGATTTAGAATAAACTTTCATTAAATGAAAGTTATTACTATGCCTCAGAAAATATGAAATTTCTGAAGCCTATTCATTGCTTTCACTAATTAGATAAATGTAAAAATTCTGTGATGCAAATAGGTCTATACATCCTGGGATCTATAATAAACACTCGGCCAAGGGACCATTTTCTACACAACCTAAAAGATAACAATGAGCACTTTTTATTAAAATTGTATATAAGGAAACTTTCTTTTGATCTGAAAAACATTCAAAGCAGTTTGGTAAGTGATACATTTGATAAGTGATATTACTGGGTGTTTGCCACATATACAAAACTATACAGGAATTTAAATTTTCAAGAGTTTATTGGCTGCTGGAGATTTATTTTCTAATTATCAAGTGAACATAAAATACATACTCTATAGGAGCAACTGCTTTGTTTAAATAGGGGCTCCAACAGCTCTCTTGGATTTGGGCCTTTATAATCCTTTTCTTCTTCCTATGAAAGAATGAAGAGTTTAATATCATTATTCAGGAGCTTTCTTCAACTCCGCTGTTTAACTATTAACCCATTGGTCAAATCACAAATGCTTGGAAATAAAAGGGGAAAAAAGTCAAAAGATTTAATAAGATCCTATGGTATGCCATTTCTTTCCAAAGAATTGAAATATATGCAGCAACATGGATGGACCTAGAGATTTCTATATTGAGTGAAGTCACACAGAGAAAGATAACTATCATGTGGTATTGCTTATATGTGGAATCTAAAAAAAATGGTACAAAGGAACTTATTTACCAAAAAGAGAGTCACAGATGTAGAAAACAAACTTATGGCTACCGGGGGAAAGGTGGGGGGAGGGAGATAGACTGGGGGATCAAAATTGACATATACAAACTATTATATACAAAATAGATAACTGTTAATAGTCAGGACCTACTGTATAGCACAGGCAACTCTACTCAATACTCTGTGATGGACTACATGGGAAAAGAATCTAAAAAAGAATGTATGTATGTAATGTATAACTGATTCACTTTGCTACATACCTGAAACTAACACAACACTGTAAACCAACTATACTCCAATTAAAAAAAAAGAACTGAAGTATAAAATACAGAGCCATAGAAAAATCTTCAGTTCTTCCTTCTCTTAGAAAAAGGTTTCTGAGTATCAGTTTTCTGAACAATTCTTATACACCTACTTGAGAATTTCTAGCTATAAAAGCCTCTGAATAGTTGAATCTTACATAACACACTGGAAAGTTTTAAGATACTTCTCAGTTTCCTAATTTTACATTTCAGACCTGAATGCCATAAATATGTGTATAATTGTGTAGTGTATATTTGTGTCTTAAGGTTTAAAACAAAATGAAATAGACAGCTGTCTTTCACAGATCTTAAATCTGAACAAAACTTAACAAAAAGCACTCACTGAGTTTAATACTTCCATTTTAGAGATTGTGAAAATATTCTGTAATTAGCTCAAAAAATTTATTGAGTGGAGGAATTGAGTTTCAAATTTGTTCAAGGTTCCACAGCTAACTATAGCCTATACCTCAGCCTCCTGGCTCCTAGGCTGGTGTCCTTTCCATTTTACCATGCTGCCTCTGTTTCATCTTGAAAGAAGTCATTGCCTTAAAGGATGGATAAGAGGCAGTTAGCGCATTTTAGGAGGAAGAAATGGGCATGAACTAAGGTAATGAAAAAGTACAAGGAACCTACAGATTTACTTACTAGCAGTTCTTTATAAAAAATGTCACATACACATGATCTAAGAAGTCAGGAATGATGTGATTACTATTTTTATGGTAAGACAGCATTACTGAGAAACCTGTCACTCAATTTTATTTTAAAGTATGCAGTTGCAATGTTTTAAATAAATGTTTGGTAACAGGAATTATCAATGTATTTACAAAAACTTACCTCATCCCCACTTGCCACAAGGGGAAGAATGCATTTATATTTTTCTTTATGTGTAGTTGTCATGATGACATAATTATCTTCTTTATACAAAACTCCAGTTGTAGGCTAGAAATAAAAAAAATGTACATTATTTTATCTGATTAAACTTAACTATAATTTATCACTTCAACAGAGGATTCTCAAACATATTTACTTCCAAAGACAGGAAAAAAAGTCTACATATTTTTTAATGACAAAATATGGATGTGAGAGTTGAACTGTGAAGAAAGCTGAGTGCTGAAGAACTGATGCTTTTGAACTGTGGTGTTGGAGAAGACTCCTTAGAGTCCCTTGGACTGCAAGGAGAACCAACCAGTCCATCCTAAAGGAGATCAGTCCTGGGCGTTCATTGGAAGGACTGATGCTAAAGCTGAAACTCAATACTTTGGCCACCTCATGCGAAGAGTTGACTCACTGGAAAAGACCCTGATGCTGGAGGGATTGGGCGCAGGAAGAGAAGGGGACGACAGAGGATGAGATGGTTGGATGGCATCGCTGACTTGATGGCCATGAGTTTGGGTAAACTCCAGGAGTTGGTGACAGACAGGGAGGCCTGGCGTGCTGCGATTCATGGGGTTGCAAAGAGTTGGACATGAATGAGTGAATGAACTGAACTGAAAATGAAGACAACAGACTTTTTCCTGGTGTTACAATGTAACAGAAAAAAAAGGAACAAAAATATAGTTTGGAGTACAAAGGAAAAAAGGAAAAAAAATTGGTAATGCAACAGACTGAAGTTATAATATGGATTAAAAAGCATTTAGAGGCAGTGAATGTTCAATGGATACACCATCACTGAATACTTATTACCACCTATACATGAGAGTCTACAGCACCTTATAACATACTCTCAATTCTTTTGGATGGGACATCTGAACCTAAGATAGTGCAGTGATTTTCATATTTGGGTAACATGGATAAATTACTTAGAAAAATTACTATGAATCCTCTGTGCTAATTTAACTTTTTTAGTATGTATAAGGGTCAGCAAATTTTTCCTGTAAAGGGCCAGATAATAAATATTTTAGGCTTTGTGGGTCATATGGTCTCTATTGCAACTATTCAGCTATGCCATTGTAGGAAGTAAGTACACAGGCATTATGTAAATGAATAGGCATGGATGTATTCTGAGAAAAAAACAAACCAAAAAACCTTACAGAAATCAAGTTTGGAGTGGGCCAGCCTGAAGGTGTAGTTTGCTGACTCATGGTATATATCAACAAGACTATCCTTAAAGTGTGCTACAGTATAAAACCAAACAAATTCACAAATCAAAAAGAACCAACACAATTCAAATGAACATTTCAATTACTATAACTGGTATTATTTTACAAAAAAGAAATCTCTGCTTTGTGACAGAAAATATGTCACTAACTACTAAGGCAGAGGGAGAAGGAAATGGCAACCCACTCCAGTATTCGTGCCTGGAGAATTCCATGGACGGAGGAGCCTGGTGGGCTACAGTCCATGGGGTCGCCAGAGTCGGACACGACTGAGCGACTAAACCACCACCACCACCACCACTAAGGCAGTCTTCAAAGTCTATGAGCAGTATTCTGTGGCAATTCAGTTCTCTTTTCTCTTCTGACAGTAGGTAAAACCACGAAACTATCTGGCTATCCCTAGTAATGAAAGAACCACCCTTATTACAGACCTCTACTCTTTCCTCAATTTAACAAAACAACTCTTAACTATAATAAAACCAGTAGTACTTGAAACTGAGTACTTGAAACTTCAAGTACTTGAAATCTTAAACACAAATAGAAATCAGGGCCATGTTTTCCCAAGATAATAAAGCAAATCCCCAAAGAGCAGTAAATACTGACTGTATTAGCTATATGACACTACCACTTGAGCTCTTTACATTATTATCTCATCAATGCTCGAAACAAGCATTGTACCCATTTCACTGAAAAGGAAACTGAAGCCCAGGGCTTAAATAATTTGTCCAAGGTAACACAGCTGGTAAACAGCACAGCCCAGAGAAGACACCTAGCTGACTGGCCCCACATTCTGTGTGCTCCTAACTGTTTTAACGTATCTGAATCAGCCTTGGTTACCATTTTCTTAGATTACCATACAGTGTGTGCTTGCATGTTAAGTCGCTTCAGTCGCGTCCTGGACTATAACCAAGGATCCTCATTTAAAAGAACATAAGTGAAGACAGGAATCAAAGAGATTTGAAAGTAAGAGTTGCACAGCCAAATTTATGATAAAGGGATCCTTAGAAACATACATTCAGTTTAGCCAACAAACTGCTGTTAAGACATAACATTTGTATCTTTTGGTATTTTTCAGATATAGTCAGAATAGAGGATGGTGAGTTGTGCAAAGAATGACTCACATTCATTTAGCTAGTAATAGATGGCTAGTAATAGGTGTCAAATCATCCCTGACTGCAGTGAAGGTGGACAGTAGTATGTGACTTCAATGCATTCCTCTCTCCTTGTGAAGTAACTGCAACCTAATGTTCAGAACTGGATTAAATAGCAGTACTGACTCATTTACTAAAACATTCAGAACAGTGCTAACAATGGAAAAAGAAACTGCTTGTTTGGAACCACAGCAAAGAAAGACAATTCTTTCTTTGTAATTAAAACTATAATCTTGCATTTTATGTCTATATGATGAAATTCATTCCTTGTTTTTAAGGTTTAGGTAAAAGGTAACAGAAATACAAACCATCACTATTCTTATTTGAAGAATTGTTTGTTTCTGCCAAGATTTGTTTTTCATTAGTTTAGGAAAGGGTGCTGCTACTGCTGCTAAGTTGCATCAGTTGTGTCTGACTCTGTGCGACTCCACAGACGGCAGCCCACCAGGCTCCTCTGTCCCTGGGGTTCTCCAGGCAAGAATACCGGAGTGCATTGCCATTGCCTTCTCCATAGGAAAGGCTACTTTCCTCTTCAATAGAACAGACTAAATAACATTTCTTCTATCTGAAAACTCTTTGCTGAAATAGTGTATCACTTATTGGGATCACAAAGTAAACATTTTTAACAAATTTTACCCAACTTTTTAATATTGGAAATTGTAGGAGAAAAGTTAACTTTTTGTGATTTTTTAACTTAAAAAATTTTTTGATCAACTAAAATGCTTCCTTTTGATTTTGTAAAATAGGTTTTTACTTAAAAAAATGAATTCCAAATGCACATAATCACAGATAGTGTTTAAAAAAACTTGTTTTATATAACTTGACACCTCAAAGTATTTCCAGTGTAAGAGGCAATATTAGTGATATGATAAAAATCAGATTTTAATATAATGAGACTAATAAAAGAGGGGTATAGTCTTCAAGATTAAGGAACTTGAAAAGTATCTTGGCAAGGGTGAAATTTCTAATGCCTGACACAAGTCTGGAGGAATTAAGGCAGAGGATGAGAAAGCAAGCTATCCTGGAGAGTCTGTAAAATAAACTCAATGGCACAACTTGTTAACATATAGGACATGATTCAAACCATGGAGATGGTCACCATTTTCCCCAAATGTAGCATTTGTTTTCAAATGGGAATACATTTCTATATTAGCAAAAGAAGTTGAAAGAAAATTAGACTTATTTTGCGGTTTTCCTTTGGAGATGTTCATGAATTCTGTGTGACGTAATGAATAATTGAACATTTTAAAGACACAGAGATGATGTTTCAGAAGGAAAATACACACAAAAACAAAACTGACTGCTAAAAACCAGTAAAGAATATCATAATCATTAATTACTGGAAACATTAAAACATGTATATATTTTTGGCATTTGATAATTTTTCTAAGTAAATTTGAAAGATGATCTTATCATTTTGATATATCTGAATGGCAAGAGAATAAAAAGCACAGAAGAATTTTAAAGATTAAAAAAACCTGAGATCTTCTAATCCAGTCCCTCTCAATTTCAGGTGGTAGAGAGATAAAGGATCTTTATCCTAGCTCATGCAGCTGCTGAGTTACACACAAATGTCCATCCAACTGGCCTATAAAACAAAATGACAGTGCCAGGTGTGTAGGCCTGAAGTTTCAATTACACAAAGTAGGGAAGTGAAGCCTTGAGATTAAGAAAATATTAAAAAAAATTAGAAGATCAATGATAATGTTTCTTGAGGCTTATTTTTGCGGGAGGGCCATAGGCCTTTTGCTAAGGCGTAGGAAAATGTCTCTAGGTTTTGCCCAAAATAACTCAAACTTAAAAAAAAGGAAAAAAATTCTTCCCAAGTTTTCAAACAAGCCCATCTTAGATTATGCTTTATTGTCAAAGAAAAATAATTAAAAACAAAATTTCAAAATAAAATTGTTAAGATATAGGAAAAGTTGGTCCACCATATATTGAGATCTTTTTCCATAACCTTTTGCAGCCAGCAAATAACAGTGCCAGAAAAAAAACTGAACGGTTTGGTAGTAACTTCTAAAAGGGCTAGTTTCACTCATGTGCATATAGGTCAGTAAATTTTTACAGCCACATATTAGCATGCCCTTTTTAATTTTAAAGAAAAATCACACTGATGTAGAGTAAAAAATTTTAATGACCACATTCTTTAAACATTTGCCAAGTTCATGCCTAATGTGCTCTTCAGAAATAATCATAAAGGTTGGCCTAAAATATTCTCATCTCAAAGTTGTATCTGACTTATAACAATCTTTTACATAAATATTTTAATATATTAGTATTTTCTGAATAAGAAACCTACTGTATAGAACTAGGAACTCTCCTTAATGCTCTGTAATGACCTATAGTGGAACAGAATCTAAAAAAGAGTGGATATATGTATATGTGTATAGCATATATGTGTAACTGATTCAGTTTGTTGTACAGCAGAAACACAACATTTAAATCAACTATACTTCAATAAAAATTAATTAAAAATATCTCCTGGCATTAATGCAAAGACAAATTGGCTTCCCAGAGAAATATCTACTTAAATTTAAGAATCACTGAAGTATCAGAATGGAAGAACTGAAAACAGAAAGGAGAAATAAAACTAGGTGTGAAATATTAGCTAAAACTAACACCAGCAAATAGAAATCTGGGTTGTGGAAATGACGACATCCCTTTTCCTGGGACACTCTGTGCTGACATGATAGTATCACATATTCATGTTTTAGAGATATGGTAACAGAACAATATACTTAAATAGTCTTCCAAGCAGAACGACTGCAGATAACTGGAATAAGAATTAAAAAAAAAACAACTTTTCAGGGGCAGGCGGGCTGTTACATTTTCCCTGACTTCCATTTTAAATAAATGAATTAATTGCCATACGGTAAGTGTCACAAGAGCCTATTTTTTATTGGCCGACAATGGATAGGAAGACTTCTCGGAAGTCCACTTCCCAAAGCAAGGACTGCAAATATTCATCACTTCGAGGTTATAAATACGTTTTTCAATGTAGGAAAACCGACCATAAAATTTCACGTTCTGGAGTCTTAAGTAACAGTTATAATACATCAAAACTGTAAAGGACATTCTGCATAGTGTCGTTAGCATCTCACTGGCCAAACAGCCCTCTCAGAGACAACTTTGAAGGTAAAAGAGCTGTGTGGTGTACGTATACTGTGCATATACCAGAGGGAAAACGAGTATGAGAGAGGGAACTCATTTCCGCAGTGCAACTGATTGTGTAGGAAGGGTGTGTGTAATACTCCTTGAAGGAGAGAAGGTTGCTAGTGGAGGAAGCGCAGCAGGTGACTGACTTGCCAGGGAGAAAACAGATGCGCCAGACGTGGTTCTAGAAAAGCTGCTTCCACAGGGTGGGAGTGTTGGTAAACTCTGGAGAGACATTTCTTTAAAAGGGGGAACAGGCGACCGCTGGATCCTAAATGTGTAGGCATGCAGGCACATCCACAGAACGTGTTTGATACGCACTTGCTGTATGAATGAACGAACGCGGGGTTAATGAAGCTTTGGACTAGGAATGAGGCATGCGCCTGCAGAGGAGGTTCTAGGGGAAAAAAGCGTAGAATACCGAGAGAAGGGGCCGAACCCTTAAGTGCCAGGAAGAAGAGAGATGGCTACCGGGTTCGCAAGGGCACTGACCAGAGAGAACTCGGTGCCGGGCCAGTTGACTCGGAAAGGTATGTCATCGCTGAGCTGGGGTAGCGCTCGGCCGCCTCCGGACGCCTCCAGAAGACCGCAGAGGACCAATAACACCGGCCCGCCTGGGACCAGACTCCGCGCGCCGCCGCCTCCTTCCTCCATCCTCCGTCGCCGAGTTCTCCAGCCGCCGCCACAACCTCCTCGGCCCACAGAAGAGAGAAGGGGGAGGAGGAGGAGGCGGCGGCGGGACTACCAAGCGTCCAGGCAGCCCGGGGCCCAACCGCCGCCACGTCTCCTTCCGGAGAGCCCGGCAACACCGCCCCCGCCCCCTTGGGCTTCCCGCCACCGTTTCCGGGGCAGGTGGTGTATCAACATCCGGGGCCGCCGAACCGTCTGCCTACGGAAGCCGGGACGGCGGTAGCGCTTCTCTTGTTGACCGCAACCGCAGTCTGGCGTCGGGGAGCGAACGCAGTGGCCTGCCAGGAGTGGACGCCCAAAGACTGGGCCTTGGACCAGCCGTTTCCGCGGCGCCGAAGTAGCAGCACGGAGAGCTGGTGAGTTCGGGAGGCGGGCGGCTCTCACCACAGGGTGGGCGGCGGCCGGGGCCTCATGGAGCCGCTACCGGAGAGCGGGGCTGGCGCAGGTGTTTAGATGAGAAAATTCGAGGTAGCGATGAGAAAATTCGAGGTAGCGACGAGAAGTGAGAAGTGGCGGTATTTCTGACTACTCTTTACTCTCGCTGCTTCTGTTTTCCCTTTCCTCCGCATGTAGCGTCTGTACACTTTTATCTTCCCCGCTGGAAGTTTCTCTCCGCCTTTTACAGTGGGCCGTGGTCACCTGAGTACTTTTCAGCTCCTGACTAACACAGGGCGGGTGGCTGTTTCTGCAGCCCTGGGTTCGGGGATACTGAGCCGAGAATACCTGTCGTCCCTCCGTATAAGAATTCTACGCTTCTCCGAGGGTGGCCCAGATGGAGACTCTCCTTGTGGGGAGGGCAGCTAGATTATCCCCTCGTTTTGACCCGACGTGAGGCTCTTCCTTCATCCCAGAGTTGAAGTGCTGTGTCGCTGTTTTATTTAGGAAGCCGATACGTTTCTTTAAGTAAGGTTCAAGGCCAGGTGACCGTAAGGTTATGAATTCACGTAAGATTCAGACATCTCTCACCTCATTCAAAAGAAAACAAAAAGTTTTGCATCTCCCCGTCTTTAAAGAAATGCCATTGTTTTAATCATTAATATAATGGGTTTGGGTAAACTCCGGGAGTTGGTGATGGGCAGGGAAACCTGGCGTGCTGCGGTCCATGAGGTCGCAAAGAGTTGGACCCGACTGAGCGATTGAACTGAACTGATAATGGGTTATACAGCGTGAAATATAGAGCATTTCTCGTTGTCTTTCTGGAGGTGAGAAAAGCTAGACCTTCGTGCTAGATTTGCTAAAAACTGTCGTCCGTCGTGTGTTCTCTCTGCCCCTGCAGTTTGCTCCAAGTCAAAAAGCAGGAAGAGCAGCTTCCTTCTATTTTTTGTTTTGAAAGTTTCCTATTTCTTTTTTAAACATAAGGAATCCACGGCATCAAAGAATTGAGATGTTGTTCATTGATTTACCTATTAATGTTTACTGTGTATGTGAACAGTGGGCTTGGAAAATGGCAAATAAATGAATCTCTGTCCTCTGTCTTATGGTCTAGCAAGGCAAATTACACAAATAATGGTAACCTGTGATAAAAAAAATAATGGTAACCTATTATGGTAATAATAAAATGTTAACACTCATATAACATTTCCTCTTTGCACTTGTCTAAGTACTTTATTATGAGCCAGGTACTATAGATTGTGGGCTTCCCTGGTGGCTCAGTGGTAAAGAACCCGCCTGCCAATGCAGGAGGTGAGGGTCCCACCCCTGGGTGGTGAAGATCCACTGGAGAAGGAGGTGGCAATCCACTCCAGTATTCTTGCCTGGAAAATCCCATGGGTGGAGGAGCCTGGTGGACTGCAGTCCATGGGGTCTCAGAGTCAGACACGACTGAAGGATTAAAACAGCAATAAACTATAGATTATAGAGTAGAAGGATGTTAAATTATATAATAGAGTAGATGTTAGATATAAGGAAGGACGGAAATTGGGTAAGAAAGTCTTGCCAGGAGAAATGACATTCGGATTGCTGTTTTAAGGATTTTTAGGAGTTTTTCAGGCAGGACCATCCTTCTGGGTGGTCCCTTAGGGCTTTTCAGTGTAGTCAGTGTAGAGCAGAGTGGAGTCAGAGGAGATTAATGCTGTCTCAGAGTAGTGGAGACAGTTCCGATGAATTCAGTTCAAGACTAATTCCAAATGGATTAGATACTCAAATGAATAACAAGAAGAAAACAATAGGTATTAAGATTGTATCATGGGTCTCCTTTCTTAATAAAATTTAGTCAGGTGTCACACATATAAAAAAACAAAAGGAAAAAATTTAGGGGAATAATTTAGTGATCTTGTTATGGTGGTGGTGGTTTAGTCACTGAGTCGTGTTCCAACTCTTGAGACCCCATGGATTGTAGCCCACCAGGCTCCTCTGTCCTCTGTCCATGGGATTTCCCAGGCAAGAATACTGGAGTGGGTTGCCATTTCCTACTCCAGGGGATCTTCCTGACCCAGGGATCGAAGCCAGGCCTTCTGTATTGCAGGCAGGTTCTTTACCAACTGAGCCACTAGGGAAGTGTGATCTATAAGAGGGGAACCCTGAAATCATGAAGGAAGAAAGATGTATTTGACTAAATAGAAATGAAAAGTATTTGTCTATCCAGATTTAGTCTCTGGGGCTGTAGTAATGGAAGCTCCAACAACAACAGAAAACTCAAGATAATTTCTGGTACAGGTCATTGCTGCTTAGAAACTAGGGTTATGTAAAAGAAAATGACTTTGGAATATGCTACCGAGGTAGATGGTCAGACTTGTGTGAGGAAGTGACACTTGAGTTATGATTTGAAATGAGGAGGAGGAAGCCACACAGCAGTTTCCAGCAGGAAACGCTTGTGTTGGAGGGATTGAAAGAAGGCTGGTGTTGCTGGAGTGTAAGAGGGCACTTAGGAGATGAAGTTTGAGAGGCTGGAAGAGGCCAGCTGGGCACAGATCTGTAAGTAGGAGAGCGATGTGGCCTGATGTACATTCATGAAGATCATTATGGTTGCTGTGTGGAAAATGGACTATAGGGGATGTTGTTGGCTGAACTGTGTTCCCCGAAAGGATATGCTGAAGTCTTAACCCCTGGAACCTGCAAGTGTGAACTTACTTGGAAATCGGATATTTGCAGATGTAAAGTTAAGGTCATACTGAGCAAGAGTGGGCCCCAATACAATGTCTAGTGTCTTTATAAGAAGAGGGAAATTTGGACGCAGAGAGGGTGGAGGCAGAGATTGGAGCGATGTGTCTACAAACCAACTAAAATTTGCCAACAACCACCAGTAGTTAGGAAGAGATAGGGACACATCCTCCCCTAGAGGTTTCAGGGAGATTTTGGCTCTGCTGACACCTCGATTTCAGACTTCTAACTCCTAGAGCTGTGAAGCAGTACCTTTCTATTGTTTTAAGTTACCAGGTTTGTGGTAGTTTGTATGGCAGTCCTAGGAAGCTAATGTAGGGGCAAAGAGTGGCGACAGGGAGACCAGTTAGGCAGCTGTAGAAATGGGGAGACATAGTCTACTTTGGAATGTATTTTTTGAGTAGAATATCTTGAATTTCCTGGTGGATTAGATGTGGCATGTTCTTACAGAGATGAATTAATGATGCTTTGCCAACAAAGGTCTATATAGTCAAAGCTATAGTTTTTCTAGTAGTCATGTGTGGATGTGAGAGTTGGACCATAGAGAAGGCTGAGCGCTGAAGAATTGATGCTTTTGAACTGTGGTGCTAGAGCAGACTCTTGAGGGTCCCTTGAATAGCAAGGAGATCAAAACAGTCAATCGTAAATCAACCCTGAATATTCATTGGAAGGACTGATGCTAAAGCTGAAGTGCCAATACTTTGGCCACCTGACGTGAAGAGCCAACTCATTGGAAAAGACCCTGATGCTGGGAAAGATAGAGGGTAGGAGGAGAAGGAGATGATAAAGGACAGGATGGTTGGATGGCATCACTGACTCAATGGGCATGATTTTGAGCAAACTGGGAGATAGTGAAGGACAGGGAAGCCTGGTGTGCTACAGTTCATGGGGCTGCAAAGGGTCAGATATGACTGAGCGACTGAACAACTATGTTTTATGAGGAACTGGTGGTGAAGTTTACTGAAACAGGGAGGAAAATAATGTGGACTGATGGGAATCATGTGTTTTGTTTGTTTTACTTTTTATTTTGAAGTGATTTCAGACTTACATAAAATTTATTTGCAAGAATCAAACCTAGATTCTCCAGTTATTAACATTTTATATATGTGGTTTGCTTACAATAATAATAATTTTGGAATCAATGGTTCTATTTTGGACATGTCAAGTCTTGTTACTTTTTAAAATTAATTTTAATTGGAGTATAATCAATTTACTGGACATGTTAAGTTTTAGATATCATTAGTTAGACATCCAAGTGGAGCTAACATGTTGATTAAACCTGAGGCACAGGTGGAGAGGTCAGAGCTGAAGTTATAAATTTTGATGTTATTTGCATGTGCCTGAGTGCTAAGTTGCTTCAGTTGTGTCTGACTCTTTGTGACTATGGACTGTAGCCACCAGCCTCCTTTGTCCTTGGTATTTTCCAGGCAAGAATACTGGAGTGGGTTGCCATTCCTTTTTCCAGGGGATCTGCCTGACCCAGGGATTAAATGTGCCTCTTTTATGTCTTCTGCATTGGCGAGAGGGTTCTTTACCACTAGCGTCACCTGGGGATCCCTATATGCACGTAGGTATATTTAAGCCATAGTGCTGGTTGCAATCCTTCAGGGAAACGATGAGGATAACAAAAGGAAGAGGAGTCATTGCAACATTAGATACTGAACAGCATTGAAGAATTAGCAAAATGGACTGGGGAGGCATGCCCAGTAAAGAAAGAAAGTCAGAAAACTGAGATATCAAAGAAGTCAAGAGAAAGAACTGTACCAGTTAAGTAAATGCTTTGAGGAGTTGTAGATGATGAGGATAAGTAAGTAACCAGTGTATTTGGCAGCATGGCGGAGGAGTAGAGGGGAAAAAAGGCTTGATTGGATTGAAGTGGAGGGCTTGTTTATCTGTACATTAAATTAAAAACGTTATGCTTTTGCCTTTCAGCAGGGTATATGCCGGTTTCTCAGAGCCTTGGTGCTGTTGACGTTTCGGGCCGGGTGACCCTTTGTCAGGAGGGGCTGTCTTGCATATTGTGTCATGTTTAGTGGTACCCTGGCTTGTGTCTTCTAGATGGTAGCAGCAGCCTTATTCCCCTCCTGCTTTGCCCGCCAAGTGTGACAACCGGAAACGTCTGCAGACATTGCCAGATGTCCCTTGGCAGGCAGGATGGCCCCTGGCTGAGAATCTATTTCTGGTTTAGACTTAAAATGAAAAGCTTGAATATTAATGGTAAAGCTTTAGGCAGTAGCTCCCTGAGTGAGAAGATACTTAGTGTCAAGCAGGGGACCTTTCTAGCACTCTAAAAGTTTTGCAGTGTAGTGAATACCTACTTTGCCTGTAAGGCAAGTGATCCTGTTTGTATTATATCTTTGATGATTCCATAAGACACTTAATCTTACCTTACACTGATGTCATTATTATGCATATTGGTTACCATAGAGGATTTTGAATATAAATATGTAGAAGATTGTCCTGAATCTGTATTAACCCCATCACTGCCTAGAAATTATTTTGAAAAAATAGTCAATATTGCTTCATTTAATAGTCTTGACTTTTTTCATATAAGTATGGTACAGAAAACACAGTCCTAAATTTTGTTTAACTTTCTGCTTCATGGATTCCAGGAAAATGCCCCTTAATCTGACAAAGCTACCTTTTTCTGCCTAATTTTAAGAGAATTAGTCTTAATATGGCAATTTTCAGTTAGCCGCAGAATTATAGATCTGGAGAGAGAGCAAGAAAGTTGTGCAGTTATTTATCTCATAAATATGGTTTGGAGGCACTGTCCTCAGTTCGAAGAGTGTTGTAAAAATGCTGTTGTTCAGTTGCTAAGTCGTGTCTGACTCTTCTGACCCCATGGACTGCAGCCCATTAGTCTCCTCCATCCAGGTACTATACAGATAAAATACTGCAGACATTCAAAAGAGAGGGTGATTACTTTTAGTGAGAGATGGGGTGAATGAAGTGTGGAAACCAATTAAATAGTCTCTGTTTTAATATGTGACAAGGGGGTCATTTCATGTTGGTGGGAAAAGGATGTTTTAACTAGATTCTGCTGGTGTAATTCACCTATAGGAAAACCAACCAGATCCCCTCATCATAAAATATGTAAAAAGTAAATTGTGAGAATTCCTTGGCAGTGCAGTGGGAATTCCTTGGCAGTGTAGCGGTTAGGACTCAGAGTCACTGCCAAAGGCCTGGGTTCCATCCTTGGTCGGGGAATTAAGATCCCACAAGCTGCGCGGCGCAGCCAAAAAAGTGAAAAATGAAAAAGAAAATTGTAAATGCTTTAAAGATACATATTCATATGAGGCAATTAGGAGAATATTTGTATAATTGAAGTAGGGATGATGTTTTTTGGTAAGATAGGAAATCTAGGTGCTGTAAAAGGAAAGATTGACCTGCTATAATAAACTTTTTAAAATGAGTAATTTTTAAAATAAAAACATGTAAACCTTTCGGCCTAGTGATTTTATTTTTTGGATTCTCTGATTTAGAAACAAAAATCCTGACACATAAGGATGTATGTATAAAGATAATTCATTGTGGCATTAGCTGTAATGACAGAAATTACCTTTGCATATCTGATTTTCTAATAAGAAGGCATGGCTGAATAATTATATGCGAACTCTTTACAACTGAATTAAGTGAGGTGATTAGGAGCATGGGCTCAGGAGTTAGGCCAGTGAAATTCTGATCCTACCTACTGCATGTGTGACCTTGGATACGTTACTTAACCTCTTTAGAGCTCAGTTTTCTTAACTTTAAAATGAAGAAAATAACAAATGTAAGATGTAAGAACTATTATGAAGATCCATATTTATTTTGTATTCTATTAATTTAATAGATGTTGTGCCCAGGCACTATTTTAAGCACTTTATAGATATAAATTTATAATTGACTTATTCCTCATAATAACCCCCAAAGTTAGATTTTATTGTTTCCTCATTTTACTGATCAGGAGACTGAATCACAAGAGAGGTTAGTTTGTTCTAATATAATTCACACACGGGTATAAAATTATATATCTGCCATATTATAAAATATGGCTGAATAAAATTGTCAATTTTTTTTTCCAGTTGAAATTTTTATGAGAAAGAAATGAGAACTAACCAGATGGGCTTTGAGTTAAAAGTTGTCCCAGATCTCTGTATTGTTTCTCATTTAGAAATATAAAGGGAAAAATCGATAAAAATAAAGACATTTGCTCAACTTTAGCAGCTGGCCTGCGGTCTGAGGTTGTTTAGCAGTAATTACTCCAGAGACTGTGAGACAGTAATTGCCCTTTCCTGTTAATTTCCAATGCTGATCTTTTTTCCCTCCCAATTCCTCCTTTATATATAATTTACTCTGTGGTAATAAGAAGACTTCAGAGGACTGGGATACACATTTTGGGAAAAATAAATGATGAGAAAAGCTTTGGCCTTCAGACATTTTTGGTTAAAACGCAGCATGTATACAGGTGTCAGAATGCCAGCAAATATATAGATGGGAATATGAATATTGGATGCATTCATTTCTTAGGTACAAGG
Organism: Cervus canadensis; assembly: GCF_019320065.1. Lineage (NCBI taxonomy): Eukaryota > Metazoa > Chordata > Mammalia > Artiodactyla > Cervidae > Cervus > Cervus canadensis. The sequence goes on along the minus strand of NC_057390.1, from coordinate 35,021,907 downwards.
AAAAAAGGGAGATTGGAAATTTGATTTCAGACCAAGATAGAATGTTTCTTTTTTCAATCCCATGCCTTATACTTTTGTTTTTTTCCTAAGACTTTTCTGTTAGAATGAATTTTTAAAACATAGTATATACAACACCTGTGTATAAATACCTGGGTAGCATTCTTGCCAAGGTTGGGTATAAGAAACTTATCAAACAAAAAATGTGGTATATTCTATAAGACAACTGGCCTAAACCTTGAAAAAAACTTAATGACTAGTAATAAAAAAAGACTCTTCTATAAATATGTATATTATTATCTATTATCTGTATACTAAGATGTGTACTGTTATCACATCTTAGAAAAATAACACTGGTTTCAACTTTCACCATTTATTGGCCTTTTCCCCCCATTTAGGATCTAATCAAAGGTTATGCCTTGCATTTAATTATCTTAAAGTCAGTTTTATTTTTATTTTTAAAAATTTTTATTGGAGTATAGTTGATTTACAACTTTGTGTTACTTTCAGGTGTACAACAAAGTGAATCTATAATATATATATATATATGTATGTATGTATCTCCACTCTTTTTTATGATCTTTTCTCATATAGGCTATTACAGAGTATTGGATAGAGTTCCCTGTGCTATACAGTAAGTTCTTAGTAGTTATCTATTTTATATGTAGTAGTGTGTATGTTAGTCCCAATTTAAAATCTATTTTAAATTGTAACAGTTCCCCTTTGCCACTGCTTTTAGAGCTCTCTCTTAAGTTTTTTTTATTATTAACAAAATAACTGCTGCCAATTAAATTTATGACTTGCCATCTAGTGTAAGACTCGTCTCGATTTCAGAAGTCTGAAAGTGAAATAAATATATTAACAAAATATGGCAACTTGCCCAAAGTCATAGCACTGGTAAGCAGTGGAACTGGATATCAAAGCCGAACAGTCTTGAGCTCCTGAATCTGTTCTTTTGGCCACTTCTCAGTGCTGCCATTTTGTTTTTAGTGAGTTACTGCATGTAAGGCTATTTTTAGTGTAGTGCCTTCATTACATATTAAGTATGTAATATGTGTAGCTTTTAATACCATTTTCAGTACTTTCCAGTTTGCTGCTACTATATGTTTGTAACATTTGCATTTTGTGACTTTATTCAGTTTTTCTGTGCTTTGTTTATAGGTTGATTCTCAAACTTCGCAATATTGTTTATGCAAGTACTATTCACTATAAAATCCAGAGGTGTAATTTGAACTGCAGAGAAGGAAATGTAATCGTGTCTGTCCTCTACCCTTTAAAATGTTCCCTTAGCTCTCTAAAATTAGTACCACCTTTGCTAAGTGAGTCCATTTTATTCTTGAAGATATATTTTAAGCTCTGAAACACTTTGTTCTAATTACACTAGTTGCTTTTCAAATCTGATGTATATTTATCTATTACCTATCTATCTATCTTTATTTTTTCCTGTAACTCTCCTGGGTTAAATCTATTGTTTTATGTTATTCCATGTCATCCTTATCTCACATTTCTTTCCCACCTTGTTGGGGTATAAATAATTACAAGTAATTTTTTTAAGGAAATGATAAAAAGTAGATACTTTGATTTTCACAGGCCTGGTATATCTGAAAATGCATTCATCTTGCCTTCTCAGTTAATAGTTTGGGAATAGAATTCATAGTTCAATCATTTTGTTTTGCTTGAAACTTTGAAGACATCATTCCTTTGCAGTTTACTATCTAATATATCTGATGAGAATCTCAAAGCTAGTCTGATTCTCCTTCTTAGCAACTAATATTCCTTTTCCTCTGGAATATTTTATTGAACTCTTTATATCGTTGGTTTTATGATGTTTTATGAGAGTATCTCTTTCTAGTTGTGGATCTTTTTTACTTATCCTTCATTGCACCCCTTGAGTCCTATTTGTTCATTTCTGGGAAATTTTCTAATATTATTTCTTCAATTATGTTTTCCTTGGGCTTCCTTGGTAGCTCAGCAGGTAAAGAATCAGCCTGCAATGCAGGACACCTGGGTTCGATCCCTGGATTGGGAAGCTCCCCTGGAGAAGGGAAAGGCTACCCACTCCAGTATTCTGGCCTGAGAATCCCATGGACAGAGGAACCTGGCAGGTTCCATGGGGTCGCAAAGAGTCAGACAGGACTGAGTGACTTTCACTTGCACCTTCCATTTTCTCTGTTTTATTCAGAATACCATTTGGATAGATTCTTCCAAGTAGAAAAAAGACAAAGAAAAAAAGGTAATGTGGAAGATCAATTCAAGAGATCAAATTTCCTTTGACTGTCAATTCTCTTTTTTGAATATCTTTTGTCAGTTTTTTTTTTTCCTGTTTCCATAGTTTCTTTCCAATTGCTCATTTTTAATAGATGCAGCATCTTCATGAATTTCTTTGAGGATAGCACTTACAAATTTTAAACATGTATAAGTTTAAAAGCTCTGCTTCCTTAAGGTGAGTTGATTGTTTTTATCCTTTTGTGCTTTTGCCATTCCTCAAAAATTAAAAAAAAAAAGGATTTTTGAGCTCTTTTGAGTGTGCAGAGAGGCCCAACTGTTGGGCCTCACTTTATTGTGAAATGAAGAAAAAGAGCTGCTTTTCCTCCTCTTCCTCCTCCCTGTGCCCAAATGAAGATGGCTTTATTGTGGAGCATGAAGGTGTTCTGATGCTTTCAGGGTAGATGGTTAAATTACCAAAAAAAAAAAGTTGTGTTTTAAGCCTGAAACTAGCTTTGTTGCTGCTAGACACTCTGTGTGTAAAGGAGTGAGATAAAAGCTTTGGTGTGCCTATCTCATATAGATACTTTAATCTTCCTGATTTTTGTCCTACAGCCCCCTTCTTCTGTCTCTCGGTTTGGCTCTTCTTCAGACTCTGCTGGCGGGAATGGCCTGTGTGGCTGCAGCTGTCTCATGTGTACGCGTGCATACCTGTGCGTCTGCACATTGCTTCTAGACTGCGGCTTTCTCTGTGCTTGCTTCACCCTCAATATAATCCCACCTGCTTTCTCTTTCTGGAATGCTTGAATGCACTTCAGTGGGACTTTGGTAGGAAGTAAAAGAAAATGCACATATGCTTAGTTTGTCTTATATAAAGTAGGTAATTGATAGGTATTTGTTGAATAAATCAGTCAGTGTTATTGAGAAAAATTGGGCAAAACATACTTATGTTTAAATTAAAAAAAGACTTGTGAGCTTAGAATGAGTGAGTGAAGTCGCTCAGTTGTGTCCGACTCTTTGCGACCCTGTGGACTGTAGCCTACCAGGCTCCTCCGTCCATGGGATTCTCTAGGCAAGAATACTGGAGTGGGTTGCCATTTCCTTCTCCAGGGGATCTTCCCGACCCAGGGATCGAACCTAGGTCTTCCACATTGCAGGCAGACGCTTTAACCTCTGAGCCACCAGGGAATACAGGTTCTCTCTGACCTTAGAATACAGGTACTTAAATGAATCTGTTTTTTAAAAAAATATTTATGTATTTGGCTGTACCTGGTCTTAGTTTCAGTAAGTAGGATCTTCGATCTTCCATTTGGCATGTGAGATCTTTTATTGTGGTATACTGACTCTTTTTGCATCATATGGAATCTAGTTCCTTGACCAGGGATCGAACCTGGACCCCCTGCATTGAAAGCTTGGAGTCTTAGCCACTAGACCACCAGGGAAACCCCAAATAAATCCTTTTCTTTTAACTTTATCCTGTTTCAGGAAAGAATCTCACTGGGGTTAAAACTTACGGGGGTGGGGGGAGGAACCTACCATCTCTCACTTTTCCCCCCTACCAGAATTAAAGGGCTTAATTCCGTTTTGTTCCTTTTTAGTGCTCAGCACAGCCGCTTAGCATGTTCTAGTAATCAGTGATAGTTAATGTGTTCATTTAACTTAAACTCTTTTTATCTCTCATTGGGGATAAATATGTGTAAAGTACTTAGAGTAGATTTTGGTATTTGCAGGAAGTGCTCCTTAAGTGTTAGCTACTATTCTTTGATACATGAACAACTTTTTTTTTTTTCTGTGAAGTTTTCTCTGATCTTTTTTTTTTTTTTGCTTTCTCTGATCTTGTTATTTTAACAGTTTATCTGTCTCTATTTTGCTTATATGTTATGTCCCAGTCTTTATGATGAGTAACATTGATTTGCTTGGTCATGCATCTCTCCAGCAAATGTGCTTCTTGATAGCTGGGAGCTATCTTTTTCTTTTTGTATTAATTTACTTTTTATTTTTGGTTGTGCTGGGTCTTTGTTGCTGGGCAAGGGTTTTTTCCTAGTTGTGGCCGACATCTGGGGACTACTGTTTGTTTCAGTGCGAGGACTTCTCGCTGGGTGGCTTCCCTAATTGTGGAGCACGGACTGTAGGTGCACAGACTTGGGTCGTTGTGGCTCCCGGGCTCAGTCGTCGCGGCCCGGGGGCTCAATAGTTGTGGCGCACGAGCTGAGTTACCCATGGCGTGTGGGATCTTCCAGGACCAGGGACCTCACCTGTGTCCCCTGAATTGGCGGGGGAGTTCTTCACCACGGTGCTACCAGGGGAGTCCTGAGCTATGTTTTTTATCCAGGTAGTCTTGCTGCGTGAGTTGTTGTTTGCCACATGTCATTAGTCCCTCTTTTTTGCTGGGTCTTCATGATTGAGGAGGGAGGTGTGACTGGAGCATGGCGAGTGTGCGCTGGTGGGAAGTGAGATGTGACAACTATGTTGACACTAGATTGTAAGTCGTAGAATACCAGGTTAAAGAATTTGAGCTTTACTTCGTATGCTCTGGGAGGCATTTTCATTACTGACTAGATTAGTTCCATATTTTAGAAAAACAGTTGTGAGTGCAGAGTACAGAATGTGATGGAAAGAAGACATAAGATTGGAGGCAAGAAGATGTAGGAAACTCTTGCTCTTGCTGTGTTATAAGATTCTTATTTTACTTGAGAAGTCTTACAGCTCGTGCTTGAACGATAGGTCTTAACCAACACAAAACCTTCTAAGTCATGTCAGAGATAACTTCAGGGCTTCCTTGCTAACTTTGCTCTGAGTTCTTATTAAGAAATACTACATATAAGTTTTAATAATACTAAAATGTAATAGAAACAGGGCACACAACTACAACAGTGTACACAACTGCAGTAGTGAAAGTGCTGCCCTCAATGTGCCAGCAAATCTGGAAAACTCAGCAGTGGCCACAGGACTGGAAAAGGTCAGTTTTCATTCCAGTCCCAAGGAAAGGCAATGCCAAAGAATGCTCAAACTACTGCACAATTGTACTCATTTCACGTGCTGGCAAAGTAATGCTTAAAATCCTCCAAGCCAGGCTTCAACAGTATGTAAACTGTGAAATTCCACATGTTCAAGCTGGATTTAGAAAGAGCAGAGGAACCAGAGATCAAATTGCCAACATCTGTTGGATCATCGGAAAAGCAAGAGGGTTCCAGAAAAACATCTATTTCTGCTTTATTGACTACGCCAAAGCCTTTGACTGTGTGGATCACAACAAACTGTGGAAAATTCTGAAAGAAATGGGAATACCAGAGCACCTGACCTGCCTCCTGAGAAATCTGTATGCAGGTCAAGAAGCAATAGTTGAAACTGGACATGAAGCAACAAACTGGTTCCAGATCGGGAAAGGAGTACATCAAGGCTGTATATTGTCACCCTGCTCATTTAACTTATATGCAGAGTACATCATGAGAAATGCTGGGCTGGATTAAGCACAGGCTGGAATCAAGATTGTCAGGAGAAATATCAATAACCTCAGATATGCAAATGACACCACCCTTATGGCAGAAAGCGAAGAAGAACTAAAGAGCCTCTTGATGAAAGTGAAAGAGGAGAGTGAAAAAGTTGGCTTAAAACTCAACATTCAGAAAACTAAGATGGCATCTGGTCCCATCAAAGCTTAAGGACTCTTAGGTAATCAAAGCCTAGGACTCTTATCAGTTTGTGTATCTGAATAACAGTAGTCAAAGACGTAAATAGAAATGCAGTGGAAGTGTTGAGCTTTTTTGCTTTGCAACATTTTGCTACCCTTCCTTGTATTTCTGTTTACATCTTTGACTACTGTTTATCAGGTACACAGATTGATTGAGTGATGGCATTAGTGTCTGATACATCAGAGTTGTAAAGAAAGATGAAGACTCAGATCTATAAGAAAATCATTGGAGACCTGAGACTACATGGAGTGGGTGGAGAACAGCAGAATAAAGTTAGATTGGAGGGACATTTCCAGTAAGAAATAGAAAAAATCTTGTGCTTAGGGTGATTTTATTTTAAAGCCTTAGAAATTCATAAAAATAGATTGTTAGGGACTTCCCTGGTGGTCCAGTGGCTAAGACTTTGCACTCCCAATGCAGGAGGGTCTGGTTTTAATCCCTGGTCAGGGGATTAGGTCGCACATGCAGTAACTAAAGATCCTGCATGCTGCAACTAAGATCCGTTGCAGCCAAATAAACAGTAAATATAAAAAAAAGATTGTTAAAAGCTGAAAAAATTTACAGAAAATATAGTCACAGTATTTTTGTTGAAAAACATAATTGGAATATCCTATTTGATATATAAATTTTTAATGTGATGAGAGGGAATTTTAAGCACATTTATCATATAACTGAAAGAATCAGGGATATAAATTATAGGAGTAAGATGCTTACATTGATATTCTCAACTACTCCAGTTATAATTTAAAAAAGATTTGTTTTTATGGAAAATAGAAATTAACATAATAGAATAAAATCTTGACTATTCAATGTTTTAAAATCAGTCTTGAAGGAATAGATCACGTTCATGTTTTCAAATATTCAAGGTTGACATCACAACAAACTTTATTTCTCTTAATGATAACTTTTTATGTATGGAGATTGTATCTAGACTGTGCTTACACTTCTTGGTAGATTGAAGAGTAAATGTGTTATTTATTTGGGAGTGGGGAAAGGAAATATAATAGTGGCCTGGAGTAGGAGTAGAAAGACCTACTTTAAAATATCATCTCCATTATAGAGATTTTTATTAAAATTTTCTTTTCTCAATATAAGGTTTATGCTCATACTTTTCTTGAATTCCTAAAATTTAACACCTAAGATTTGTTCTCTGAGGACTGAGTCTGAGTTACATGTGTAATGAGGGCAGAATGAGAGAGATTGCTTGGGAAGTGAGGTCCCAGGGCTATAAAGAAACTTGTACTTTTGCTAACAAAAATAACTTTTGCTCTAGATAGCTTACTACCTTTATGATAGATTCTTAGTCACTTGTGGGCTCCAGATCCTAGCAGCCAATTTAGTATTGTTTAGCTTCTCGATTTTAGTTATGTTTCTCCCCATCCCAGTGGAAATGAATGTCCCTGTTCCTGGGCTCTTTGGATCATGGCCTCCCTATAAATGTTGATGGTATACCACATGTGTATTTTCTAGTTAACTTCTATTAATAACTGAAAGTCTAGAAAGATACAAATGTGGATCGATCCCAAAGTAATCCCTCTCCCTTGATATGTAGCATATATTAAATGGTAGAAGAACCACTTTGGGAGTTACAAATTTCTTTGGACTTAGGTTTATTTGTAAAATGAAAGGCTGGATCTCTGAGTACATCTATGTGATTCTGAGCTATGGCATGTGACTCTTGGACAGGCTAATTATATTTGTGGGAATCTGTATACATCTATCAAAATTAATATCTGTATCTACGAAGCCACATATTATTTCATTACACAAAAAAGATGTAGGTTAGTAAAGATGTGGATTTTTAAATATATTGTAGACTCTTGCGCTTTAGCAGAGACATGGACTTCTGCTACTTACTGGATGTGTACTTGTATACAAGTTACTATGAAAACAAGCTGAGAGGATGCTCCTGTGTGTAAAGTGCCTAGTACATCCTTATGAAATATTCATTAATGAATGTTAGTGCTTTTCTTGTTGTATAGGACAGGTGAAATGCCTTCTAGAAAGTGAATACTGAAAATGTTGAAAAATATTTTAAATTTTATGTAGCTGACTAAATTACCAAGTAAGGTGTTTATAACAAATTAAAAAGAAACATGAAAAGGACAGCTTTATTTTACATGAACAACTTCTGTGCTAATTATTAGTTTCACATTAAATCTAATGTGATACCAAAATTCTTTTCATGTTGAAAGATTTTAGATAGACTGTATGTCCTGTTGAGAAGGAAATCACTTCTAATTAAGAACTGATCTGATTAGTCTGAATCAAGGTTACTTTTACATGTGTTAATAATGTATACATGGTTCCTAGGTGGGTAGCATCATCACACTATTTAGTGGATACCTTTGTTAAGTGACAAGATACAAGAAAGAAAAAAAACTGTAGCAAATGATCAGGTAACGCCACTTCTTACTTTAAAAAAATTACAATTCTAAACGCCATTTCAAACAGCAAACTTTCACTATACATGTTTCTGTTAATTTGTAATATCAAAAAGCCTATCTTTTTTTTTTAAGTTTCAGTATAAGATTAATACAAATTGAATGATAAATTGTTAGACGTAATTTGTGTAATTTGTGCTTTTCTAGCAGAAAGGGTTTTTACCATGTAGTAAAATACATTTATTCAAAAAAGGAGAGATATAGTACATTGTAATTTCAAAGAAATTTTTATATTAAAATGTTAACCTTTTGGCTTAAATTGGAGTTTCATTTAAACTCTAAACAAAGAAGTTCACGATCAAGGCCAAAATCTTGTCTATATTACCATACATATCTAATTATATGTTATTTTAAGCTTATTTATTTTAAACCATGATTACAGAGTTAACATATGGGAATATATTAAAGGCATAGCCTTATTATATTTACTGGACTTTTGGTTTAATTCTCTACAACTTTAAACTAGTACTGGAATATGAAACAACAGAAGTGTATTTATTTAGATAAAAACAAGATCTGAAATGAGTCCTTCATTGTATTTTTCTAAAGAACTTCTCATGAGCAAGTATTCAATATCATGTAGCTGGAGAATCATTCATGATATTATTGAATTTTTTCTTTAACTATATACCAATATTTTGAGTATGCATGAGTTTCAGGCCAACTGCAATCAAACTGTGAATTTAGGTATTATCTTGACTACAACATTAAACACAACTAAGATTTTCAAGTCACCACGTTTACAAATCATATTGCCATTGTGTAGTGAAGCCATTCTCTGAAGATTAAAAGTTCTGCTTGTTTGGAAAAATCAGTTAGGTCTTTTTAAGCAATTGAAGTTCTGCTTTCCTTCTAAACGTTCCTTTACTAATTTTTCCAAAGAGAAAAGATGCTCATCTGCATCTTCTGGCACAAGGCTTCTCATAGAATTTGCAAGTTCAAAAAGATATTCTGTATTTTTTCCACTTGGACCAGCTGCATTAAAAATCTGTTCAGCGATGTCTTCCAGAGGTGCAGGACCAAGATAATTAGGATTATCACATGTTCCAATGTATAGCAACACACTGAATGGTTCTGTTGTGGAATCTTTTGGATAAAAAATGACTGTTGTGGTCCTGTAGCCTCCTTTTTCTCTGAAATCAAGGTATGCTTTTATTTCTTCTTCCCTTCCTACTGGCAGTCTGTAAGCAACACCCCATACACAACCCTGTTGAAAAATGAAAAGAATGTATCATTTAGTATTTACAAGGCTAAAATAGGTGAAGATAGATTATGAGCTAAGAAAATATCTTGTATATTCTTAGAAATCAGTGCAGTTTTGCTTCCCTTAATGTGTAACGAAGAGGTATATACTAAATAATAAAGGAAATAAGCATTTTAAATTCTTCAATCTGAATAATTTCCTTGTATACCAGGATATTTATCTTTGTTTAAATTTTTAAAATTATGTCTTTTAACTAATGGGACTGATATGAAAAATATCAGATCTTCATTTAGTCATTAAAAATATAGTTCTAAATCTTTAATCCATAAGCATTTCACTGATACTATGCTGAAACCCACTGGAGTGGGTTGTGATTTCTTTCTCCAGTGAATCTTGCTGACCTAGGGATCAAACCAACATCTCCTGCATTGATAGGTGGATTCTTTACTGCTGAGCCACTAGGGAAGCCCTTATAAAATATATTAGTTGTTCCCTTATTTGCAAAAAGAGTTCTGTATTTTAAAAGCTCTGTAATAAAGTAATCAACTATTAAGGCAATAGGTTCATTTATTTGTTCATTTCTTCACTGCATAAACTTTCAAATATCCTTAGTAAATTACTCCATCCAGAAGAGTAAATGGCAAACTCTGTCTAGGGAGCCTATGAACAGTGTCAGTAAAAGCAATGTGCTTTAGCTGCAAAGATTTTTTGTAGTATCAATAAAATATCTGTGATACAAGCAAGATTTATAGTTTGTAACACAGATTTTCTAGTTTCTTGATAACTTTTAATTATTAAACTTCAGGTTGAATAAATTATCTTGAATAAATTAACATTCTATAGGAACAAAGTGCCTTTTATTACCTCTAATTAGGATTTTTAGTTACCAGTTTGGAGCCATTTTTTTATAGATGTTTTTCCTAATGTAAGTTATGAAAGCATTTCATAATTTCACCATTATTCATCTGCTATTGCTTGATTTTTATTATTTTTGCTGCTTTGATTTTTATATATCAAAGTCCTTTCTAAAGTTAAATATTTAACTTCACAGTGTAAAATTTGGATCTCAATAAAATGATTGAAAATATTTAAGAAACAGAGAACTATCAGAGATAAGTTTTCTAGTACTTCATACTTTTTAAAAAACCTGTTGTGCTATTGATAAGATTAGGCAGTAAAGAAAGTGATAATTCATGACTGAGATTTTTGCTGAAATACTAGACTCCTAGCAAATGTGAGGAAAGCTTTAAGGCTTTCACTTAATTCTTTGTGGTCATCTGGCTGTCTGAGGATTGGCTCCGTTAACGTGAAAGGAAACCACAAAATTCTCAGTCAACAAACTCATCAAGAAGGGAAAAATGAGACTACATGCCATTGGCTTTTTGTTGTCTACCTTGAATTCTGCATCCCAATTTTTCCCAGCACATAAGAAGAAATACAACTAATACAGAGAGGAATTTCTAGGCTTAGTGTAGTTCAAATTGTCTGTGATGACTGCTAATAAGATTTCACTAATTATTAAAACTGCAAAACATGTTAACATTTTATGATTAAAGATTATATGAAAAAGAATTATACCATACCGCAGGGTCTTCAACAAGAGTCACAACTCTTCCAGGCTGTTTTAAGAAAAGTAAAAAAAAAAAAAAAAAAAAAATTTTTTCCTGAATTAAAGTTCAGTAACTGAGCATTAGCAATTTACTGTTGACATGGAATATTTTAACTTCATTTGTTTATACTGAGCACTTTTTAAAAGCTACTTATTTTTATGATCAATTTTAAAGTGAATTAAAAGAATATCTTATCCAAACTATCTTGGCCTTTTTAAAAAATTCTCTGAAATTTGTGTATAATAGGTATATTGTATTCACTTAGAATGGATATATTAAAACACACACACACAAAAACACACCTGTGACTGAAATCAAAAGCAAAAGGAAGAAGCAACTATAAATAAATATTCTGATCACTTTTTTTTCTCATCAGGGAATAAAGATTGCTATAGTGTTCCACTGAGGAACAAAACATGACATTCCAGGGTGCTTTCCTATAGAGAAGTGGTTCTCAAGTGTAGATAAAAATTACTTGGAGGTAGTTTCTGATTCTGTAAGTCTGGAACAGTCTGAGAATTTGCTTTTTTTTTTTTTTATACAAGTCCTACCTTGTCTCAAAGGTTGTGTATTTAATAGACATTAGTGAGAGAGTTGAGTTGTAAGCCACAACTTTACCTACTTGTATGCCTGCTGTGTGACACATAGTGAACCTGTATCATTCAGATATTTGTGCCATCCTTGTTTCTACTTCCTTCTAGTCTTTGTCCATTTGTATAGATAACTCATAATCATGGAACACATGGAATTTTGGATTTTTTTTAAATTTAACTTTCCTGTTAGTCTTCTGATACTTTTTAATAGGTCCATGATACTCGACCATCAATGAGCTATAATTTAAAAATCTTTGTACTGTTGGACATTTATATTTAGCTTTTTTTCTATTTAAGATAATGCTACAGTGAGGATACATATATTGATGTGGGTCATGTAGGAATTGCCATATTACCTTCAATTTCAAAGTGAATTTGGAACTATTTATTGAATACCTATTCTTTGTTGTAGAGACGATAAAACTGATTCTGGTTTTTAAAAGCTTATATTGTAAGTCTGGAATATGAACTTATTAACATGAAATAGGTAGAGAATACTTAAGGGCTGTGATGTATGCTGTTTATTAAGTGAAGTAATAATTCTGAGTCTTGGGTGGTCAGAAGGAAAGACACAATTCTGAGTAAGGGTCTAGGAGCAGAATTAAACCAGGCCAAAGTGTCTGACTTTAGCAGAGGCTTCTCCAAGTATGGAAGATGATTCAGAAAGATAACTGGAGAAATAGGATAGAGTCAGATTTGAAAAGCTAAAGATTGGAGTTGAAATTGGGGGGCAATGGAAAAAAACAAGCCACTGAAATTTGGGAGAAACAGGAAATGAGGTGCTACTGTAGCACTCAAGTTAGTAGGTGACTGGCATGATAAAAGCAGGTTCTTTGGGAAGATTGGTGTGTTAAAGTATATTTGCTGTTCAGTCGCTCAGTTGTGTCCCACTCTTGCGACCCCATGGACTGCAGCACGCCAGGCTTCCCTGTCCTTCACCATCTCTCGGAGCTTGCTCAAACTCACGTCCACTGAGTCAGTGATGCCACCCAACCATCTTGTCCTCTGTTATTCCCTTCTCCTTCAGCCTTCAGTCTTTCCCAGCATCAGGGTCCATCAATACAAGGATGTTCATGGCGGGGAAGTATACAGTATGCATGTTTAAGTGGGAAGGAGGTAGACTGAGCAAGAAATGGTGGTGGTCTGCGGACGAGCTCTGCTCTCCACCTTTCCTTGCTTCCCCTTTCACCAGCCTACTCACTAATTCTTGGTAGCTTTATCTTCTGATTATTTTCTAAATTTGTTTTCTCTTCATCCTTTAGTTTCCTCCTTAGGGCTTTCTCTCTCTGCCTCCAGTTTGTTCTACATGGCCCTAGGTTGACTTTTTTTGCAAAAATTGGGTTTTGAATTTTCTTGTGCTTTAAATTTTTCAGGGTTATAATATTCTGCAGGATAAAATAAAAATTCCTTTGCATGAGTTAACTATAAACCTCACTTCTTACCACTTCCCTCTCAAGCTGTAATGAATTATTTATAATTTTTCAGTTCAGCTGCTCAGTCCTGTCCAACTCTTTGTGAGCCATGGACTCCAGCACGCCAGGCCTCCCTGTCCATCACTAACTCTCAGAGCTTGCTTAAATTCATGTCCATCCAGTCAGTGCTGCCATCCAACCTGTCTGTCGACCCCTTCTCCTCCCTCCTTCAGTCTTTCCCAGCATCAGGGTCAGATGAGTCAGTTCTTCACATCAGGTGGTCAAAGTATTGGAGTTTCAGCTTTAGCATCAGTCCTTTCAATGAATATTCAGGACTGATTTCCTTTAGGATTGACTGGTTGGATCTCCTTGCAGTCCAAGGGACTCTCAAGAGTCTTCTCCAACACCACAGTTCAAAAGCATCAGTTCTTCAGCACTCAGCTTTCTTCATAGTCCAACTCTCAAATCTATACATGACTATTGGAAAAACCGTAGCTTTGACTAGATGGACCTTTGTTGGCGAAATAATGTCTCTGCTTTTTAATGTGCTGTCTAGCTTGTTCATAGCTTTTCTTCCGAGGAGCAAGCGACTTTTAATTTCATGGCTGCAGTCACCATCTGCAGTGATTTTAGAGCCCAAGAAAATAAAGTCTGTCACTGTTTGTTTCCATTGTTTCCCCATCTATTTGCCATGAAGTGATGGGACCTTTACAAACATTCATATCTTTGAATGTACCAGTGCCCAGAGTGGAATGGGCTTCCCTGGTAGCTTAAATGTTAAAGAGTCCACCCGCAGTATGGAGACCTGGGTTCAATCCCTGGGTTGGGAAGATGCCCTGGAGGAGGGCGTGGCAACCCACTCCAGTATTCTTGCCTGGAGAATCCCCATGGACAGAGGAGTCTGGCGGGCTATAGTCCATGGGGTCACAGAGTTGGACATGACTGGGTGACTAGGCACGGCACAGCATTGCACAGCAGAGTGGAATGCCCTTCTTTAGAATTCCTTGGGTATCCTCCTGCCACTTTTTTCATAAAGACTTGGCTGTCTTTCCAGGCAACTTTGCAGCAGCTCCTTCTAAACTCTCATTGCACCTTTTCCCTTATAGCACTTAGTAGGTATTGTTGTTTGCATAGGTGTTTCCCACTTATATGTGAGTGCTCAGTAGTAATTGTTGAAAGGGGGAGAGGTAGTCAAGTCCTTGATGTAGGTGGTGACAATTGAAACAGAAAACAAAGAGCATATGTAGGGAATCATGAAGGGAAAATAGATGGGTCCCTTTGACTGCTTATGGATGAAATACACGTGGACTGTTGATACTACTGATATATTTACCCAGAAATATTTTATAAAACTTAAGCTGTTTGTTCCTATTATTATTAGGGAAACAATGTAAATTTGTAAGTGTACTTAAATTTTTTGGGGAGGGCATTGAGACTGAAGAAGGGGTCTTGAATGGTGAATAGGATTGGAAGATGTGAAATATGAGCCATGATGGGTCCTTTCATTGGGTAATGAATAATGTTTCTGATCACCATCTAGAAATGTTACAGATTTAGTAAATATTCATGATTATCTCTTGTGTTAAAATGTTCTTTTTGAAATTGAAATATATTCTTTCTGTGAACACTTTTTCACATTTAAATAAATCCTTAATTTGATAAGAAATTGCTAGTTTTGTTAGAAATAAATGAAATGCTTAATTAAACTTAGGAAGATACTAAAATTTAATGAAGCTAAAAAGAAAGCATAATTAGGAAAGGAAGTAGGTTTGGCATTTTTCTTACAAATGTCACATTACAGTATGTAGAAATGAGTCCAACATTTGTTGAGTAACATCACATTTCATATGTACTGATGACTGGCTCACTAGCAGCATATGTTGCTGTAAGAAACATGGTGCTATGTAGAATCTTCATTATTCTTCTAATTTGCTAGGTGTTTCTGTAGCCTTTTGTATTTCGGTTTGTCAGACAGTTAATATTTGTAAAAGGCTTGTGCTCTATTATAATAGAAAATGTGAAGTAAAATAATGTTCTTTCTGGTTTGTTTTTTTTTTTTAGCAGAACAGTATACTTAGAAAATGTTTAATGTTTTAGGTTTTCCTTCAATATGCTAGGATGGATTCTTTAAATAAAGATTGGTATCAAACTGTTAGCCATTGCAGCACCCCCGCCCCCAACCTTCCTACCTTATGTTTTAATATATTTAAGTAAAGAGAGAGATTGACTTTTATAGCTACCTTCTTTACTGTTTTATTAAAGACTCATGAATTGTTGTATTGACTTGGCAATTTCTTATCATCAGTTTGTTTTGACAGTGTACATAACTCAGTGTGCTGTGTAACAAACATTTTGGTTGAGAGTCGAGTACTGAAATATGCTATTATGACCATGTTCTTAAGTATTTAATACTTGGTTTTTTAAACTGAAGCCTAGGTTAAGACATTCCTTTGCAGAATGGCAATTTTAAGTGCTCATATCTGACAACTCAAAAGGCATTTTATTTAACTTAGTTCTTTAAAGTCTTAAATGTTACTTTACAATATTCTTGGAGATAGTTTGGCCATGAAATCTCTTTTGGCCTGTACATGTGCATTTGTGGTAAATCACTCCCCTGTTTTCAAGTCTACCTTAAAGCCAGATTTTTAATTTACCAACTCTAGTTGAGATAGAATGGCATTTTTGGGTGATTTTAATCCTGTGTCTCATTTATGAGCAGGTGCAAACTACAGCCTTCTTCTCTTCCCTTTTCCATGATGTAATACTACAGGTATTTCTTTGGAATTAACCTCAATCTCTTTCTACATCTGATTTCTAGCATTTTAGATTTCCTGCTTTTGAGCCAATATTAATTTTTTTTTAAAGAAAGTGGTAAGCTCATAATTCTCAGTATTTTAGCAATTAAACATTTTGTACTCTTCTAAAAGTTAGCTATAGTAAGTGTTCAGCTTATCCAAATTATTAGTTACTCAAAATTCAGTTTTCCTTATGGATTACTTGTCTTGCAGTCAAAACGAGGCTGATGTGCATAAGCAGTGAGCTGTTATTCTCTGTATTTACAGTGTATTAAGATAAATGTCCCTGCATAACTGACTGAAGAATGGATCAGAGAACTTAATCTCACATTTATAATTTAGAGGAGAACCACTGAAGAAAAAAACATTAAAATAATGTTGGTTATAGTATTGGTACTGTGCTACTTAGGTAACAAAGCTGGACTCAACTTCTGAAGTACCTGACAACCAAGGTGATCAACATAAGCTCCTTTATAACCAGAGGTAATTTTGGAAACTAGTTTTTCTGTGAACATAGGTGTCATAAAATAAAACCTTTGGAAAGATATAAAGAAATCCCAGAAATAACATGCACGTTTAAGCTCAGACCAATGAAAATCTGGCAGAATGCAGAAATGCCAACAAACTTAATTGTTAAAAAGCTGAATTTACTAGTTGATTTTAGTATGTCAACTCCGTGGTGACAGGAAGGTTTATTTTCCTGTCCTTTCCACACCTTTTTGTGGCGGGGGGAGGGGGGGTAGTTGCCAAGAAATGGGATCCCCTCTCAGCACGTCAGCCTTGTGGGAGCTTGTGCCCACGTTTCTTGCCTCCTCAAGAAGTAACTGCCACCAGCATCTCCAGCGGCTTCAAAAGGACTGCCCTTGGTTTAGGATCCCAGAGTCGGGGGCAGGTGGCCGAGGAAGGCGCACAGAGGTAGGAGCAGTATTCCTAACCCACTGGCCTTTGGCGGTGGGGTGAGTCCCGCAGAGCTGGACAAGGAGTTGAGGAACAGTGCTCCGGGGACAGTGAGTGTGGGGGACCGGTTGCGCCTCACCTTGCCAGGAACTCCGCGGTGGTCGGTGCTGCCCTGCCAGAAGCGCCTGCTGTAGCCTGAGATATATCCAACCAGCTTGTCCTGATAGGGGAAGTCCACCTTCCAGATGAGAGACCCGTAACCGAAAACCCACATCCTTCCCTTGCTTTTCCTCCGTGGTGGCTGGCGGTGGCGGCGGCGGCGGCAGTGGCCGTCCCCTCTTCCGTGGGCTCTGAGCTGCTGTCTTGCTGCTGCCGGCAAGGGACTACGACTTTCCGGACGCAAGAAACCGGCTGCGCAGGCGCAAGGCTGCACGCCCTCCTTGGGGGCGCAAAGCACATTGGGACTTGCAGTTCGCGGGGCGGTTTCCCTCCCTGTCTCCGCCACCGTCACTGTTTTGTCTGTTTGCTTAGGGTATTTGGAAGCATTGATTTCCTCTCTGCTAAGCAATGGATTTTTCAGCAGCCTCTGTTTTATCACCCTACCTTTCCTGAGGTGCGTGTGGTCAGAAGACTACAGTACCCACAATCCTTTTAGTGTGGCTTTAAGGTTGGGTGTGTTTACTTTCTTCAGATGGGAGGAGAAGAGAGAGGGTGGGAATCTTGGGTGGCGTGGTCTAGATACACGGAGACGAACTGTTTATGGGCACCTTACGTGGCACTTAGAAAGACATTTCTTATGCTTTGAAAACTGGATTTCTGCCCATTTAACAAGAGCTAGGGGAATGCAAGCAGCGGTTGTAATCTGTATTTGACTTTATTTACATTAAAAAAATCTTTTTACCTTTCAAAGACAGAGTTTACTACAGAAGTTTTGTGCCTATGGAAGAGCTATCACTATTTCAACAAAAACTGCTTATATTTTTAAATGTTGTGTGTGAAACGACCTTAGTCATCTTTAGTATACTCAGAAACTCACTCAGAAAAATGTAGGTAAATGTTTTTAGCTTGCGCATAGGCTTTGGAAGCCATATGTGGGACCTCCTGTAATTTTATACAGGATTTGGAATCTGTGTACGTTTTTCTGTTGAAGAATTTAACAGATTTCATGAGTTTATCCAATAGGTCAAGTATCCTAAAAAAACGTTTTGATCTGCAGGTTAGAGCTGCTGCTCGGAAATACTGTTCAGGAAGCTCACTTGGGCCATCAAGGCCATGTTTCTGTATGTAAGAACAGAAGCCTAAACAAATGCTTGTTCTTTCTTGAAGATTTATGTTTTATAGTCTTCAGTTGTGTAAAAGAATACTAGAACATCCAGGTTCAAAGAGTATTATTTATACTCTTAAGAAGTCAGCAGAAAAATGTCACAAAGAAAAACTTAGTTTAAGAGTAACCAGGTCTTATTATACAGAGTGAAGTAAGCCAGAAAGATACAGAACATTACAGCATACTAACACATATATATGGAATTTAGAAAGATGGTAACGATAACCCTATATGCAAAACAGAAAAAGAGACACAGAAATACAGAACAGACTTTTGAACTCTGTGGGAGAATGTGAGGGTGGGATGTTTCGAAAGAACAGCATGTATATTATCTATGGTGAAACAGATCACCAGCCCAGGTTGGATGCATGAGACAAGTGCTCGGGCCTGGTGTACTGGGAAGACCCAGAGGAATCGGGTGGAGAGGGAGGTGGGAGGGGGGATCGGGATGGGGAATGCATGTAACTCTATGGCTGATTCATATCAATGTGTGACAAAACCCACTGAAATGTTGTGAAGTAATTAGCCTCCAACTAAAAAAAAAAAAAAAAAAAAAGAGTAACCAGGTCTTAACTTTCTTCAAGTTGTGGTTTCACATTGCTTGGAATGGTTAGTTTCCCCCTCTCATTTTTTCTGAAAAATTTCAAACATACAGAAAAGTTAGAAATATAGAGTGTGGTGACCATTTATGTCCTCCACATGGACCCAGTAATTAACATTTTGCCACAGGTACTTTACCTTTTATTTCTCTTTATATACTTTTAAATCTGAAATGTTTGAAGCTGCTTGTGCTGTGACTTAACTGCTAAATAATTCTAAGAATAAGGACATTCTCCTAATAACCAGAGTGCCAATATCACATCTAAGAAAATAAACAATAATTACATCAGATATTTATTCTATGTTCAGATTTCCTTAATTGCGTCAAAATTGATTGTTGTAGCTGATGTTTTACCAGTTCAGGTCCAGCTGGGGTATATTTATCATACATATTTGTTACCACATTATATGTATTTTGTTTGTGTTATCTTTTAGTCTAGAACATAGGTTTTATTAAAAGAGATCTTTATTTATTTGCCTTGCTGGGTCTTGG
The DNA here is from genome assembly GCF_019320065.1 of Cervus canadensis. Taxonomy (NCBI): domain Eukaryota; kingdom Metazoa; phylum Chordata; class Mammalia; order Artiodactyla; family Cervidae; genus Cervus; species Cervus canadensis. The sequence continues at coordinate 35,002,641 of NC_057390.1, read as the reverse complement.
TTGCACACATGGACTCTTCAATTTTGTTGAGACATGCAAAATATTAGTCATAGCATGCAGGATCTAGTTTCCTGAGTAGGGATTGAACTATGGCACCCTGCATTGGGAGCTTGGGATTTTAGTTACTGAACCAGCAAGGAAGTCCCTAAGTAAGATAAGCAGTTTATTCATGTTAACTTGTTGTATTAAGGGTTGAAGAGAATGATCCTGCTATTATAGTACATTTCTTTTGGATTCTCTTTCTCTTAAGTGCAAAGATATCCAGTTCTGTTAATTTTTTCAAATTATTGCATATTAATCTGGATCTATTAATAGTATTTGTAACTGTGAGAAAAGCCAGAAGGGGTTCTTACCTGATTTTACTTGAATGCTTTTTAATGTTTTTAATGTCTTTGGAATAGTATTCTTGTGTGTGTGTTTGTGATTTTCCTGTGTAGGGAAAAAAGGTTTCTTCTCTTAGATGAATATGTTTATAAATTGTCTTAAAATGTGTGATTTGTTCTTTTTTGTGAAACTTGGATGTAATGGCCCTCGCTACAAGTAGTGTGGTTCAGAAATGTACAGTTTAGCATTCAAGATTCTCCATAATTTGGCTACCTCTGTAATCTCAGTTTTCTACTGTTTACCTAATCCTCCTTCCAAAGTGAATTGATTGCTTCCATTACTCACTGGACCTTACTCACCCTTGCTTGTTCATTTCCATAATTTTGGTTATGTTTTTTTCCTCCTGTCTAGAAATGCTCTTTTGCATGTTATCTCAGTGTCACAGCCTCCCTTATCTTTTAGGCACAGCTTGAAGTAGTTTTCCCCTGCTTTGACTACTCATGACTTTATCTATACTTTTCTTAGGGCACTTTCTGCTTTCTATTTTGAATCACATATATTTATTGTTTCTGTGAGATGGTACATAACTTGAGATAGAATCTGTGTCTTTGTGATCTTATATTCTCCTTATTGCTGATCATTTAATTGGTGTTCAGTAAATAATTATTAACTGAATAATTAAATGTTCTGTAGTAGTAAATATCTTCAGTTTCTTAGTATTGGACCAGTTGATTCAATCAGATTAATGCATAGCTAACATTAGCTCTCTATAGAGAGCTATCAGTTCCTGCAGATACAGTTTTAATATTTAAATACGACCATTGCGTGTGTGCTCAGTCGCGTCTGACTTTTCGCGACCCCATTGACTGTAGCTTGCCAGGCTCCTCTGTCCATGGAATTTTCCAGGCAAAAATGCTAGAGTGAGTTGCCGTTTCCTGCTTAAAAGGATCTTTCCAACCCAGGGAACGAACTGAGTCTCCTGCATGCGAATCCTGCATTTGCAGGTAGTTTCTTTACCTCTGTGCCATGCCACCTTGGAAGCCCCAAATATGGCCATAGATATGTTTAAATTTTTCTAGCACTACAGGAAATACTGTGTGTGCTTACTTTTAACCTCTTCCCTCAAATCCACCTTTCTGATTAAATTATTTAGAATATAGCTCTAGAAACCTTTTTACCCATATTGAACTAGACATGTTTTAGGGTTTCCTGAACTACCTCCTAAGATCTTTAGAAAAACTGAAGGAAGGATGAAACTGAAGTGTTACTGAGAAGGGCTACCCTTTGGAGATAACCATTGCCCTGAAATCCTGGGTCTTAGCCCAATCGCCTCATAGTTTGACTAACAAGAAATTGTCTTTGTAAGAGTCACATTCTGAGCTATATAGGACACTGACTCCAAGGGAACTTGAGATGAACTTTAAAGGGAGATTGTGAGGAAGAGGGCAGTAATTTTGTGAAAAACTTTCTGGGCTAGTGTAGGAAAGCTGGACCCATCTCTATGATGCTGTTTGTTCATTTTAGCATATCAGTCAGTGGGGCTGTTTCATCAAGGAAAGAGAACCTGAGAGTTTGGCTCCTTCTGGAAAGGAATTGCAGGTGCAGAAAACCTGGAATTACTTCTTATTTTTGTTCTTTTAAAAAAAGTCTTTCACTCCTTTCTGGCTGTTTTGGGTTTAGCTCTTTCCTGTAAAGGGCTATGAAATTAATTCTTGAGGCTGAATGTTGCTGGTAGTTAAATGGCCATCTCTACACAATAGAGTATACATTTGGGGTTAACTGCAACTCCAATACTTTGGCCACCTCATGTGAAGAGTTGACTCATTGGAAAAGACCCTGATGCTGGGAGGGATTGGGGGCAGGAGGAGAAGGGGACGACAGAGGATGAGATGGCTGGATGGCATCACCGACTCGATGGACATGAGTTTGGGTAAACTCCGGGAGTTGGTGATGAACAGGGAGGCCTGGCGTGCTGCGATTCATGGGGTCGCAAAAAGTCGGACACGACTGAGCGACTGAACTGAACTGAGGACCTTATGCTGTCTCATCAACAGCATTCCAGTGAGTGTATTTTGTTGGAGTATGAATGGAAGAAGAAGGCTGCAGGAAGAAGTTGCTCAGAAGAGGAGTGATAGAACACTTTAAACTCCCTTGATACCTTTAATATGAGCATTCTAAGGAATCCTACCCCAAACAGAGAGACTTCCTGGTTTAGTCTCGCAGAGGTGATGACATGACAGGCTATCTCTGCCTCAGGCTTTTCCTCAGCAGTTATGTAATAGATGCCACAGATCAGCTGTGATCTTTTAATATCTAGAAGTACAGTATTTATTGATGAGAGTGTTTTCTTTCTACCTTGTTTTGTAGATTGGTCAAAAGAATGGATTTTACAGAGGCATATGCTGATACATGCTCCACGGTTGGACTTGCTGCCAGAGAAGGCAATGTTAAAGTATTAAGAAAACTGCTCAAAAAGGGGCGTAGCATTGATGTTGCTGATAACAGGGGATGGATGCCAATTCATGAAGCGGCTTATCACAACTCTGTAGAATGTTTGCGGCTGTTAATTCATGCAGGTAAAGTTAATTCACGGTATGGAAGGCTGGACTTGCAAGCAGGATTAATAAAAAAAGTGGTAATACATGACTTATTAACAGTAATATTTGTTTACCTTTCTGTAATCATACAGTGACTGCCTCTGTGTTGTTAAGAATGGTTAGATTGCCCACCTTGAATTATGTAAGTATGGTGTCCAGCTAGATGTCTATAAATGTTGTCCTTTATATGGAAGTGCCTGTGCCTGGCTAGTTTTTATTGCTAAGCTAGGTGATGTGGCAAAAGTAGTCTGCTGTTTTAATTTAAGCATTTGGTAGTTACTGGTTAGGTTTATTTTTTATTCTTTCTCCAAAGAAAAAGAGCAATGCTGCTGAAGTTGAGGGTGTGAGTATATTAGTCTTTTTTAGAAATACTTTATGGTTTCCTTAATTTTGGGACTCTGTGCAATTAGTTTGCTTTTATATTTAATGAAGATACAGAAGAGAGCAGGACGGACAAGATCTCTGCCTTTATGGTGTTTTTAATTCTGTGAGGGTGGGAACAGACAATAAATACCAAAACAGTTAAACAAGATAATTTCAGATGATCGGGCGCCATCGGGGTGGTATGGCCATGGACACAAGATAATTTCAAAAGGTGACAGTGTTGTGGAAAAAATAAAACAGAGTAATGGGACAGAGAGTGATCATGTACATCTTTTTCCAACTCTGTGTTTGACTGACTTCATGCTCATAGGTTGAGGTCGGCCACGTGGAAGCGTTTTTACCCCCGAACTCGGCCAGTCCTACAAGCCAATTCCATGAACTTTTCTCCCTCTCCCTCAGAGCCAGTTACACATTTGCCAGCACCCTGCCGAGGGAAGAGCTCAGTAAATGAGACTAAGCAGAGAGTTTGACACTCAGGAAACGGCATGGAGAGAAAACTAATGGTGACTGAGCCCTGCTTTGTGGCAATCATTGTACTAGACGCTTGATTTACATTATTTATCTAATAAGTTCAAAGCTGCTATTGAGGCATTGTTATACCCATTTTATTGTTGAAAAGATCAAGCAAGTCTTAGAGAAATTGCCTTGTCAAAATTTATATAATGAACTAGGAAATTTGACTTGAATCTTTTTCTCTGACTCATGTTTTCCCACTATAGCATGCTCCCAGCATTTAATCAAAATAACCATTTTTAACATTCAGTTAATTTAAGCTGAGATTGAATATAACACTCCATGTTATGACACTTGGTGCACTGTTTACATTTCATTAATCATGGAAACTCGGATTTTTCTTTTCTTTATACTTACCATCACCAGGCATAGCTATTCAGAAGGTAGTCTTTTGGGGCTATAGCTCATCAAAATTACTGATTTCCTCATAGATTAGAAAGAAAATAACCCTTATAGTGTTTTTGGCTTGGCCTTTTGTTTGTTTTGTTTTAAGGGATGAGTGACAGCAAGGCTAAAGTCTCTAAAAATCGTGATGCAGGCAGTTTGTCATGGCTGCTTTTTAAATCACATGTTCTAGAGTCTGTTATAGTTGAATGTTTAAAGATACTAAAAAAATAAAATTTATGACTCAGATTTTAAAATGCATGTGTTCAGAATTTGTCTGAAGTTAATTCTATAGCTTGAATTCCCAAACTATCTCGGGTGACAAAGGCATGAATTTGAATATTTGTTTCTGGTTAAAAAGCTCATTCTAGATACACTGTTATCTCTTTCTACATTGGTTTTTCTTTTTGTTTTTCTTTTTGGCCACTCAGTATGTGTGATCTTAGTTCCCCTATCAGGGATTGAACCCACACCCCCTGCATTGGGAACAAGGAGTCTTAACTATTGGAGCACAGGGAAGTCCCCCCACATCAGTTTTATGTTAAATTTTTTTTTTTTCTTTTAGCTGCTGAATAAAATTAGGCATGTTTTTGGCTTAATATATTTGAACTGGCTATGTAAATCATTTGTGTTTTCTTTTAGAAATTAAAAATACCGTCTTCATTGTTAATGACTGGTTTTTTTTAGACTTGATGTTTTTAGAGGATAAGATGGCCTCACATAGTTAACATAGTTGATACAGAGGTCAAATAAAAATTTCTTGCTATTTTTATTAGAGTTCACTATTATGAAATAAATTTTCTATAAATCTAATTTATTTGCAGTATATACACAAGGATTAGGGGTGGACTCATTTGAAAAGACCCTGATGTTAGGAAAGATTGAAGGCAGGAGGAGAAGGGGACAACAGAGGATGAGATGGTTAGATGGCATCACTGACTCGGTGGGCATGAGTTTGAGTAAACTCCGGGAGTTGATGATGGACAGGGAGGCCTGGCGTGCTGTGGTTCATGGGGTCACAAAGAGTCGGACACGACTGAGCGACCGAACTGAACTGATAAGAGAGAAGAATTTCAGCAACACATGAACCGTGAACTTCCAGATGTTCAAGCTGGATTTAGAAAAGGTGGAGGAACCAGAGATCAAACTGCCAACATCCGTTGGATCATCGAAAAAGCAAGAGAGTTCCAGAAAACATCTACTACTGCTTATTGACTATACCAAAGCCTTTGACTGTGTGGACCGCAACAAACTGTGGAAAGTTCTTCAAGAGATGGGAATACCAGACCACCTGACCTGCCTCCTGAGAAATCTGTATACAGGTTAGGAAGCAACAGTTAGAACTTGATATGGAACAACAAACTGTGTCCAGATTGGGAAAGGAGTACGTCACTGTATATTGCCACCCTGCTTATTTAACTTATATTCAGAGTACATCATGAGAAATGCCAGGCTGGATTAAGCACAAGCTGGAATCAAGTTTGCTGGGAAAAATATCAATAACCTCGGATATACATATGACACCACCCTTACGGCAGAAAGCGAAGAAGAAATAAAGAGCCTTTTGATGAAAGTGAAAGAGGAGAGTGCAAAACTTGGCTTAAAACTCATCTTTCAGAAAACAAAGATCATGGCAAATAGTCCCATCACTTAATGGCAAATAGATGGGGCAACAGTGGAAACAGTGACAGACTTTACTTTTTTCGGGGGCCAAAATCACTGCAGACGGTGACTACATCCATGAAATTAAAAGACATTTGCTCCTTAGAACAAAAGTTATGACCAACCTAGACAACGTATTAAAAAAGCAGAGACATTACTTTGCCAACAAAGGTCTGTCTAGTCAAACCTATAGTTTTTCCAGGAGTCATGTATGGATGTGAGAATTGGACCATAAAGAAAGCTGAGTGCTGAATAATTGATGCTTTTGAACTGTGGTGTTGGAGAAGACTCTTGAGAGTCCCTTGGACTGCAAGGAGATCCAACCAGTCAATCCTAAAGGAAATCAGTCCTGAATATTCATTGGAAGGACTGATGTTGAAGCTGAAACTCCAATACTTTGGCCATCTGATGCAAAGAGCTGACTCATTTGAAAAGACCCTGTGCTGGGAAAGATTGAAGGCGGGTGGAGAAAGGGATGACGGAGGATGAGATGCTTGGGTCGCATCACTGACTCATTGGACATGGGTTTGAGTAAACTCTGGGAGTTGGTGATGGACAGGGAGGCCTGGTGTGCTACGGTTCATGGGGTCGCAAAGAGTTGGACATGACTGAGTGACTGAACTGACTGACTAACTGATGGAGAGAAAAAACAGGGTTTTCAGAGGGTAGGAAGCGTGTATATGACTTGTTCTAGCAGATGGTGACGTTTTTGGTCTCAGTCTTTGAGTTTGGTTGTTCTGTATGGTTGGAACTAATGTCCAAAATTCATTAGATTTGGTTATCTGATTCACTAACTGGAAAAATCAAACTAAAATGAAGCAAAAGGTCTATTTAACCTATTAGTCACTTTCAGAAATGTTTTCTGAATTCCCCTGGCTCATACCTTAAAGTCCATACTTTATTCAGATCCTCTGCCTTTTAAAGAAAGATTATAATTAGAACTTTTCTGAGTGATTCAAATTAAAAAAAAAAAAAAAAGACCAGTGGGGAATGGTAACTGACTACATTGTAAAAGTCTAGCTAGCCAAAAGTCTGTTCTGTACTTCTGTGTCTCTTGACTCTGTGGGAGAAGGCGAGGGTGGGAGAGAACAGCATTGAAACAAGTACACTATCAAGGGTGAAACAGATTACCAGCCCAGGTTGGATGCATGAGACAAGTGTTCAGGGCTGGTACACTGGGAAGACCCAGAGGGATCGGGTGGAGAGGGAGGTGGGAGTGGGGATCGGGATGGGGAATACATGTAAATCCATGACTGATTCATGTCAATGTATGGCAGAAACAACTACAATATTGTAAAGTAATTAGCCTCCAACTAATAAAAATAAATGGGGGGAAAAAAAAGTCTAGCTAGCATACAGTTTCATATAAGGAGGTATTTTTAAAGTGATGGTGACCTATGAACATTTCTAGTCTTGAAGAGTGAAGTGAGGTTTCTTCTGCTATTGATGATAGCGGTATCTTCATATCTGTACCAGTTAACCTGGTACTATAGGTTAACCTTAAAAGTTTCCAAAGCAGGTTTGACATTTCTGTCGTTCTTTATACTTGCTATACCCTTGTCTTATATGATTCATAATTCTCTTGTCCTTTGTGGCTCAGCTCTTACATATGTGTCCTTTATTATATAATTTCTGCCTTCTTGAACTTCATCTACTATTAGTGAACTGTCAGAGATTCCTAAAGCATTCTATTAGTGCACTAAAGTCTGAAGGTGCTCAGGCCTAGACAAAATAGTGGAAGAGTCTTAAATGGTGAGAAAGGCTTTGGCTTACCATCATTTTGAATCCAGAATCTAGCCTAGAAATCAGTCATATATGGCCTTCTCATTCAAGCTTGAGTATGCTCAAGTATAGTATGGATTACTTAGAAATTTAATATTCATATATGTATGTATTATATATATTTCACTTTAACTTTCTGTATAAAGTATTAGCACAAATCACAAATTTGCTTTTCTTCTTTCTTATATTGGAAATTTGGTGTAATTGGTATTGACAGTTAATCATGCCATTTTATATTAAACCATTTGCTGACTAAAGGTTACTGAAACTTTTGTAATTAATTATAACATTATGAACAAGTGCTTTTATGTGGCCAGTATATGAACTAACTCAGTGCTTTTTATTAGTTCATATTAAGAAAATATTACGCTGTTATACTGTGTATGATAACAGATATTAGAAATCCTTAGATAAATAAGGTAATTTAGCTTAGTGAATAAGAATGTGTATTCAGGGTTATTGCAGTCGCTGTCAAGACTATCATGACAGTGTAAGAGAGCTGGCTCAACTTTGAACATAACAATAATGAGAACATATAGTCAAGGAACAGAGTGAGGAGATTAATGAATGGAAAACCACTAAGATGGGTTATCAGGGTAGGGGGTTTCTTGCTAAACTGACTCAGCAGGATTTTTTCTGGAACTGAGCTAGGGAGGCCAAAGAAATGACGGGGGAGCATGGGGCCAGGGACAAGGTCTAGGCCTATTCAAGAAGGCTCAGAAGAGACTGGCAAAAGTTTTGTCAGGGAGAGGGTCATTGTCACTCCCCAGCCTCCTGACTGGCCTCCCTTCAGGTCCTCCTGCTCTCTGTTCTCCTTCCACATAAGGAGTATTCTTCACTGCCTCCCCTTCCCCAGCACCTGCTCATCACTGAGATGTCAGCTCATGGGTCCCCTGCCCTCAGAAGTCTTTGTTGATCTCACAGACCTCAAGCTAGGTCTTCCTAACTAAAGATCATGCAGAAACTGTTAGACTATCTCCTGCATTAACAGAGTTTAGGATGGGGACTCTTTATTACAATCTCAGCCTGTTGTCACAAAGGCATCACCACCACTGGAGGTTCTGTGAGCAGAGCATGAATACAGATGACTGGTAAACTGCTTGGGTATTTGTTTAAAAGTGTTAAGTTAATGAAAATTGCTTATTACACTATTTTGCAATTTAAAGATAAGAGTGAAAAATTGTAAGATTCAAAACCAAGTTAATGTGTTGCTTTGAACTCTTAGTTCTTTATCAAGCTCTACAGCTATGTCAATATCTGCATTAATTTAAAAAGTACTCATGGGTGGATTCCCTCATGTTTTGTAGATTGTTTTTGTTAATAACAACTAATACAATTAAGTTTAAGGGGGAAAAAAAGTTGTGTTCAGATGGACCACATTATTCCATTATTCTAAGTTTAACACATGGTTTAATTTTTAAAGTCTAGGCTCCCCTCAATATTTTTCTTGTTTTATTTGTCTAAATTCTTTGTTATTCTTATCTACTCTCCCCAACCCCTATCAACGTGAGTCACTTTACTATTATAAAACCAGTCAATCAAGTAACATTCAGCTCTGTTGACATTTTGCTTAGAATTAAATTTATTATTATTTTGGGCAGAATCAGCATCTCTATCATGTTGAAATTTTCTTTTGGGGAGCTATTTATGTATCTGTATTGAACCTATATCTCTGTATAAATGTTCTATAGAAAATTTCAACATATATAGAAATAGATTATAGTTTTTTTTTAATTTGTTTATTTGGCTATACCAGGTTTTAGTTGTGGCATGCAAATTCTTAGTTAGAGCATGTGGGACCTAGGTCCCTGACTAGGGATTGAAACCAGGCCCCCTGCATTGGGATTGCGGAATCTTAGCCACTGGATCACCAGGAAGTCCCTTAACGTGATAGTTTTGTGGATAGCTGAATAAATGTCCGTTTCTGACTAATCTGGGGAACGCTTTCTTTGTGATAGGAACTTTTAAAATATAACTACTCTATCTTGCCATTTAGTTGTGTAGCTTATAAAGTTGGAGACTTTTTTTTATTTATGTTATAGCTTAGACTCCCAGTTTCAGTAGTGAGTTACGATTATAAGAACTACTTAAAACCGATGATGATTTTAGTCAGGAGCATTAGTTTTAATTCTGATATTTCAAGAAAGATATTACTTAAAGCTTTTAAAATTTGTCTACTTTTTGTTTTTATCAATACTCTCAGAAATGCCTTCCCCAGTCACCTTACAGCCCATCCCTCTATTGTGGGTTTAGAATCTGATTGTTTTGGAAGCAAAGTAAGAAAGTCACTTAATATTACCTTTTGTTGTGGAGTTTCAGAAAATTTAATGTGGACATTATTTCCATAACTTGAATGTTACCAAAACTTAGAGATTTTCCTAACAAACCCCAGAAAGCTTAAAGTCACTTAATTCATAAGTTCTTTATAAATTGTACAGATCAATTTCTTTGGAGTACATTTTATTATTTTAGAAATGCAGTCTTCATTAATGATTAGAATGTAGTTTTAGCTTAGAAAAGGTGTATTTTAAACTGCCTTCATCTTATTAGTTTTTTTTTTTTTTTTAAAACTAATCAAGACAACCAACACTTTTACTTTTATTTGCATTTATTTTCTGTGGCATTTATTCCTGGGCCATAAGTTTTTGTTTCTTCAGTTTCTTCTGGGATATCTTTTTCTTCTGTGCAACCTCCTCTTCTGGTTTAGGAACAATCTGTTCTTTTTCAGTAAGGATCATCTCAATGTGGCAGGAAGAGCTCATGTAGGGGTTGATCCGACCATGAGCTCTGTAAGTCCTCCGCCGCATCTTGGGGGCTTTGTTCACTTGGATGTGCTCAATGACCAGAGAATCTACATCTAAGCCCTTAAGCTCAGCATTACTCTCTGCATTTTTGAGCATGTGTAGTAAAAATTCAGCACTCTTTTTGGGCCACCGACCCTGCGTCCAGCCCCACTGTTTGGCCTATGCACACCTACCAGCTCCACCATTGTAACGATGAAATGGCACACATTGCTTCTTTAAAGTGACATCTTTCAGATACTTGGTGGCTTTTCGAATATGCATACACTTTATGGCCTGGGCAGTTTCACGAGTATTCTTAAAGTGAACATGAAGATTTGAATCTCTTGATTTGCATGATTTTGTGGGGTTTTCTGGGTCGAGTGAATAGCGCACCATTTTTAGGGGTCAGCTCAGTCTGCTTACCGGAAAGATCTTATTAGTTGAGTGCAAAGAAATAATGCTACGGATGAGACCATTTTCCTCATGGAAATTAGAAAATTCAAAAAATCAAATTTATTAATATTTCAGTAAATCTCAAATCTTGCTCTTATATTTCCTTTTAATTCCTGCTACTCTCTTTCCCCCAATTACCAAAAAATAGAGGAGAAAATGAGTATGTGGGCAGAATCTGTGTTAAGACTACTGGAGAGCTATTTACACTGTGACCCTTATAGAACTTTTTCTTGGTTTTCTAGAGATTTAAACTATAAGACCTCCCATTTATCCTTATCTTTTAATATTTTATTAAATTCTTCTTAGAATCTTTGCTTTTTATTCCCAAGAAACAGAAGTGATATCTTCTAATTGATAGTTTATTCTTTCATAGATTCATCTGAGAACTACATCAAGACAAAGACTTTTGAGGGCTTCTGTGCATTACATCTTGCTGCAAGTCAGGGACATTGGAAGATCATACAGATTCTTTTAGAAGCTGGGGCAGATCCGAATGCAACTACTTTAGAGGAAACCACACCACTGTTTTTAGGTGATGTATGTTATTTGTGGTACAGATAACAATTTTTATTTTTTTAATTTTATATTTTGCTTAAGAAACTAAGCCAGATTTTCCCTCAAGCTGTTGTACTTATAGCAAATATTATATTGCCATTTCTTTGATTTTGAAACCAGAAAGGTGTTTTTAAATGTTCTTCTTCATTTTCTACCCTTGAGTGATAGCATCTGGGAATAATCTTTTTTGGGGGGAGGATATCATTAAATGTCTGTTTAAAGTTGTAAAATCTTTTCAAAATTGTAGTCACCATGATTGTTCTCAGTGTTGTTCCGAAGACTAGCTACAGTTTAAATTGTAGCAGTAGTTATAAGGTTACCTGTGAATGTTTTATGTTTAATGCTTCTGTGTTTTCTTAGCATTTAAAAATTAAAGTTTTATGGAAGAAATTAATGGGCTAAATCTTTAATGCCAGTTAATTTGTTGCCTATATGGATCACTATTCAGAGTTATTCCTTTATGGTCTATTTTTTAATTCGTTAAGAACAGAGGCCAAATTCTAAAGGGCATACTTCCAGTACCTGTCTTTTATTCTTTGCTCCTTGTCTTTCATCATATTTGTCTTCAGGCACATTGTGGTCCATAAAGTTTAGTGGAACATGAGAAAATTAAGAGAATAAAATATATAGAATCAAAGTATTTGGACTATAGTTTGGTCCTGCCACATGTTACTTGTTAGTTCACTTATTTACTGTATGATTCAGTTTCCTCACTTACAAAATGAGAGTAATAGTACCTACCAAGTCTTTATTAGGCGGCAAATGTCTATGAAAATAATTTTTTCCTTGTGAATTTAAAAATACATATTCTTAAAATTTGTGTTCAGTAGAATTCATCCTTTTTAGTGAACAGCTGTATGAGTTTTGATGTATGTATAAAAATGTGTAATGACAGTGACAATCAAGACACAGAAGAGTTCATCACCTTCCAGAATTTCACCATATTTCCTATTTTTATCAGTGTTCCCTCCTAACTTCATGCCTACAACCACTGATCTGTTTTCTGTTTTCATCCCTGTATTTTGCTTTTTTTTTTTGGCCATGCTGTATGGTTTGGGGGAATCTAAGTTCCCTGACCAAGGATTGAACCTGGGCCATGGCAGTGGAAGCCCAGAGTCCTAACCCCAAGACTACCAGGGAACGCCCCTGTAGTTTGCTTTTTAACAGAATGTCATAAATATATGGGCTTCCCTGGTGACTCAGACGTAAAGAATCCACCTGCAATGTGGGAGACCTGGGTTCAATCCCATGGTTGGGAAGATCCCCTGGAGGAGGGCATGGCAACCCACAGTAGTATTCTTGTCTGGAGAATCCTCATGGACAGAGGAGCCTGGTGGGCTGTAGTCCATGGGGTCACAAAGAGTGGAACAACTGAGTGACTAAGTCCATAAATATATATGAATTTATACAACATGGGACTTTCGAGACTAACTTCTTTCACTTAGCATACTGCTTTTGAGATTCATACATATTGTTGCATGTATCAATAATTCTTTAATTTATTGCTAGGTAGTATTCCATTGTATGACTGTGCCACAGTGTATCCATTTACCAACTGATGGACATTTGAATTGTTATTTTCAGTGTTCAGTGATTATGAATAAATTGCTGCAAGCTTTTGCATGTAGGTTTTGTTTTAAATATAAGGTTTCATTTCTCTTAAATTAATATTTAGGATTGTTAGGTCATGTGGTAAATATATATTTAACTTTGGATAAGTTTGGAAGTGAAGTGAAGTGAAGTCACTCAGTCATGTCCGACTCTGTGACCCCATGGACTGTAGCCTACCAGGCTCCTCCATCTATGGGAATTTTCAGGCAAGAATACTGGAGTGGATTGCCATTTCCCTCTCTAGGAGATCTTCCCGACCCGGGGATTGAACCCAGGTCTCCTGCATTGTAGGCAGACGCTTTATTGTCTGAGCCACCAGGGAAGTCCAAGTATATATTTAACTTTGGAAAAGTTAGGAAATTTCTTACAAAGTGACTTTGCCATTTTGCATTCTCTCTAGTAATGTTTGAGTTTCAGTTGCCCCACATCCTTACCATGTCACTTGGAATTGACAGCTTTTTCTTTTGCTTTTTTTACATTTTAGTCATTTTAATAGGAATTAGTGGTATTGCATTGTGATTTTAATTTGTATTTTTCCTGATTGCTAATGACATTGAACATCTTTTCTTGTGACTATTTGTCATTTTTCCTTTTTTTTCCTATTCTGTTGTTAGACAAAAGTGTGTTTTGTTTTGAAATAATTTCAGATTTATGGAAATAACATTACAAAGATTCTTATATACCTTTCACCCAAAGTTTGTTCTTTTGCCTTTGTCCACTGTATCATTTTTTCTCACTGTATACCCATATGTTGTTTATTGGAAGCATTTTTAGATTAAATTATACACATAAAGCTTCTTTACCTACTTTTGTGTGAACTTCCTAGAGGCAGTGAAATTCTTTTATATATCTGTCATAAAATAATCAAGATCAGGAAGTTAACATTGATGTAGTACTTTGTTTAATCTACAGATTGTATGTAATTTGCAGATTTCTCAGTTTTGCCAGTTGTTCCACTACTCTCCCTTTTAGCAAATTTTTTTTGTTGGTTCAGGATCAGTCCAGGATTATTATTATTTTTTCAAGATTATTTTTTATATTTAAATGTTATGTCTCTTTAGCCTCCTGTAACAGTTTTTCACTCCTTATCTTTTATGATTTTAACATTTTTGAAGAGTTCAGGCAATTTGTTTTGTAAAATGTCTTTCAGTTTGGGTTTTTCTCATGTTTTTTCTTGATAAAGTGCAGATAATGTATTTCTCCAGGAATACGAGGGAAGTGAAATGATAGTGCATTTTATCAGGAAGAAAATGATCTATTACTGATGCTATTAACTTATAAAAGTGTTTTGAATACGTGATATATACTGTTATGAAGATGTTTCATGGAAGCCTTGCTGTAATATGATTTGCATTTCCTGAGGGGGAGGTTACTTTTATATAAAGTTTCTTTTTTTTTTTCCCCACATTCACATTTGATCCACCTTGAATATTCTGTACAACTACATAGAAGGCTTAAGCTTTCAATGGGCTGTGCTGTGTACAATCTTTATTCCAGTTGTTATCTTCAAAAAATCTAACATAGACACATGAACAAAATGAACTAGAGCCTGTCAGAGATAAAGGATGCAGAGTATTAAAAGAGGGAAACAAAAGTCACTCTGGGATGACAGGGGAAGGTATCGTGTGTAGAGTACTGTATTAATAGTAACAATAATGTTTATTTAGCAGAAAAGTGTACTAAGCCCTGTGTCAGTTGTTTTGATGAATTAGTTTACACTGTGATTCTATGAAATATGTACTATTATTTCAACTCTCACAGATGAGGTAGTGTAAAAACACTGTATTTTAGAATCAGGAGTGCTGTATATAAGTTTTGATCTTGCTGTCGTCTGTGTGTTGGTTAGAATAGTGTTTCCTGAATTGATTCAGTGAGCTAATAAATGTTCACTGATGGAAGGACTCCAGATCAACATACATTTGAGAAATGCTGTGTCTTGTATTCCCCAATGCAGAAAAACAGAAAACAGTAGTCTTATGTGTCTACCTAGTCTGCTGTATCCGCTGTGCTCCATGTTATCCTGTTTTAGTATCTTCAAAGATCTTATCGCTGGCTGCAGTTATTTATTTGCTACTTTATCAACTCCCCTCATTAGAAAGAATGTTCCATGAGAGCAGGGATTTTATCTTGTTCACTCTCCTAACTCCCAAACTTAGATCAGAGGCTGGGATACCATAAAGTGAAAGTTGCTCAGTAGTGTCCTACTCTTCGCAACCCCATGGACTATACAGTCCCTGGAATTCTCTAGGCCAGAATACTGGAGTGGATAGCCTTTCTTTTCTCCAGGGGATCTTCCCAACCCAGGGATCAAACCCAGGTCTGCTGCATTGCAGGCGCATTCTTTACCTGTTGAGCCACAAGGGAAGCCCAAGGGAAGCCCAAGGGAAGCTTTACCAGTTGAGCCAGTAAATTGCAGTAGAATGTAAAACCGAAGGTCTCTGAAATGGTTTCTTAAAAAACATCGCTTGTTTTAACTTTAATCCTGAAATGTTAGTTTGATCACTTAGTTTACAGTTTCAAAATATAACATTCCCATTTATGAAATTCAGTAATTATTATGTAAGTATCTGGAGCAAATTAGAGATGCAGAGTTTTTAGTGATTTATATTTCAGGATATAGTTGTGTTAGTCACTCAGTCATGTCTGACTCTTGTGCAGCCCCATGGACTGTAACCCACCAGGCTCCTCTGTCCATGGAATTCTTTTTTTTTTTTTTTTCATTTATTTTTATAAGTTGGAGGCTAATTACTTTACAATATTGTAGTGGGTTTTGTCATACATTGACATGAATCAGCCATGAATTTACATGTATTCCCAATCCCGATCCCCCCTCCCACCTCCCTCTCCACCCGATCCCTCTGGGTCTTCCCAATGCACCAGGCCAGAGCACTTGTCTCATGCATCCCACCTGGGCTGGTGATCTGTTTCACCATAGATAGTATACATGCTGTTCTTTTGAAATATCCCACCCTCACATTCTCCCACAGAGTTCAAAAGTCTGTTCTGTATTTCTGTGTCTCTTTTTCTGTTTTGCATATAGGGTTATCGTTAACACCTTTCTAAATTCCATATATATGTGTTAGTATGCTGTAATGTTCTTTATCTTTCTGGCTTACTTCACTCTGTATAATGGGCTCTAGCTTCATCCATCTCATTAGGACTGGTTCAAATGAATTCTTTTTAATGGCTGAGTAATATTCCATGGTGTATATGTACCACAGCTTCCTTGTCCATTCATCTGCTGATGGGCATCTAGGTTGCTTCCATGCCCTGGCTATTATAAACAGTGCTGCGATGAACATTGGGGTGCACGTGTCTCTTTCAGATCTGGTTTCCTCAGTGTGTATGCCCAGAAGTGGGATTGCTGGGTCATATGGCAGTTCTATTTCCAGTTTTTTAAGAAATCTCCACACTGTTTCCATAGCGGCTGTACTAGTTTGCATTCCCACCAACAGTGTAAGAGGGTTCCCTTTTCTCCACACCCTCTCCAGCATTTATTGCTTGTAGACTTTTGGATAGCAGCCATCCTGACTGGCGTGTAATGGTACCTCATTGTGGTTTTGATTTGCATTTCTCTGATAATGAGTGATGTTGAGCATCTTTTCATGTGTTTGTTAGCCATCTGTATGTCTTCTTTGGAGAAATGTCTGTTTAGTTCTTTGGCCCATTTTTTGATTGGGTCATTTATTTTTCTGGAATTGAGCTTCAGGAGTTGCTTGTATATTTTTGAGATTAATCCTTTGTCTGTTGCTTCATTTGCTATTATTTTCTCCCAATCTGAGGGCTGTCTTTCCACCTTGCTTATAGTTTCCTTTGTTGTGCAAAAGCTTTTAAGTTTCATTAGGTCCCATTTGTTTATTTTTGCTTTTATTTCCAATATTCTGGGAGGTGGGTCATAGAGGATCCTGCTGTGATTTATGTCGGAGAGTGTTTTGCCTATGTTCTCCTCTAGGAGTTTTATAGTTTCTGGTCTTACATTTAGATCTTTAACCCATTTTGAGTTTATTTTTGTGTATGGTGTTAGAAAGTGTTCTAGTTTCAGTCTTTTACAAGTGGTTGACCAGTTTTCCCAGCACCACTTGTTAAAGAGGTTGTCTTTTTTCCATTGTATATCCTTGCCTCCTTTGTCGACAATGAGGTGTCCATAGGTTCGTGGATTTATCTCTGGGCTTTCTATTCTGTTCCATTGATCTATAATTCTTTGTGCCAGTACCATACTGTCTTGATGACTGTGGCTTTGTAGTATAGTCTGAAGTCAGGCAGGTTGATTCCTCCAGTTCCATTCTTCTTTCTCAAGATTACTTTGGCTATTCGAGGTTTTTTGTATTTCCATACAAATTGTGAAATTATTTGTTCTAGTTCTGTGAAAAATACCATTGGTAGCTTAATAGGGATTGCATTGAATCTATAGATTGCTTTGGGTAGAATAGCCATTTTGACAATATTGATTCTTCCAATCCATGAACACAGTATATTTCTCCATCTGTCTGTGTCCTCTTTGATTTCTTTCATCAGTGTTTTATAGTTTTCTATGTATAGGTCTTTTGTTTAGGTAGATATACTCCTAAGTATTTTATTCTTTTTGTTGCAATGGTGAATGGTATTGTTTCCTTAATTTCTCTTTCTGTTTTCTTGTTAGTGTATAGGAATGCAAGGGATGTCTGTGTGTTAATTTTATATCCTGCAACTTTACTATATTCGTTGATTAGCTCTAATAATTTTCTGGTAGAGTCTTTAGGGTTTTCTATGTAGAGGATCATGTCATCTGCAAACAGTGAGAGTTTCACTTCTTTTCCTATCTGGATTCCTTTTACTTCTTTTTCTGCTCTGATTGCTCTGGCCAACACTTCCAACACTATGTTGAAGAGTAGTGGTGAGAGTGGGCACCCTTGTCTTGTTCCTGATTTCAGGGGAAATGCTTTCAATTTTTCACCATTGAGGGTAATGTTTGCTGTGGGTTTGTCATATATAGCTTTTATTATGTTGAGGTATTTTCCTTCTATTGCCTGCTTCTGGAGAGTTTTAATCATAAATGTTGTTGAATTTTGTCAAAGGCTTTCTCTGCCTCTATGAGATAATCATATGGTTTTATCTTTCAATTTGTTAATGTGGTGTATTACATTGATTTGATTTGTAATATTAAAGAATCCTTGCATTCTGGGATAAAGCCCACTTGGTCATGGTGTATGATTTTTTAATATGTTGTTGGATTCTGTTTGCTAGAATTTTCTTTTCTTTTTTTAATTAATTAATTAATTTATTTTTTCAGTGGGTTTTGTCATACATTGACACGAACCAGCAATAGATTTACACGTATTCCCCATCCCGATCCCCCCTCCCACCTCTCTCTCCACCCGATTCCTCTGGGTCTTCCCAGTGCACCAGGCTCGAGCACTTGTCTCATGCATCCCACCTGGGCTGGTGACCTGTTTCACCATAGATAATATACATGCTGTTCTTTCGCAACATCCCACCCTCATCTTCTCCCACAGAGTTCAAAAGTCTGTTCTGTACTTCTGTGTCTCTTTTTCTGTTTTGTATTGTTTGCTAGAATTTTATTAAGGATTTTTGGATCTATGTTTATCAGTGATATTGGCCTGTAGTTTTCTTTTTTTGTGGCATCTTTGTCTGGTTTTGGAATTAGGGTGATGGTGGCCTCATAGAATGAGTTTGGAAGTTTCCCTTCTTCTGCAATTTTCTGGAAGAGTTTGAGTAAGATAGGTGTTAGCTCTTCTCTAAATTTTTGGTAGAATTCAGCTGTGAAGCCATCTGGTCCTGGGCTTTTGTTTGCTGGAAGATTTCTGATTACAGTTTCCATTTCCTTGCTTGTGATGGGTCTGTTAAGATCTTCTATTTCTTTGTGGCTCAGTTTTGGAAAGTTATACTTTTCTAAGAATTTGTCCATTTCTTCCAAGTTGTCCATTTTATTGGCATAGAGCTGCTGGTAGTAGTCTGTTATGATCCTTTGTATTTCAGTGTTGTCTGTTGTGATCTCTCCATTTTCATTTCTAAATTTTGTTAATTTGGTTCTTCTCCTTTGTTTCTTAATGAACTCTTGCTAATGGTTTGTCATTTTGTTTATTTTTTCAAAAAACCAGCTGTTAGCTTTGCTGATTTTTGCTATGGTCTCTTAGTTTCTTTTGCATTTTTTCTGCCCTAATTTTTAAGAGATTTTTTTTCTCTACTAACGCCTGGTTCTTCATTTCTTCCTTCTCTAGTTGCTTTAGGTGTAGAGTTAGGTATTTATTTGACTTTTTCTGTTTCTTGAGGTAAGCCTGTAATGCTATGAACCTTCCCCTTAGCACTGCTTTTACAGTGTCCCATAGGTTTTGGGTTGTTGTGTTTTCATTTTCATTCATTTCTATGCATATTTTGATTTCTTCTATGATTTGTTGGTTATTCAGAAGCGTGTTATTTAGCCTCCATATGTTTGAATTTTTGATAATCTTTTTCCTGTAATTGAGATCTAATCTTACCGCACTGTGGTTAGAAAAGATGACTGGAATGATTTCAATTTTTTTGAATTTACCAAGACTAGATTTATGGCCCAGGATGTGATCTATTCTGGAGAAGGTTCCGTGTGCACTTGAGAAAAAGGTGAAGTTGATTGTTTTGGGGTGAAATGTCCTATAGATATCAATTAGGTCTAGCTGGTCCATTGTGTCCTTTAAAGTTTGTGTTTCCTTGTTAATTTTCTGTTTAGTTGATCTATCCATAGTTGTGAGTGGGGTATTAATGTCTCCCACTATTATTGTGTTACTATTAATTTCCTCTTTCATACTTGTTAGCATTTGCCTTACATATTGCGGTGTTCCTATGTTGGGTGCGTATATATTTATAATTGTTATATCCTCTTCTTGGATTGATCCTTTGATCATTATGTGGTGTCCTTCTTTGTCTCTTTTCACAGCCTTTATCTGAAAGTCTATTTTATCTGATATGAGTATTGCGACTCCTGCTTTCTTTTGGTTTCCATTTGCGTGAAATATTTTTTCCAGCCCTTCACTTTTAATCTGTATGTGTTCCTTATTTTGAGGTGGGTCTCTTGTAGACAGCATATATAAGCGTCTTGTTTTTGTGTCCATTCAGCCAGTCTTTGTCTTTTGGTTGGGGCATTCAACCCATTTATATTTAATTATTGATAGGTGTGGTCCCATTGCCATTTACTTTGTTGTTTTGGATTTATGTTTATACAACCTTTCTGTGTTTCCTGTCTAGAGAAGATCCTTTAGCATTTGTTTAAGAGCTGGTTTGGTGGTGCTGAATTCTCTCAGCTTTTGCTTGTCTGTAAAGCTTTTGAATTCTCCTTCATATCTGAATGAGATCCTTGCTGGGTACAGTAATCTAGGTTGTAGGTTATTCTCTTTCATTACTTTCAGTATGTCCTGCCATTCCCTTCTGGCCTGGAGGGTTTCTATTGATAGATCAGCTGTTATCCTTATGGGAATCCCTTTGTGTGTTATTTGTTGTTTCTCCCTTGCTGCCTTTAATATTTGTTCTTTGTGTTTGATCTTTGTTAATTTGATTAATATGTGTCTTGGGGTGTTTCGCCTTGGGTTTATCCTGTTTGGGACTCTCTGGGTTTCTTGGACTTGGGTGGCTATTTCCTTCCCCATTTTAGGGAAGTTTTCAGCTATTATCTCCTCAAGTATTTTCTCATGACCTTTCTTTTTGTCTTCTTCTGGGACTCCTATGATTCGAATGTTGGGGCGTTTCACATTGTCCCAGAGGTCCCTGAGGTTGTCCTCATTTCTTTTGATTCTTTTTTCCTCTCTGCTTCATTTATTTCCTCCATTTTATCTTCTACCTCACTTATCCTATCTTCTGTCTCTGTTATTCTACTCTTGGTTCCCTCCAGAGTGTTTTTGATCTCATTTATTGCACTATTCATTTTTAATTGACTCTTTTTTATTTCTTCTAGGTCTTTATTAAACATTTCTTGCATCTTCTCAATGTTTGTCTCCAGGCTATTTATCTGTAACTCCATTTTGTTTTCAAGATTTTGGATCATTTTTATTATCATTATTCTAAATTCTTTTTCAGGTAGATTCCCTATCTCCTCCTCTTTTGTTTGACTTGGTGGGCATTTTTCATGTTCCTTTACCTGTAGGGTATTTCTCTGCCTTTTCATCTTGTTTAGATTGTTGTGTCTGGAGTGGGCTTTCTGTATTCTGGAGGTCTGTGGTTCCTTTTTATTGTGGAGGTTTTACCCAGTGGGTGGGGTTGGACAATTGGCTTGTCAAGGTTTCCTGGTTAGGGAAGCTTGCGTCGGTGTTCTGGTGCATGGATCTGGATTCCTTCTCTCTGGAGTGCAGTGGAGTGTCCAGTAATGAGTTTTGAGATGGGTCTATGTGTTAGGTGTGACCTTGGGCAGCCTGTATGTTGGCGTTCAGGGCTATGTTTCTGCGTTGCTGGAGAATTTGCGTGGTATGTCTTGCTCTGAAACTTATTGGCTCTTGGATGGTGGTTGGTTTCAGTGTAGATATGGAGGCTTTTGGATGGTCTCTTATTACTTAATGTTCCGTGTAGTCAGGAGTTTTCTGGTGTTCTCAGGTTTTGGGCTTAAGTCTCCTGCCTCTGGATTTCAGTTTTATTCTTCCAGTAGTCTCAAGACTTCTCCAACTATACAGCACTGATGATAAAACTTCTAGGTTAATGGTGAAAAGATTCTCCACCATGAGGGACACCCAGAGAGGTTCACAGAATTACATGAAAAAGAGGAGAGGGAGGAGGGAGATAGAGATGAGCAGGAGGAGAAAAAGGGGGCTCAAGAGGAGAGAGACAGATCTATGTAGTTGTCTGTTCCCAGAGTGTTCTCCGTAGCCCAGACACCCACACAGAGTCATAGAATTGGATTGGGAAGAGAAGGGGAAAGGAGGAAATAGAGGTGTTCTGAGGTAGAAAACGGAGAGTCAAAAGTGGGAGAGAGTAATCAACACACTCCTGAATAAAAATGGGAACTGAATATTGGATTCTTAAATGTGCAAAATTTATATCACATACTGAAAAACAAAGATTAAAAATCTAGAGTAGAGGTTAGACTCTTAAAAATACAGTATTAAAAACAAAAACACAAAAAATTTTAGAAATATATATGAAGTTCGGTTTAAAAATAGGGCTTCTCTCTCTTTTTTTTTTTTTGCAAGGTTATAGTGAAATGAAAATGAAAATTAAGGAGTAGTAGAGGAATAATAGAGGACTTTAAAAGAAAAGAAGAGAAAAAGAAAAAAAGAAAAAACAATTTTTTTCCTAATTAAAAAAATCATAAAAATATATTAAAATGAAAGTTAAGGAGTAATGGGAGAGTAATAGGGAATTTTACAAGGAAATAAGGGAGAAAAACAATAGAAAAGAAAAAAAATTTTTTTTTAATTAAAAAAAAAAGTAAAAATATATCTAGGAATTTCTCTGGAGCTGTTGCGGTCAGTGTGGGTTCGGTTCAGTTTCAGATAGCTCCTCGTTCCAGCTTCTCGATATCTACAGGCCCCTTCCGGTGTAGTCGGTGTTACCTACAGGGATTTTAATCTGTTGCACCTGTCACTTCCGAAGTGGTTCTCTTTGTTTGTTTGGCTTCTGTTTGCGGGTCTCTTCAGTGTCTAATTTCCGCCCTGACACAGGCAGGCGGAGGTGGTCTCTTGTTCAGGTTCGCTAGTTCAGTCCTGCTGCGGGGAGGGAGGGGTGCTGCAGGCAGATATCACTGTGTGGGGAGCACTCACAGTGTTCTGGCCACACTGGGTTTGCCCCGCTCACGGGTGTGTGCTCTCCCCGTCTACGCTGCTCAGGCTCCCGGCTGCTCTATATGGAGCGGGCCCTGCGTTGCGTGCGGTTCCAGTTTTCGGGTATTCCACAAAACTGCGGACTCGGTTGTGCCTGCGTTTTGCGCCTTCCCCAGCCCGAGCAGCTCAGGCAGCCAGGAGCTTGATGGGCGCACTCTCCCCGGGTGCGGTGTGCCTTCTCCCCTCCGGGCCCCAGCCTCAGTTTCTGCCCGCGCGGCAGGTGCGTGCCCCTTGTGTTTAGCCGCGACCCTTCCGGCGGATGTCGACCATCCAGAATCTCAGGAAGCCTTTGGTTAGAAACTGGAGGCCTGTTTGCAGTGTGGTAGGGGATGCCGTCTCTGGGGCCAAGTTTGCCCCTTTCCCCTCCCCCCTGCCTCTTGCCTCCGGTGGGGATGGGCCAGTCTGCAGCCGGCTAGCTCTTCTCTGGACTTGCTCAGACCCTTTGTTCTGCGAACGGCCTGCAGTGTGTTCGGGCCGGTTAATTTTCTCTCTCTCTTTTGCTATCCCACAGTTTAAGTTGCTATCTCACAAAAGCTCCCTCTGATTGCCCTCAGGGCACTCAGGCCCGGTCCTTACCCTAAGCAATGCCGCCTGCTCCTCTCCCTTCCACCCCCACTTGCTGGTGGCGGATGCGGGCGTCTGGGGGTACTTTTCTGCTGGGAGTTGCTATTAGGCACTTAATCTGTGGGTTTTATTTATTGTTCCTCCCAGTTAGGTTGCCCTCCGAGATTCGAAAACTTCCCCCAGAACCGCCAGTGCGAGGGTTTCCTGGTGTTTGGAAACTTCCTCTATTAAGACTCCCTTCCCGGGCGGGTCTCCATCTCTAGCTCTTTTGTCTCTCTTTTTATCTTTTTTATTTTTTTATTTTTTTATTTTTTTTTCCAGTGGGTTTTGTCATACATTGATATGAATCAGCCATGGATTTACATGTATTCCCAATCCCGATCCCCCCTCCCACCTCCCTCTCCACCCGATTCCTCTGGGTCTTCCCAGTGCACCAGGCCAGAGCACTTGTCTCATGCATCCCACCTGGGTTGGTGATCTGTTTCACCATAGATAGTATACATGCTGTTCTTTTGAAATATCCCACCCTCACATTCTCCCACAGAGTTCAAAAGTCTGTTCTGTATTTCTGTGTCTCTTTTTCTGTTTTGCATATAGGGTTATCGTTAACACCTTTCTAAATTCCATATATATGTGTTAGTATGCTGTAATGTTCTTTATCTTTCTGGCTTACTTCACTCTGTATAATGGGCTCCAGCTTCATCCATCTCATTAGGACTGGTTCAAATGAATTCTTTTTAATGGCTGAGTAATATTCCATGGTGTATATGTACCACAGCTTCCTTATCCATTCATCTGCTGATGGGCATCTAGGTTGCTTCCATGTCCTGGCTATTATAAACAGTGCTGCGATGAACATTGGGGTGCACGTGTCTCTTTCAGATCTGGTTTCCTCAGTGTGTATGCCCAGAAGTGGGATTGCTGGGTCATATGGCAGTTCTATTTCCAGTTTTTAAGAAATCTCCACACTGTTTTCCATAGCGGCTGTACTAGTTTGCATTCCCACCAACAGTGTAAGAGGGTTCCCTTTTCTCACACCCTCTCCAGCATTTATTGCTTGTAGACTTTTGGATAGCAGCCATCCTGACTGGCGTGTAATGGTACCTCATTGTGGTTTTGATTTGCATTTCTCTAATAATGAGTGATGTTGAGCATCTTTTCATGTGTTTGTTAGCCATCTGTATGTCTTCTTTGGAGAAATGTCTATTTAGTTCTTTGGCCCATTTTTTTGATTGGGTCATTTATTTTTCTGGAATTGAGCTGCAGGAGTTGCTTGTATATTTTTGAGATTAATCCTTTGTCTGTTTCTTCATTTGCTATTATTTTCTCCCAATCTGAGGGCTGTCTTTTCACCTTGCTTATAGTTTCCTTTGTAGTGCAAAAGCTTTTAAGTTTCATTAGGTCCCATTTGTTTAGTTTTGCTTTTATTTCCAATTTATCTTTTATATTTGTCCTACCTCCTTTCGAAGACAATGGGCTGCTTTTCTGGGTGCCTGATGTCCTCAGCTAGTGATCAGAAGTTGTTTTGTGAAGTTTGCTCAGCATTCAGTTCTTTCCATGAATTTGTAGGGGAGAAAGTGGTCTCCCCGTCCTATTCCTCCACCATCTTGGCTCCTCCCCCATGGAATTTTAGGCAAGAATACTGGAGTGGGTTGCGTTCCCTTCTCCAAGGGGTCTTCCCAACCTAGGGATCGAGCCCAGGTCTCCTGCATTGCAGACAAGTTCTTTACCATTTGAGCCACTGGGGAAGCTCCTACTAAATATAAATATTTAGTGATTTATATTTCAGGATATAGTTAACTGGCAATTTTTATGTTAATGAAGGAAGAGTTACCAAGATAATTCAAGCCAGCGAATAACTTTTAATCACTTATTTTCAGTGATTTATTAGGATTTATTTAGTTTATGTAAATCCTATACATTCTATAAAGTTAAATAAGATGTATTTAGTTTCTTTGGCAGGAAATTTTCCACCCTAATTGTGTTTTATATTGGGTAACACAAAAATATTTTGACTTAAGCAGATATTTTAAACCAAGGAGATGTAGTACATAGAGTACTTCTACATGCTCAAGTACTGCATCAGTTGTTTTAGATTCTTGTTTGGAAGTAGGGAGGTAGAGTATTTTTTAAAAAGGAAGAGAGAAGGAAAAGTACAAGCCTGAGCTTTTGCAAAAACATAGTGATGAAAATGGATATATGACTCTCCAATTAGGTTTTTTTTTTTTTAATTTTTTATTGGAGGATAATTGCTTTCCAGTATTGTACTGGTTTCTGTCATATATCTACAGAAATCAGTCAGAGGGATTCACATATCTCCTCCCTCTCGCACCTCCCTCCCATCTCCCACCCCCTCCCACCCCACTAGGTTGTCACAGAGCACTGGGTGGAGTCCGTGTCACTGAGCAAATCCCCACTGACTGCCTGTTTTACGTATGGTAATATATATGTTGCAGTGCTATTCTCTCAAGTCATCCTGCCCTTTCTTCTCCCACTGAGTTCAAAAGTCTGTTCTTCCTGTCTGTGTCTCATTTTCTTCCCTGAGTGTAGGATCGTCAGTACCATCTTTCTAGATTCCATGTATATGTGTTAATAGTTAAGATATTTGTTTCTTTCTGACTTACTTCACCCTGTACAATAGGCTCTAGGTTTATCCACCTCATTAGGACTGACGTGAATGCATTCTTTTTTTATAGCTGAGTAATGTGCCGTTATATATCCTCCTCATGGGTAGTTGGATGGCATCACCAATGAAACGGACATAACTTGGACAAACTCTGGGAAATGGTGAGGGACAGGGAAGCCTTACGTGCTGCAGTCCATGGGGTTGTGAAGAGTTGGACATTACTTGATAACTGAAGAACAACAATGTTCCATTGTATATATGTACCACAATTCTGTATCCATTCATCTGGCAAGGACATCTATGTTGTTTCTATGTCCTAACTTTTGTAAAAAGTGCTACGAAGAACTTTGGGGTACATGTGTCTTTTTCAGTTATGGTTTTCTCAGGGTATATGCCCAGGAGTGGGATTGTTGGGTCATATGGTAATTCTGACTTTTCAGGTGGCACTGGTTGTGAAGAACCTGCTTGCTAGTGCAGGAGACATAAGAGATGCGAATTTGATCCCTGAGTCAGAAAGATCCCCTGGAGGAGGGCATGGCAGCCCACTGCAGTATTCTTCTCTAGAGAATCCCATAAACAGAGGATCCTGGAGGGCTACAGTCTGTAGGGTTGCAAAGAGTCAGTCATGACTGAAGCGACTTAGCATGCACATGCACACATACATGGTAGTTCTAGTCCTAGTTTTTTGTTTTTTTTTTTAAGGAATCTCCATACTGTTCTCCATAGTGGTTGTATCAGTTTACATTCTCGCCAACAGTGCAAGAGTGTTTCCTTTTCTCCACATCCTCTCCAGTATTTATTGTTTGCAGATTTCTTAATGATGGCCGTTCTGACAGATGTGAGGTGATACCTTGTTGTAGTTTTGATTTGCATTTCTCCAGTAATGAAGGTGAAAGAGGAGAGTGAAAAAGTTGGCTTAAAGCTCAACATTCAGAAAACTAAGATCATGGCATCCAGTCCCATCACTTCATGGCAAATAGATGGGGAAACAGTGGACACAGTGGCTGACTTTATTTTTCTGGGCTCCAAAATCACTGCAGATGGTGACTGCAGCCATGAAATTAAAAGACACTTTGCTTTTTGGAAGAAAAGCTATGACCAACCTACACAGCATAATAAAAAGCAGAGACATTACTTTGTCAGCAAAGCTAGTCTAGTCAAAGCTATGATTTTTTCAGTAGTCATGTACGGATGTGAGAGTTGGACTATAAAGGAAGCTGAGCCTGTAAGAATTGATGCTTTTGAACTGTGGTGTTGGAGAAGACTCTTGAGAGTCCCTTGGACTGCAAGGAGATCCAACCAGTCCATCCTAAAGGAGATCAGTCCTGGGTGTTTGTTGGAAGGACTGATGTTGAAGCTGAGACTCCAATACTTTGGCCACCTGATGTGAAGAGCTGACTCATTTGAAAAGACCCTGATGCTGGGAAAGATTGAGGGCAGGAGGAGAAGGGGACGAAGAGGTTGAGATGGTTGGATGGCATCACCAACTCAATGGACATGGGTTTGGGTGGACTCCAGGACTTGGTGATGGACAGGGAGGCCTGGCGTGCTGCGAAACATGGGGTCGCAGAGTCGGACACGACTGAGCGACTGAACTGAACTGACTAATGAGCAGTGTTGAGCATCTTTTAATGTGTTTACTAGCCAGTTGTATGTCTTCTTTTGAGAAATATCTGTTTAGGTCTTCTGTCTATTTTTTGGTTGGGTTGTTTTTCTGGTATTGATTTGCATGAACTGCTTGTATATTTTGGAGATAATCCTTTGTCAGTTGTTTTGTTTGCAATTGTTTTCTCCTGTTCTGAGGATTGTCTTTTAGTCATTGTTTCCTTTGTTGTGCAAAAGCTTTTAAGTTTAATCAAGTCCCATTTGTTTACTTTTGTTTTTGTTTCAGTTACTCTAGGAGGTGGGTCAAAAGGGTCTTGCTGTTAGTATGTCAAAGAGTGTACTGCATATATTTTCCTCTAAGTGCTTTATAGTTTTTGGCCTTACATTTAAATCTTTAATCCATTTTGAGTTTATTTTTGTGTTTGGTGTTAAAAAGTGTCCTTGTTTTATTTTTTTTAACATGTAGCTGTCCAGTTTTCCCAGCACCACTTCTTGAAGAGGCTTTTTTCCATTGTATATTCTGCCTCCTTTGTCAAAAATAAGGTGCCCATAGGTGTGTGGGTTTATCTCTGGGGTTTCTGTCTTGTTCCATTGGTTTGTAATTCTGTTTTTGTGCCAGTACCATACTGTCTTAATGACTGTAGCTTTGTAGCAGTGTCTGAAGTCAGGAAGGTTGATTTCTCCAGCTTCATTCTTCTTTCTCAAAATTGCTTTGGCTATTCAGGGTCTTTTGTATTTCCATACAAATTGTGAAATTTTTTGTTCTAGTTTGTGAAAAATACCATTAGTAGTTTGATAGGGATTTCATTGACTCTGTAGATTACTTTGGATAGAATAGTCATTTTCACAGTTTTGATTCTTCTGATCCAAGAATATGGTATATTTCTCCACCTGTTTGTGTCACCTGGGATTTCTTTCATCAATGTCTTGTAGTTTTCTGCATACAGGTCTTTTGTCTCCTTAGGTAGATTAATCCCTTGGTATTTTACTCCTTTTGTTGCATTAGGTGTTTCTTTAGTTAGGTGATCTGGGCTCTAGTGTCTGCTCTGCACCATAAATAATAAGACAAATTTTAGTAATCTGCTCTGCTTGCCCCTATCTTTCTCCCTCTTTTAAGTAACTGTAGTGATCTGTGTTTCACTCTATAATGGAAGAGTTTTTTTTTTTAATTAATAGAAAATCCAGAATGCTTCAAGATTTGAACCAAACTATGGATGATAATTTCTAGATGAGGAAGAGTGGTGGACCACCCAGACTTAAAGTGAGAAAGAGGAACTGCCCATGTAGTATAGCTTCTTTCCCCGTCTGTAGGGCTATCTTCCAAAGTTGTTCATTGCCGAAACTTCGGAGTATGTTGCCTCTTCCCCCAAGGGAAGCTTATATTCCCCTTGCATGTTGTTGTACCTAGCCTGTGGCTCAAAGTGAACTTAAACTGAATGATCAACGGATAGAAATTGAATACAGAATTATGAAAACTGCAGGTAGCTGGAAAAGTCATCAACGTCAATGGTGTGTCACTATGATTGAACTGAAGGCTGAATGCAGAGAGTTAGAAAATTTATTACTCCACTGTTTGTAATGGGAATGTCTTCCCTATACAAAACTCACCAAGATTTTCATAAAATTGAGTTTGGAAGGAAGATTTTCAGTCTGATGGCAGTAAGAATTAAATTGAGAAAACCCCACAAGAAAGGGTCAATTTACCAAACATCTCTGTATCTTTTGACATGACAGTTTTTCTTATAGAACATCATTTGCTATATGCAACTTAAAGTTAATGTTTAACAAGGAGTCTGCCCTTTATTTTTTTTCTTGCCTTCTTTCCCAGCTACTTTTCCCTTGCTTCATAAATTCATTCACAGTAAGTATTCTAAGAATAGATTTGTAAAACTGCTTTGGAAATAAGAATACCTTTATTTATAAATATAGAAGATTCTAAGTGAAAATATAGCTGAGTATGTAGGAAATAGGTTTTCTCTTTATTTTGCTAAATTTAAAACAACACTGATAAATTGGAAGCTAAAATCCAACCTACTGTGACTTCATAGGACAGTTTTCTGTGATAACTGCACAGCATGCCGTTTTGGCTTTTGATGGATCATTTTTCATTTTTTGTTCTTCAGAGTCTGCTTAGTCTGTGTAACCTTCAACGTTAAACATAACCTTCAACATATTTATTAATAAAGTGTTTTATAAACAGTGTTATGTGAGCC
This sequence comes from Cervus canadensis, assembly GCF_019320065.1. Classification (NCBI taxonomy): domain Eukaryota; kingdom Metazoa; phylum Chordata; class Mammalia; order Artiodactyla; family Cervidae; genus Cervus; species Cervus canadensis. Next base: position 34,972,809 of record NC_057390.1, on the reverse strand, counting down.
TGCCTATTTCAATGTGTATGTATGCTCAGTCATGCAGCTGTTGAAACCCCATGGACTGTAACCCACCAGGCGCCTCTGTCCATGAAATTCCCCAGGAAAGAATACTGGAATGGGTCGCCATTTTCTCCTCCAGAGTTTTCTTCTTGATTCAGGGATCAAACCCGCCTCTTCTGTGTCTCCTGCATTGGCAAGAGGATTCTTTATCACTGAGCCTCTTGGAAAGAGGTGCCTATATCAATATTAAATATATAAAACGTGTCATACTTAAGCTCATGTGGCCTATCCTTTGATTCTGTTGGTATATTCCAGAGTTAAACAAACCAACCTAGATTTCACTTTTCACTTGTATTTTCATGGATCAGTGATCATTCATAGAGTTATTTTTTGAGGTGCTTTGAATTTTGAGGTTTAGCATTCATATATTTAATATTAATTAAACTTAATATTTGGAGTTATTTTTAGATCTTTAAATAGAATGATTAATCATCTTCCTCAAGGATTGTAACCTAAGCATTTTTGCTTGAGGGCATGTTCTTGAAAAGACAAGTTTGAGTTTTCTCAGGTTTGAAGTATGGCTATTCACTAAAAGGTTACATTTTTAAAATGTTAATTTCTTTTTCTGTTTACTTTCTTGATGTAACTTTTTTACTGGTTTATATTATACTCTTCTATCTTTTAAGACTATATCTTTTTGTTCCTTAAGGTAAGCAGTTGTAAAACTAGTATATTATCTTTCTTGTGTTACTTCGTATAATTAAATGTATTTATGCCATCTGTCTTCTTATCAGTCATGTTTGATTGTTAGAGTTAAATTTCCAGCTTTTAAAAATGAAGAAATCAGTATCCTTGTATTCTCCTTGTGTAACTCTCTTTTTTCTGTCCTTTTCCAAATTTCATTAGTTATATTATGTTGTCAGTGGCAATAACATACTGGCATCTTAATACTTTCATTTTATTTTATTCCTATAGTTCTATGATTAAATAGCTTAGAAATTTATCAGCAGTTATTTTGCCATGATTTTTCCAGTCTTGCTTGGTTAACTAAATTCTTTTCTTTAATAGAGTCATCTAAAAGGACCCATGAAGATAATATTCCTCGAATCCCTTCATATTCATGATTGAATAATGGTTTTATTTATTTTTAAGTTATTTTGGGCTGTGTGGCTTGACTTGTGGGATCGTAGTTCGCTGACCAGTGACTAAAATGGGCCCTCGGCAGTGAAGTGAGGAGTTCTAACTGCTGGACCACCAGAGAATTACCCGATTTTATATTTATATAGCAGTTTGATTAGGTAAATTTGGGACACATTTTCTTTGAAAAACTTTGTAGTGAAAATTCATTATGTTCTAGGGTTGAAGTTGGAGGCCTCTGATTTTCTTCTCTTTTTAGTGGCAGTATTTTTGTTTCTTTCAGAGTTTTCTGAGACATGGAATGCTGTTTCAATATTTATTTTAGTAAGTCTTCCTGTAATTATATATTTAAATATTTGCTCTGTTCTTATGATGGTCTTCTTGGGCTCCAGTTATTCATTTATTGTTTGTCCTATCTTTTTCATATCTATTATTTACTCTAAACCTTTTTTGTTTATTTTTACTTTTCCTGCTTTGTTCCTTTTCAGAAATGTCTGTTTTCTCTAGTATTTTTACAGTTTCAATTGTATTCTATGATAACTTAATTTCTCTCAGGTCTTTACTAAATTGTCCGGGTTTATATAACATCAGCTATTATCTAGTTATCTTTTACCTGAGCACTTATATCTCAGTTCAGTTCAGTTCAGTTCACTCACTCAGTCATGTCTGACTCTTTGCTACCCGAGGACTACAGCACGCCAGGCCTCCCTGTCTATCACCAACTCCCGGAGTTTACTCAAACTCCTGTCTGTTGAGTCGGTGATGACACCAACCATCTCATCATCTGTTGTCCCCTTCTCCTCCTGCCTTCTTCTCTTGTGTTGTTGGAAGAGGGTGTTTGCCGTGACTGGTGTGTTTCTCTTGGCAAAACTCTATTAGTCTTTGCCCTGCTTCATTCTGTACTCCAAGGCCAAATTTGCCTGTTACTCCACGTGTTTCTTGACTTCCTGCTTTTGCATTCCAGTCCCCGATAATGAAAAGGACATCTTTTTTGGGTGTTAGTTCTAGAAAGTCTTGTAGGTCTTCATAGAACCGTTCAACTTCAGCTTCTTCAGCATTACTGGTTGGGGCATAGATTTGGATCACTATGATATTGAATGGTTTGCCTTGGAAACAAAAAGAGATCATTCTGTCATTTTTGAGATTGCATCCAAGTACTGCATTTTGGTCTTTTTTGTTGACTGTGATGGCTACTCCATTTCTTCTAAGGGATTCTTGGTCATAGTAGTAGATAGAATGGTCATCTGAGTTAAATTCACCCATTCCAGTCCAGTTTAGTTCGCTGTTTCCTAAAATGTCAACATTCACTTTTGCCATCTCCTGTTTGACCACTTCCAATTTGCCTTGATTCATCTACCTAACATTCCAGGTTCCTATGCAATATTGCTCTTTACAGCATCGGACCTTGCTTCTATCACCAGTCCCATCCACAACTGGGTGTTGTTTTTGCTTTGACTCCATCTCTTCTTTCTTTCTAGTCATTTCTCCACTGATTTCCAGTTGTGCCTTTTTACACCTACTTCATTTTTTTCCTCTTTAAAATTTACAGCAAAAGGTTTAGCCACAGTTTTCATTCATTTTCTGGCAGTATTTTTTTTTTCCTTTATTTTTATTAGTTGGAGGCTAATTACTTTACAATATTGTAGTGGTTTTTGCCATACATTGACATGAATCAGCCATGGATTTACATGTGTTCCCCATCCTGCACCCCCCTCCCACCTCCCTCCCCATCCCATCCCTTTGGGTCATCCCAGTGCACCAGGCCCGAGCACTTGTCTCATGCATCCAACCTGGACTGGTGATCTGTCACACTTGATAATATACATGTTTCGATGCTGTTCTCTTAGATCATCCCACCCTCGCCTTCTCCCACAGAGTCCAAAAGTCTGTTCTATATATCTGTGTCTCGTTTTCTGTCTTGCATATAGAGTTATCGTTACCATCTTTCTAAACTCCATATATATGTGTTAGTATACTGTATTGGTGTTTATCTTTCTGGCTTACTTCACTCTGTATAGTGGGCTCCAGTTTTATCCATCTCATTAGAACTGATTCAAATGTATTCTTTTTAATGGCTGAGTAATATTCCATAGTGTATATGCACCACAGCTTTCTTATCCATTTGTCTGCTGATGGGCATCTAGGTTGCTTCCATGTCATGGCTATTATAAACAGTGCTGCGATGAACATTGGGGTGCACGTGTCTCTTTCAGATCTGGTTTCCTCGGTGTGTATGCCCAGGAGTGGGATTGCTGGGTCATACTGCAGATCTATTTCCAGATTTTTAAGGAATCTCCACACTGTTCTCCAGAGTGGCTGTACTAGTTTGCATTCCCACCAACAGTGTAAGAGGGTTCCCTTTTCTCCACACCCTCTCCAGCATTTATTGCTTGTAGACTTTTGGATAGCAGCCATCCTGACTGGCGTGTAATGGTACCTCATTGTGGTTTTGATTTGCCTTTCTCTGATAATGAGTGATGTTGAGCATCTTTTCATGTGTTTGTTAGCCATCTGTATGTCTTCTTTGGAGAAATGTCTGTTTAGTTCTTTGGCCCATTTTTTGATTGGGTCATTTATTTTTCTGGCATTGAGCTGTAGGAGTTGCTTGTATATTTTTGAGATTAATCCTTTGTCTGTTTCTTCATTTGCTGTTATTTTCTCCCATTCTGAAGGCTGTCTTTTCACCTTGCTTATAGTTTCCTTTGTTGTGCAAAAACTTTTAAGTTTAATTAGGCAGTATTTTTATAATAAGAGTTTTGTGTTTTTGTTGTTGTTTTGGTCTACCATTAGTTTTTCCCATAACTTTCTTCCCCCTCTTTGGTGTCTTTAATAGATGTGTGTTTGTTGCTTTGTGATACTTCTCTGGAAATGTGAGTTTTTGCTCAGGTTTCACCTTTGTTTCAGGAGATTTTTCATAGGACGGAACTTGAGCCACATTCTACGCTGGCTAAAATTTCTTTTGACTCATGGTTTTTGGAGAAGGCACTGGCAACCCACTCCAGTACTCTTGCCTGGAAAATCCCATGGACGGAGGAGCTTGGTAGGCTGCAGTCCATGGGGTCGCAAAGAGTCGGACACAACTGAGCAACTTTGCTTTCACTTTTCACTTTTATACTTTGGAGAAGGAAATGGCAACCCACTCCATTCTTGCCTGGAGAATGCCAGGGACAGGGGAGCCTAGTGGGCTGCTGTCTCGGAGTCGCACAGAGTTGGACACAACTGATGCCACTTAGCAGCAGCAGCATGGTTTTTGGGTGTGAATTCATTTGTTGTTCAGTTCCTCAGTTATGTTTGACTCTTTGTGATCCCATGGACTATAGTATACCACGCTTTCCTGTCCTTCACTATCTCCCAGAGTTTGCTCAGACTCATGTTCATTGAGTCAATGATACCATCCATTCTTCTCATCTTCTTTTGTCCCCTTCTCCTACTGCCCTCAGTGCCTTCCCAAAAGCATCATGATCATTTTAGAAAAGGCAGAAGAACCAGAGATCAAATTGCCAACATTCGTTGGAGCATCGAAAAAGCTAGAGAGTTCCAGAAAAACATGTATTTCTGCTTTATTGACTACGCCAGTGCCTTTGACTATGTGGATCATGACAAACTGTGGATAATTCTTAAAGAGATGGGAATACCAGACCACCTGACCTGCCTCTTGGGAAACCTGTATGCAGATCAGAAAGCAACAGTTAGAACTTGACATGGAACAACAGACTGATTCCAAATTGGGAAAGGAGTATGTCAAGGCTGCATATTGTCACCTTGTTTATTTAACTTATATGCATAGTACATCATGAGAAACGCTGGGCTGGATGAAGCACAAGCTGGAATCAAGAATCCTTGGAGAAATATCAAGAACATCAGATATGCAGATGACACCACTCACAAAGAAGAACTAAATTAGCCTCTTGATGAAGGAGGAGAGTGAAAAGTTGGCTTAAAACTCAACATTCAGAAAACTAAGATCATGGAATCTGGTCCCATCAATTCATGGCAAATAGATGGGAAAACAGTGGAAACAGTGACAGACTTTATTTTTTTGGGCTCCAAAATCACTGTAGATGGTGATTGCAGCCATGAAATTAAAAGATGCTTCCTCCTTGGAAGAAAAGTTATGACCAACCTAGACAGCATGTTAAAAAGCAGAGACATTACTTTGCCAACAAAGGTCTGTCTAGTCAAAGCTATGGTTTTTCCAGTAGTCACGTATGGATGTGAGAGTTGGACCATAAAGCTGAGCACCAAAGAATTGATGCTTTTGAACTGTGGTGTTGGAGAAGACTCTTGAGAGTCCCTTGGACTGCAAGGAGAACCTACCAGTCCATCCGAAAGCAAATCAGTCCTGAATATTCATTGCAAGGACTAATGCTGAAGGTGAAACTCCAATATTTTGGCCACCTGATGCAAAGAGTTGACTCATTTGAAAAGACCCTGATGCTGGGAAAGATTGAAGGCAGGTGGAGAAGGGGACGGCAGAGAATGAGATGGTTAGATGGCATCACCGACTCAATGGACATGAGTTTGGGTAAACTCTGGAAGTTGGTGATGGACAGGGAGGCCTGGCATGCTGCAGTCCATGGGGTCGCAAAGAGTCGGACATGACTGACTGACTGAAGTGAAGTTAACTGAACTGAAATTTTCCAATGAGTGAATTCATTTAGCCATTATCTTTCACTGCTTAGGTGGTATAGGCAGCTGTGGGGTTTTTACAAGGCAGCTTCACTTCCGTGCTAGCCCAGACAGACTACTCCTGCAAGTGTAGCAGGTTTGTGTGATTCCTTATTGAGACCCAGCTCTTCTGACTTTGAGATTTCAACTCTGTACATAGGTGTTCTTCCTTCCAGTTCATGAATCTTATCCCTCTGCTGGACATTTATGTTTTGCCCCTCAGAGGGAGCCTCTGTCCCACCTCTGAGAAGTTTACTTTGGGGCTGCTTGTGAGATGTGCAGTTGACACTTCCTCCCCTTCCTCCCACAAGTACCCATGATTAACCTCTGTTGTGTAGAAGGCTCCTACCTATTTTTGATCTGAAGTTTTAGTAGAATTTGTAGTTTTGCTAAAAATGGCAGAATGTGTTTTTATTTCTTATTTTCTTTGCTGATTTTGGATTAATTGCTCTGTAATGCTTTCTAAGAAGAGTAAGGGGAACTGCTTTATCCACAATATTAAAAGTGGAAGTCCGTATTTTTTAAAGTAAGACAAAAGTTCTTGATGTCAGTATTTTGTATAGTTTAATATTCTAGTATATGGTAGAAATAGACTTAAGTGAACCATTCCTCACCCCATCCTGCTCATACAATGCAATCTCTGTTCTCTTTAGATACCATAGAGCGGTGCTACTCAAAAATGTCAGTCTGTTGATAAGGGGCTTGAGCCATAATGTAAATCAGTGATTTACATTTGTACAGACTTCCTTCATCAAAACAGTTTTCTTTCAAGAAAAATGTCAGCTGAACTAAACAGTATGTTTTAAGGACATAATTGATTTACGTTCTAGTAAAATTTCTCATTTTGTTGCGGACTGATAACAGTTGGCAGATCAAGAGGCTGTGAACAGTATTGAGTAGCACTGTTGAACAGTATGGATGTGTGGCTGTCAGATGGAATCATCACATAGTTCATGCAGTTGTTCCTTTATTTATGATGATTATTGCCACTGGCCGACTAATTGTGTAATGAACATCACTGCTTAGCATGGCTGAAATAAAAGTGTTGCTTCTCTGTAATTAGGAGTCCTTGGGATGAGGGATGTTTTGCATATACTTTTCCTTTGCTAGGGACTCCTCAGTATAGTGATTTATTTCTCTAAGCCATACTGTGGAGATCATGCAGAGGTGGCTCCTGTAAGGAGGATACTGCTTTATGAGTATTTCAAGAACGTGAATGGGATGATTATAAAGGGTTGTAGAATTCACTGATATAATTCTAGATGAATATGTAAATTTAAAGATGTGCTATATAAATTAAATGTTTCTCTCAGCTCTGTTGGTCGGGAGACATGTGGAGAAATAATAAAATAGTGGAATTTTAGTTTTTTGTCTCCTAAGACTTCCATGTGATTGAAAGATGTGCTTTTCTGGATATGGTCTCTGTTGTCTACTTGCCCATTTGGCTTCTCTGTATCAGAAATAGAGACATAAAATTTGATTGGGGTACTTTTCATAAGCTTTGTTATTAATATATTCCTAACATAATAAACTTTGCAGAAGGCAGTGGCAACCCACTCAAGTACTCTTGCCTGGAAAATCTCATGGACAGAGGAGCCTGGTAGGCTGCAGTCCATGGGGTCGCTAAGAGTCGGACAAGAGTCGGACACGACTGAGCGACTTCACTTTCACTTTTCACTTTCCTGCATTGGAGAAGGAAATGGCAGCCCACTCCAGTGTTCTTGCCTGGAGAATCCCAGGGCTGGTGGAGCCTGGTGGGCTGCCATCTATGGGGTCATGCAGAGTCGAACATGACTGAAGCGACTTAGCAGCAGCAACATAATAAACTTTGTGTGTGAGGTCATGGTTTTTCCCATCAGTATACATTTTTAAGATTGTTAGTTATTGGGAGACACCAGGTCCTTTAGAAGAAGTGAACTTTTGATTATAACTTTAGAAAAAAAATTTCTAAGCAATAAAATACTACATTTTAGACTAAAGATTGGCTTCTCTTGTGGCTCAGCTGGTAAAGAATCCACCTGCAATGTGGAAGACCTGGGTTCGAACCCTGGGTTAGTTTTGCTTTTTAATTTTATGTCAGTTTAGTTGTTCTCCCTTATCTGTGGAGCATATGTTCTAAGATCACCAGTGGATGCTGGAAACCTCAGACTATACCAAACCATGTGTGTACTGTTTTTTCCTATAAATGTATACCTATGATAAACTTTAATTTAAATTAGGCCCAGTAAGAGATTAATGGGCTTCCATGGTGGCTTAGCTGGTAAAGAATCCACCTGCAATGCGGGAGACCTAGGTTCAATCCCTTGGGTTGGGAAGATCCCCTGCAGAAGGAAACAGTACCCACTTCAGTTTTCTGGCCTGGAGAATTCCATGGACTATAGTCCATGGGGTCTCAAAGAAGTTGGACAGGGCTGAGCGACTTTCCCTTTCACTTCTCAGATTAAAGATTCATGGCCAAGACATGTTATAGAAATATATTTGAATATATAGGGAAAGTGCTTGCAAGTATGTATATATCTTTAATGGGAAAGTCTTACTTTATAACTATTCTGATTATAAAATTTATTTATTTTTTTGCTTCTCCAACTTTATTTTTTATATTTGCATTTAATTTTTTTTAACACCGCAAATATTTTGTATTGGAGTATAGCCGATTAACAATGTTGTGATAGTTTGGTGAACGCTGAAGGGACTCAGCCATACGTATACATGTATCCATTCTCCCTCAAACCCCCACCCCCACCCAGACTGGCACATAACATTGAGCAGAGTTCCATGTGCTATACAATAAGGTTTTGTTAGTTATCCCATTCTGATTATAAAATTCAATTATGAGATAAATACCTGTGGGTAGTCCAACTTACCCAGTGACATTTTTGAAATAATTTTCCATCTTTGCCAGTCACTTTATTAAAGTGAAAGTTTGAAACTAACATGTGTCATCAGTGGAGTTAGTATAGTACTTTGCTGTCCTAGGAATAGGTAATCTTAGAAAAACATAAAATCTGAGGTTATAGAATTCATAGGATGAATTCACAGCAGTGGAAAAAAATTTATTTTTCATTGCAGTCTAGATTCTGTTCTAGTGCCACCAGATGTCAGTGTAACCACAGGACGAGAGAAATACACAGTAGATAAAATTGTTGCAAATATTCTTTTTTGCTTTGTGAAAGAGATAAGGAAAAGGTTTACTCAGATAAGCAATGGAAATTATTTTAATGTTGAATTGTTTAGAAAAATGAAGTGCATAATGGAGAATAGATCCAGAACTTTAGAGTGTAGATGCAGTTAAAATTTCACGTATAAATCGAATGTACTAATATATAGGTAATCTCTGACCCCTCAAAAATCACCAACCTGTTGCTATAAGTGGAGGAGATGGACAGCCTGTGGTTAAACTGTTCTATACTGCCTTACTGATCATGATATTTCTCAGTAGAATTGTGGTCAAAATCTGAGCCTCAAGATGAAAGAGTATATTCTAGCTTATAGATGTAAAACTCAACTCACTACGATTTTTGTGTTTGGTACAGAATTTGTCTACAGGAATTCCTTAGAACACAGTGCCACTTTAGGCATTTTTCCAAAAGAGCATTCAGTAGGATAATCACATTTTTAAAAGTCCTTCCTTTAGAAATTTATTCCTTAATGAATGCTGCATTAAATAATGATCATTGCTTGCTATTTTTAGTTCGAGTTTCTTATTCCTAGATTTATTACTTACATTTTGTGTAGCTCTTTATTTCTTACCCTGTTTCTCCCAGATGAGGATACTGTGTTGAGTCCACGTGTTCATGACTCTGTGTGGGCCTCTGATGGCACACGGTGTACTCCATGCTGCAACTGAGTTTTGATTTTGGTTAGAAGTTTTATGTGCGACTGCTTCCATTTCGTTGATTTCTTCTTTTCAGTAATATTTGATATCCAGGTTATGTTATCCCAGATTACTTCTTTTTCCCTGTTAAACATAGGAAATGGAAAAACTGTGTTTCTTCAACAGTGTAAATGTCTCCCTAGAAATTATTGCAGAAATGATGTTCTCATATCCTTTTTGCTTTCTTAGACTTCAGTTTGTACAGGTTTCTTCAGCACAGTAGTCTGACCTGTTGTGGGAGGAGCAGTGTCCCTGTCCTCAGAGCTTCTGGTTTTTCTTTTCTGCTGTCTCAGCTAGAGTCTTATAGACAAAATCTGTTTGGATTGAAGAAAGGAAAGCCTTTCTCCCCTCTCTCTGTGTACCCCAGACACTCTGAGCACTGTCTTAGAAATGAGTTGTTTTATTTCATCTTTATTCTTTATCCTTGAACTCTGGTCCCGGTTGGATGCCAGTGTAATATCAGATCCTGTGATTCTACTTTCTTTTTCTCTTTGAGAATCCACAGTACTTTTCCAGGTTCCAGAATTACTCATTTCCTTTCTATCCTTGAACACCTGTCTCAAACCACAGGAACCACAACTAATGGCCTGGCTCCCTATCCTCTTTGCCAGGCATGTATCTTGGAGGTAGATATGCCTAGTATTCTAGGTTAAATTCCAGTTCAGTTAAATTCTAAACTCTAGACCAAAGCTGTCTGGTGGTACTTGAAAGTGTCCTAAATTTGTACTGTCCAATCACTGGCCTAGTGTGGATCTTGAACACATTCCATGAGGCTAGTTTGATTGAGGTACTCAAATTTTCATTTAATTTAGTTAATCAATCAGATTTAAGTAGCCATGTATGGTTGCTGGCTTCTGCATTGGAGAGTGCAGCTCTTTGTATATCCTTAAATGAGCTATAGTCCTCTTCTGTCTTTGAAATGTTGGTCCTCTTTGCCATAACGTGTAGAACTAGGTGGGTCCCATGTAGAGAGGTGAGGGGACAAAGAGAACACCAACTTATCCTGTCAACTTTGCTTATCAGTGGGATGGTAGAAACTGCAACTGAATTTCCCTTATTATGCTCAGTTGATTAGGTGATTATCTGACTTACGCTCCAAACCATCTAAAACGAAGTGTCTTTAGGTCTGTGAAAACTTTGACAGGAAGTGGAAGGACAAAAAAAAGCATAAAGGTTCTGTGTTAATAAGCATCTGCCTACCTGTAGACCCAGCTCTGTTTTTTGGAAGAGTGAAAAATTGGGCAAGTGAATGACTGTTCATAGAGGAGGTGACCATGGAAAGAAAGAGGATTATGGGCTTTGAATTGCTTTTTTGAATGGGAAATGGTGTGTATGTTTGTAAAACAGATCAGTTATGGCTGTGGAGGAGGAAAGTTAAACATAAGCATTTATTAAACTAAAAAAGCTGATTTGTGGGTGATTATCATGGAGGAAGTAATTTGGGCAGTAAATTGGGGAAACCTGAGAGTCTGCACTCTCATTTTGGAGGGGGCCTGAACATGCAGTTCTTGAGTGCTGGTGACGGTTGTTACAGTTAATTGGGTTGTTGGTCAGAAGGATTGATTCTGCAAAGGGGACAGACTAACTTTAGGGTACATAGAATGATGGTGACCAGTAAGAGAAGTTTAATCAGAGGTCTGTATAATAGAGGTAATTTTAATTATGGCCTAATTCCTCATGATTGAAAAACTAATAACCTTCTGAGTATCCTATTTGTAGAGTTTGTTAGGAAGAGAAGTTGACCAGTAGTTTATCAGGAAGGGGGAGATAAGGGGACTGAGGGAGGGAAAGAAGGAACATTTATTGAGCACTTCCTATATTTACTTATATTAATTATTTAATCAAAATAAAAACCCATAGGTAAGTAGATTATTCCTATTTAATAAGTGTGAATGAAGGAATAACTTGCTCATAGCTGGACAGAGTGCCTGATTACACAGTCTGTGTTCTTTCCATTAGAGCTAGGACACCATTATGATCCTAAATTATAATTCAGATATGTTTGAGACATCTGAGCATTTGTGTGAGCATGAACCAATAGATGGCAAATTCGGGGGTAGAATTAATGGTTTTCAAGTGGAGATTTTTATTTGCGTGACTGGGAGGTAGGGGGCGTTTGGGGAGACATGGTTAGAAGAACAGCCTGGAATTCATATTTGAGCCCTGTAGTGAGAGGAGCTGAAGGCAGAAGGTGAAGGATCTGTTTCTGTGAGCGCCTCTGAGAGGCACAGGATTATTAGTGGCCCTACTCTGTAGGAGGCTTAGGGACAGAGCATGTTGAAGGTTAGGGTACAGGGCATCTTCTCCATGGCTGCTCAGATATATAGCATGTTGCCTGTACAGTGGGACTGCAGGGAAACCAGCAGTACTTCGGCATCTTGCATATTGAGAATTGGGAGATAAGCCTATGGCCTGGATGACATTCTCATTGATACTCTGGTAGTTATAAACTTCAAATGGCCTATACAACTGTGAACCATCAGGAAGGTGTCTCCGAGCAGAAGATGACAGGTTTAGGAGACGAGAAGTCTTTGTTGGGATAGAATTTGTTAGGTAATGCAGCTTCCATATTATGCAGGTGGGGCCATGAGCTGGTGAAAAATACTAAAAACTTTTATTGTGAAGCATTTAAAATGTATTTGAAAAGAGAACATAATATAGTGAACTCCTTTGTACCATCAGCCAGTTATAGCTGTTATCAACTTATTTCTTCTGTAACCCCAATGTCAGGATTTGAAATTTTAGTTTACAGTTAACATGACTTGACTTGTACCCAAGTTAATGAGTCCCAAAGGAACTCAGAACAAAGACAGTGTTATATTTTGTTGATTTATTCATATCTTGACAACTTTCAAAGAGAATTTGAGGTAACTGATGATTAAGGTAAGAGTAAAAATTACACATCTACCAGAATGGCTGAAAAAGAAAAGAACACTTGAAAATGCCAAGTGTTTATGAAGATGTGGAGCAACTGGAAGATAGATTGTTGGTGGGAGTGTGGGTTTGTTTTAGCCACTTTGAGAAACTGTTTTGAAGAATTTACTAAAGCTAAATATGTACATATCTTTTGTCCCAACAATTCCGTCCTTAGGAATATATCCAAAAGTAATGTTTATCAGTGTTCACTCAAAGTGACATGTACTAGAATATTTTTATTGTTGCACACTCTTTAACAGCCCAGACAGAAAGCTATCCAAATAGCATCTACCAGCAATAGAATGGGTAAATAAATTGTGTTCTGTTTATACAATGAAATGGTATACAGCAACAAAAAGGAGTGATTGGCAACTGGAGGCAGTAATATTGACAAATCTTATAAATATAATGTTGAACCAGAGAAGCTAGATGTAATAGAGTTCAAATCTTCCTCAACTTAGGAAAGGGTTACATCCCAGTAAACCCACTGTAAGCTGAAAATGTTGTAAGTTAAAAAATACAGTGTTTTAAAAAAAACAATAGACTGGTTCCAAATAGGAAAAGGAGTATGTCAAGGCTGTATATTGTCACCCTGCTTATTTAACTTATATGCAGAGTACATCATGAGAAACACTGGGCTAGATGAAGTACAAGCTGGAATCAAGATTGCTGGGAGAAATATCAATAACCTCAGATATGCAGATGACACCACCCTTATGGCAGAAAGTGAAGAAGAACTAAAGAGCCTCTTGATGAAAGTGAAAGAGAAGAGTGAAAAAGTTGACTTAAAGCTCAACATTCAGAAAACTAAGATCATGGCATCCAGTCCCATCACTTCATGACAAGTGATGGGGAAACAGTGGAAACAGTGACAGACTTTATTTTTTGGGGCTCCAAAATCACTGCAGATGGTGATTGTAGCCATGAAATTAAAAGACGCTTACTCCTTGGAAGGAAAGTTATGACCAACCTAGACAGCATATTAAAAAGCAGAGATATTATTTTGTCAACAAAGGTCTGTCTAGTCAAGACTATGGTTTTTCCTGTAGTGATGTATTGATGTGAGAGTTGGACTATAAAGAAAGCTGAGTGCTGAAGAATTGATGCTTTTGAACTGTAATGTTGGAGAAGATTCTTGAGAGTCCCTTGAACTGCAAGGAGATCCAATCAATCAGTCTATCCGAAAGGAGATCAGTCCTGGGTGTTCATTGGAAGGACTGATGTTGAAGCTGAAGCTCCAATACTTTAGCCACCTGATGTGAAGAGCTGACTCATTTGAAAAGACTGACCCTGATGCCGGGAAAGATTGAAGGCAGGAGGAGAAGGGGACAACAGAGGATGAGATGGTTAGATGGCATCACCAACTCAATGGACTTGGCTTTGGGTAAACTCTGGGAGTTGGTGATGGACAGGGAGGCCTGGTGTGTTGCAGTCTGTGGGGTCGCAAAGAGTCGGACACGACTGAGCAACTGAACTGAACTGAAGAGCCCTGGAAAAAAATTAAACTATTATTATAGCTAAGTTGATTTAAGTGGCTTGTTGTTTGCACCCCCCTTTTATAATCATTTAAATTCTTCCACAGAGCTGTCAAGTATGTTTATATAATCATCCTTAACTTACATATAATGTGAAGTCTTAAGTGTAGTGACTACTTCCAAAACACTGGTTTGCTGATTTTCTGGGATCTATAATTCAATATGGCTTTTGTTGTTTTTAAAATCAAATTTTGGAAAATTTCAGGCATTATTTCTTCATATATATTTTTTTGCTGCCCGATTCTTATTCTGTTTTCCTTCTGGGACTCCAGCTAATGTATGGTTCACTGTTTGATGTTGTCCACAGGTCCCTGATACACAGTTGATTTTCCTTTAGTGTTTTTTTTCCTCTCTCAGTTCTTTAGATTGGATCATTTATATTAATGTCTTCAAGATCATCAACTCTTCTATTATCTCTGATCTTTTAAGCACATCCATTTCTCTTTTCAGTTCTAGAATTTCCATTTGGTGCTGGTTCTTTTTTTTTTTTAAGTTTTTTTTCCTCTGCTCAGATTTTCTTTCTAGGTTGTCTGTATACCATAGATATTAACATATATTTATAGTAGCTGCTTTAGTTAATCTGTTAAATCCAAAATCTTGGCCGTCTTGGGGTTAGTTTCTCCTTACTACTTTCTGACTTGTATACTGGACATTGTGGATAGTATTTCATAGAGACTTGAATTTTGTTATCCTCTGAGAAATAATGATTTTTTTTTCTTTTTTTAAATAATAGATTATTTACTGGCTTATTACCTGAAATATGTTTAGGTTTGGTTTTGTGCTGTGTTGAGATCGTATTTCCCAGGTCTAACTCCCCAGGAGGACTCAACTCACATCCTCTGCCTCCATCCTGATCAGAGCTTATTTTAGGCTTTGTAGAGAAGGTCTAGAGTAGTCCTTAGTCTTAGATGTGGTCTTTATTCCGAGGGCTCTGCCTTAGATTTCTTAGATAGATGCCCAGAGTGTTAATGAGGTATTGAAGTAGCAAGCCATGTGGTTTCACCACCCTGACTGGGCCAGAACTCCTAGGAGTTCCGTTGCCCTTCAGCACTGTTTGTCTTCTGGTTGTCTGTTCCATTCTTAACTCTTTAGCAGTTCTCTGGTAAGATTCCTCTTCCTTGTACACGTGTAACCCAGACCTCAAGCAAGGATTCTCGGCAGACTTCCACAGTGGGACCTCACCTCTGCACAGTTCTCTTTTCTCTTGAGCTTTGCCCCACCGATTTCAGTTGCTTAAACTGATCTGTTCCTCAGCTCGCGGACCGCTGTGCTCCGCTGGGCTGTTTCCTCTTCTTGCAGTATTCTTTCTTCCACCTTACTCTTGTTGTGCCTGGACTTTAGCTCACTGCCCCATAGTCCAGAAATGTCCCCAGGCAGATAGCTGGGGTCATCATGGGTCTCACCTCATGTATTTCCTTTCCTTTCTTAAGGAATCATAGTCTTTTGCCTTGGTTTAATACTAGAAAAAGTTGCTCTCTATTTTCTACTGTTACAATGGCTAGTTTAGTGCACAGTTATAGTGTTGTATCAAGAAATACAATTCTGAAACCTGTTCTGTTTGGAGAAGAATGAATTCTTAAGAAGAGAAAAATCTCATTTTATTTTAGATATTTATTTTTCATTCACCTAGTCAATGCTTATTTGTTGTCCGTCTTCTGTCTCTGATTGGCCCTGAGCACATAAGGGGAAGGGGACCCAGTTTCTCTCCTCAAGAAGTGTAGTTTCCTTACAATAAGGAGGAACAAATATTAAGTTCAAGTTTGGGTATTTTTTAAAATTAACTTTTATTGAAGCATAGTACACTTGGTCATAGAATGGTTACTACTGCCCCTTCAGTTTGTTAACTTGTTATATAAGGATGAAGAAGTTACTCAGTTCTTCCAAAGGAGAAGCTTTGAAGGTAGTGTTACCAGCCAGGGTTCTTGGCCTCCTTAACCAATAGAAATTGATCAGAGGCCAGACTAGAAATTCAAGCAAGGCTTTATTGGAGCCCCTGCTACAGCAGTGGGAGTGAGAACAAACGAGGGTTCCCTTGCTCATTCCCTGAGTGGGGGCACGCTTGTTCCTTATGTGGAGTGAGGGTAGGAGTCTGACCAGTTTGGGCCAGAGGAGTGGCTTCGGTGCTTGTCTACGTCTTGTGTGGTGTTGTGTGCAGGGGGCCTGCGCAGTACCCTGCTTTTGCCCCCGACCCCCTTTTGCTCTAGGCTCTTCAGAAGTGTCATTTGGGTTTTTTAGTCTCTTTTGTCTAGAATTTGCCCCATCTATGCATGCATACAGTTATTTTTAGTACCATACAATTTCTTGCTATTTTGTTGCTTGAGGAGATGTTTGTCCAGGTGCAAGCGTGGTAGCAGGTCTCAGGTCTCAGCCTGTCTCTAGGGTGTAAGCTCTAAATACACTTTTCTAAACCACTATTTCTTATTTATCACCCATTAATCAGCCAGTTGCTTTTTTTGGAAATAATTAGCAAAAGCTGTAAAAATGCTATTTTGCCACAGAAATTTTTTCACTAGACATGCAGAAATCACATATCTTAGTGTCTTTATGATACTAAAATTTTTCTCTCTGACTTCTGTACTGTATTTAATAATCAAATTTTTTTTGACTTTCATTTTTAGAAGGTCAGCCTAATTCATGGAAACAATCTTATTTTCACTCTGTTTCATATATCACCAATGACAACCTGATAATCTTCAACTCAGGGTCTTGACTGTAGAGTGATTTTTGCCAGCAGTCATTGATAATGATGTATGAATTGGATATGAAACAAATTTACTTCCTTTTCTGTCCTGACCTCCACCCCAAAATAGGTTGATTTTAATTGATTATAGAAAAATAACTTAGCTTGAAAAACTGTCGTTCTTTGCCTGATAAAATGTCCTTGAATATTAACTTAGAAATAAGAGAAGTTAGATTAAACTACTTCAGTGATACTCTCTGAACCAAGGTGTTTGAATATCTGAAACCTTCCAGTATAAGAGGATTCTTGATTAAAGAACTTCTTACAATCCTTATGAGGGAAATTTAAGGATTTTATCTTCCCATTGTTTCATCTATATTACCATTTTTCAAGTGTGGTCCTTTGTCCGAATGTCTAGTGCCTTTTTAACTTTTGACTGAGACTTGTTGATTCTAATTTCCTGCCTCCTACAATGGTAGAAGATACAGAATAACTGTATGCTTGAAATGAAATTAAAAATCTTGTTTTTCAAAACTCCTTTCCCATCATCAAGCACAAAAATCAGAGCTTCCTATATACATCTCTGTTCCTTTTAGGTATTGATATTTCTTCACAGTTACAGTTCTGAAAAGTTAGTATAATAGCCTAATACCTACAGCATTCACAGTATACATAATTTGCTAATGGTGTATGTGTGTACTTATTTTGTTAATGTCTAACTATCTTCTGGCATTCTATTTTTTCATTAACTCCTCCAGAATTGCCCACCTTCATAACAAAATTTTGTGCAGATAATATTGTAGAAAGTTCAGCCCCACTGTTTGTTGTATCAAGTTAATAGCATTATACTATGTCCATCCTCACTAAGTAGGGTTTATAAACTGTTATATGTGCATGATACTAGATTACACATATCCTGTGCTAATATTAAGTTAGATATGTGGAAAAAAGTAGCATAATGTAATTAGTAAAAGGGCACATAATTTTTAGGTCTCTATAGGCATGCAAACTCTTCCTTCAAATAATCTATTGTAGTAGCAACTTGGGGGTCATTTGTTTCATTTACTGTAGTGAAATAATATGCATTTCTTTAACAATGCTCCTAAGTTTGTCTGGAGTCCCCGTTTAGTTCAAATAAGCAGGGTTCTACTAAATTTTCATTGGTTGATAAAAGAACATCATTTTAACAAAGATTGTTGTTTATTATGCTAAAAATATCTAAAGTAAAGACTTGCAGTATTATGCTTTCAGTTTGCTTGTCAGTTACTGTTGTCATTTGTGATGAAATGGTAATAGTAGCCAACGTTTCAATTCTTTTGAGACTGTTTCTCCAGACTGATGCTGTTTCTTCTTAACTGTTCATTCCATGCCCCTTCCAGTTGCATTTTTAACAAAATATAAACATATTGTCTCCATTATCAGAGAGAATAAATGTTTGCCTCTTGCTTCCATTTCCTCTGTATCTTTTAAGATACAGTTGAAAATAATTTTGTGTGTGTCCCAAAAGAGTATATATATTAATGGATTTGGGTTGAGGTAATTGTGATAAATGTTTTATCCTTAAACAAGGAGAACACATATGTTTTGATTTGTTGATAGGAATGGTCACAGTATTGTGAGTTCTGGGCTGAATAAATGATGGAAACATCACCAAAGTGCCCAGTTGTACAAACATGCCTTTTTACTGACGATAGTTTTTTTAACTGCTGTATTGCAGCTGTTGAAAATGGACAGATGGATGTGTTAAGGCTGCTGCTTCGACATGGAGCAAACGTTAATGGATCCCATTCTATGTGTGGGTGGAACGCCTTGCACCAGGCTACTTTTCAGGTAAGCTCTGCTTTATTATTTCATTTCCATGTAAATTGTGTGTTTTACCCTTTTAAAATGACAATTCTATACAGTCTTTGCTTCCTACTTGCCTGTGATTCATGGTGGTTAGTGCAGTACAGAAAGGCAGTCTAAATGGTAATGATCATTCTGAATAAGCCTGCTACTCTAGTAGTTCTAGCAACTTTGGGCTGCAGGGATTATGTAAGTTTTTCAAATGTTGATAGCGTAGTTAAGAGGCCATCAGAATATTTGGGATATATAAATTGATAGTGAGCAATGGTTTATTATATTTATAGCACTTTGTTTAGAAACTGTGATAATACCTTAGTGCTTGGGCTTGCAAACTAATTTTGTGGGATTTTTATAAGGATTCTAATTCCTAGAGATCATTGTTTTATCTGTTTATGTTTAATGGGCTAGCTTAAGGTACAGACTAATGATTAACACTTTCTTCCCATCGCCTAAAACACTTTTAAAAGAGAGTTTTCCTTTAGTGAGGATAAAAAGCATATACACACACAACAATAAAAAAAGAGATATCTTCTATTGTTGTTTTCTCTTATTTAAAATATGAATCTGTGCCTTAGGAAAATGCTGAGATCATAAAATTGCTTCTTAAAAAAGGAGCAAACAAGGAATGCCAGGATGACTTTGGAATCACACCTTTATTTGTGGCTGCTCAGTATGGCAAGCTAGAAAGCTTGCGCATACTTGTATCATCGGGTAAGACTCATCTGTTAGCCTTTGCACTGTTAAGATCACGAGTTTAATGTTGTATCCTCCTAGGAAGAGTAATTCTTGACTAGATATAAATCAGGTTCTGAAATTTATTGTCTTATGTTAGTGGTAAATAAGAGTACGTACAAGTTAATTTGTAAGCCTGGTTACTAAGTCCCTATTTAACTAACATAATACAGTGCACAACTACTAACTTACCTCAGCAGAACCTTAATGATCTATTGCTAAAGCAGGTTTATTGGCAAGTTGAATGATGGGGCTGTCCTTCATTATAGCGACCTGAACGGTTCCAACTTTCTCGGGTACATGACTAATATAGTCTTAATTAATCGTTTAGATAGCTTTTTTGTACATTAACCCTCTGACTTGTGTATTTTGGTTAATTGTGTGATATTTAAATGGGTTTATTTCAAAGCCTGCTTACACTATTATGTTAATAAATAGCAACATAAACCTGCTTAAAAGTTTTTCAGTGACAACCATTACATATTCAGCATTGTCAGAGAAGATGTTGTTGAGGTGGCATGCTTATTGCTGTGTGACATTTCTGTGACCAGAAACATTTGTTATATAAGGGCTTTTCAGTTCTTCTGACACCATTGCTGTGCACAGTGCTAACCTGACAAAACACGGATAGTTAAGAGCAGATGGGAGACACCAGATTTGCCACCACACAATTTTTTTTTTTAGTATCTAGGCTTTTCACATATCTTTTATAATATCTAAACTTTTAATAAATTACCAAAACAAAGTTTATTTAGAGCACATATTTTCTTATTTCTGCTTTCTCATTATAAACCTTGAAATACTCAAGTTGGCATAGTAAGCAAGAGAAACAAGCATTTGTTAAGTGTAAAATTAAGATACGTTACAAATATCAAGGAGTTGAGATAATCCCTAAAGTCATTTATTCGAGCATGTGTTTTGTTGTTGTATTAAGAATCCCAGACTCTTGAGCTGTTTAAGTGACGTGCCAGAGATGTATAATAGAAACTACTCACTGGCAGAATCGGGACTCGGACATAGGACTTTGATTTCTTATCTTCCTTCTTCTGTGCTGTACCTTCCCACGGACTGTCATGATGCATTTTATGACTTCCAGTCCCCAAAGTTCCAATTATTAGTGTGTAACTAATACTTAGAATGAAATAGGTTAAACTGCAGCTTAATGACTCTCTCCTCATGCTGAGCCTGTCTCCTGGAACATTAAGCACCTGTTTTTTGTTTTTTTTTCCTTCTCTCTGAATAGTTATGAACAGCAAGTTGAAAAGGTATATAGGTAGGTTAATAATGCAACTATACATGTTTCTAACTCTTTAAAATGACTTTCAGTGAATTCTTCCTCATTGCCCCAACTTTTTTACCTGAAATTTTACAGACTGGTTCCTTATTCTTATACATTAAAATTGTCAATCAAAACAAAACATTGCTTAAAAAAAGAAAGTTAAGTAGGTTTCTTTTCTGACTTAATCTTTCCTCAGCTACAGAGTTCATTTCTTTCTAATGCTGACAGTAGGTGAAGTGTCCACCTTGTACAAGTCAAGAAGGTTCTATGTATCTAGACGTGTTGAATATCCAGTTGGAATTTCTGACCATTCGTGACCGTTGGTGAATTCTGACTTACCATTTGTATTTTGCATTGTTCTTACCCATTTCAGGGCTTTGGTTTATTCAGGGTGTATTTATGAAACACGCTTTTAAATAAAAAATAGTCTTCCCCCTTGAGGATGATGATTTTTCCACTGAGGTGTATTCCAGAAATTTAAAAATTTTCATGGTCATGTATTAACACACACATACGTAGCACATTATTTGTCAGTGAGAAAAGTTGGAGGAAGTCTGCTATTTTCGAAACCTTCACAGAAATTGAGGTCACTAAACTTTTTCACATCTTTATACATTTGCATCTAAATAATTGATTAGATTTATGCTTGAAAATTCAGCTTAGAAACCCATTTAAATAGAGCTTTTTCCTTTTATTGTGGGCTCTGTTCATT
Source organism: Cervus canadensis (assembly GCF_019320065.1). Lineage (NCBI taxonomy): Eukaryota > Metazoa > Chordata > Mammalia > Artiodactyla > Cervidae > Cervus > Cervus canadensis. Next base: position 34,951,437 of record NC_057390.1, on the reverse strand, counting down.
ATATACTGGACATGAAGAAAAGGGATATAATAGAGAGTATAGTCAACATTAGTTTAAAGTCATAGCCCCCGTTTATATCATATCTGCTGGAATTTTTTTCACCACTCTTAGCCTGAATCAATTAGTTGCATCTATAAGGTCTCATAATTTAGATTTTTTTTCTTATTCTTTCAGTAATGATCAGAAATGTTATCCATACTTGATGATTTGCATTTTTTTAAAAATGATTGCTTATTAGACCCTCAGAGTGTTTGTTGGAGGAAGGGTTGGAATGAAATGAATCCTTCATAGAGTAAAATTCATATTTTAGCTTAAAAATGAATTCCAAAATATTAATCTTTTTTTTCTTATTAACATAAAAGAAAAAAACAATTTAAATGATTACCAATAAGAAATTGAAAATTAATGTTTCAACAACAGTATCCATTAAGGAGGAAAATCTGTTGTACCCTTTTAAGACAGCTGCTTTGGATTGTTTGTTGATTATCTTTTTTAATTTTTGCATTAAAGAGGGTTATATGTTAAATGTTTTATTTTAGGTGCAAATGTCAATTGTCAAGCCTTGGACAAAGCTACTCCCTTGTTCATTGCTGCTCAAGAGGGCCACACAGAATGTGTGGAGCTTTTGCTCTCCAGTGGGGCAGATTCTGATCTTTACTGTAATGAGGACAATTGGCAGCTACCTATACATGCAGCTGCACAGATGGGCCATACAAAGTAAGTGTTAAAAATGAAAAGAAAAATGGTCTCATAATTGAGAGGTAGTAAGAAATTAGATCTTCTGGACCAGACCCTTTACCTCCAGACATAATCCTTGGTGTTCCCTTCTCTACTGATTTGCTCGATGATTAGGTCCACCCCCACATCTGTCTCCCATGCCATCCCCTGCAGTTCTTAGTCTTGCACTTTCTTAGAGTGAGGCAGAGTGGCCCAGGAGACCTTCTCAGGGTGTTAAGTCTTCCCTCTGACTTTCTTAAGCTACTCTTCCACTCCTTTCCAGTTTTATCCTAGACATCTTGAGGTACTGATCTGATGACTTTATTCAACTTACTTATGTTACCTCCCTGACACCAGAAAGGTTTTGGATTTGTGATCTCTGTTGGAGTTCTTTTTCGTGGGGTCTAGGCAGTCCGCCACATCTTGAACCCTTTGACTGGACTTCTCTTTGTCTGATTTCAAATTCAACCTGGTACTTTGTCCTGCATCTGTTACTCTTCTTCCCTAGCCAAAAATTCAAATGAAATTTTTGGAGAGAGAGAGACTTAAAGAAAGTTGAAACTCCCTTAAATTGGGAGTTCTAAGAATCTTAGAAATTATTAAACCTGGTTTTACCTTGAGAATATGGCAGCCTATCTTAATATAGATTGGTACCAAACAGTTTTTAAAAATATATATTTAAAGTTTTTAGAGTCTTAATACTGCAGTAGTAATTTTTTATAGCTATTGTTAGTATTATTTAATTTAAAAAGTAATAGTGAAGTGGTCTTTAATATTTAATATGTTTGTATAGTAGAAAAACAGATGCTGTAATTGTGTTATTATGCCACTAGGTATCATGGTATTTTACTGTTTTCTTAAAGATATTTGTAATCTTGTTTGTGCCTTGTTGAAGAGTTGGTCATGGACAGGAAGGCCTGGCATGCTGCAATCCATGGGGCTGCAAAGAGTTGGATGCGACTGAGCCACTGAACTGAACTGAAGAGTATAGTTTTTCCAACTCACTTAAAAATTTTTAACACATTTATTACATGTAGGAGACACTCGACAGGTTGTTTATTTTAGCAAAATACTTAGGTTTAAATATTTGATGTTTTTCTTAACTCTTGATATTTTATTTAATCATAAATCTACAGTTATACTCTGAGCTTTAAATTGATGTCAGAACCCTCTTGAGAATTTGCGCTGCTGCTGCTGCTAAGTTGCTTCAGTCATGTCTGACTCTGCGACCCCATAGATGGCAGCCCACCAGGCTCCCCCGTCCCTGGGATCCTCCAGGCAAGAACACTGGAGTGGGTTGCCATTTCCTTCTCCAGTGCATGAAAGTGAAAAGTGAAAGTGAAGTCGCTCAGTCATGTCTGACTCTTCGAGACCCCATGGACTGCAGCCTACCAGGCTCCTCTGTCCGTGGGATTTTCCAGGCAAGAGTACTGGAGTGGGGTGCCATTGCCTTCTCCGGAATTTGTGCTTATTTGTTCTCAATTTTGAGAATTCTGTTGGTCACTGATGATTTTCTTTATAGTAAATATAGGTTCTCCTTAAATATTATTATCTTAGTCCTACTTTACCTAAGGAAAAGTGGCAAGGAGAAAGAATGTTATAAATATACTTTGGCATAGCTCTGCCTTCCTTTTCCCAGAAAGAGGAGAATTTCTGGCTTATATTATCCTTATAATGTAGACCTCTCCAGCTGAGTGCTGGAGGTAAGTCTAAAAATAATCTAAGAACTTATATTTTAATGATTTTGTTTAGAACTTTCTCTAGTTAGCTACTAGTCTTTTAAATAAATCTGCCATAACACATAAAAGAGCTCATCTTCTTTTCTGAGAATAGGATATTTTAGCAGAAATCCTGATTTCTTCCTGATGTAAATACTGTTCATTTCATGTCTCTCATCATCCTAAAAAATTCTTACTAATTAGAAAAGTAAAACTTGTGGCTGCTACTTTACAAAGGAAAATAATATATTGTCTTGATATAAGTTTGTATTTAGTGTAATGAAGTTTTGAATAATTAGATCATAAAAATCTCATATAAAATTTGAATTTTGGGGACTTGAGTAGTGGTGGTAATGTAAACAATTAGTAAAAAAAATAAAAAAGGACAATATGTTACCTATTTACTTTTATAGGAACATTATTTAGTTTTGTTTCAAATATGTTTAAGGGCCTTTTTATTAAGCAACAGTAATACGCATTTTGGAGCATGTACCTTGTAATAATTTATTGTATATAAAAAGTACACTGAAGACAGACTTCTTAAATTCAATCAATGGGTGACTCAAAATATGTACTGTAGAAATGTCTACAGTTATGTACATACAGAAACATACTCCTGAACTTGTGTATTTGCAGAATCTTGGACTTGTTAATACCACTCACTGACCGGGTTTGTGACACTGAGCCAGACAAAGTGAGTCCCGTGTACTCAGCAGTGTTTGGAGGGCATGAGGAGTGCCTGGAAATGTTGCTCCAGTCTGGCTACAGCCCAGACGCCCAGATGTGCCTTGTCTTTGGATTCAGTTCTCCCTTGTGTATGGCTTTGCAAAAGAAGTACGTATATCTACTTTACTTTTATTCTTTTTGGCTGTATGGAGATGTGTTTCCAGATGACTCTTTTGTGATAAAATAGCATGTCTTTAGAGCTAACTTGGGAACTTAAAAACGGAAAAACAGACAAAAACAAAAGCCTCTATGATGTACTTTTGGTTGTTTGACTAATCAAACTGTAACAAAAACAAGGTGATAATGTCAGGTTTTTTTCCTTCTCTCTTTGAAGCTGGATGATATTTTTTGGTGTAGCAATTTCAGGAAATATATTTAATATATTAAAGTAAATGCAGGAATTCTCTGATATCTTTGATCTTCAAAACACTTCAGGAATTTAAACAAACTAAGTTTTACAGTGACTAAGGCCTGAGGATTTAATGTTTAACATGGTGACTATAACTGACAACATTGAATTATAGAATTGAAATTTGCTGAAAGTAGAACTTAAATGCTCTCTAAAAGATAATTACATAGGTGATGAATGTTTCTAGGATATATATGTGTATCAAATCACCACATTTTATACTTTAAATATCTTGCAATCTTGTTTGTCAATTATATCTCAGTAAAACTGAGATAAAAAGATAAAAAAGATTTTAAAATTTCTCAGGTATTGTATTGACTGTGTTTCAGGTTATCATTTAAAATTTATATTTATAAGACTTGTTATGAATCTAAAATAAAACTTTAGTTTTATAGATATTATAGCACTTTTAACGTATTTGGTATATAGCATTTATTTCTGTAGATCACACTAATTAAATTTAAAAATGTTAATATTTCTTTTGCTAATCTACCATGATCCTATGAGTAGAATAAATGAAGAATTATTGATAGATTATTGATTAGCTTCTGGCGAAACTAGACAAGATTTGTCTATCAGACTAGTAAGGTTTTAAAATAGAATAAATAAAAAAAAGGCTAGATGTAAGAGAAGCTATATTGAGTAAAATCTATGGTCCAGCCAATAATGAAATAAGTTGTGCAACTAGACACTATTACTTTTAATGACGCAAAAGAGATTTGTGGGCTAATCTCAGATTTCATTGGCTTCCTGAATTCACCATTATGGATTGCTAGCTATGACTTAAAAATTTATCAAGAACTTATTTGCTGAGCTTTTTTATTCTCTACCATCTCTTAACATTTGCTGTGTAAAATAGTAGTTCATTTTTATTTGTTCTGAACTTAAGCTTCTAGGTATACACTGTACTCGGAGTATTGGAGTTGTGGTTAATCTGAGTATCTGGGATCCACTCTGCATAACTGATGATTTCATAGTTCACTATATAGTTTCTTTGATTTTATCTTTCTAAACAGGAGGCCTAGTTACTTTAGTTTGCCTCACTAGGGCTGTACTGTTGACTTTAGTTGATTCAGTTGTCATTATTTATATCTGTCTCCATTTTTTTTATTATTAGATCAGAATTGAATATTTTTTTATTTGATAAGAACATAATGGTTTTGTATAGTTGTATGTCTGTGTGTCCAGCATATCAGTAATCTGTTTTAGCTTTCATCTTACCTTTTGGAGGAATGATATTTTTGGTTCTTCTGTCATAGCAGCTTAGCTCATAGGTCATCATCTTATAAGTGTAGTTTGAATTAAACATGTTAAACCACAGCAGTGCTCCTGTTAACACCAAAATACCTTAAAATGAATGTTTTTTTCTGGCCTGAGGAATTGGATAGAATAGAACCCTCTGGGACAGGGTATGAGGGAAATCCTGGAGAAAGAAAGCTGGAGAAAAGGTTTTCTTAATTCTGTGTACAAACCTATATATGTCCAGAGCCCATCCAACCTTTGAATGCACAGGACAGAAATTACTGACAACAAGATTTGAACTATCACCCAAGTCTCAGGCCCGAGTGGCACATTTCATGGGGCCAGACTCAAAGCAGCATAGCAAAGGCTTGAGAACTGAATTCACATTGGAATAACTATCTATAGAGGTGAAAAAGAAATTATAGTCTAAACCTAACTAGGTTATATGCCTGCTAAAAAAACAAAAAAACACAATCAGTATTATGGTCAAAGAGTTATAGCAGGACCCAGGGCCCAGAGTCTACACACAGCATTACTATTCATAATATCCAGGATACAATCTAAAATTACTTGACAGAACCAGAAAAATATGACGAATTTTGGAGGGAAAAGACAATTAACATGTGTCAACCCTGAGATGATGTAGATATTGGAAATATCAAATAATTGTAAACAACTGTTTTAATGAGGTAAACACACTTGAAATAAATGGAAAGGTAGATATTTTCAGCTTTGAAGTAAAAATTAGAACCAAATGGACTTTTTAGTAAAAATTGAAAAGTGTAATATCTGAAATGAAAAGTTAGCTGTATGAGCTTAATGCTGCTGCTGCTAAGTCGCTTCAGTCGTGTCCGACTCTGTGCGACCCCCCATAGACGGCAGCCCACCAGGCTCCCCCGTCCCTGGGATTCTCCAGGCAAGAACACTGGAGTGGGTTGCCATTACCTTCTCCAATGTGTGAAAGTGAAGTTGCTCAGTCGTGTCCGACTCTTAGCGACCCCATGGACTGCAGCCTACCAGGCTCCTCTGTCCATGGGATTTTCCCGGCAAGAGTACTGGAGTGGGTTGCCATTGCCTTCTCTGGTATGAGCTTCATAGTGGAATGGAATTGACAGAGGAAAGAGTCATTTACCTTGCAGATAGACCAATATAAATTATCCAAACAGAAGAACAGAGAGAAAGAAGATTGGGGGGACAGAAAAGAACAGAGGCTCAGGGACCTGAGGGACAATATCATCAGTGTTGACATTCATGTCATTAGGATCCAGAGAGAGGAGAAGGAGATTGTGACTGATAATGGACAAACACATCCCAACATTAGATAAGGACACAAGTTTATAGATTTAAGAAGCTAAGTAAACCAAAATAGGAGAAGCTCAAAGAAAAGCATGCTTACAAAATAATTAAACTGTTGGAAACTTAAAGAAGTAACAGTGTGGTTTATGGTGGTCTTTGGTCACAGATATGAGCTATTAGACTTTGTTTTTTGCTGTTCTTGGCAATGTTGCTATGTGAAGTGGCCCTATGTATCATAACTGAAATATTTTTTAGTGACTTTAAAAGGACTTGTCATGTATTTTCTTCCGTGTGGGAACTTATAATTGGACCAAATGTATTTTTAATTAGTAAGGTAGGTTTTCAGTAAGAAAACTCTCTGGAAAATGCTATTTGTTAGTCCATAGGGAAAAAGCTAAAACATCAGAATATCTCTTTGATGAGGGTACATTCTCTCAGTCTTTACAATTTACATTTTAATTGTTTGTCAGGGCCATGGCAGTAGACTTAATTTTGAAACATCTTTGCCATTATTTACCTACCCAGTGGGGAATTTAATTAAAGGGGAAACACTTCCCAAGAGACTAAGGCTAAGAGATGGTAGCTTTATTGTCACATACGCTCACATTTAATATTTGTATATACATATAGTACACTGCATGGTGTCTGGCACATCAGACAAAAATACCAAGGTTAATTCTCGTCTTCATTTCTGGAGAAGACATATCTTTTGCCATCCTCTGTTTATCTAAAAATCAATTAAATTTTTAGTCTTTGTAATACATTTACATAAGCTAATGTCTGGTTCTTAGTTTTCATGTAATCACTGTACATATAAAGGGAAAATCATTTGATTATTTTGAGATTCAGTGTAAAGCTGATCAAGCAAGAAAGCTGTCAATTCTCCCAGTAGGTTTTGTTTTAGTATTTCAAGAGGGTAACATAGACAGTGCCTGGGGAAAGAAATAGAAAAATTTGTTAATTTTTTTATTTCTTTCAACATGCATCTGAAAGTTTGAGTTCTCTAGGTTGCATACTTAAAATTATTTAAATTAATTAGAATTACCTTTCTAAAGAACAATTGACTAATTTTGTTTAAAAATAGCTTTTTGTTCTGTTTCTTCTTAAGACAGTGTATGAATTTCCTGTATTACATTTACCAGTTATGAATAAGAATTTGAGTTTTGGTCACAAAAATAATACCAGGGATCTTAGAAGACTATTTTCCAAAATTAATTATTAGATATTTGAATTTTCAGAAATTTGGTAATAGATAATAAGTTTAGTGGTATAAGTTTTCTTCTAACATGATCACAATAGTAAAAAATGTTTATCAGTTTTCACAATTAGTAACCAGACCAAAAAATAAAAAATAATTGCAATTGCAAGCCATACTGGAAACATGATAGACAATATAAAATAATTACATACAGTTTGGGGAATATAAGTAGAGTGATGTGGTAAGTGGAAGTACATACATGCACGTTTTTGTCCTCCCCCTGGCCAGTCTCTGTTTTTGGTTGGTGTGTTTAATCCATTTACATTTAAAATAATTATCAATACATATGATCCTGTTTGGAGAAGGCAGTGGCAACCCACTGCAGTGTTCTTGCCTGGAGAATCCCAGGGATGGGGGAGCCTGGTGGGCTGTCGTCTGTGGGGTTGCACAGAGTCAGACACGACTGAATTGACTTAGCAGCAGCAGCAGCAGCATGATCCTATTACGGTTTTCTAATTTGTTTCAAGCTTATTTTGGGTAGATCTTTTCCTCCTTTCGTGTTTCCTGCCTAGGAAGTTCCTTTAGCATTTGTTGTAAAGCTGGTTTGGTGGTGCTGAATTCTCTTTAACTTTTGCTTGTCTGTAAAGCTTTTGCTTTCTCCATCAAATCTGAACTAGAGTCTTGCTGGGTAAAATATTCTTGGTTGCAGGTTCTTCCCTCATCACTTTAAAATAAATCATGCTGTTCCCTACTGGCTTGTAGAGTTTCTGTTGAGAAATCAGCTGATAAGCTATGAGAGTTCCCTTATATGTTATTTGTCATTTTTCTCTTGTTGCTTTTAATATTTTTGTCTTTAATTTTCACCAGTTTGATTACTATGTGTCTTGGTGTGTTCCTCCTTGGGTTTATTCTGCCTGGGACTCTTTGTGCTTCCGGGACGTGGTTGACTATTTCCTTTCCCAAATTAGGGAAATTTTCAGGTATTATCTCTTCAACTATTTTCTCAGATCCTCTCTCTCTCTTCTCCTTCTGGGACCCTATAATGCAAATGTTGGTGCATTTAATGTTGTGTTAGAGGTCTCTTAGGTTGTCCTCATTTTTTTTTTTTTCATCCTTTTTTTTCATATTCTGTTTTGTGGCAGTGATTTCCACCATCCTGTCTTCCCGGTCACTTATCTGTTCTTCTGCCTGTTATTCCGTTATTGATTCCTTCCAGTGTATCATTGGAAAGACTGATGCTGAAGCGGAAACTCCAATACTTTGGCCACCTCATGCAAAGAGTTGACTCATTGGAAAAGACCCTGATGCTAGGAGGGATTGGGGGCAGGAGGAGAAGGGGACGACAGAGGATGAGATGGCTGGATGGCATCACCCACTCAATGGACATGAGTTTGGGTAAACTCCGGGAGTTGGTGATGGACAGGGAGGCCTGGCGTGCTGCGATTCATGGGGTCGCAAAGAGTTGGACACGACTGAGCGACTGAACTGAACTGAACAGTGTATTGTTCATCTCTGTTTGTTCTTTAGTTCTTCTAGGTCGTTGGTAAACATTTCTTGCATCTTCTCCATTCTGTTTCCAAGATTCTGGATCATCTTCACTGTCATTATTCTGAATTCTTTTTCTGGAAGGTTGCTTATCTCTACTCCGTTTAGTTGCTTTTCTGAGATTTTTATCTTATCCCTTCATCTGGGACATGATCCTCTGCCTTTTCATTTTGCTTAACTTTCTGTGACATGGTTTTCATTCTAATGGCTGTGGGATTTTCTTGCTTCTTCTGTCTTGCCTTCTGGTGGATGAGGTGTCTTGTTGTGGTTTCTCCTTTGTCTTTGGACATGGGGTATCTTTTTTTGGTGAGTTCCAGTGTCCTGTCAGTCGTTGTTCAACAGCTAGTTGCAGTTTCAGTGCTCTGCTGTCTTGAATCGATCTCCAGTTTTGTTTTGTTTTGTTTTGTTTTGGCTGTGCTGAGTCTTTGTTGCTGAGTGGGCTTTTCTCTAGTTACAGGGAGCGAGGCTACTCTTTGTGGTACATGGTCTTCTCCTTTTGATATCTTTTCTTGGTGTGGAGCGTGGGCTCTGGGGCTCAGGGCTTCAGTAGTTGTGGCATGTGGGTCCAGTAGTTTCACTTCCTGAGCTCTGGAGCTCGGTAGTTGTGGTGCGTGGGCCTAGTTGCTCCATGGTGTGTGGGATCTTCCTGGACCAGGGATTGAACCCACATCTGCACTGGCAGGCAGACTTCTTTACCACTGATCCATCAGGGAAGCCTGTGGTATGAGTTTTGAAATTTTATTTTTATAGTAACAGTATGTTATTATAGTAATGTTGGTTTGGTATAAGATCATTGTATAAAAGATTTAATCAGCACTTATCTGACTTTAGTTATTAATGAGTCAAAAACTTTTTTTAAGTTAGTTTATTTTAATTGGAGGATAATTACTTTACAATATTGTGGTGGTTTTTGCCATACATCGACGTGAATCAGCCATAAGTGCAATATATACCCCCATCCTGAACCTCCCTCCCCCTCCCTCCCTACCCTATCCCTCTGGATTGTCCCAGAGCACCAGTTTGGGGTACCCCACTTCATGTATTGAACTTGCACTAGTCATCTATTTTATATATGGTAAATATACATGTTTCAATGCTATTCTCTCAAATCATCCCACCCTTGCCTTCTTCCACACAGAACAAAAGTCTGTTCTTTACATCTGTGTCTCTTTTGCTGCCTTGAATATAGGATTGTTATTAATGTCTTTTTAAATTCCATATATACGTGTTGATATACTGTACTGGTGTTTCTCTTTCTGATTCATTTCACTCTGTATAATAGGCTCCAGTTTCACCCACTTCTTTAGAACTGACTCAAATGTGTTCTTTTTCTTAGCTGAGTAAAACTCCATTGTGTTTATGTACCTTACCTGTTTTTCTGCCGATGGACATCTAGGTTGATTCCATGTCTTGTAAGTGCTGCAGTGAACATTAGGGTATTTGTGTCTCTTTCAGTTCTGCTTTCCTCAGTGTGTTTGTCCAGCAGTGGATTGCTGGGTCATATGGCAGTTCTATTTCCAGTTTTTTTAAGGAATCTCCGCCCTGTTCTCCATAGTGGCTGTACTAGTTTGCATTCCCACCAACAGTGTAAGAGGGTTCCCTTTTCTCCACACCCTCTCCAGCATGTATTGTTTGTAAACTTTTTGATGGCAGCTATTCTGACCAGTGTTAGATGGTACCTCATTGTGGTTTTGATTTGCATTTCTCTGATAATGAGTGATGTTGAGCCTCTTTTCATGTGATTCTTTAGCCACCTGTATGTCTTCTTTGGAGAAATGTTAGTTTAGTTCTTTTGCAAACTTTTTGATTGGGTTGTTTGTTTTTCTGGTATTGAGTTGTATGAGCTACTTGTATGTTTTGGAGATTAATTCGTTGTCAGTTGTTTCCTTTGCTATTATTTTCTCCCATTCTGAAGGCTGCCTTTTCACCTTGCTTATAGTTTCCAAAAACTTTTGTTTTCTTATTTGTATGTTTTCTGGCATTTCTCCTGAGATCTAGGAATTTAACATTTCTGATGTTTTTTGCACTGTTGGCCTGTTACATTATGGTAAAGTTATCTGCTTTTACAAACAGTATAATTAATATCAAAAAGTGATGAAGATAATAAATATAAATAATGGCTCCGGGTTTTAAGTTTTCCCTTCTTTTTTGTTTTATTCAGCCACTTTAACTTTTTAGCTCAGGATTAGCATTCTGAAACATTTTTACTGAGTATCCCTTGGAGAGAATAGGCTTCTATTTGGAGCAGTGACCTTTAGCTCTTCTCCTGCTCCAAAGCATGATGGAAAGTTGTCTTGTCTCCTCCACACTGTACAAAAGAATTCTTTGTCCTTTGGGGCTAACAAGTTAACAGCTTCAGTGACATGAAGCTAGTCTTTCAGGGGCATAGCTGAGTAATTCAACTCAAATGAGAAAATATAAGAAAAAGACTTCTTTAACTGGAATGGGTAAAAGAGATGGGAAGTTGAGAAATTACAGGAAATTTAAACTCATATTAATGCCTTTTATATATGGCTGTAGAAAGGGCTCCTGGCTTAACTGACCTGATTATGTCTGTCTTTCTAATCAATACTGATCATTGTTATCCTGTTAATTTTATAAAAATAATTGTGTCCATTCTTATCAGTATATCACACATGGATACATCTGACACAACGTAATGTCTTTATTTTATTTTCAGCTGATGGCTAAAAACCATTCAGTAAAACTTACTATATGGCCTTTTAATAATTCAGCTAAAAAGTTGCTTGGAGGTTTTGTTGGGTTATTAAGATATTTGTCCATTTCCATTTGTTTAAAAGAAACCTTATTAACATGTTGAATTTCCTTTTACTGTGCTTCTTTTTTATCTGAGCCTGTTTCTGTGCACAGCTTTGAACTTCAAAGGGCAGTATGATGGAAGATGTACAAGCCCACAAATAAGGTTTAGACATTGCATTTTTGGTTTTTAAACTTCTCTTTCTCTGTGCCTTGTGGTTTTTCACTGTTATATAATATCAAGTCCCTTAATGTATCATAAGTAGTTCTTGATATTTGTGTTAAATAAGAAGGACTACTCTAAGACTTGAAGAGTTTTTCTGATTCACCATCAGGGCTTGAAAAAGAATTTGTATTAAGTGTTAAGAGAAACACATACATATTCCCATGTAATTTATATTTTAACCAAAGTTTTCTCTAAGCCTTTATCTTGCTCATTGACATGTAATAATCAAGGTCATTGTAGAGCACTGAAGTTACTTGAGTTGCTGGAGCTTGTTATGTATATTTGAGATGTATTATGTAATAGAAACTCAAGGCATGCTGAAAAAGTTTTATGATCCTTCAGTTTTATTTTATGTTTATTATTGACCATGTAAACGGTAGTTCTGTTGAAAAAGGGTTTATAATGTAGCAGTAGGTAGCTTACAAAAGCCTTTTAGGAGTGTGCTTTTACTCCTTCTAATACAAGGCAGTGTGAAAACTGGAAGGAGTTAGAGCTGTGTTTTGTAGAATACTCTTTCTATACATTGTTAATAGGTAATACACAGGATAAAAAGGGTTCTTTAGTTAATTAAGTTTGGAAAACACAGGATTAAGCAGTGGTAATTAGATTTGTTTCCTGAAGGGCTTCTAAGAATTTTTCTTATGGTGATGTGTTTTATGAATTCCTGAGGAGGGATGAGTCTACCAGAGTTTGAAAAGTTTGGAAACATAGGATGAACTTTACAATAAATACACTATTGCTCCTGTGTTTACAGGCTTTTGGGGCATTTTATATCCTCTTTCTTATGCTTTTTTCTGATTAATGTTTGGATCCATTGCTGTAATTCTAAAGGTACTTCCTCTGAAGTGTATCCGGAGTTTAAAGAAAAATACTTGAGCATATGTTTTAAAAATGTAACTAGCATACTGTTTAAAATTAAGTTCATCCCGTATTTCTTTCTCGTATGGACTAGTGTATATTATAAAGGGCCTCTCAAATATTTTAATTATGGAGGCTTTTTTAACATAGATCATTTGCAGGGACTAGTGTTCCTTGGAACATACTTCAAGAAACAGGTCTGCCCTTAAAATAATTCCCAATTTGATTATTTCCTGAGATGTTTTGTTTTTATAATGTAGAAGAGATATTTCTGATATTTGCTATATCATATTCACTGTTGGATTTTGATTTGCTATTATTATTCCAATTTTACAAATTACTAGTTTTGTGATTAAGCTTCAGTTTTTGCATCTGGAGTGGAGATGGCAATAAAAGTTACTTTTTAGGGTTATTGTGAATATTAAGGCAAATCTTCCATGTAACACATTTATCATAGTTGCCTGGTGTAGAATAGATAAAGGTTGTTGTTAGGGGGAGTTATATGTGCACATGTTTCTCTAACATTTAGAGATGGATGGTTGGTTTATCTATGGCCTTGTCCTTAAATTTTTCTTAGAATGAGTCACATGGCTACATGCTATATTTGAAACTTGAAGAGGAAAGCCTCTTGGTTTTATAGTTTTTTTTTATAAACAGAAAATAGATTCTCTAGCTTTCTGTGGCAATTAATATAACAGGGTGCATTTTGGGCTCTTTGTATTCTGTAGCAAAAATATGTCGTCCTCTCTGAGAGCTAAAGCATCTGTGGTTAGGCCATTGATGCTTTCACGTTGCTTGAGGGAAGAGTTCAGCCAGGTTCTGAAGTGTCCATGTAAACATACATGCCTTGAAAATTAAGTGCTCTTGAGAATTGTGTATGACATTCGTAAGGAGGCGGTGTCTCGAGGCTTTCCCACTTTTCCTGTATGTTTGTTGGAATGTGTCCAACAGTCCATGACGTGTGTTGCTCATCTGTTCTGTAGGGGAGTCAGCACGTAATCACTGCAGGCAGAATAATGAGAGCCTAGTTAAGTGAGGTCAGAGTGGTTGAAAGAAATTGCTTATAAAAAAAAAAGAAATTGCTTTTAACTGTTCAAAATAAAACCATCAGACATATATCCTCTAAGAGTGGATACAAATACATATGCGTGGTTGAGTCCCTACACTGTTACCTGAAACTGTCACAGCATTGTTTGTTAATCGGCTAAACCCCAGTACAAAATAAAAAAAAAAAAAAGTATATCCTTTAGCATTTCTTGTAGTGCAGGACTGTTGGCAATAAATTCTTTTAGCTTTCCTGTATCTGAAAATAGCCATAAGAAAGAAAATGAATATACAGGGCTCTTTTCAAGAACAGTGATAAGAATGATGGTGTTTCCAGGAACAAATATCAATATATACTAGACAGACAACAAAGTTAATTAATTTTTGTAAAGAAAATTTTAGAGTTATGGCTTTTTCTTTTCTAATTGGTATGTGTATTATTAATAATAAAGAGAATTAGTATTTAATATTTTAACTGAAGAAAAGAAGCACAAATTGGAGAGCAAATAAAACAGATTTACAAAAATTTACATAAGTGATATTTATATATATGGTGTTTAACTGCTTTGAAACCTTGGGCTCAAGTTCTCAGAAGTAGTTGGTCTCACATGACAATGGTTTAAATGCTTTATATTTTTTATATTCTTTTTATGATTCTTAATTATTTAGATTCTCTAAAACTATGAATAATGAAGTATTTCTTTTTATTTCTTGTTACTTAAAATAGCATTAATGCCAGTTTCAGAGGGAGACTTATTTTATTCTTGCATATTTTCTTTCACATTTGTCTGCGTAGTAAACATACATGTTTATTGAACTTTGTTAAAGTTATATCATAAACAGTTTTTTAAATGTGATCACATAACCATCATAATTTTAGTTTTTAATGACTGTGTCATATTTTGCATGTATCTCCTCCTCTGTTAAACAGTTAATTTATTTAAAAAAATCTGTTATAAACAATACTGTGGTTAATATATTTGTGCAAATAGGATATAATTTCTTTTTGTCTCATAGATAAATTCCCAGGATTTATGTTTATTGTATTTAAATGTGTGGTATTTTACTTTGCATATCATTTTATTTTGCAGATACTTATATAATGCTAGTTCTGTGTGCCAGGATGGTTAAGTAACTTGCTCAAAGTCACAGAGCTAGTAAGTGGCTGAGCAGTCTGGCTCCAGTCTGTGCTCTTTATAACTTCGCTATGATACCTCTTTTGACACATTTTGCCGGTTAGCTCTCTCATAAAAGAGTTAAACTTACTTTTAGTCATTTTAAGCACAACTTAGCAGGATGATCATTTTTAAAACAGGTAACCAATTCAGCAGGTATAAAATAATATACTTTCATTCAGTAAAACACTTGACAAAGATTAATTTTAAAAAATGTAAAGCTGTAAGTTGTTTTTGTTCATAAAAAAGGCTTTCTATTTGATTGCTTTCTACCACTAGAAATTTAATAGAAAGGGGAAAATTGACCTGTCTTTTTTGACTGATCACGTTGTTTATTAACTTTGTTTAGCAAGTATTTTGTAGTATAGATAATAAATTGTGCATAAAAATATCACAATTTGAAAAGAATTTTACTTGTCAGTGACAGTTTTATTTAAGGTAAGTATTTTAAATTCTAAGGGCGTGACTTGTTCATAGTTGAAAATTAAAAACCATGCAGCATGATGTAAATTAAATGTCTTCTAGTCTCAATCCACTGGACACGTAAAACCATCCACTATCACATCTGCCATTCTTTTTTAAATTATTTTTAATTGAAGGAAATCACAATATTGTGTTGGTTTCTGCTGTACATCTAATTACAATGTTGTGTTGATTTCTGCTCTACATCAACATGGATTAACCATAGGTATACACATGTCCCCTCCCTCTTGAGCATCTGCTATTCTTATTTTCCAGTCATAAGTACTATTAACTATTTGTAAGAATTTTTTTTAATGTGAAAATCTTCTCTTCCCTTCCCCTCCCCCCCTTCCCCTACCTTCCTTTCTTTTTGCTCATGGAGCCGTGACTTCTTTGGAATTGTAAATATTCTTTTGAAATATGGAGCTCAGCTAAATGAACTTCACTTGGCATACTGCCTGAAGTATGAGAGGTTTTCAGTATTTCGCTACTTTTTGAAGAAATGCTGCCCATCAACACCATGGGACCACATATCTGAATTTATAAATCACGCAGTGAAAGCACAGACAAAATATAAAGAATGGTTGCCATCTCTGCTGCTTGCTGGATTTGACCCACTGAATCTCCTGTGCAGTTCCTGGTAAGAAATCCTACCATTGTGGACCTTACTCTTTCATTTCCCCCAATTTCTTGAAATCCCTGTGTTGGGAGGAGGTTGTTATTGTGTGTGTTTTGATTGTGATGGCTATGTTGGGATGAAGGAATTGGGGACCTGCTAATAGTGAGATTGAATGTAAGGATAGTTGTTGTTTATTGCTAAGTCGTGTCTGACTCTTTTGTGACCCCATGGACTGTAGCCCACCAAGCTCCCCTGTCCTTGGGAGTTTTCAGGCAAGAATACTGGAATGGGTTGCTATTTCCTTCACCAGGGGATCTTTCCAGCTCAGGAATCAAACCTGCGTCTCCACTTGGCAGGCAGATTCTTTACCACTGAGCCACTGGGAACCCTGAATGTAAGGATAGAATCCTAGAAAAAGGTTGGAGGCGGCTAGAAGGGAACAGAAAGGAATGGGTGCCAGTGAATCCTCTCGGGAGGGCTATTTCTTCTACTTGGGCCATCCCTCATACTGCTTTTAAAACACCTGCAACAGAATGGTTGTAGTAGCTTTGGCGATTTTTAGCATCCCTTATACAACTAGATTGAATACTCCTATCCTGTAGCGTCTTGTCTATTTGAACTTAGTCTCTCTCAATAAATACTGATATCTGAAGCAGCTGAGGATACAACTGTTTACCTCAAGTGGTTTCTCAGAAGGGCAGTGCCTATGAGTGATTATATGAAAGTTGAGTCAGAATTTTTCTAGGGCAAAAGGATAAAAACTTTTTTTTTTTAAATATTTTTTTTCCATTTATTTTTATTAGTTGGAGGCTAATTACTTTACAATATTGTAGTGGTTTTTGCCATACATTGACATGAATCAGCCATGGATTTACGTGTATTCCCCATCCCGATCCCCCCTCCCACCTCCCTCCCCACCCCATCCCTCTGGGTCTTCCCAGTGCACCAGCCCTGAGCACTTGTCTCATGCATCCAACCTGGGCTGGTGATTTGTTTCACCCTAGATAATATACATGTTTCGATGCTGTTCTCTCAAAACATCCCACCCTCTCCTCCCACAGAGTCCAAAAGTCTGTTCTATACATCTGTGTATACACAAGCCTTTGCAGGAGTTACGTGTCTAGATGGACTGAGAAATTATTGATAATTGTAGCAGTGAGAGAACTCTTTTGGTCTGATAATTTAAGTCAAGTGAGAAAATAGAATAAAAGTCTCTAGGAATCTAGAGAACATGGGTGTTTTATAAAATATCAATGAAATATTTGGAAGATTTCATTTTTGTGCTTCAGAACTATTATTTGCTAAAATAATGTTTAGGCAAGTACTGAAATTTTGGATTTCAGCAGAAGAGTGCTTAGATATCTTGTTATTTAAATTTTGCTTTTCAAAGAGGTCCTCTCTGGGATTCATGCAGGCAACACTGGTGCTTCCTACTTGTAAATTTAATTTGCATTTCTGTGACTCCATCTTCTACCTGGTGGCCTCTCCATCTATGTTGTAAACAAAAAATCTTTATTTGGCAGATCTTTATTTATCTCACCTTTTTATTATGTCTACCATAATATAGAATTCAACAATTTTCTCTAAGCAGAGATTTAAAATTTTAGGTTTAGGACTATCATGTCTTTCTGATACAGAATGTTTCAGTTTGGTGGCTTGTGAGGAAAACCTGCTGTCTGATAGGTGGTTTGAGGAATATAGAAGGAAAGCAAAATTTACATACATGCTCTAATCTCGACTTTACTTTTTGTTTATAATTTACAGTGGTTTGAGTCCCTGATTGTATTTACTTCTTTCTCCAGCAGTTGATTGATTAATACATAGTTACCTGTCAAGTACTCATTGTTGTAATTCTCTGTATACCATTTCAATAAATTTTCACAAAAATTCATAGTATTTTTTTGATAAGATATAAAATTATTGACAATTAAGAAATCTAATTTTTAAAAGTTATTTGTATATGTTTACTTGTCCTAACAAACCCCCTTTACATGTGCACATGTGCATGCACACATACATTCACTGCTGAGATGTAAACACTCACTACTGAATGCTATATCTAGCTATTAACAGAGCTATTTAAGTACCTTTAACTTTTCACTTAGTGGATTTTATTGTTGTGTCTGGGCTTCTGACAGCTAGTAGCAGTTGCCCCTCACCATTCCCTCCCCAAAATGCTACTGTAAATCCAGCTCATAGATAACTGTGGGCAGTCCTGGCAGTGTGTTCCCTTTCCTCTGTCACTCCATTTTGTTCTTACTCCCAAGGCACCCACATTTTTCTCAACTATGCTCCTTGTGTTTTACTACTGAAGCTACTTACTTGGCTCTATCTTACTTCCTATTACTTTCAGCCTTCATGCTCCATTCTGGTTTTTAGTTTGTTTATTTCTTTAACCATCATTTAAACTATTGCCTGATATACAGTAGCTACTATGATTGATTCTTTACTATTAACTCATTTAATATAAAATATAGTAGATACTATTATCCTTAATTTATGGAGAAAAGGGATTGAGGCACAGAGTGTTCGACATACTTGCCAAAGTTCACACAGCTATTTAGTGCTAGAGCTTAAGATTTGGACCCAGGCTGTCCAGTAGTATGGCTCAAGTCTGTCTTTGTAGCCCCTATGCTATTATTACTGCCTTAGTCCTGTATATCCCCAGGTTTGTGGTAATTTTGTCACTTAATTTCAGGTACCTTGTTAGTCGCTCAGTTGTGTCTGACTGTTTGCAACCCCATGCACTGTAGCTCACCAGGCTCCTCTGTCCATGAAATTCTCCAGTCAAGAATACTGGGGTGGGTATCTGTTCCCTGCTCCAGGGGATCTTCCCAATCCAGGTATAGCTCCCGGGTAGTTTGCATTGCAGGCAGAGTCTTCACCATCTGAGTGACAAGGGTACTTTAATCTGTTGCCTAAACTGGAGGAATATGGGCCAACTTTTCTATTTCCTATTCCTAAATTAGGAATAACCTCTATAAGGAAAAAATTAAATGTATCCTCTTTTCTTTTCCTCCTCAGACAACTACATAGACTGTTGGAAGAAAAGGGAATTATTTAGCTTTATCCTACTAAAAGGCTCCTAAAATAGTCTTCTGTCCCTAGTTCTTCTATGGGGTTCCCTGCCCCTCATGTGAAAACTTGCCCATTTGAGAATTTTTTGTGGTAATAAGCCACTGGGTTTGTGCTTTGTTTATTGGATGTGTTTGGATAGAAAAAAGTTAATAAACAGTAAACTACATATTATTTTTAGTAAATTGTAAAACTTTCAGCTATTGAATTGAGAACAAAAATTGCATGTATTTTACTCTGAAGGAATAACTTTAGTTACTTTATATTTATTAGAAAAAACACGATGGGAAATTTCACTTTAGCAGTAAAAATGCATAACATGGTCAAATTTTTGTTTGCTAATCTTTTATTGAATGGATAAAGCCAGTGTTTATGCTGAATGTGATGGATGTTTTGCTTTCTTTGATCAGTTTACATTCAAAGAACTGTTATAAAAAATTATCCCATAAAAATTCCAATATGCTGTTAAAGTGGATTTTGGTTGTATTTTATTTATATCACATGTAAGTCTCTTGCTTAATCTTTGTCATGTGAATTATAAATGTCTTTCCTAGATATTGCTTGTCTTAAATAGTCTTTAAAAATGTATCTGACTCCCCCCAAAAAAAAAAAAAATGTATCTGACTAAATAATTGCCTGTCACAATATGAGCTACAGAGTTGAAATATTTTAATGCAACACTAGGTATCCCTCACACCCTCAATGCAATAGACAAATAATAGAAAGTGAATGTCATCTGTGCATTTAGTTGATTAACTGTCAATTGTTTATGTTGTACAGCTGCTTTGTACAGTGTAATGATCAATGTAGTACAGTAACCATACATTTTTAGTGGCACTGTCAGCATTGGTAAAATACTCAACATTATATTAACTAAAGCTGTGTAAACAGATTTATTGTGTGTGTGTTTAGATAACTGCCTAAAAATGACTTTGTGTTTGATCACAGTGAGACTTAAAGCACATTAAGATAGAAAAATGAAACCATTAAAAAAGAAATAAGGAACCGGAACTGAGAAACCTTTGGTGTGGATTCCTAGAAAGTGAAGGAGATTGTTTGCCTTTGAATATATTTTATCATTTCATTTATTCTCAGTGTTTTCTGATAAATTGTGACTTCACTGAGAATTTCTTTAGAAGTAAAATGTTTCCCAAAGTGTTTGTGCTGTAGTTTGTTTTTCCTTATATGAGTGTGCATGTTAGAGAATTAAAAATTTGGGAAATAATTTTCATACTCTAACCAGTCATTTCAAGGATACTTTGGACCCTGAATTACATGAAATAAGTTGTCTTTGAGATGACAAGTTTAGAGTATTACTCAGTTTCTTTCTTTTATTTTTCCCTTTCTTTTGTCCTTGCTCAGTAATGTCTCCAAAAAAGCGACCTTGAAAAGAATTTCTGGTTTTGAAGTAGTCATCAGAGACCCTAATGATTTTATTTTTCTTTGAACAATGTGATGTTAGGGGAGTATCTAATTGAGTACAAGATGAGTAATCTTGTTAGAATTTAGAGTTGTTTTTACGTTTTGACTAAATTTCATGTGTACAATGTTATAAGGCCCACTGAGAATATAGTACTGAAAATTCCAAGCCGGTTCTAGTAATATCAGATATTTATATAGTATTTTATAGTTTTAAAAATCTGTTCACTGTATTGCCTCAGCTACTTTTATGAACAGTCTCCTGAAATACACAGGGTAAGTGTTATTCTCATTTTAGAGACCAGGATCTAGGGCTTAAAGAATTTAGGCAGCACGTTTGTAAGCAGTAGAATTGTTAGAAATCAGAACTTTTCCTAGGTCATTGCCCTTTCCATTAGGATTCAAGTACTTATAAAATTTGGGAAGTCTCTTTTGGGTGGGTTGGTAGGAAATCTGACATTATTTTGAAAAAAGAGAGGTAGAACTGTTTGTCTTCAACCACTTCTTTCAGTCCTTAAAGACAAAACTTATTCTGGTGCATCCTCTAGAGTCTCATCTGTAATGGGGAAGGTTCTTGATGACAACCGTTGTAGTAAATCTCTGAGGGTTGGTCAGAAATAAGCCGTCTCTCCCATACACCAGTTTAGGGACAGCTTTGGCTTCCCTGATAGCTCAGTTGGTAAAGAATCTGTCTGCAATGCAGGAGACCTCGGTTCAATTCCTGGGCCAGGAAGATCCGCTGGAGAAGGGATACATTACCCACTGCAGTATTCTTGGGCTTTCCTTGTGGCTCAGCTGGTAAAGAATCCGCCTGCACGCAGGAGACCTGGGTTCAATCCCTGGGTTGGGAAGATCCCCTGGAGAAGGGAAGGGCTACCCACTCCAGTATTCTGGCCTGGAGAATTCCAAGAACTATATAGTCCATGGGGTTACAATGAGTCGGATATGACTGAGTCACTTTCACTTTTGGGTGTTTAGACTTTATCCTTTCACTGTTAAATTGTGTCTATAAGGATGACCAATCTAGATTTAGCAAGATGGTCCAGTTGGGAGGACATAATGGCATACCCACTAATGACAGTGACACTAAATCTGTCTTTTCTCACCACTGCTGCTGGGGAATGACAAGGCATTCTCCTTCTGCTAGAGTAGAAACTCCTGTTTCATCTATTGGACAACTACATGCACAGTCATTTGAGTTTCCTGTAGGAACCTGATTTGATGATTTTTCATATCCACTGAACTTGCCTTTTGTTTCATGAATTTTTTCTTTGCTGCTGTTGTCTGTCTGCCTCCGCATCAGGATGTTGTAAGAATTGGTATATGGTATTTGTTTTCACAGTGAATCCTTTGTGAATTTTGTGTCTAAATGTATGTTAATATCTTGCCAATGTAGGATTGACTCAGTCAGTGATGACATTCTTATCTTCACTTTGGAGTTTACTAATTGGAGGAGACTTCCTCCAGCTGTTGAAAAGATGCTGTCTGCTCGTGCCTCAAACTCCTCTTGGGCTCTCCAGCAACATATTGGTAAGAAAGTACAATTTTAAAATACATGTCACTACTTTTTTTTCTCTGCCTTCTCTAGCTGTGTTGTAATTTTAAGTGATGAGTCACTGGTGAACATAATTAAATTGGGCATCATTTGCATTTTCTTTATGTGGGGAGAGGATGGAACTGCGAGGGAAAATCATACCTGATTTTATAAGTTTAGCCTAAGGAGCATGTAAAGAATAACAGGTATTTAGTGATATTTTAATGATACCCTTTTGTTTTTAGTAAGGGTTATGCAAGCAAAAGTGAATCCTAAAAATTTTGTTGGTCAATATTTAGTTTGTGGTCAGAAAAACGCTAAATGTAATTTTCCTCTTCGGAGTGTGTGTTGATGTGTGTGCTCTGTTTAATATTTTATTGTCTCTAAAAGTAAGTATCACCATTCTTTATTGTTAACTTACTGAATGTATGCCAGTGTGTTGGTAAGATATAACTATGAAGGTGAGCTGGGTAGAAATTTTGTGAATTGATTGATATTTTAAATGAAAACAAATTATCAACTTACCCTCACTTGATTAAAAAAAAAAGCTTTTAAGCTAGTTAAAAAATAAATAAAGAGGATGCAATAGAAGATTATACACAAGGAAACCAAACTAAACTAAATATAACATAGGCAAAGTATTTCTGTTTACTTATGTAGATTTATTTTCATCTATTTTGTTCACCAGATTATGTCTTAAGTTAGGAAAATTATTTCTTCATTACTATTTTTGCATGAAAATGTCACCCTTCATAAAACATGTTGAATAGGTTTTTAACAAGTGAACTTAGCATATGTAGAAATATCCTCTAATTTCTTGGAAAATTACATTTAAGTAAATTTTCTCAGTCAAAAACAGACATTCAAGAAAATATATTCTTGAACTGAGGTATATTCAAACTCTTGGTGAGGTTTCTTGTTGAAGAAAAAGTGTAATCTGTTTGGAGTCTCTAAATCTTCCAGTACAGAATTTCTTTAATGACAATGTTAAAAAGCTCATGTGCATGTGAGAATTGTATCTGCTCTTGCTAATTATGTGTGCAGTGGTAGAGGGCAAATATCTATTTGGGAACAAAAAGGCAAAAAGAAGGAGTATATGCCAAGTGGGAAAATTACTGCAGCCTATCAATTAGTTAAAGATATGTGAGAGTTTACTCTGAAGACTTTAACATATGGCAGGTTTGTCCAGATGAAGGTAAGAATTGTACATGAATGCATTATTCTGTGGTAGACTAAATACATCAAGGGCTTCTTATTTAATTAGGTACTAGGTAGAGCTTGCTAGGGTAATAATCATTATCTCTTAAGAGGATTTTATTTTGGCTAAAGATTTACAAAAGCCTTTCTCAGAGGTATTAATGTAGCTAATGCTTTTCTAGTCTATTTCTCTTTCCACGACTGCTTTTCTTGGTTCCAGTCACATACGTCCAGCTGACTTTTGGACATCTCCACTTGGTATCCCACATTTTGACATATTCAGAATTTGAAGTTGTCATTTTTCCTACAAATCCTGATGTTCCTTCTGTCTGTTTCCTCGTTCAGAAGGTGAGGTGATTTGGGAGTGCTGCTTACCAAGAGAGTGAGTTATTCCTGGCAGCTGTTTGTTACTTGTTTCATCCATCGCAGCGGTATTCAACAGGGATGATTTTTGCTCCCCACAAGGGCTAGTTTGATTGCCACAATTGGTAGGGGTGCTGTTGCCATCTAGAGGATAGAGGCCAGCGAGATGCTGCTAAATATCCTACAGTGCACAGGACAGCCCCCCACAACAAAGAATTACCTGACCTGAATGTCACTAGTGACCAGGTTTAGAAACCCTGATCCACCTTGACTCTTGTGTTGCCCAGTGTTATAAAGGTCTTTTACTCCTATACTAGGAAGACTTTTTAAACCCTGTTCTTACTGCGAACTACTCAAGAAATGCTTGTGTTCTTGGTTTCACAAGATACTCTCAGTTATTCCAGATATTCCACTGAGAATATCTTCTGCAGGTAACAGGAGCTGTTATGATGATAGATTTTAAGTAAGGCTGGAAGGAAGAGATATGCCTGTCTACTCACTTGCCTGAGTTTCAAATGGGATTGTGATTCTGTTCCTTTCTGTTGTTCAAGACTGTCTTCATGTACCCCACTCTTCTTTTTCCTTCAGTTTTCAGGACATTCAGTTTCTGTATGTTGGTCATCTGTACTCTGCCCTCCTTTATTTGGATTTTGAAATACAGGATTTCTAAGCAAAAGCATGGCCAGAGTTTTAACACTGAAGGTGGTAGGCTCAGAAACACACTTCTTTGATTACCTTTCTAAGTATAGGACAGTCTTGCTCTCACCCCAGTTTCTCCAGTAATTTATCATGAAAGCTACCTTGTCAAAATATTTCTTTAATTTTTTTTGGAAAGAATGCTTCTTGTGGCTCTGCTACTGTTGGTAAGCCCCTAGAATAATTTCAGTTCTCTAGCTCCTTTAAGTATACCAGTATCTATCCCAAGGAAAAGATTTTCTGTATTCTTTTCCTAAGCTCTTTTCGAGTCTTGGAGATGCCTTATACTTGCTCAAAATTCTCTTTTCCTCATCCTTTTCCTCCTTAAAAACATAGCACCTTGCCCTTGTAGTTTAAAAATAAAAGAGACAGTCAGTTCCTTGCTGCTCATCTTTTAATCATTTAGTCAGATTTGTTTTCAGAAGTTCTTTTGCATTAGAAAGGAGAAGTATACCAGGTAAAATTTGCTGACTGGTTATAGTTTTAATAGCAATTTTTTTGATCATGTGCCTGTATATACCTCTTAGAAACATCATTTTAAATGTACATAGCAATAGACTTCTTAATTAAAAAAATTGCAAACCCCTAGCCAACTGACCAAGATCAAGTCTAGGTAATTATGTGCTTATGGTAAAAGCACTTGGCTTTGAGCAATTCTATCTATCTGTTTGAGCAATTCTATGGATCTGTTGTACAAGGGATTCTGTAAGGGCCCCTTGAAACTCTCAACTTATTCTTTTCAGTGTTCCTCTGTTTTGTTCTAAACAGAATTTAAAACAGTTTATACATATAGATTATCACACAAAAAACAGTAAAACAAGTTCAAAGTGGAAGCAAAAGAAAAGCATGGAGTCAGGAAATGTTTATCAGTGTAATCTGAAACTTGTCTGTGGATACACTGTAAATTTGACTGTGACTGAGCTCTACAGTTCTTGATCTAGGTTACAGAATTCATAACATTAAAACAAACTCATTGCTCAGAAGTACAGATATTCTTGGATGTTGTGCTAGACAGTTTCCTAGAAAACATCTTGGTAGCCATGGTTTCTTGGGACTTTATGTTACCAGTTTCCAATGTGGCCCGTTGCTGTCATACCGAGATATTGAATTACTATGGTAATTCAATAAAAACACTTCTTAAGTGGGCCTTGGTACTCAGGTCTCTGTTGCTCTGACTTGACCAGGGCTAGATTTATAGTATCTGGAGGGTACCTGTGTGCACTTTGAGCGGTTGTCTCTAAATACTGTAACTCTACACTCAGTTTTAAATAAGTGATAGTTAGCAATGCATTCGAAATTATACTACCTAAGAAGTATTAGAGTGCAGCTGCTTTATGTTGCAGACTGAGAATATATTTCTAAGAAACAGTTGATCTTAAAAGTAGAGGTAAAAGAGAAATGAAAAAATAAAGGTTGATAGGCTAAGTATTTCAATTGTGAAACCCAGCAAACACATAACGACTCCACCCTAAATATGGTAGACTGAGTGAGTATTCAGTTTAAACCAAGTTTCTATGAAACTTTAACCAGCACTGCTAGTTTTGAGCAATGCTCCTTGTTCATATACTCTTTCAGAAAAACCATATGTGGTCAGTACATCAAGCTAACTATTTGTGGTAACTTATCTTGTGAAATTGTTATATTTACAGTTAAAAACTAGGGAATAAAAACCAGAAACAAAATACAGGTTTAGGAATCAGTCAGTCAGTTCCGTCTCTCATTTGTGCCCGACTCTGCGACCCCATGGACTGCAGCACACCGGGCTTCCCTGTCCACCACCAACTCCCGGAGCTTGCTCAAACTCATGTCCATCGAGTTGGTGATGCCATCCCACCGTCTCATCCTCTGTCGTCCCCTTCTTCTCTTGCCTTCAGTCTTTCCCACCATCAGGGTCTTTTCCAGTGAGTCATTTCTTCACATCAGGTGGCCAAAGTATTGGAGTTTCAGCTTCAGCATCAGTCCTTCCAATGAATATTCAGGACTGATTTCCTTTAGGATTGACTGATTTGACTCTCAAGAGTCTTCTCCAACACCACAGTTCAAAAGCATCTGTTCTTCGGCACTCAGCTTTCTTTATGGTCTAACTCTCACATCCATACATGACTACTGGAAAGCCCCTAGCTTTGACTAGATGGACCTTTGTTAGCAAAGTAATGTCTCTGCTTTTTAATATGCTGCCTAGGTTGGTCATAGCTTTTCTTCCAAGGAGCCAGTGTCTTTTAATTTCATGGCTGCAGTCAACATCTGCAGTGATTCTGGAGCCCAAGAAAAGGAAGTCTGTCACTGTTTCCATTGTTTCCCATCTATTTGCCATGAGGTGATGGGACCAGATGCCATGATCTTAGTTTTCTGAATGTTGAATATTAAGCCAGATGTTTCACTCTCCTCTTTCACTTTCATCAAGAGGCTCTTCAGTTCTTTTGTGCTTTCTGCCATAGGGCAGTGTCATCTGCATGTCTGAGGTTATTGGTATTTCTCCCAGCAATCTTGATTCCAGCTTGTGCTTCATCAAGCCTGGAATTTCTCATGATGTATTCTGCATATTAAGTTAAATAAGCAGGGTGACAATATACAGCCTTGACATACTCCTTTCCCAATTTGGAACCAGTCCATTGTATCCATGTCTGGTTCTAACTGTTGCTTCTTGACCTGCATACAGGATTTCTCAGGAGGCAGGTTAAGGTGGAGAAGGGAATGGCAAACCACTTCAGGATTCTTGCCTTGAGAACCCCATGAACAGTATGAAAGGTTTAGGAATAGTTGATCTATATTCCTTTCTGGTAGTAATTTGTTCCCTGCTTTGTTGAGATATAATTGACATATAACATAGTATAAGTTTGAAGTGTACCTTTTTAGTAATAATTAGCTAGCATTCCAGTTGTCTACTCAAGCCATATCTGGTTTAAAGTAATCAAGCATACTAGAACATTTGATTTTCTGTTCTCTATGAAGAGTATGTTTCTTATTCAAAACTAGTGCATCATTGAGTTACTTGTTAAAAAGTTGGATGTTCAGGTGCAATCTTATTTCAGGCTAATGGAAAATTTTAACTCTTCTGATTGTTTAACTCCTTGGTAATGATACGGTGCCAGTCTGCCTGGACATCAGATAGAGTAAAGTGGTTAAAGATTGGAGCTCTGGAATTAGACACCTCCACTACTTTCTAATTGTAGAGAAGTTATTTAATATCTCTGAGCCTTGATTTCCTCAGTTATAAGGAGGAGTGATACTAATGCCTGCCTTACATCGTTGTCACAGTAAATTGTGTCGTTATGGCAGAGATGGGCTGTGTTTATGTTTAACTGGAGGGTGATCGCTTTACCATGATGTGCTGGTTTCTGCTGCGCAGCAGTGTCAGTCGGCCATGAGTGTCCATGTATCCCCTCCCTCGTGAGCCTCCCTCCACCCCCGCCCTGATCCCGCCTCTCTGGGGGGCCACAGAGCATCAGACTTGGCTCCTGTGGTATACAGCAGCTCCTCAACTGCCTATCTGTTTACACCTGCTCATGTATATATTTCGATGCTACAGAGACATACCTCATATAATTGAATTTCGTTTCATTTTTCTCTCCCTCAGAACACAGGAAGAATGCATAGTTCAGCCTTAATTTTTATGTGGTTGGTTTAAGTGTCAAAGCATAGGTCATACTGGATGTGAATACTCAGTACTGTCACTTTCCTTTGCTGAGAAAGTCTGAGAGCCATGTTTGAGATGGCGGTGACACAAGATAGAAGTAGCCTGGAGCACTGAGTTGTCACTTCAGGACACTTCCCTTGGAGAATCACCTGACCCAAAGAGGATTTGTATGAGCAAGAAATAAACCTTTGTTGTATTCAAAGACACTGGGTTTCAGAGTTTATGTGTTATCACAGCATAACACAGCCTGTAACCAAGCTAACCTGTAATCAAATCCTGCCCCAGAGTTATTGACCAGGGAAAGACCATTGAAAGCTTTGTGTGTGCTGTCACTTCAGTCATGTCCAACTCTTTGTGACCCATGGACTGTAGCCCACCAGGCTCTCTGTCCATGAGATTTCCCAGGTAAAATACTGGAGTGAGTTGCCATTTCTCTCTCCAGTGGATGTTCCCAACCTAGAGATTGAACCTGCATCTCCTGCTTGGCAGGCAGATTCTTTACCATCTGAGCCATCAGGGAAGCCCAAGCTAAATAAGCATGGTGACAATATACAGCCTTGACATACTCCTTTCCTAAATTTGAACCAGTCCATTGTTCCATGTCCGATTCTAACTGTTGCTTCTTGTCCTGCACCCAGGTTTCTCATGAGTCAGGTATACCTCAATTAAAAATAAAACCCATTAGTAATTGCCTGTCATCTTTAAAAACTGAACATGTGACCTTCTATTTGTAGACTAGGAAACTTTTGACCTCGCAGACGTGCACCATGTTATGGGCCTTCACAACTTAAGTAGAATCATGCTTTGCTTAACAGTGTCCTGCACACTGCTCTTATTACTGGATTTAAGAGCCAAGCTTGTGGTTTTTATTTCTTGTTTATTTTTTAAGTTAAGTTTATAGTTAAATTTTAACAAGATTCCATATGCTCATTTATAATTTCATAATTTTAGTTTCACACAGCCTCTTATAAATCCAAGTAATGGATTTTATTTGTGTTTTATTTGTATGTGTGTGTGTGTATGTATGTGGTGGGGGAATCTGACATAGGTACTGAGGAATTGTATCCACATTTGCTGGGACATTTTGCTGTTAAAACTGATTTAGTTTTGTCAGCAATCTATTGGTAAGCTAAGAGGAGAAAATGTTGCCCTAGAGCAACTTAATGTTGCTAAGATGCTTAATGTCCTAAGTATCATATCAGTTCACCAGTATTATTTAAAGCCCATTTTACTCTTCCCATATCCTGCATTGGATATATGTGCAGGCAGACCCCTGGGACAGTTACATCCTAGTTAAAAGAAAATTCTTTCAGATCCCAAATATTTATTTTATGGTGGGAGGGCAGTTAGGACAGAAACTTTAGTTTTTGATAACTTGTTCATTTGAGAACTTGTAACCACTCAATCTGTAATTTTAGTTAGTTCTAAATGTAGAGCATAAGCAGAAGTCTTTAGTGAAGAGAATCTATCATGTAAATATTTCTGTAGGTGCACATTTACAAATTTAGCTGTTTATATTTATTAATTGCTAGTGAGTGAGTCCTTTAATTATATGTCAACTATGTATCAGATACTGATTTAAAATCTATGAATGAAAAATAAACATAACTCTTTAGTGGAATGGCTAAAAGGGAATGATGCAGGGTCATGGCAGAATTTTCTTTTTAAGATGAGAGAGGCTTGAACATATACATTAAGGGATCTCAATTTGTTTCAGAAAAACATTAAGGATATGGAGATTAAAAACAATAGTTTATATAATAAGATTTCAGATAAGCCAGAAGGAGATGGGTAGACTCAAATAGTCCCCTTCCTTTGAGAAGAGAGACGAGGCTGAGTAGATACAGATAAGTTTATAGTTTGAGTATTAGAGAAAGAGAGCATTGAAGATTCCTTGTTTTTACTTAGGGTAGGAGATAAAATCTTGCTGAAAAGGAAATTGAAGTGAGAATTTGGTAGGAGAGGCTTGATTTAGAAGGGTTGTTGTGGGAAACTGGGAACCAATGGAGGAGATTTGCTGAGCAGCCCTGTGGACCTTGTGGAAGTTGAAAGTGGTATACTTCATATGGTTATATGGTTATTTTTTCCTCAGGATTGCTTCATTTTCTCTGTATTGGAAAGAAGGAAAATGGTTAGATTGTTCCTGAGAATTGCCAGAGCAAGTACAGCAGAGTTGAGGATGATATAATAGTATAAGTGATAGGCCTGTGGATGCCAAGTAAGAAATTAGAGAGGAAAGGGATCTGGTAAATTTGACAGCAGGAGAAGTTGGGGTCCATGGTCTCAATGACCAGAGGTAGTGACAGTAAGGGAGAGTACACTCCGGAAGGATAGGAAGTGGCATATGTTGGAATTTAAAGACAGAAAGACATGAATCTGAAGATGGTGCAGTAGGACTGAAATTGCCACTGTGAGACATTATGATAGATGTGACAAGGTGTGAAAGAATGAGAAAATTATATCTCAGAAATTGGTCAAGGAGGTAATTTGGGGGAAGGATCAGGCTTCTGTGAGGACAAGAGGTGAAGAGAGTGTTCTGTACAGGGTTCTAGATGAAGGTAGGCTTGTATATGATAAAATTAGGGGTTCCTGAGAACTTTATGGAAAGGTTTTGCAGAGAGTTAAAATTTATAATATTGAGCTTAATTAATCTTTTCTTATTGTCTCAGACTGCTGTTTTTATTAATAGTTCACTAAATAAGTTAGGAGAATGAAGAATGAATTTTTATTTTCTAAAAGAGCTGAGACCATGATTTACTTTTTCACTTGATTACTATAGGAAAATGCTTATGCTAAGTTATATGATGCTCAATTGTTTTTATAAACTGACTAATAGTGAAAAGACAAAAAGTTATATACCATTGGGGAAATGCATGTTCTTACTGACACAGATGATTTTACTTAATTTTCACATGTTCCAGGCTTGAGAGAGAGGCATCTTAAAGATGGGAGAGAGGAAGATAAAACTGCTTATCAATGATCAAGTTCCTTTTCACTTTATATTTTCTGTAATAGTGAGGTTATAGTTGTAAGAATTGAACTTTCATCTTTTCTTTTCTTCCACTTAGCATATATGGCTGAGTGTCTTGTACATGTGTATTTGTATGGGTTAGGTTAGTGCTTCCAAAAGTGAATGACCTGGCATCCATGCTTGTGATGTACCTTAGTGAATTGTAGTTTAGATTTGACTGTTCAGTGGCCCTGTGATTACATCATCTAGTTTTAACTAATTCTCAAAAATTGGTTAAGTGGCTTAAAAAGATTTCTGTGCAAAAATGTTTTATGTGAATAATGCTAAATAAAGGTATCAGCACAAATGAACCACAAAGTAATCATAGAACTACCTCCTGTTCTTCCCAGATGGTCATGTCATATGATAAAAATACTGACCACCCAATCTGAGCTGACAGCAAGTTCAAAAGTATCAAGAAAAGTATTTAAAATATAGTTCACCTTAGAAAAATAAGTAAAATAAAAGATGGTTCACTTTTACTGATGTTAGCAGTGAGCCTTGATGTATGTAATGTGCATTGAGATAATAAGGAAATGAAAATATCGTAATCAGCAGGACACTCTTAATGAAAGCGTCCAGAACATAAGTTCTGTGATATTTCATGAATATTTAAGTCATATGATGCTCAGTCCGTTGTTTTAATAAACTGACTAATAGTGAAAAGACAAAAAGTTACATACCATTGGGGAAATGCATGTTCTTACTGACACAGTAAAACACACTGAAATAATACCGGGACAAAGTAAAATGTATTTCTTTTTAGCAAATACTGTTGGAAGGAGCATAGTAAACATTGCTAAAGAGTTAAAGAAAAGAATAAAAATATAATCCTGCAAGTAGGATGTGTGGTACACTAAGTTGGAAGAATATAACTGCCTCAGCTTAGAGTATTTGTTAAGATTCTGTTTCAATTTAAAAAAAATACAGTTGCTTTTCAGAGAGTCACTAAAGGAAATATATACTGGAAATGATATATTTGCAACAATAATGACTTACTTAATAGAATTTTTTTTTTTTTTTGGGAAAGCTGTGTAAGACTGTCTACTGATGGAGTGGCTTACTTTTCAGTAAATGTGAGGAAATGGAGATAATATCACACATGAAATGAGTTGATTGCATCATTAAGAGTCAGGCTAATACAGGAAAGGAATTGAAACCAGAATTGCTTGAAGTATTAATAATACTGTTGTGAGTAATTTTATAAAAAACACAACCTTTAAAATATGTAGAATCTTTGTAGTACTTTATGATGAGATGGGAGTGACCATGATTATTGTTAAAACATCCAGAGATTTGCTCTTTATCTTGTGACAGTATTAAAAAGAGTCCTTTAACTTAATGATGAATTACATACTTTGGTGAAAATACAGCTGTTCATTTTCTTAATCTTTTTTCCCTTGATGATAAATAGCTATGAATAGTATAAAACCTAGTACATGTATCATAAAATTCTATTGAGTTAAGGTAAAAATGATATTTTAACTGAATGAAAGGCAACTGCTTTTTGAAAGAAATTTTGCTATGAGATGATCTTAAAAACAGATGCTAAGAAATACTTTTATTATTATGAGATTTTCTTTTCAAAAACAGTGTGCATGACCTAAATGTGTATTGACACACTTAAACTGCATGGAAACAATTCCCTGAGATTCTGAATGCATTTAGTAATAATGTGATCTTAGTTTTCTGAATGGCAGATAGATGGGGGAACAGTGGAAACAGTGGCTGACTTTGTTTTTCTGGGCTCCAAAATCACTGCAGATGGTGATTGCAGCCATGAAATTAAAAGACGCTTACTCCTTGGAAGGAACGTTATGACTAACCTAGATAGCATATTAAAAAGCAGAGACATTACTTGGCCAACAAAGGTCCGTCTAGTCAAGGCTATGGTTTTTCCAGTGGTCATGTATGGATGTGAGAGTTGGACTGTGAAGAAAGCTGAGCCCCGAAGAATTGATGCTTTTGAACTGTGGTGTTGTAGAAGACTCTTGAGAGTCCCTTGGACTGCAAGGATATCCAACCAGTCCATCCTAAAGGAGATCAGTCCTGGGTGTTCATTGGAAGGACTGATGTTGAAGCTGAAACTCCAATACTTTGGCTACCTGATGTGAAGACTCATTGGAAAAGACCCTGATGCTTGGAAAAATTGAAGGCAGGAGGAGAAGGGGACAACAGAGGATGAGATGGTTGGATGGCATCATCGACTCGATGGATATGAGTGTGGGTGGACTCCGGGAGTTGGTGATGAACAGGGAGGCCTGGTGTGCTGTGGTTCATGGGGTCGCAAAGAGTCGGACATGACTGAGTGACTGAACTGAACTGAATAATAATGTGAAAAAGTGAAACTTTCTAATTAGCTTATAAGCTGATACCAGGAAAAATAGAGATTTGGCAGATGAATTTTGATGAAAGTTTTTCATAATGTAGTGACTTGCCGTGTTAGGTATGGCCCTAACAGAAGCAGAAGATACTAAGAAGGTGGCAAGAACATACAGAAGAACTATACCAAAAAGATCTTCATGACCAAGATAATCACGATGTTGTGATCACTCACCTAGAGCCAGACATCCTGGAATGCAAAGTCAAGCGGGCCTTAGGAAGCATCACTACCAACAAAGCTAGTGGAGGTGATGGAATTCCAGTTGAGCTATTTCAAATCCTAAAAGATGATGCTGTGAAAGTGCTGCACTCAATAAGCCAGAAAATTTGGAACACTCAGCAGTGGCCACAGGACTGGAAAAGGTCAGTTTTCATTCCAATCCCAAAGAAAGGCAATGCCAAAGAATGCTTACAGTACTGCATGATTGCACTCATCTCACATGCTAGTAAAGTAATGCTCAAAATTCTCCAAGCCAGGGCTTCTGCATTACGTGAACCCTGAACTTCCAGATGTTCAAGCTGGATTTAGAAAAGGCAGAGGAACAAGAGATCAAATTGCCAACATCTGTTGGATCATGGGAAAAGCAAGAGAGTTCCAGAAAATCATCTGTTTCTGCTTTATTGACTATGCCAAAGCCTTTGACTGTGTGGATCACAACAAACTCTGGAAGATTCTTAAAGAGAAGGGACTACCAGACCCACCTCTTGAGAAATCTGTATGCAGTTCAGGAAGCAACCATTAGAACTGGACATGAAACAACAGACTGGTTCCAAATATGGGAAGGAGTATGTCAAGGCTGTATATTGTCACCCTGCTTATTTAACTTATATGCAGAGTACAGCATGCAAAATACTGGCAGGATGAAGCACAAGCTGAAATCAAGATTGCCGGGAGAAATATCAATAACCTCAGATATGCAGATGACACCACCCTTATGGCAGAAAGTGAAGAAGAACTAAAGAGCCTCTTGATGAAAGTGAAGGAGGAGAGTGAAAAAGTTGGCTTAAAACTCAACATTCAAAACTAAGATCATGGCATCTAGTCCCATCACTTCATGGCAAATAGATGGGGAAACAATGGAAACAGTGACAGACTTTATTTTTTTTCTGGGGTGAAAATCACTGCAGCCATGAAATTAAAAGACACTTGCTCTGTGGAAGAAAAGCTGTGACCAACCTAGACAGCATATTAAAAAGCAGAGACATTACTTTGCTAACAAAGGTCCGTCTAGTCAAGGCTATCGTTTTTCCAGTAGTCATGTATGGATGAGAGAGTTGGACCATAAAGAAAGCTGAGCACCAAAGAATTCATGCTTTTGAACTGTGGTGTTGTAGAAGACTCTTGAGAGTCCCTTGGACAACAAGGAGATGCAGCCAGTTCATCCTAAAAGAAGTCAGTCCTGAATATTCATTGGAAGGACTGATGCTGAACCTGAAACTTCAATACTCTGGCCACCTGATGTGAAGAGCTGACTCATTTGAAAAGACCCTGATGCTGGGAAGGATTGAAAGCAGAAGGAGAAGAGGACAACAGAGAGAGATGGTTGGATGGCATCACCGACTCAATGGACATGAGTTTGAGTAAACTCTGGGAGTTGGCAATGGACAGGGAGGCCTATCATGCTGCAGTCCATGGGGTTGCAAGCAGTTGGACATGACTCAGCAACTGAACTGAACTGAAATATCCACACATTGGAGTTAAGTACTCAAAAGACTTTTCACTAATTGAGTGTGCTGCCAAAACATTTCAAGTTCACTAGATTAGAAGATGCTTAACATTTGTATGATATATTGTACAGTTTATAACCTTTTGATTCAGAGTGGTGTCAATTATGTTCATAGTATAGATGAGGTATTATGCTCGTTTCATAGAAGAGGAGCTGAAGGTTTAAGCACTTAAATGACTTGTTGAAGGTCACACAACTGGTTAATAATGACTCCTCAACTGCAGCTCAGCTTCCCTGATGGCTCAGTTGGTAAAGAATCCTCCTGCAGTGCAGGAGACCCGGTTTGATACCTGGGTTGGGACTATCTGCTGGAGAAGGGATAGGCTACTCACTCCAGTATTCTTGGGCTTCCTTTGTGGCTCAACTGATAAAAAAATCTGTCTGCAATGAGGTAGACCTGGGTTCGATTCCTGGGTTGGGAATGCCCCCTGAAGAAGGAAAAGGCTACCTACTCCAGTATTCAGGCCTGGAAAATTCCATGGACTGTCAACTCTAGCTCAGGGCTTCTTACTTGGTGGTGCCCTTTCCATTCATTCTTTTCATTGCTGTTCTGCTGGTCATTCTTTAAGTTTTCTTTCCTGTCCTAATCTATCTATCATTTATACTCCAGAGTCATTAGGTAATTGCTTTTTATATTTGTTGATGTTTTTAGTTGTAATCAGTGGAAGAGAGAGACTGTACAAGTAAGTTAAGACAGACTGAGAACAATAGGATGGAACCATAAAGAAATTATATTAGTGATGAAAATACGTATTGTAGTAGATGGCCCAGAAGTCAGATGAATGCATTTGATGTGGAAAACCCTGCCAAGGAACCATAGAAATAAAGTCAAGGCAGATACATCATTTGAATATTGGCTTGAGGGTAGGCTAGTGATGAAATGGTTCTGGAAAATATAGGTAATGGGTTTGTATAATGTATATGTATTGCTTTACTATAGTAAACTTCATATTAACAAGCATAATTAAGAATTTGGGGGTTTATTTTGATCATTATTTTAGTTTTAGTACAATTTCATATAGCATGTGGCCTCTATTTTGATTGTTCTTTGTACATATGACAAAGTTAACAAAATTGAAAACTTCTATGTAGAAATGAATAGGTAAAGGTTGCTTGTCTGCTCATAGATCTGGAGGTAAACCGGGTTTAACATGTTAACTTGAAAATGATTGGGTCAGAAAAGTGACCCAAATATAGTGTGGTTTTATACATCATTTTCTAGACTATGATCAGTGCCATAATGTTGGAAAAGAGAGCTTTATTTAACAAATCTGATTTTAACAGATTTTTATGAAAGTTATGTTTTACATACAATTTCTGGGCTTTTCCTTATTATAAATTCAAGGCTCGTCTTGATCTCCTCTCAGTCTAGTGGCAACACATCTGGAAATACTATGCATCACTAAAACTTTCATAGGAATTTTGCATGCCTTGAAATATTACATATATGATTATACAATTCCCTTAGTATTTACTGGCATATTAAACTAAGATGGCACTGATGAATATATTATTGTCTATGTTAAAATGAATATAGTTCTTACTTCTAACTGTTCATCAGGTCAGTGATCTATTGTGCTCACAGGAGGAAAATCAAAATAGTGCATTAAAATTAGAATCAGTAACTGGAGTAACTATACTCTTTCCTTTTTAAAATTATTATTAAATGGAAAGATCTCTTGAAATTTATGATAGTTTCAGTGGTTTAGAAGATGTTAAGAGGATTGTTTTGGGTTTATCATCAGTTAGAAAACCCTAGACATGGGGTCCAATCACTTGGATCTAGTATCAGCTCTGTTGTTCCTGTACAGTGTCAACACGGGCAAGTCATGTAAACTTCCTATAATAAATGTGTAAGTGTGAAAATGTCAGTCACTCAGTTGTGTCCAATTCTTTGTGACTGTATGAACTGTAGTCTGCCAGGCTCCTCTGTCCATGGACTTCTCTAGACAAGAATACTGGAGTGGGTAGCCATTCCCTTCTCCAGGGAATCTTCCCAACCCAGGGATGGAACCTGGATCTCCTGTATTGTAGGCAGATTCTTTACTATATGAGCCAGCAGGAAAGTCCCTAATAAATGTGTACTGGTCTAGTTTGACTTGATCACAGATGATTAAGCTTTCTACACACATATCCACATAAACAGATGAATGGTTTATTTGGTTGTAAAAGATGGAGCAGTAGCGCCCCTGTGATATAGTCAGATGGCTCTGAAAGGCTTGTCTGCTCTGCAGGAGACTGTGGGACAGCTAGAGGCACACTCCCTGGTCAGACTGAGAAGTCTGTAAGTCAGTGTAGTCTGTCAAATTGGTGAAGCTGGAGAAGTATTAGGATTCCTTAGCTCTGAGCGAGCCGCTCTCCTCCAGGTTGCACAGCCATCCTTTATCTTCCTTTTGGACTTTTAATAGCTATCTACATTAACAAGAATGTGCAGAATGAAAGATTTCAGTGTAACCAGGTGCATATTAAACTGTAATATATATAATATGAGTGAAAATTCTCTTAACCAGTCTCACTTTAACCCACTCTGTAGTCTTATCATTTTTTTCTGTCTGTTCCTTCTGGCTGTGCCCATGGCATAATCAGTGTTTGCAGCGGTTAGGATATTTTGTTTCTACCAGCTGAGCTGTGTGCTTACCAAGAATCAGTTATGCTCATTTCTGAAACTTTTATTACATTTGTGCATATCCAGTGACATTAGGGCCAACTATTGTTCATCATCTCAGAGGAAGAGAGGGCTTCCTTATGTGTAACAGTCGAACATGGGGCAGCTACTTGTTGAAGGTGAACCTACTTACTGCTCCTTGGGACGGCTGTTGGGGTTTGCAGGTTGAGCTTGGTTTCCGTATGGCTTCCTGCTAATCACGCCAGTGCTCCCTTTATCTGTGTTTTCTCATCTTAGAAGTGAGAGTGATTCTTCCTTTAAGTTTACAGACAAGGGTAAAATTTTACATGGTATTAAATATGGAAACAGTGGAAGTAAATGTTCTCTATAGTGTCTTTGCTGTAGTCTTATTTTTATAGTGGGGGATCTGTGTGATTCATGGTTTAAGGGAATACTCTTCTTAGACTTAGGTTTTATTTACAAAATAAGATAACTCTGTTGCTTTTCTAATTTGGCATTTTGAAACACTATGACTTGAGGAGTTACCCAGATTCCAAATGAACTAAACTTACCAGTAAGCTTAAACTAAAATCTGAGATGATGAACTAACTTCAGTGGTTTGGAAGATATTGCTGATGTTAGAGAACTAGCATGTCTCAGGCCCTGTGGGTTATTATTAAAGAACCCTAGACTTGAAGTCAGACCAGCAGGTCTGATATCAGTTGGGCTCTTGATTGTACTTGTCTTTGCTGCTCTGATCCTGGTCTGGTAATCTTTGGTTCATTTCACAGGGATAAAAGATTTCTTGCACTTACAAAAGGCATTAGATTTGATTCACATAAAACCAGTATCTGTTTTTAGTACGCCTAGTTTTCATGAACATTAACTTCTTTAGTTAACACTTTTCATCTTAGTAAAACCACTGTCATATGATTCTTAATTAAACATATGTGGGTTATCCTTTTAATTGGTTATTAGCTTTTAGTAGCAGTGGTTTTAGCATGTGTACATATACATGCACATTTTGGGGTCATATGCACTTGAATTTGAATCCTGGTCTACCATGTATTAGATGTTTAGCCTTTGAAAAGTTACTTAAATCTCTTGTTTTCTTGTCTCCATGAGAGCATAATAATATGTACCTCACAGAGTAAAGGAAGATAAAAATAGTATGTGTATGGGCATATGGCATAGTAGGCTTTCAGTAAAGGTTCCTTTTCTCTCTGTGTCAGTTTTAAAATTTCATTCTATATCATGGATAAAAAGAGCAAAACGAATATAATCTACATATTTATTCACTTGATGTGGTAGGTCTGGAGACCATTTGCAGCAAGAGTGAGTGGGAAGTAACGTTTGCTACTCTGCTCTTCTATCACTTCTAAAGTTAGATCACCCATTTCTTAAGTCCCAACTGGTATTGCCAGATATTTAGAATTTGAACATTAATTCTATATGGTGCTGGGTACTGACTTTGGAATGTGTGGCCAGAAATTGGAGGAAGAAGAACCAGGAAAGTTGTATAATGAGTAAATAAATGGAGTTTATTTTGGTCATCCTGGCCCAAGTAATCTTTCAAAAATAAGTCTAAGTAACATACCACTTGTTTTTACTAACAGAGGTGAGGGGGGAAAAGGGCATTTACCTTAATGGACTGTTATACTTTCTGGTTCAACTTTTTTATCTTTCTTTTTATGTTTGTTTCTCCAGCCTCTGTTCCATCCCTGACCCACCTTTGTCGTTTGGAAATTTGGTCCCGTCTAAAACTAGAACACCTGCAGTCTGATGGTTTTATCCATCAGTTGCCTCTTCCCAGAAGCCTACATGATTATTTGCTCTATGCAGAGGTTTTGAGGATGAATGAAGTTCCAGAACTGGCAGTCATTCAAGATGAAGAAATCAGTGAAACCACTTAACACAGTTTTTGTCTTACTATGAAAACCACCAAGATACGGAGCCATGGAGTACAAATTCTTCACAATTTTATGGTCACAAAAGATGATTTTTGTTTGTGTGGTTGGTTAGGCTTTAGAGGGCAGTGGTTTAATGGAAATGTTTACAACGAGGCTTCCTGGTAAAAAGAAGTGTTGTAAACATCGTGTAAGTTACTTTATTGCAGTTTCATCATCAGTATTCTTTATGTTGTAATATTCATTTACCTAACCATTTTCTGCTTTATTCTGTTAATGAACTGTGAATGCTGCTTCTAGTGCTAAACATGGCCTATTTCCACCTATGATTCTGTGTTTACCTAGGGCTAGAGCTTAGAAGAAAAGGTGTAAGTCTTCACTGGAAGTATACACACAGTAAAGTTGAGTATCTCTTATGTTTATAAAGGAACTGTATTATATTCTGTTCTCATCTCTTAATTCATTTGAAATTCATTGGCTGTTCACAGGTAAACTCAGGGGAGAATTCTCTTTTTAAAGACTATAGAAAATAAATCATTTTGCTGTTTTCTTTTTTTTCCAGTTCTTTGATCCTCTTTTTGGCTAAAAAAAGATTCCTGTTTCTGCAAAGGCAAGAACAGACTTAAATTCAAAGACATGTTGAAAAAAAATTAGGTTGATATTGAGATAAATGTGCATTTTACCACATTTACATAGTGTTAATTAGGAGATTGGGAGAGACATTTCTGTGGTATCATTTTTAAGGAAAGAAAGGTACGTATTCCTGAGTTGCTCATGATCAGATGAAACATTGCACGTCTATTCAGTCTCCAAATCAGAGGGCAGCTTTAATCCTATGAAGCAGTGGTTGCTAGTTCTGTTAATGTTATAGTGTGTTTCCTTTTTACTATCTGGATACATTATCAAATAGTCCATGAAATTTAAACCTTAGAGACCTAGGTTAATGAGATACTGCCTCATTGGTTTTACATTTGTTTGCTAGGAATCTAGAATCAGAGAGGACTGAATATTGTATCAAGTGAGCTATGATAAGAGGCTGTGGGCATTTGTCTTGAGAGAAAGGTTAGGAAAGCATACTGTCATGTTAGACAACTAAAGATGGGGTCCAAGGGAAGGCAAGTATTCTATCCTATTTGGATTCTGTGACTTAAGATAGATGGGAGTGGATCAGTCAGATTCATCTCTGATAGACTTTTGCTATTTGATAAAAGCAGTTATGATGGCATACCAAATGATGGAGACATTAAGGTCCAAAAGGATAACTAAATTCAACTTAGGTTGGAGCTACAGTTGCTGCCTGTGGGGTGGAGATGGAGTTTGAAGTGGGTATACATGCAGAAGTAAGGGTGGATAGGGAAAAAACAGGTGGAAATTCTAATAGTTAATAAATTCTAAAAAAAATATGTACTATGTAGTATTTTTAAAATGTTTGTATCTTTATTTTTTTTAAACCCTAATAAGTCTCTGCTTTAAACATAATCAGTTTTTGTTAGGGTCCAGTGTACATGGAATGTTTACCTTTTAGGGTGAATCTTTTCATGTGTTTTTGTTTATGTTTAAATATGTAATAAATTCAACTATTCATAACTTATCATTGAGCTCTTATTCTTAAAAACTTAAAAATATTTCAGAAACATTAAGACCCTTAGTATTTAAAGCATAAATGATTTTACTTACTGTATACAATATCTTTCTTTTAGGCTATTTTATAATACATAAATATTATTTTTATGACTAATAGCAAGGACTCAGTAAGAAATCCAATCCAGAAGTATCTAAAGGTAAGTAAATTACACTAACAACTTCTGATCAAAATGATACATCAAGGTAGTGTGAACTTGAAGCTCTGCCCTACATGTACCCATGGTGCTTTAGTATTCTTAAAGTCTCAGTGAGCCTGATGAAGAACTCCATACAGTGGTTTTCTAATGGTGGTACATAGTACCAGAGCAGTACACATACTGGTTTTGATAACAGTTGTCAAGAGTTTATCCTACCTTGATTTGATGTTGTCCTTTAAGTGCATTTCCTGCTCAACATTCCTGTCATAGGACATCTTTCTGTGATGATTTCATATAATAATGGTAATCTGGACATCACATTTTCTTAAGTAAACTTTCTATTGACATTTAACACATGTAAGAAAAATATACATATCATAAGTATACAAACTGATTATAGTTGACCCTTGAACAACATGGGAGTTAATGGACTCCTACCCTCGACAGAGTTGAAAATCTGCTTATGACTTACAGTCAGCTGTCTAGCTCTCTGAATTTAACCAATTATGGATCTAATCAAGTATGGTAGTTTCGATTGCAGATTGTGTAGTATTGTAGTGTTGCTGTTGAAAAAAGTCTGTGTATAAGTAAACCTGCACCAGCTCAAGCATGTTGAAGGGTTGACTATATTTTTACAAAATGAAAATGTCTGTGTAATCAGCATGCAGTTCAAGAAACAGAATATTATTAGCATGCTGGAAGTTCCCTTTGTGGCCCTTCTAGTCTCTGTGTTCTTGCCAGAAAGGTAACCACTCTTCTGGGTTTTAGCACCAACAATCTGTTTTTCCTGGAATCATCCACTATGCCCTCTTTAGTTTCCTCCTACTTTTGTGTGCATTTTCAGATTCATTTATGTTATCATGTGTAATAATAATCATTGTACATCATTTCTTTATTTCCCTCTCCCTTTTGCCCATGTAGCAAGTGTCTTGATATGCAGCTTTCTGGTGGTCCTGCATCCCAGATCAGTTACCTACATCATGTCCCATGATCACTTGTGACATTGATAATCTTTGACAGGAAGCCTAAGTGTCATATTTATGTCACATGATCAGTTGATAGCTCAAACTTTGGATTTGTTCTCACCTAAGTTTATCTGTAAACCTGTATGAATATTGTAATACTTCATAGATCTTCAGGTATAGTCTCAGGTACAATTTCAAGACCTCTGAGTATTTTTGATTGGTTATTCTCAAATTCTATTATAATTGTGTTGGGCCTCAAAAACTTATAAATAATAACTGTGATAAGAATGTAAATAACTGTGTCTTCTGAAACAGTGGACTTGGTTCCATCAGCATGAGGTATAGAAAGAAGTTGAGAAAATCTATCTAAAAGTTTGCCTTTCATTTTTTATGCTCCTCTTTATTCTTGGAGCCCTTCATGGATCACAGCCTTGTCTTGGCAAAGGGGCTTTTGTAACCCAATGAGGCTATGAGCCATGTTGTGTAGGACCACCCAAAATAGATGGGTCACAGTGAAGAGTTCTGACAAAATGTGATCCACCGGAGAGAATGGCAGTCCACTCCAGTATTCCTGCCTGGAGAACCTCGTGAACAGTATAAAAAGGCAAAAAGATGTAGGAAGATAAGGCCCCTCAGGTCAGAACATGTCTGGTATGCTCTTGGGGAAAAGTGGAGGGCAATTGCAAATAGCTCTGGAAAGAATGTAGCTACTGGGCCAAAGTGGAAATGACTTTTAATTGTGGATGTGCCTGGTGGTGAAAGTAAAGTCCAATGCTATAAAGACGAATATCGCAGAGGAACCTGGAATGTTATGTACATGAATCAAGGTAAATTAGACATGGTCAAGCAGGAAATGGCAAGATTGAACATCAGCATCTTAGGGATCAGTGAACTAAAATGGACGGAAATGGGTGAGTTTAATTTAGATTACCATTATATCTGCTACTGTGGGCAAGAATCCCTTAGAAGAAATGGAGTAGCCCTCATGGTCAGTGAAAGAACCTGAAATGCAGTACTTGGGTGTAGCCCCCAAAATGACAGAATCATCTCAGTTTGTTTCCAAGGCAAATCATTCAACATCAAAGTAATCCAAGTTTGTGCCCCAACCGCTAATGCTGAAGAAGCTGAAGTTGACCAGTTCTGTGAGTATCTACAACACGTTCTAGAACTAACACCCAAAAAAGATGCCCTTTTCATCAAAGGGGGTTGGAATGCAAAAGTAGAAAGTCAAGAGATAACTGCATAACAGGCAAGTTTGGCCTTGGAGTACAAAGTGAAGCAGGGCAAAGGCTAACAGTTTTGTCAAGAGAACATGTTGGTAATAGCAAACACCCTTTTTCAGAAACCCTAGAGATGACTCTACACATGGACCTTTCTAAAATGGTCAATACTGAAATTATATTGATTGTGTTCTTTGCAAGTGACTCATTTGAAAAGACCCTGATGCTGGGAATGATTGAAGGCGGGAGAAGAACGGGACAACAGAGAATGAGACGGTTGGATGGCATCACCGAATCAATGGACATGAGTTTGAGTAAACTCTGGGAGTTGGTGATGGACAAGGGAGGCTTGGCATGTGGCAGTCGATGGGGTCGCAAAGAGTTGGACACGACTGAGCGACTGAACTGAACTGAACTGATGGGACCGGGTGCCATGATCTTAGTTTTCTGAATGTTGAGTTTTTTAAGTTGCCATTATCTTCCTTACCTCCATCATAGTTTGGCCTCAGGTCAAGCAACAGGAACCAGAGATCAAATTGCCAACATCTGTTGGATCATTGAAAAAGCAAGAGAGTTCCAGAAAAACATCTATTTCTGCTTTATTGACTATGCCAAAGCCTTTGACTGTGTGGATCACAACAAACTCTGGAAAATTCT
Source organism: Cervus canadensis (assembly GCF_019320065.1). Classification (NCBI taxonomy): domain Eukaryota; kingdom Metazoa; phylum Chordata; class Mammalia; order Artiodactyla; family Cervidae; genus Cervus; species Cervus canadensis. The sequence goes on along the minus strand of NC_057390.1, from coordinate 34,907,270 downwards.
GAAAGAGATGGGACTACCAGACCACCTGACCTGCCTCTTGAGAAATCTGTATGCAGTTCAGGAAGCAACAGTTAGAATTGGACATGGAACAACAGCCTCTTTCCAAATAGAAAAAAAGAGTATGTGAAGGCTGTATATTGTCACCCTGCTTATTTAACTTATGTGCAGAGTACGTCATGAGAAATGCTGGGCTGGATGAAGCACAAGCTGGAATCAAGATTGCTGGGGAAATATCAATAACCTCAGATATGCAGATGACACCACCCTTCTGGCAGAAAGTGAAGAACTAAAGAGCCTCTGATGAAAGTGAAAGAGGAGAGTGAAAAAATTGACTTAAAACTCAACATTCAGAAAACTAAGATCATGGCATCTGGTCCCATCAAATCATGGCAAATAGATGTGGAAACAGTATCAGACTTTATTTTTGGGGGCTCTGAAATCACTGCAGATGGTGACTGCAGCCATGAAATTAAAAGATGCTTAGTCCTTGGAAGGAAAGTTATGACCAACGTAGACAGCATATTAAAAAGCAAAGACATTACTTTGCCAACAAAGGTTCGTCTAGTCAAGGCTATGGTTTTTCCAGTAGTCATGTATTGATGTGAGAGTTGGACTATAAAGAAAGCTGAATGCTGAAGAATTGATGCTTTTGAAGTGTGGTGTTGGAGAAGACTCTTGAGAGTCCCTCGGACTGCAAGGAGATCTAACCAATCCATCCTAAAGGAGATCAGTCCTGGGTGTTCTTTGAAAGGACTGATGTTGAAGCTGAAACTTCAATACTTTGGCCACCTGGTGCGAAGAGCTGACTCATTGGAAAAGACCCTGATCCTGGGAAAGATTGAGGACAGGAGGAGAAGGGGATGACAGGATGAGATGGTTGGATGGCATCACCGACTCAGTGGGCATGAGTTTGAGTAGGCTCCGTGAGTTGGTGATGGACAGGGAGGCCTGGCGTGCTGCAGTCCATGGGGTCGCAAAGAGTTGGACACTGAGAAGCAACAGGGAGGGAACACGACCCTGCCCATCAAAGAAAATTGGATTAAAGACTTAGTGAACATGGCCCTGCCCATCAGAACAAGACCCAGTGTCCCCCCTCAAGACTGTGTCTCATCAGGAAGTTTCCATAAGTCTCTTATCCTTCTTCATCAGAGGGCAGACTGAATGAAAGCCACAATCACAGAAAACTAACCAAACTGATCACATGGACCACAGCCATGTCTAGCTCAATGAAACTATGAGCCATGCTGTGTAGGGCCACCCAAGATGGACGGATCACGGTGGAGAGTTCTAACAAAACTTGGTCCACTGGAGAAAGGAATGGCAAACCACTTTAGTATTCTTGCCTTGAGAATGCCATGAACAGTATGAAAAAGCAGAAAGGTATGACACTGAAAGATAAACTCCCCAGGTCAGCAAGTGCCCAATATGCTACTGGAGATCAGTGGAGAAATAACTCCAGAAAGAATGAGGAGATGGAACTGAAGCAAAAACAACACCTGTTTGTGGATGTGACAGGTGATGGAAGTAAAGTCTGATGCTGTAAAGAGCAATATTGCATGGGAACTTGAAATGTTAGGTCCATGAATCAAGGCAAATTGGAAGTGGTCAAACAGGAGATGGCAAGAGTGAACATTGATGTTTTAGAAATCAGCAAACTAAAATGGACTGGAATGGGTGAATTTAACTCGGATGACCATTATATCTACTTTTGTGGGCAAGAATCCCTTAGAAGAAATGGAGTAGCCATCATGGTCCGCTGAGCAGGATAGAAATTTTTTTTTTTTTTAAATTCTGTATCATTTGCATTAAATGAGCAATGCAAAGAAATAGAGGAAAACTACTGAATGGGCAAAGACTAGAGCTCTCTTCAAGAAAATTGGATACCAAGGGAACATTTCATGCAAGGATGGGTGTGATAAAGGGCAGATATGGTAAGGACCTAACAGAGGCAGAAGAGATTAAGAAAAGATGGCAAGAATAGACAGAAGAACTATACAATAAAGGTCTTAATGACTCAGATAACCAAGATGGTGTGGTCACTTATCTACAGCCAGACATCCTGAAGTGTGAAGTCAAGTGGGCCTTAGGAAGCATTACTTTGGACAAAGCTAGTGGAACTGATGGAATTCCTGCTGAACTCTTTCAAATCCTAAAAGATGATGCTGTTAAAGTGCTGGCATATTTGCCAACAAATTTGGAAAACTCCGCAGTGGCCACGGGACTGGAAAAGGTCAGTTTTCATTCCAGTCCCAAAGAAGGACAATGCCCCACCAAAGGGCAATGCCAACAAATGTTCAAGTGAAGTGAAAGTCACTCGTTGTGTCTGACTCTTGCCACCCCGTGGACTATACAGTCCGTGGAATTCTCTAGGCCAGAATACTGGAGTGCGTAGCCTTTCCCTTCTCCAGGGGATCTTCTCTACCCAGGGATTGAACTCAGATATCCCACACTGCAGGTGGATTCTTTACCACTTGAGCCACAAGGGAAGCCCAAGTAGATCACAACAAACTGCAAAATTCTTAAAGAGATGGGAGTACTAGACCACCTAACCTGTCTCCTGAGAAACTTGTATGCAGGTCTAAAAGCAACAGTTAGAATTGGACATGGAACAATGGACTGGTTCAAAACTGGGAAAGGACTGTGACAAGGCTGTGTATTGTCACCTGGCTTATTTAACTCATATGCAGAGTACATCATGTGAAAAGCTGAGGTGGATGCATCCCATGCTAGAACTAAGATTGCTGTGAGAAATATCAATCTCAGATATGTAGATGGTATCACGCTAATGGTAGAAACTGAAGAGGAACTAGGGCTTCCCTGTTGGTTCAGATGATGAAGAATCCACTTACAGTGTGGGAGACCTAGGTTCAACCCTGGGTTGGGAGGATCCTTTGGAGGAGGGCATGGCAACCCACTTCAGTATTCTTGCCTGGAGAATCCCCATGGACATTGGAGCATGATAAGCTACAATCTGGGGGGTTGCAAAGAGTTGGGCATGACTGAGCGACTAAGCACAGCATAGCAAAGAGGAACTAAAGAGCTTCTTGATGAAGGTGAAAGAGGAGAGTGAAAAAGCTAGCTTGAAACTCAGCGTTTAAAAAACTTAAGATCATGACATCTTGATAATTATTTGATAATTATTTTCATCAGTTCATGGAAAATAGAAGGTGAAAAAGTGGAAGCAGTGACAGATTTTCTTTTCTTGGGCTTCAGAATCACTGCAGTGACTACAGCCATGAAATTAAAAGATCCTTGCTCCTTGGAAGGAAAGCTACGAGAAACCTAGACAGCATATTAAAAAGCAGAGACTTCGCTGTGCTGACTGAGATTCACATAGTCAAAGCTGTGGTTTTTCCAGTAGTCATATATGGATGTGAGAATTGGACCATCAAGAAGGCTGAGTGCCAAAGAATTGGTGCTCTTGAACTGTGGTGCTGGAGAAAACTCTTGAAGGTCCTTTAGACAGCAGAGAGATCAAACCAGTCAATTCTAAAGGAAGTCAACCCTGAATATTCATTGGATGGACTGTAGCTAAGGCTGAAGCTTCAATACTGTGACCTCCTGATGGGATGAGCCGACTCATTGGAAGACCTGGATGCTAGGAAGGATTGAAGGCAGCAGGAGAGGGGAGTGGGAGAGGATGAGATGGTTAGATAGCATCACTGAGTCAATGGATATGACTTTGAGCATGCTCCAGGATATAGTGGATGACAGAGGAGCCTGACGTGCTGCAGTCCATGGGGCCAGTGAATTTTGAGACTTTGGGGCAGGGTGCATGCCTCCCATTAGCAGTCTGTTAATAGTATGAATAATCCAAGAGTTTTTGAGTTTAAATGGCTTTGTCTGTCCTGCCTAGCTGCATCTCTGACCCAGAAATGACAGGGACAACTCTCCTGGTGGATTTCACAGGCTGAGTTGTATTGCTCCCTGTTGAAGTCAGAAGTCTACCTGATCAAGAAAAGAAGGAACAGACAGGATAGGTTAGTGAAAGGTTGTTGCTGAACCACGAAAGGCACCAAGATTCTTGGCCACTGGAGGAGAAGAATTCAATCTGGGGCCAGAGACAAGGCTTGATCGCTCAGAGCTTTTGTGTAATAAAGTTTTAGTAAAGTATAAAAGACATAGAGAAAGCTTCTAACACAGATGGCAGAAGGGGGCAGAAAGAATACCCCCCTGCAAGTCATTCAGTTCAGTTCAGTTCAGTCACTCAGTCATGTCCAACTCTTTGTGACCCCATGAATCGCAGCACGCCAAGCCTCCCTGTCCATAACCAACTCCCGGAGTTTACTCAAACTCATGTCCATCGAGTTGGTTATGCCATCCAGCCATCTCATCCTCTGTCGTCCCCTTCTCCTCCTGCCCTCAATCCCTCTCAGCATCAGGATCTTTTCCAATAAGTCAACTCTTCGCATGAGGTGGCCAAAGTATTGGAGTTTCAGCTTCAGCATCAGTCCTTCCAATGAACATCCAGGACTGATCTCCTTTATGATGGACTGGTTGGATCTCCTTGGAGTCCAAGGGACTCTCAAGAGTCTTCTCCAACACCATAGTTCAAAAGCATCAATTTTTCGGCGCTCAGCTTTCTTCACAGTCCAACTCTCACATCCATACATGACTACTGGAAAAACCATACCCTTGACTAGATGGACCTTTGTTGGCAAAGTAACCTCTCTGTTTTTTAATATGCTATCTAGGTTGGTCATAACTTTCCTTCCAAGGAGTAAACGTTTTTTTAATTTCATGGCTGCAGTCACCATCTGCAGTGATTTTGGAGCCCAAAAAATAAAGTCTGACACTGTTTGCACTGTTTCCCAATCTATTTCCCATGAGGTGATGGGACCAGATGCCATGATCTTCACTTTCTGAATGTTGAGCTTTAAGCCAACTTTTTCACTCTCCTCTTTCACTTTCATCAAGAGGCTCTTTAGTTCTTCTTCACTTTCTGCCATAAGGGTGGTGTCATCTGCATATCTGAGGTTATTGATATTTCTCCTGGCAATCTTGATTCCAGCTTGTGCTTCTTCCAGCGCTTCTCATGATGTATTCTGCATATAAGTTAAATAAGCAGGGTGACAATCTATAGCCTTGACGTACCCCTTTTCCTATTTGGAACAAGTCTGTTGTTCCATGTCCAGTTCTAACTGTTGCTTCCTGACCTGCATACAGGTTTCTCAAGAGGCAGGTCAGGTGGTCTGGTATTCCCATCTCTTTCAGAATTTTCCACAGTTTATTGTGATCCACACAATCAAAGGCTTTGGCATAGTCAATAAAGGAGAAATAGTTGTTTTTCTGAAACTTTCTTGCTTTTTCAATGATCCAGCGGATGTTGGCAATTTGATCTCTGGTTTCTCTGCCTTTTCTAAAACCAGCTTGAACATCTGGAAGTTCACAGTTCACATATTGTTGAAGCCTGGCTTGGAGAATTTTGAGCATTACTTTACTAATGTGTGAGATGAGTGCAATTGTGCGGTAGTTTGAGCATTCTTTGGGATTGCCTTTCTTTGGGATTGGAATGAAAACTGACCTTTTCCAGTCCTGTAGCCACTGCCGAGTTTTCCAAATTTACTGGCATATTGAGTGCAGCACTTTCACAGCATCATCTTTCAGGATTTGAAATAGCTCAACTGGAATTCCATCACCTCCACTAGCTTTGTTCTTAGTGATGCTTTCTAAGGCCCACTTGACTTCACATTCCAGGATGTCTGGCTCTAGGTGAGTGATCACACCATCGTGATTATCTGGGTCATGAAGATCTTTTTTGTACAGTCCTTCTGTGTATTCTTGCCACCTCTTCTTAATATCTTCTGCTTCTGTTAGGTCCATACCATTTTTGTCCTTTATCGAACCCATTGTTGCATGAAGTGTTCCCTTGGTATCTCTAATTTTCTTGAAGAGATCTCTAGTCTTTCCCATTCTATTGTTTTCCTCTATTTCTTTGCATTGATCTCTGAGGAATACTTTCTTATCTCTCCTGGCTATTCTTTGGAACTCTGCATTCAAATGGGAATATCTTTCCTTTTCTCCTTTATTTTTTGCTTCTCTTAGTTTCACAGCTATTTGTAAGGCCTCCTCAGACAATCATTTTGCCTTTTTGCATTTCTTTTCCATGGGGATGGTCTTGATCCTTGTCTCCTGTACAATGTCATGAACCTCTATCCATAGTTCATCAGGCACTCTGTCTATCAGATCTAGTCCCTTAAATCTATTTCTCACTCCCACTGTATAGTCATAAGGGATTTGATTTAGGTCATACCTCAGTGGTCTAGTGGTATGAAAAGGCAAAATGATAGGATACTGAAAGAGGAACTCCTCAGGTCGGTAGGTGCCCAATATGCTACTGGAGATCAGTGGAGAAATACCTCCAGAAAGAATGAAGGGATGGAACCAAAGCAAAAACAACACCCAGTTGTGGATGTGACTGGTGATAGAAGCAAGGTCCGATGATGTAAAGAGCAATAGTGCATAGGAAACTGGAATGTTAGGTCCATGAATCAAGGCAAATTGGAAGTGGTCAAACAGGAGATGGCAAGAGTGAATGTCGACATTCCAGGAATCAGCAAACTAAAATGGACTGGAATGGGTGAATTTAATTCAGATAACCATTATATCTACTACTGTGGGCAGGTATCCCTTAGAAGAAATGGAGTAGTCATCATGGTCAACAAAAGAGTCCAAAATGCACTACTTGGATGCAATCTCAAAAATGACAGAATGATCTCTGTTCATTTCCAAGGCAAACCATTCAATATCATGGTAATCCAAGTCTATGCACCAAACAGTAATGCTGAAGAAGCTGAAGTTGAACGGTTCTATGAAGACCTACAAGGCCTTCTAGAACTAACATCCAAAAAAGATGTCCTTTTCATTATAGGGGACTGGTATGCAAAAGTAGGAAGTCAAGAAACACCTGGAGTAAGAGGCAAATTTGGCCTTGGAGTATGGAATGAAGCAGGGCAAAGTCAAATAGAGTTTGGCCAAGAGAACGCACTGGTCATAGCAAACATCCTCTTCCAACAACACAAGAGAAGACTCTACCATGGACATCACCAGATGGTCAACACCAAAATCAGGTTGATTATGGTCTTTGCAGCCAAAGATGGAGAAACTCTATACAGTCAGCAAAAACAAGACCAAGGGCTGACTTTGGCTTAGATCATGAACTCCTTATTGCCAAATTCAGACTTAAATTGAAGAAAGTAGGGAAAACCACTAGACCATTCAGGTATGCAAGTCTTTAGCTGGATGTTATATAGCTACTAGGAGTCTGCTAATTAAAGAAAGGAAATGTCTCAAAATTCAGAGAATGGCACCAGGTCCCTCACACACAAGATGCATTTTGAGATAATCTTGGCACCAGGGGAGTCATCCAGGGCCATAAAATGATTGACATGAATCTTGAAAAAAGGCAGATTCCCATACAAATGTATAGTTTCATTAACATAGATTAGGAGAACAATGTGTAAGTATAACATACTGGTTTGTCAAGTCAGTTCTGAGCCTTTAGGTGGAACTGACTTGAAGATAGTCTGGGATAAATGCATAGTACATTAACATAGCTTAAGACAAACATTTCCATTTAAAAAAAAAAAGCATTGGTTAGCTCAAGGTTTGAGAAAAGTTAAGTTCAGGTGGAACCAGGTGTCATTATGGCAACACAGAATTTTAAGAGAAACCTCTTTTTAAATTTGTATAAAGAAGGGGAAAAAATATAACACTAGTTTGTTTCTTCCTGCCGCTTAAAAGAGAGATAAAAATTGTCTGACACTTGCAGCCTATTTCTTCCATTTGGAGACCCCTGGCCTTCTTGCCTACTACCTTCTCAGTAGTAGCCCCCTCCCCAACTTTTTTTATGCTAAAGACCAGCAAGAAAATGGTAATATTTGTTCAACACACTGAAATAAATTGAAGGAGACTGACAGACCTCTACATACATCCTGGTTAAAAAGTCATTACCTTATCCTCATTATTGGGTAAGAAAAATAAAATGCAAAAAGGTAGGGAGGGTATTAAGCATAGAATTTTTATGGAACTTCCAATTAAAATCTTTCAACATTTTTAATGAAGCTCTTTAAACCATTGCTGGGGGCGGGGGGGTGGGAACCGGAATTAACAAGCTATGTGCATGGCTATAGTTCAAATGGTTTTATTCAATTCCTATTCAAGACATTTTAATGATGGTCTCTATAAATTTTTGATAGGCAGCACAGAGAGCATCTTTATTCTTACTAGCAGATGATTTTTTAAAATATAAATCTTCTTATGCAACCATTCAAAATTTTACAACAGCTGAAATTATATTTAAAGAATTTAAGAGCTCTTCCCTTGACAAATGTAACTGTACAATTTCTTATAATAACATGAAGAGATTTTAAATCCAACTGAACTTTTCATATCAAGTATTTCAAAATAATGATGAAACCCTGATTTGCAGAACACATGTATTAGTGAAACAGAACCCTGCAGCTAGTTTGGACACACTAATAGGACCCATCTATGGAGAATGGACAGAAATGTCTAATATTTGACAAGAAGGAGTTTTTGGATTCCTGTCTAAAAGTCCAGTTATGAGGAACCCCAGTGAGCCTCCCCACCTCCAATAGGCATCACCTTAAACTGCACCATTGGCCAGTATATCTAGAGCATAAGACTACCCAGTAGGGCATGGATGTTCTTGTATGAGAGGCAGCAGAATGCTCTGCAGCAGTTTGATGGAGGAGATGTTGAAGCAATGGGCTGCCTCAGTACAGAAGCCAAACCAGATGAGTACCTGAGGTCCTTTACCATCCCCAGCACATTCAGGGACTATACTCCAGACTCTCTGCTTTTGGCCCCCACTCTGAGAAGCCCCAGACAAGATTGCTCCCTTTAGAGAGAGCTGCTTGGGAGTTCTAGTCACCCAGCCTTCTATCTAGGGGATGAAGGGATCAGTATCTGCATGTGTGGCAAACCTGGTAAGAAGCTCTAGGATAAAGGAGTAAACACAATTATTTTAAATAGGTGTGTCATATAAGTTTATTTTGTCAGTGTATATTTAGATATACTGATGTTCACTGCTTACACACCAACCTTCCAGTGTCACATCTTTCTTTTGTCTAAAATGGAACAGGGCAGCAGACCTAATTGGTTCTTGGTTGTATATTGTAAATGTCAAGTGAGCTTCCACACCTGAATGAGAAACATAGAAATATCTCCAAATAAAGCTGTCATTGACAGAGCATTCACTCACTCATTCACTTATTAAGCACCTACTATGTGCCAGAAAATGTTTCAGGAACTAGAAGCAAAGTAATGATCAAAACAGACAAAATGTCTTCCCTCATAGAAGTTACTTTCCAAGGGAGTGGAGGAGAGATATATCTTTAAAATAATAATAAAGAAAGAAGTTACATGGTATTAAATTATAAGTGTGCTACAGAGCAAACAAAACAGAAAGAGTGTATAGAATGCTAGAGTGAAGGAAATTTGGGGGAGTTTGCAATTTTAAACACAGTGGTCAGAGAAAGCCCCACTGAGAAGACGATGTTTGAGCAAAGACTTGATTGGCATGAGGAAGCCAGACACACGAGTATCAAGGCTGGAGGAGATCATTACAGACAGAGGAAACGTAAAGGCCCTGTGACGAGAGTATGCCTGGCATTTTTGACAATCACCAGGGAAGCTAATGTGTCTAGACTGAAGCAGTAGAGGATGAAGCTACATCCACAGGTGGAGTATGGAAAGTAGATCATGTAAAACCCAGTAGACCACTGACCTCTACTCTACATGAGCTAGAGATCTGCTGGAGGATATTAAGGAGAGACATAAGTTTTGACAGAATCATTCTACTTGATGCATTAAGAATAAAGCATAAGGAGGCAGGGTAGGATTGAAGAAACTATTTAATTCAGAGGCAGCTGCAGTAACACAGCCGAGCAATGGCTTGGACTGTGAAAGTAATAGAGTAGATGGCAAGAAGTGATCAGGTTCTGGGTCTCTTTTCTATCTAAACTCTCCTATCAGACTGGTATATATGTGAGAAAAGTAGAGGAGACAAAGGCAACTTCAAGATGTTTGACTTGACCAATCACAAAAGTAGTTGCCTACTGAACAAAATTGGAAGACAGACACACAACTTCAAGACTAACTATAAAGCTACAGTAATCATGACAGTGTGATATTCATGAAAGAATAGACAATCAGACCAATGGAACAGAATAGAGAACCCCCGAAGATATAGTCATCTGATCTTTGACAAAGGCACAAAGACAATATGATGGGACAGTACTATCTCTTCAACAAATGGTGCTGGAACAACTGGACAACCAAATACCAGAAAAAAAAAAATTCTATAAACAGACATTTTTCACAAAACTTAACTCAGAATGTATCATAGATCTAATGCAAAACACAAAACTATAAAGACCTAGAAGATGACAAGAAAATCTAGATGACCTGCAATATGGTGATGACTTTTTACATACAACACTAAAGACATGATCTATGAAAGAAATAATTCAATATACAATTAGGTATCACCTCACACCAGTAAAAATAGCTGTCACCAAAATCCACAAACAATAAATGCTAGAGAGGATGTGGAGAGAAGGGAACCCTCCTACAATGTTGGTGGGAATGTAAATTGGGACAGCCATTACAGAGAACAGTATGGAGGTTCCTTAAAAACCTAAAAGCAGTGCCACCGTATGACCCTGCAATCCCACTGCTGTGCATATTGCCTGGAGAAAAACATGTCCAAAAGGAATATGCACCCCAATATTCATTGCAGCACTGTTTACAATAGCCAAGAAACAGGAGCAATCTAAATGGCCATTGACAGAAGAATGGATAAGGAAGACGTGGGTACATATATTACAATAGAATATTACTCAGCCATTGAAAATAATGAATAATGCCATTTGCAGCAACATGAATGGACCTAGGGAGTGTCATACTGAGTGAAGTAAGTCAGACAGGGAAATATCACATGATATCCCTTATATGCAGAATCTAAAAAGAAATGATACAAATCAGCTTATTTACAAAACAGAAAGAGACTCACAGACTTAGAGAATGAACTAATGATTACTAGGTGGGAAGGACAGAGGAAGGGATAGCTTGGGAGTTTGAGATCAACATGTACACACTGTTATATTCTCAATGTTATATGGCAATTTGGATGGGTGGGGAGTTTGGAGTGAATGGATACATGTATTTATGAATGGCTAAGTCATTCTGCTCTGCACCTGAAGCTATCACAACATGGTCAATCAACTATATTCCAATATAAAATTTAAAACTTAAAAAAACAAATAATTCATGAACTATACTTCATTAAAATTAAAAATTCTGCTCTATAAAAGTCAAAATCAAGAGAATTAGAGGACAAGCCACAGAGTAGGGGGAAATATTTTTAAAAGACATATGATAAAGAACTGTTATTCAAAATAACAAAGAATTCATAAAACCCAACAATAATAAAATTCAAACAACCTGATCTAAATAATGAGTTAAACACTTTAACTGACACCTCATTAAAGACTACATACAGAGAGCAAATAAACTCATGAAAAGATGTTCAATATCATATGTCATCAAGGAATTTCAAATGAAATTTGATAATAAATAAGATATTACTCATACCTATTACAAGGGCTAAAATCTGGAATACTGACAACATTAGATGCTGGTGAGGATGTGGAGTGACAAGAATTCTCCTACATTGCTGGTGGGAATGCAAAATGGTACAGCCACTTTGGAAGGCAGTTCAGTGGTTTCATACAAAACTAAACGTACTCTCACCATATAATCCAGCAAATGCACTCTTTGGTATTTATCCAAATGAGTTAAAAACTCATGTTCACATAAAAACCAGCACATGGATATTTATATTATCTTTATTTGGCAATTTGAATAGCTTTGTCAGCATGGCTCATAGCTTCATTGAGTTACCCAAGCCCCTTTGCCATGACAGGGCTGGAAACAAAGTTGTCCTGCAATAGGTGAATGGATAAACTGTGGCAATGGAATATTATTTAGTCCTAAAAAGAAATGAGCCATTAAACCATGAAAAGACATGGAGAAAGCTTAAATGCATATTACTAAGTGAAAGAAGCCAGTATGAAGTGTTTGCTTACTGTATGATTCCAAATATACAACACTCTAAGAAAGGCAAAACTATAGAGACAGTAAAAAGATCAGAGATTCCTGAAGAGTGGGATGTGAAGAGTTTTGAAATGGTAATTTGAGAAATAGATTACTATCAATTCCAATCCCCTATGATGAAAAGGACATCTTTTTTGCTATTAATTCTAGAATGTGTTCTAGGTCTTCATAGAACTGTTTAGGTTCTTCAGCATCAGTGGCTGGGGCATAGACTTGGATTACTGGGATGTTGAAGGGTTTGTCTTGGAAACAAACCAAGATCATCCTGTCGTTTTTGAGGTAGCACCCAAGTATTGCATTTTGGGCTCTTCTGTTGAGTATGAGAGCTATTCCATTTCTTCTAAGGGATTCTTGTACACAGTAGTAGGTATAATGGTCATCTGAATTAAATTCACCCATTTCTGTCCCTTTTAGTTCACTGATTCCTAAGATGTCGATGTTCACTCTTGCCATCTCCTACTTGATCACATCCAATTTATTTTGATTCATGGACCTAACATTCCAGGTTTCTATGCAATATTGTTGTTTACAGTATTGGACTTTACTTTCACCACCAGACACATCCACAACTGAGCATCTTTTCCGCATTAGCCAGTTGTTTCATTCTTTCTAGAGCTATTAGTAATTGCCCTCTGCTCTTTCCCAGGGGCATATTGGACACCTTCCAACCTGGTAGGGGGGTCATTTTCTGGCAGCATTCCTTTTTGCCTTTTCATACTTTCCATGGGAGGTTCTCCAGATAAGAATACTGGAGTGGGTTGCCATTTCCTCCTCCAATGGACCACATTTTGTCAGAACTCTTCACTATGATTTGTCCACCTTGGGTAGCCCTGTAGGGCGTGGCTCACAGCTCCATTGAGCTACCCAAGCCCCTTTGCCATGGCAGGGCTGCAAGTTTGACCTTGGAGTACAAAATGAAGCAGGGCAAAGGCTAACAGAGTTTTGTCAAGAGAACATACTGGTCATAACAATCACTCATAACCAAAAGCACAAGAGACAACTGTACCCATGAACATCACCAGACAGTCAATATCCAAAATCAGACTGATTATGTTATTTGCAGCCAAAGATGGAGAAGCTCTATACAGTCAGTAAAAATAAGACTTGGAGCTGACTGTGGCTCTGATCATGAGTTGTTTATTGCAAAATTCAAGCTTAAATTGGAGAAAGTAGAGAAAAACCAGAAGGGCATTCAGGTATGACCTAAATCAAATCTCTTATGATTATACAGTGGAGGTGACAAATAGATTCAAGGGATTAGATCTGGTAGACAGAGTGTCTGAGTAACTATGGATAGAGATTTGTAACACTGTACAAGAGGCAGTCATCAAAACCATCCCAAAAGGAGAAGAAATTCAAGAAGGCAAAGTGGTTTTCCGAGGAGGCTTTACAAATAGCTGAGGAAAGAAGAGAAGTGAAAAGCAAGAGAGAAACAAAAAGATGTGCCCAACTGAATGCAGAGTTCCAGAGAAGAGCAAGGAGAGATAAGAAAGCCTTCTTAAATGAACAATGCAAAGAAATAGAGGAAAACAATAGAATGGGAAAGACTAGAGATTTCTTCAAGAAAACTGGAGCTATCAAGGGAATATTTCATGCAAGGATGGACACGATAAAGGACAGAAATGGTAAGAACCTAACAGAAGCAGAAATGATTAAGAAGAGGTGGCAAGAATACACAGAACTGTATAAAAAGGTCTTACTGACCTGGATAACCACAATGGTATGACCACTCACCTAGAGCTAGACATATGGGAGTGTGAAGTCCAGTGGACTATAGGAAGCATTACTACCAACAAAGCTAGTGGAAGTGACAGAATTACAGCTGAGCTATTGAAATTCTTCAAAGATTATGCTGCTAAGTGTTACACTTAACATGTCAACAAGTGTGAAAAGTCAGCAGTGGCCACAGGACTGGAAAAGGTCGGATTTCATTCCAATACCAGAAAAGGGCAATGCCAAAGAATGCTCAAACTACTGTACAACCACATTCATTTCACATGTTGGCAAGGTTACACTCGAAATCCTTCAAGCTAGACTTCTGCAGTGTGTGAACCAAGAACATCCAGATGATATAAACTGGGTTTCAAAGAGGAAGAGGTCAAATTGTCAGCATTCACTGGATGGTGGAGAAAGCAAGGGAATTCCAGGGGGGAAAAAATCTATATCTGCTTCACTGACTACTGGAAGCTTTTGACTGTGTGGATCCCAACAAAACTGTGGAGAATTCTTGAGACGAGAATACCAGACCACCTTACCTACCTCCTGAGAAGCCTGTATGTGGATCAAAAAGCAACAGTTAGAACCTGACACAGAACAACAGACTGGCTCAAAATTGGGAAAGGAGTACAACACAGCTGTATATTGTCACTCTGCTTATTTAACTTATATGCATAGAACATCATGAGAAATGCTGTGCTGGACAAAGCACAAGCAGGAATCAAGACTGCCAGGAGAAATATCAACAACCTCAGATAGACAGATGACATCACCCTAATGGCAGAAAATGAAGAGGAACTAAAGAGCCTCTTGCTGAGGGTGAAAGAAGAGAGTGAAAAAGCAGGCTTGAAACTCAACATTCAAAAAACTAAGATCACAGCATTTGGTCCCATCACTTCATGGCAAAAAGAAAGGGGAAAAGTAGAAGCAGTGACAGATTTTACTTTCTTGGGCTCCAAAATCACTGTGGATGATGACTGCAGCCATGGAATTCAAAGATGCTTGCTCCTTTAAAGTAAAGCTATGACAAACCCAGACAGCATATTAAAAAGCAGAGACATCACTTTGCCAACAAAGGTCTGTCTAGTCAAAGCTATGGTTTTTCCAGTAGTCATGTATGGATGTAAGAGTTGGACTATAAAAAAAGCTGAGCACCAAAGAACTGTTGCTTTCAAATTGTGCTGGAGAAGACTTGAGATTTCCTGGGACAGCAAGGAGATCAAACTAGTCAATCCTAAGGGAAATCAACCCTGAATATTCATTGGAAGGATTGTTGCTGAAGCTCCAACACTTTGGCCACCTGATGTGAAGGACTGACTCATTGGGAAAGACCCTGATGCTGGGAAAGACTGAGGGAAGGAGGGAAAGGAGACAGCAGAGGAAGAGATGGTTATATAGCATCAACAATTCAATGGACATGAATCTGAGCAAAGTCTGACATGGCGGAGGACAGAGAGGCTTTGCATGCTACAGTTCTTGAGGTCGCAAAGAATTGTACATCATTTAGTGACTGACAACAACAACAATATTACTATCCAAGTAGCAATGTTGAGTAAACATATAGATATATGTTTTGAGTTCAGGAGAAAAGGAAGCAAGCAAGAGATCTGTAGAAGGGTAGATATGTAAAACCTAAAGATTTGCAATCGAATTTTAATTGTTAGGAAAAGAGACAAATAAAAACATAAATTGTCTGATGTATATGAACCTCAATGGTCCAAGAATGGGTTCTGCAAATAATAATAAGGAATTAGGAACTCTCAAGTATATAGCTATATACTTGAGACCTATATTTCAACCCTATAGCTAAGAAGTTGTTTGGATTTTTGGTTTCTTTTGGGTTTTTGTTCTTGTTTTGCACTTTTTTTTTTTTTAATGCAGGGCTAATTATGCCATAACTGTGCTCAGAACTCTTTAATGTCTCCCCAAGTCTAAGAAGGAAGCAGAAACTCCTTAGTATGACTTGTGTATTCATCATGTAGCATCTGCTTAATGGTTCATTCAGCCTCATTTCTTGCCGCTATCCATCATTTTCATAAAGTATTCTTCACTTCAAAGATACTGAATGATTTTTAGAAACACAGAGCTTCTGTCTCTTTCTGATTTCTGATTTCTCTGCTCAGACAGTGAAGAATCCACCTGCAAATCAGGAGACCATGGTTCCATCCCTGGGTTGGGAAGATTCCCTGGAGAAGGGAATGGCTACCCACTCCAGTATTCTTGCCTGCAAAATCCCACGGACAGAGGAACCTGGTGGACTGCAGTCCATGGGGTCACAAGAGTCAGACATGACTGAGTGACTTTCCCAGGCTAACTCATATTGCTTTCATAGGTTATGATTAAGTATTATTTCATAGCTCACTTTAATTGCCTTTTAACCAACTAAATTGTCAACTCTCTTAAAGGCAGTGTGCTTGTTCCCTGCGGCCATAATAAATGACCACAAGCGTAGTGGTTGACAACAATGGAAGGCTGGAGGCTCTAGGGGAGAATGCTTCTCATTCCTTTTCCACACCTCTGAAAGCTGCTCCCTCCTAGGTTCACGGCTCTGCATCAGGTTCTTTTCTATCCCAGCTTCCATCGGCACATTACCTTCTTCTCTCATACCTCCCTCTACCTTTCTCTCCTAAAGGACCCTTGTAATTGCATTTAGAGACCACTCAAATAATCCAGAATAATCTCCTATCTCAAGATCCTTAACTTTATCACATTTGCAAAATCTCTTCTGCCATGTATGGAAACATATTCACAGGCTCCCTGGACTAGGACTTGAATCCCCTCTGTGGGACACTATTCAGCCTACCGTAGTCAAGACAGGGTCTGGTCTGCTTATCACTCTAGCCCCAATAGCTAGCACTGTTACATAGTAAGCTATCAGTTTACATTTTCAAATGAAGTTGGTGAGTTTTTATCACCTAAATATCTCATCAATCTTCTTCTAAGATATAATGAGAGAAAAGGCATTATCTCCCGTCAACTTATGGTTGATAGACAAAAAGAAGCTTTCACTGGAGCAAACAGAATTTGTTCTTCTAGTGTCAGATTCAACAAAGTTTGTTAAACTGTGGGGGCTCAGGGGGAGCAACCTGGGTCAGGTTATTTAGCTGATATGTAGAAAAGGCCACTGGGGTTCCTATCAAATTTAAATCTTACTATAAACTTCTAATTGCCTTCACAAAACTTAACTAATAAATCCTTCTGGGAGAACCAGTGCTTTCTGTGAGAATGGCTAATGAGGGTCAGTTTAGGGGATTTAGTTAACAGGGGTGAGGGAAGTCCTGGGAGTCTGGATCCCAAGGACACAGGCAAGGCTTGATTTTCTTAGCCTAATCAGAAAGGAAGCATTTGGGGATGAAAAAATCCCAGTAATGTTTTCCTTTCATAGCACAGTTCATTTAAAAGTTTAAATGCATGAGAAAACTAGTAAAGGAAGTACAAAACAGAGTTAAGTGATTTTAAAGAGAACGTAAGTAAGAGCTACTCTGGGTGTATAGTAGTAGTAGTACTAGTGTTAGTCACTCGGTTGTTCTCTTTGAGACCCCATGGACTGTAGCCCACCAGGCTCCTCTGTCCATGGGATTCTCCAAGCAAGAATACTGGAGTGGATTGCCATTCCCTTCTCCAGAGGATCTTCCCGACCCCGGGATTGAACGCCGGTCTCCTGCATTGCAGGCAGATTCTTTACCATCTGAACTACAGGGAAGTCCCACAATAAAGACATTTCTCATCTTCCTTCCCAGTTAAGTATCATCAGGTGACTAACTGCTAGCAAATGGAATATAAGTGGTTGCTTTGTGTGCAGCTTCTAGTAACAAAAATCAAAGGAAAAGGCATACCCTTCTTTGCTCCCCTTTTCCTTACTAGAAAAGTGGGCTAGAAAGTGGTTGTGATGATTAGAGCTCCAGCAGCTATTCTGGATCATGAGGCAGCAGGTTAAGAATGTCAGAGTAACAAGGTAGAAGGAGGTGAATCTTGATAGTCAGGGAGCTACCACACAAATCCTGCATTGCCTGTTACACAGAAAAAGAATTCTGTCTTGTGCAGGGCACTTTTATTTTGATTTATCAATTACTCATAACTGTATCTAATCCAAAATGATTGAGAAGGTAGGTTCTTAGAAGTAGGTGCTGAACTTAAAAAAGAAAAGCCATTGATTTAATGGATGTGGTAGACATCTAGCGCAGTAAGGATATAGTTACTACAGAGTAAAAACTGAGTGACCCCTGTTTCGTGACAGCACAGCATTTAGGGCAGTCTAAATTCTTAGTCAAACTGAAACTTGTTCACCTTGCAAGGCAGATACCATGCCCCACAAGGCTGCAGCTCTAGGGGAAATGACAGGAAAGATTCAGAATGCTGGTTGGTGAGCGTTGGCTCCTGCTTTCCACTTTTAACAAAGACCTACAAGAAAAAGTTAAACTCAGGCTAGAGCCAGCCAGCATGCAAGTAGAGATGGAAGGTAATTCATCACTTTGCTAAGGGAGGCACCCTCTACCTACCTCCTGAAATGTAGGTTTATGGAGAATTCAATGATTCAGAACATTGCTAGGCTGAAAAATTTTACATCTTCAGTATCTTGAATTTTACAGTTTCACTATTTTGAAGCAGTGGGGGGAGATTGGGAGGTGGGGTAACTGAGAGGTTGAAGACTTCAGCAAATTACATTTAAGCCCACCCTACAAAGATGGAACATACTGGCAAAGATGGTATTACAGGTGTTTCCTTCACCCCTGATGCAGAGTCACCAATAACATGAGGGGTGGTGAAGGCGAGTCTTAAAAGTTTGAAAAGTCTTAAAAACCACAGTCTTAAAAACTAGGTTTATTCAAGAACTTTGACTGTGGTCATTTATACATGAAGTTGACCAAAACTGAACACATTGAAAAACTGTTTTTCTGTTTTATTTTGTGTCAGAGAATTGTATTGGCAAAATGTTCATGTCTAGTCTGCATATGCCTTGTATTAATCATCTGCCTAATAAACAACCCCTAACTTAGTGGTTGAAAATTGGACTATAAAGAAAACTGAGCACTGAAGAGTTGATGCTTTTGAACTGTGGTGCTGGAGAAGACTCCTGAGAGTCCCTTGGGCAGCAAGGAGATACAACCAGTCTATTCTAAAGGAACTCAGCCCTGAATATTCATTGGAAGGACTGATGCTGAAGCTCCAATACTTTGGGCACCTGATGCAAAAAACCGACTCACTGGAAAAGACCCTGATACTGGGAAAGATTGAAGGCAGGAGGAGAGGAGATGACAGAGGATGACATAGTTGGATGGCATCACCAACTGAATGGACATGAGTTTGAGCAAGCTCTGGGAGTTGGTGATGGATAGGGAAACCTAACATGCTGCAGTGCATGGGGTCACAAATAGATGGACACAACTGAGCAACTGAATTGAACTGAACTTAGTGGTATGAAACTACAATACTTAATTCCTATCACAGTCACCCCTCACAGTTTTGGGAGACGACTGTGCTCAATTAGGTGGTTTACACTTAGAGTTGTTCATATAGTTGCAACCAGACAGTGGATGGTGCTGGAGTCATCATAACAATTTCCTCATTCATGTGTCTGGTGGTGTTTGGTGCTGGCTGTTGCCTAATAAACGTCAGCTAAGTCCCTGAGCCCAAATACGATACGTGACCTCTCCATGTGACCCGGCCTTCCTTTTAACATGGTCCTGGTTTCCAGGGAGCAAGTTTATCAGTGAATCAGGTAGAAGTTTTATCCTCTATGACCTAGCTTTGGAAGCCACATGGTACCATTCTTCCCTACACTGTTGTCTGAGGCAGTCCAAAAGTTCCAAGTTTCATGGAGAAGAGGACACAGACTCTACTTCTTGATGGGGAATTAACAGGAAGGTTTTAAGAAGAACTGGTGTACTGAGAGGTATTATTATAGCCATCTTTGGAAAATACAAGTCTATAGTGGTCTAGCCTCCAAAATACAATTCCTGAGCTCCTCATCCCAAAAGACAGCAAAAACAGTACATGATCTGAAAAAGTTTCAAGGCCCTCAATAAGGGCTTACTATCCATGATTGTCGTCAGAGTTGTCCTTGAAGGTAAAGGGAAATTAAAAACTTCCCAGGAACAAAGCCAGAACCACAGAGCATAATGGACAAGGGAGTTTCTCCCAAAGAATTAGGGATCCAGGTACTCGAGGAACTTATCCCATACTGTTCCAGCCCATAGGGAATTTGGAATTTCTAAGGACTGGTGACTGATGAGTGTTTCTGATTCTCCTTATTTCTGAATGGGTTATTTTATTGAAATTAGCCTGCTACTTCTCCATTATTGAATATTGGATGTGCTTATGGAAGACAACATGAGTTTTAGTTTTTGGGTCACCAGAATATAAGGATTCATATCAAGACCTGATGGTTAGGTTTGCCTATGTTCCACAGATCCTGGACTCAGAAGCTTAAGGATTTGTGCCTACTTCCCTAAGAAGAAAGTGTGGCCAAAAATATGGAATCCAAATTTGTCCCAGACACTCATGTTCCCCTTCTTCCATAGGTATACAATAATTCATTTTCAGTTAGCCACATGGCACCATAGAAAATTTGCTGTATACCCCAGCATTCCTTAGAACTGGGTGCTGACATGTAATTAAGTTCTAGGAGACAGAAACATTGTGTATAATTTCCAGTAAATGTCCTTAAAGGGAGAAGACTTGCCTTTCATCAATTCTTTCTCTTTTTTGCTAAACCACTGTGATGTCTGGAATTCAAATGGCCCTCTTGGGCCATGAGGCAGTATGCACTGAGATGATTAAGCAGTAAAGGGTGTCACTGTTCCTTGATGATTCTTAAGCTTTCATACCCATCCTGGAATGCCTATTTCTGGGTTACTTTATATGAGAGAAAAACTCTGTGTATTTAGGCTGCTGTTTGTTTAGGCTTCTGTTACTAACAGCAAATCAAATCCTACTTACTGTAACATATAGTTGAGTGGGGGGTAATTCTATAATACAATGTAAACTAAAATAAATGTTAATTGTATAATTATACAGTAACATCCTTTCACACAAAATCAAGTGACAAAAGGTGATTCAGGGAAGTCCTCTGCTCCCATATAGGAGCCAAAGTTTCTCTCTCAAAATTCAAACCTGATCCCATAACTCCGCAGCTTAAAACTATCCTATGGGGACTTCCCTGGCAGTGCAGTGGTTAAGACTCTGTGCTCCTAATGCAGGGGCTGCAAGTTGGATTCCTGATTTAGGAACTAAGATCCCACATGCTGCAGCCAAAAAGAAAAAAAAAAAGCTTGAGAAAAAAACTGTCCTATGATTTCCCTTTGGACACATCTCCTTATCCTGGTATATAATTTCCTGTGTGATCTGGTCCCTGCCATCCCTCCAAGCCCATTTATTCCCAAGGTCCCACCTACTCTCTGACATCTCCCTACACTTGTCTTTCAGTTCCTGTTGCTCAAAACTGGACTTGGAGGCAGAGATCGTGTGATTGCAGAATACATTCTCCAAAATAGGGAGTAGCTTCTCAACTGTTTTGATATTTTGGAATAAACAGTTATGAAGATTACAATGAGAGAAAGCATAATAAGCCAGGATCATGATATGTGTAATGCTGCTGCTAAGTCGCTTCAGTCATATCTGACTCTGTGCAACCCCATAGACAGCAGCCCACCAGTCTCCCCTGTCCCTGGGATTCTCCAGGCAAGAATACTGGAGTGGGTTGCCATTTCCTTCTCCAATGCATGAAAGTGAAAAGTGAAAGTGAAGTCATTCAGTCGTGTCTGACTCTTAGCGACCCCATGGAGTATAGCCTACCAGGCTCCTCCATCCATGGGATTTTCCAGGCAAGAGTGCTGGAGTGGGGTGCCATTTCCTTCTCCAGATATGTGTAATAGAGGTGATCAAAAAGTAGCTCTTCCATGTCACATCACCTACTGCCCTTGATCTTTGTCACCATGTTCCCTCCTACATGATGCTCTTTCATCTACTCTTCATCCAGATGAATTTATTCATTCTTCAGGTATCAAATATCCCTATCAAACGTCCCTATTAGAGTAACTCATCAAGCCATGCAACTTTGTATGATTATTTGATAATAGGTCAGTTTTCTCATGGAGCCATGTATATCTGCATCTGTGAATATTTGATAAATGTCAGTTTTCTCCCAACTAGATTGTATGTTCCATAAGTCAGACAAGATGTTGGTTTTAGCTCCTCCTTACATCTCCTCAGAGCAAAGCACTGTGGCTAGCGTGTAATGAGCTCTCAATAAATATCTGTTGAATGAATAATTGAGATGCTCAAGACTGAGCCAAAAAGAATGAAAAAAATTGATAGGGTGATAATGAAAAGAAGAGCTGATGAAAAAGTACATAGTCACAGCAGCATAAACATGGATGACATATTTAGGAGAAGGCAATCAATGTGCTGCAAATCACTGCTCTAGACGATAAGAGAATATAAAGGGGTATAAAGCATGGTCATTGCCATTTAGAAATGCACAATTTAGGGTATAATAAAACTTGTACCAAAGAAAAATAGTCAACTAACCATGAGAGTCATTTAAAAAGTGTGTTAAATGAGTAAGAGCAACCAACAACATGCCATAAATTACATTAAGAAAAATTAAAACAGATTAGAAGAAATGAGGGATAATAACAATTTCCATGTCCCTTGTTATGTACTAGGGACTGTATTAAGCACCTGATGTGTTTTACCTAATCTTTACAATAACTAATGAGCAAGGTATTAATAGTCTTAAAGATGAGACTCAAAGTGTTTAAACATGCCTAAGTAACAAAGCTTATATATAAAATGCCAGAATTTGAACCCTAGTCTTTCTAAATTCAAAACCAATATACTAATATCTATGTTATAAAGATGAGAGTTCAGCTAGACTCCAAAGAATAGGTAGGAAATACACAAGCTAAAGGAAACTATGAAGGACAATCAGGCAAGAAGTATAATGTGAAAAAAAAAAAAGGGAAGAAAATTAAGGTGTGATGAGTGGATGGCTTAGTCAAGCCGTAGGTAGAAAACCTAAGAAGGAGTAAAGGTAAAGTTGGGGATATAATTTTGGTTAGAATGAGGACAGCCTTTAACAGTAGACCAAACCGGCTTTTGTCCTATAAGCAACTGAAAGTTACTATAAAGTCCTGGGTTGGCAAATGGCAAAATGCAAATGGAATGACGGTCTGATTGGAGTGAAATGGAAAAAGAAAAGAAAGAGACAGATTCACATAGGAAAACTCAAGATACCTGAGATCAAAGAATGTTATAACTGATAAGAATTGTAACTTAGTACTAGACCTCATTTTACAGATGAGTAAACTGTAGCCAGGACAATTTAAGAGATTTCCCAGAGATTCCTGTAATTGCTAGGACTGTAACTTGATTTTCTATTATTTCCACTATGGCACAAGTCCAGAAATAGATGAAAAATATAAGACAAAGAGAGAGAAAAACCAAAATCATAAAGAACTCTCAAGTTTTAGGCCAGAACAACTTTGAAAATAATGACATCCATGTCAGATAAAAAATACCCACCCCCGAAAAAAAAAAAAAAAAACAATCCCTGTGGCAGACAGGCTCCAAGATTGGCCCCAGTGACCTCCATCTCCTGCAATTTATGCCCTGTGTAGTCTCCTTCCCTTGAGAGTCACCTGGCCTAGCAACTAGCTTCCAATCAATTGAATACCACAAAGATGATGGAGTAGCACTTCCATAATTATATTACAGGAAGTTAGACTATATCTTCTACTTTACTAGCCAGCAGAACCTCCCTCTTGGTTGCTCTGATGAATCAAGAAGCTGTGCTGTGAGTTGCCCTATGGACAGGTACACATGGCAAGGAACTGAAAGCAGTCAACAGCCCAGCAAAGAACTGGTGCCTCTGGATCAATATCATCAAGAAACTGAATCTGCCAATAACTATGCAAACTCAGAAGTAGCTCCTTCCTCAGTTGAACCTTCAGATGAGATCCAAACCTTGGCTAATGATTTCATTGCAGCCTTCTGAGACACCCTAAAGCAAAGACCATGGCTAGGCAGTGCTCAAAATTCCTGGCCCACAGAAATGTTAGTGCAATAAATTGTACATAGTTTAAGCCCCTAAGTTTGTGATAACTTGTTAGGCAATAATAGATAATTAATAGAATTCTATTGAAAGAAAAGGCTAAGTGTATTTTCTGAGGCAATAGAATAATCAACTGTAGTTTCTGTAAAGCACCAGGGATCAAATCCATATTTTGTAGGACAGTAAACTTGTGAACACTGAAAAACTAAGAGATTATTAAAATTTCAATTAAGACATTTGGCAATGAAAAAAGAAAAATGAAATTATGCATAATGGAAACTAAAACAAAAGGTTTTAAGAGAAGTTTGGGGAAATAATGATATTGTTTGGAAATTTTTCTTGAGATACAAAAATTTGTACAAAAACAAAGTAGACATTGGCAGTAATGTGGGAAGAAAAAAGAATAAGCTACTAAAATCATTATGTATACACACACTTGGAAACCTCAGGGAAAATTCAGTAACTCATTAATTTCTCTATCAGTACCTCTTTTTCACTTCCCGAACACTATCTAACCAATAAATAGCACAACTCCAATGACTAGGTATCCCTGGAGAATAATAAACCATGCAGGTATCATTTTTTTAGAATATTAACATCATCAATTTGAATATTGTAACTAGAAACTTCCAGAATATTTTTTAAGATACCCTTTCATTTTACCTTCAATTTTTCTAATTTGGCTTTTTTAAAAAGTAAGTTGAATTTTTATTCAAATACTCCTTCCTTAACAGGAACACATTTTAATAGTCTAGTGGTTGTACTTGGGCTTTATTTTCCTTTAAAAGAATTTCAATTAACTACCCTATTGTTCTTCCACCTGGTAATCTGGACTCAAGCACAGAAGAGAAAGTCAAAATATAGTTGATAACCTAGGACCTAGTACATTGACTCTTGAGCAACATGATTCTGAAATGCACAGGCTCACTTCACAGAATTTTTTAAACAGTAAATACTATACAATAGGCAATTGGTTGAATCAGCAGATGCAGAACCATAGTATGTACAGAAAGAACCACACAGTATATACAGAAAGTGACTATAAATTATCTGTGGATTTTCAGCTGCATGGAGGGTGGGCACTCCTAATACCCACAATGATCAAGGGTCAACTGCATCTCAAAAAGTCATCTTCCTTTCAATATGAGGATTTATAGGGTTTTTTAAGAGTCCATTTGCTAACAGTGTTTTAGTTCAGAGATGAAATAGGAATTCTACTCTACACAGGCTTATAAGAAATATTTAAACTATAAACACCTATCCCAAACCAACCAAAAGAATCTCATTAACGTCCCAAACTATCTTAAGAAAGGAAGACTTTTTCCCCATCCCAAGCTCTCCAAAAGCAGAGCAGAGGTGCCAATGCAGAGAGAGATCCTTTCTCAAGGGATTCCCAGGCATGAAGGTGGCATACTGAAGAAGATTGACATGACTTCTGTTTCAGCAGGGCCTTTATTTATGGAGGAGTTGTGAAAGTGACAAGTGCAAGAAACCACATGTGTTTTATTCATCCACCATCTTGCACACTACTCAGCATAGGCATTTGAGAAATATGTCTTGGTAAATTACCAGTCAAGGATAGCAAGAGAGTAAGAGAGAGAATATGGCTGATGTAAACTCTTTACTCCCTTAAGAAACTATAGACTTACACTGAGAATTATCTACATTTAATATAAAAACCTTAATGTATAAAGAGGTAACCTGCCAATACAGAGACTGAATACTATAGAAGGTCATTAAGAATCAAGAGCTAAACAGTCTACATACAGAACCAAGACAATGAAAGTGATGGTGTGGACAGGACCAGAAGTGAAAGAATTCCCACTAATGGGGCTTTATTAATTCATTGCATTACAAAGTTGGAAGATAGATATTAGAACCACAAAATAGTAGTTTATTATATATGTGATCATGCTTATTTTACATGTGAATAATATATATGTATTTTATATGTAACCATATACTGGAGTATGGAGTATCACTCTCAATGTATTCTTTTGTTATCATTATAAAGCCCTAAATTTTTTTTTTAAATCTTAAATATCAAGAAACTCATCAATACTGCTAAAGAGAAGACAGCTGAGCTGAAAGGACAGAACTGAAATGGCTTTCAAGATTCTAGCGCTGCTTACAAAAGGGTGTTCAAATAAACTTGTTCCTACCTGGGATTGAGCACTCTGTATACCGTCCTACAGTGGATGTGGGGATCAGAGTACCTGTTGCCACATTTGCAGCCATTACCACAAGTAGATGCTCAGTAGCAGTCTAAAGCAACTGCATTGGTCAGGATTCCTGAGAGAAACAAATAATAGGAAACATTTGGCAAGTCTAAAATTCGTAGGCCAGGCCAATAGGCGAGAAACACAGGCAGAATTCCTATGCTACAGTCTTGAGACAGAATTCTTTCTCCTCTGGGAAACCTCCAGTTTTGCTCTTGAGATTTTCAACTGATTAAATGAGGCCCGCCCTCATTTTGGAGTGTAACCTCCTTTACTTGTGACTGAGCACAACACAGCAACTCTTTTATGTAGTCAGATATAGATGTCAATCACATCTACAAAGTATGGTCACAACAACATCTAGACTAATGATTGTCCACACAAATAGGCACATAGACTAGTCAGATTGACACATAAAATTTAACCATCACACCGCCCATAAGAGGGTGGAGCTGTCAAGCTAAACCAACCCATGGAATCCTTAAATTTCTAACAATTCATTGTACTAACACATTTTTAACTTCATTGCAGAGTCCATTACTCTCTGAATACAGAGTGCATGTAGATGATGCTTTATAAAAACCCTGCCATCATGCATAAATGATATTCTAAAACACCATCTTCAGTTAGACCAACACTGTAAGCGGTAAAATTACAACAGCTCTACAATTTAAATGGAAGCTCTGAAATAACCTCCCTTGCATTTACTGGAAATATTTATTGTTAATTAGGATGGAAGATGAAACTGCCTACTAAACTAGCTAAAAATCTTATGAACATTATAAAAAGGTTTCTGCATTTTTCACCACGTTAAGTCAAACCATGACAGAATTTCATTCTATTGTGGTTACCATCTGAAATGGATCGATTTCCTTATAGCTGTAGTTCTAAATGCAAACCTGTCAATTCAGATATCTTACATGGTAATAACATTATTTCTTATTTATAGTACTCTCTCTTTCTGGACCATCTCTGTCGTAATCAATTTCTTCTTTTAAAAGGAGGGATACTGCAGCCTCCCACTGCTAATTAGTATGCTGTATGATCACTTGATTTGTTTTCTCTCAATGGGTTTATTGACCCTAGACTTACTGCTTTGCATTTATTTGTAAGTTGAATTTTCAATTATTATCTGAAAACAATAAAGAGACTATGACTACTCACGATCAGTTCGCCTTATTCTTCCAAACTTGATCAGCAGCATCTTTTACTGTTTTGAAAATATTTAGAAATGTAATGCTTCCACTACACCATTTATAAGGAGTGAGCAGTGATCAGCTTCAGGGTATTGCTGATCTGTTGGTAACATCTTGTTAACTGAGGAGATTGTCATCTTATCACTTCACTGTGATATACATGTGTAGTGGGCTGAATTATATCTTCCAAAAAGATATGTTTAAATTCTAATCCCTATGAATATGAGCTTATTTGAACAGAAGGTCTTCCAAATGTGATCAAGTTAAAATGAGGTCTGACTGGATTAGAGTATTATTTGGACATTATTTAGGAATTAATTTCATGTCATTTGTGCTCAAATTCTTAGGTTGGTATCTATATATATATCGCTTATTAACTTTGTATTTAAAGTAAATTGATTTTATTTGGAGTGTCTACACTTCAATTCTTGGAGATATAAAAGAATAAAATGTTATTCATAAAAACATACATATGTTATTCTGTAAAAAAAATTAAGCAGTGCTTCAGACTTAGAGAACAAACTTATGGCTGCTGGGGAAAGGATGGGGGAAAGGGATAGTTAGGGAGTTTGGGATGGACATGTACACACTGATATATTTTAAATGGATAGCCAACAAGGATCTACTTCATAACACATGGAACTCTGCTCAGTGTTATGTGGCAGCCTGGATGGGACAGGTGTTTGGGAGAGAATGGATACATATATATGTATAGCTTAGTCCCTTTGTTGATTCACCTGAAACTATCACAACACTGCTAATCAGATATACCCAAATACAAAATGAGAAGTTAAAAAAAAAAAATTGAACAGTGCCTACCCAGCCATGTGGTAACTACAATCAAGGGCTTCATAAAGGTAATCAAAACTTTCATTGCAAATGACTGAATGAGCTACCCTGAAAACAAACACTGAATTTGAAAGATATTGGAGAATATGCTGTCATGTGGACACTGTTTTGTGTCAAACGTTTTTGCAACCTTCTCTAAATCAAAGATTTTACAATATAAGTTTATGTATGAACTATACAAGGTAAATGATTGGTCCTGAAACAAATTTTTAATTCCTTTTCACAGGGTGTGATTAAAATCTGACCAGCTTGGCCAAAAGAATAGCCTCTGTTTTCTCTGAGTGTGATCTGGACCCTTCTTTTCTTCACTTCATGCTGCTCAGGTCCTCTGCCATCTACAAAATGTCTGTTCTTGATTGCTGAGTACGCGATCCCTGCCTAGACACTTTGTTTAGTGTATTTAAATACAAAATTTTTGAATGATTGATTCCTATATAAAGCTTTCCTTCCTTCCCATACCACAGCTGATGCTGCCTGCGTGGTACCACAGCTTTCTATTCTCTTTATAATCAGGACATTCAGCCAGCTGTCTTCTGCAGCGACCCCTGTGCAGCTGCATGAAGACAGTAGGACATTTTTAAATCCTGTGAAGGACTGTATGATTTGTTTACAATTTGTTCTTTGCTCTCTACCCCTACTATTGTTTTTCTGACACAGCTTGGTCACCTGACTTGCTTTGGCCAATGGAACATGGGCAGAACTGATTCATGTCACTTTCAACCTGAGAGCTTAAGAGTCCTAGCAAGTTTCACCAGCCCCTTGCATTCTTGTATCCGCTATGAGAAGAGGTAACCACTGGTTTCAAAGAAGACCATCTTAGACCAGGTTTAAACCCAAAATGCAGCCTGGAGCCAAACTCAGCCTGTCTCAGCTAAGCCCTACCAAGTATAGCAGAGCCCATCAGAATCCCTGGACCTTCAAACCAAGAAGTGAGAAATAGATTTTGTTGCTAGCCACTGCAGTTTGGGGAGTTACACAGCATTATTCTGGAGAAGGGAATGCTTACCCACTCCAGTACTCTTGCCTGGAGAATTCCATGCACCAAGGAGCCTGGTGGGCTGCAGTCCATAGAGTTGCAAAGAGTCAGACTTGACTGAGTAACTAACACACACACCACGTTCTTACAGCAAAACTAACAACAAAAACTCTTATGATAGGAGATAATAAAGTAAAGTGAAGTCGCTCAGTCATGTCCGACTCTTTGTGACCCCATAGATGGTAGCCTATCAGGCTCCTCGGTCCATAGGATTTTCCAGGCAAGAGTACTGGAGTGGGTTGCCATTTCCTTCTTCAGGGGATCTTCCTGACCCAGGGATTGAATCTGGGTCTTCCGCGTTGCAGGCAGACACTTTACCATCTGAGCTACCAGGGAATCCCAGTGATAGGATATGATAGGAAGTCTCTTCCTAAATATGGGCCAAGCTGAAAGCGGACATCCCACTATGAAGTATTGTGATGAAAATATGCCAATAAAGCTACAACATTAAAACCACTGGAAGCAATAATTCTAGAACACTGTTTAATAGCTTCTTACCTCAATTGTTTTACTCCAAATTCTGTTCTCATTCATCTACAGGACACAGATTAGGAGACTGGAACTTTACAGAGTCCACAATCTCATCATATGAGACACCAAAAAAACAGCCAACTAATAGTCTACCAGCACTCTGATAAACTAGGGAAGGAAATAATATCAAGAAACTAGAAGTGTTCAAAATTAAATGTCAGGAACAGAAATTAAACTGCTATGGTGCATACAGGGCATAGCAGTTTACTTACCTTTAAGTTTTCTCTTAACCCACAGGGTTTGGGGATATTTGTTACTTTCTCATTGCCCACTATTTATTTCACATTCTTGATTTCTTTGAGGATAATAAACTCCCCACCACTGGATCAGAGGTCTTATCCCCCCTTAATCAAGCTAGACAAATCAGACAATCCTTTTTAAGAAATGAATCATGATGCAAATGCTGAAAACAGCTAGAGAAAATTAATTTGAGAGCTCAACCTGTAGAGACATTTCTGCTACCAAGACTACCTGGACCTGCCTGGTTCTGTCTGCTCCACACCTGATGATTGGACCTTCTCTCCAAAGCTGTGTCTTCACTCTCACCCTGCCAGAAATTCCATTTTGTTGTAAATTGGTCAGAATTGGTATGTGTTGCTTGCAAACAAAGAGCCCTGAGGGCACTTAAAGGAGAAAATGGAGAAGGGAGAGGAGTGGAAGACCATCTCCAGCTAAGAAAGGACCAGGCCCATCTCAGTTTCACTGACCAATCTGTGTTTATTGATGAGACCCAAATATGAAAGCATCATGGAAAATGATCAGCCCACTGAAAGGTAAGACAGGTACAATTATCCAAACTCTCCTTCCAGAAAAAAAAAAAAAGTCAATAAATATATGCAAACAGTATGCAGTCATTGGTGTTTTAGGGGAAAAAAGCTTTTAAATACGATTATGTTGGCAAGCTTATCACTTGAACAGAAACCCAGCATTTTCCTGCTGGACTTCAGACCACATCATAGGTATTTGCCTAGCACCATGCAATGGCCACCTCAGATGGGGTCTTATACAGCCAAGCAACTTTCCACTGTGCAGAGGTGCACTTCTAGGAAGTCCATGAGACAAATGGACCTTTTGAGAATCCAAGTGGAAAACTTGTAAGGTCTTAATGCACAACTGGGTTGTATCTTTTAAAAACTCTACAATAAAAAAAATGTTATGTTAAACTGGGTTTTTCATATATATCCATGTATCTTTAAATCATTTCTTCTAATTTTAGTTATATCATTCTGAAATTTTCATTTTCTCTAAAATGACTTCATTTCAAGTTTTGGTGAATTCAGTATCTTCATTCTCTTTACTTTATCAGTTCAGATAAGTTCTCTGTTCTAATCCTTAATTTTTCTGAATTATAGAGACCTTTCTTGGAAAAGCACTTTAAGAAACCAAGCCTGATCTACCACTTATAACCACCTTGAGTACACAGGAGAGATCACTACACCCACAGAAACCAAGTCACAGACTGGCTGATTTTCAGACATGCTGGTGTCCCTCCAAACCAGCTCTCTTGTCATCAGTCTCTACCTGCACAAACACTGTGAGTGCATCCTTAATTTTCTTGACTAACTTATCAGCAGCCCCATTAATATTCCAAATTATCCTTTCTGGAAGACAAATTGGTTTGCTATTTGTCTTCTTTAAACATTTTCTAATCACAAAATGCGGCCTCACGTTTCCTGTTACAAAGTCTTAGTGTATAATCTTTCTTCTATTTTCCAACCAAAATTGGGTCCTCCTTCATTTCCACATGACAGCTGTGACTTTAGGTCTCTATGAGCCTACTTTTTCTTTCAAGAAGTATTTTTGGAGCTCCTACTATGTGCCAGGCAATCTCAGTGATTCCAGAGGTGCAAAGTAAACAAGAGTCCTTGCTCTCCTAAAGCTGGTAATTTTAGTGGATGGAGACCAAAATTAAACAAACCATTCCATTATAGTATGGCATATTGGGATATGCTGCTGTTGTTCAGTTGCTGAGTCATGTCTGACTCTTTTGTGATCCCCCCTCATGCCCCGCATGGATAGCAGCACACCAAGCTCCTCTATCCATAGGATTTCCCAGGCAAGGAAACTGGAGTGGGTTGTCAGTCCCTTCTCCAGGGGATCTTCCTGACCCAGGGATCAAACCCAGATCTCCTGTATTGCGGGTGGATTCTTTACCATCTGAGCCACCAGGGAAGCCTCTCTTGATGTTGTGGAGGCCATTGAAAGAAGCAATAAAGTGCTTTGGGGACTTTTTAAACCCTTTAAACCCAAAAAAAATGGATGAAGAAGTTTCAAACCCCTTTTTCAGCACTTCCCCTAAACCAGTTTTAGTAGTGGACATTCTCACCATTATAGATAATGTTTGCTTTAAAAAAAAAAAAAAAAAAGACAACAGGCCCCAAAATAGAGTTCATCAGGCTAAGCCCCATGTCACCAAAAGAAAGAAAAGAAAGTGAAAGTCACTCAGTTGTATCCAACTCTTTGTGACCCCATGAACTATACAGTTCATGGAATTCTCCAGGCCAGAATACTGGAGTGGGTAGCCTTTCCCTTCTCTAGGGTTCTTCCCAACCTAGGGATCGAACCCAGGTCTCCCACATTGCAGGAAGATTCTTTACCAGCTGAGTCATCAAACGAAGACGAAATTACACTTATAGCTCTCATAAATGGAATCTTAAGCCAGTCAACCAGGAATCATCTGATTAACAGTTAGGCAGTGTGCCTGATACACCCGTCATTCCCTAAAGGAAAGTAATCTTGCAATAACCACCCCACTATTTTGCTTAGTATAACTTCCTCATTCCCATTCCTTTCTCGCTATAAAAGTCTTTCATTTTATAAAGCTCTTCAGAGGTCCTTTCTATCTGCTAGATTGAACATTGCCTGATTCAAATAGATTCTTGCTCAAAGAAACTCTTAATATTTTTAATATGCTTCAGTTTAGCTTTTAACAACAGTCATCTACCTATCATATAGATAGTCATCAGGCACACAGACTTAGGCCAATCTGACAAGGGTCCAAATTCTATCCCCTATGCTTACTAATATTAGGGTAAGAAATTTCCCCCAAGGGTTCTGCCCCAGACTGGGTATATGATTCATAAAAATTTTTGACCAAAAATTGGAGCTTGTTCCAAAATCTGCTTTTATATTAACAATAAGTCCCACTTTGATTTTTAAGTAGCCCTTTATATTCTTAAAGCACTGACCTGCACATGGTCTTATTTCATCTTCATAAACACTCCATGAAACATAAAAGGCAAATAGCAGGGCCATAGAATATGAGAAATATGGAGTAATTCGAAAATTAGCTTACAAGAAAAATGAAGGCCCCTTACCCTGAAATTCTCTAAAGTCATAAATGATCTCACTTTATAGATAAAACCACTGAGATTCAGGGAAGTTAAGAGGTGTACCAACCAATTTCACACAGTCACAGTGTGTTATTATAATCTGCTCAGCCAATGAAGAAACTAGAGCATGAAAAGGCAGATAGCCTGACTTAATGGCCAAGGCAGGCATAAGGTCCTTAACTCTAAGGCTTAAACTTTTTCCATTCCTACATGTGCTTTTTAAGTCAAAGTTTGAACTGCACATCTGAGAGCTACCAGAGTGGCCCAAAATTCCTCTTGTCTGTCATGAAATTCGATTTCCTTCTACAAAGTAGTACTTAGGAAAGTCTTATTTAAAAACATCACCCAGCTACAAATGAAAATCTTCCCAACAGGGACAAGATGGAACATCTGCCTTCCTTTTGCTTAATAGAACACTGCAGAGCTGCTCTCTGCTTGGATAAATGCTATTTGGGTTTTCTTGATTTCTGAATGGTTTCTTAGTATCGCTCTCTTGAGCGTTCTCTCTCTTGGTATTGTCATTGTCTTCTTGCCCAGAATTTTATGTGTAATCGTCTGTTCCACTATTGGCTTTTCTGAAACCAATCTTCCTTGTCTTTTGTAATTATGTAAAGCTGTTCTTTTTGCAGGCCACACACTGTAGATATCTAAAAACCTGGAGAGAAAACACCCTAATTGTAATTATAATGGATTTCAAATTCCTATTATTCATGTTGGAGAGAAAACATGCAGTGAGGTTTCATTACCCATTTCATTTAAAACTTGGAAAAAAATAGAACTTGAACTTATTTTTGTTAGAGCAGGCAGTCTTTAATTCAAACAAAAAATCCTTAATTACTTCTTCAGAATTTTTAAAACATTCTATTTTTATCTACCTACTCAAGTTAAAGAAAATTGAGGTTTTTTAGTTGGACCACACAAATACAAATAAAACCAGCCTTTGTTGTTTAGTCGCTAAGTCGTGTCTGACTCTTTTGTGATCCCACGGACTGTAGGATCCTCTATCCATGGGATTTCCCAGCAAGATTACTGGAGTAGGTTGACATTTCCTTATTCAGGGGATCTTCCTGACCCAGGAATCAAACCTGTCTCCTGCTCAGCAGGCAGATTCTTTTCCACTGAGCCACAGGGAAGCCTAAAACCAACCTTAACTACACCAAAAATCAACCAAATAACCTCATTGCAAGAAGACAGACCCAATTTCAAAACTAGCAATCATTTTGAGATTGTGAACCCCAGCAGTAGCCCTGTTACTACTCTTGATTATTATGCAGGTCTTGCACTAATCTAATTAAGTAAAATGGAAATCCAATTTCAAGCATTGTTGTACATATTTGCATATGACACAAGTAGTCAAAAGTCTGTCTGAAGTTAAATGAAGCACATGTACAGCCTCCTTATCAATTTGAATTTGTCTTTTCCTTTCAGTTCCATTTTGAAATGTTTCACCCTCAGCATCTGCAAACCACTCACAGCCCAAATGCCACTGCTAATAGCTGCTTGCTTTAGTATTGCCATCGCTCTTAGTGAACATTAGTAACAAGGACTGGGCACAATTCAAGCTTGTATTTCTGAGGAAAGGGTCCTCTGGGAATTTCTTAGTAAATGGAGAAGCAAATAAATGCTATACTTACTGCCAAGTCAGTTCCTCTTAGACTTTGGGAGGATGTGGCAGGAGTAGTTTTTTTTTTTTTGAATACTCATAACGTAAGTGTGTGCTCAGTCACTTCAGTTGTGAAGTGTAGCTCACCAGGCTCCTCAGTCCATGAGATTTTCCAGGCAAGAATACTGGAGTGGATTGCCATGCCCTCCTCCAGGGGATCTTCCCCAAACCAGGGATCAAACCTGTCTCCTGTGTCTCCTGCATTACAGGCAGCTTCTTTACCCACCTGAGCCACCTGGGAAGCCCCATAACTTAAATATCAAAAAGGAATTCTATTCTGAGTAAAACTCTTGAAAAAAAGTGTGTTTTCTTAGAAAAGAAGGCGGTGCGTGAAAATGGAACACCAACAGGATGATGACAGAGCCAGCCTCAGATACTCTTGTTGCTTGGAAGTCCTCACAGAAGAATTGTCAACCAGTTGTCAACCATTTCAGCTCACTGGAAGAGCCAAGGCAGTCAGTACTCTGTTATACCTCAATGTGAACACAATTGTGACAGGTGTGGAGGGGAAAGCAGAGCCCTTGCCACAGCACTGGGTCTTCTCAAAGTCCTGGAGAATAACTCAGTGTTCCATCTATTCATCTCAGTTTAATTTGTATAATGTTCTGTTTAAAGAGCATTTGTATAGAACAGAGGGGGGGATATGTTCCCCTCGTATTCTATCTGTACTTTGTGATTTACCAACAGCATCTAACAAAAGGGAAATAAAGTAGAAGAGTGAATTTAATGTGGAAGGAGAGAGAATGAAAGCAGATGCAATAAATAGCAAGCATTTATAAAGAGTCATCATGACAAGAAAATTGATTGCTTCATACTAGGAAAGAATATCAAATGAAGGACTGGAGTTTCACATTAGCATTTGAGGCTATGCATTCAACACAATACTTCAAAAGATAATGAATTAATTCAGAGGAACTTTGGAATAAGAGCCACAAGCATAGCTGTGGACATTTGACTGTGTTCTCTGCAGTGCTCAAGAAATTTGGTTTACAAATGAATAAAGCATGATCTTTTTGCCCTTGAGTCGTTCATAGCCAGTGGACCAGGAAACTAGAGACTGGAAGGAAAGGAAACTAGAGGCTGGAAGAAACCCTTTGCCTTGGAATCAAAATCTAGATTGCTAAAATTCCCGAAAGCTCACAAATTCGCCTGCAAAGTCTCTTCCTTACCTCTTCTCTGGCTTGTAAACTAGGCTAACTTGCAGAAGTCAGTTAATGAAAGACCCTGTGTCACTTATTACCACAGACTAGCTTGAGGCTTAGGCATTTTAATACTATTGACTTAAAATTCCGGGGCACATGGTTCAAATGTCTGCAAGCATATTTAAACTACAGAAGTACTACCGAGGTAGTTTTTTAATCCAAACTGATTCCATCCTTCATTTTAAAATATTTGTATCTTCCTCAGAGATAGATTCTCAGAGAAATTCTCTCCTTGTCTATAAAACAAGGTTAACATAATAATACCTGCCTGCCTTACTTACTTAGAAGGTTTTGAGAGGCTCAAATAACTTAAATTTGTGAAACGTATTTATAAAATGCCATGTTAATATTAGCACCCATCAAACTGTGCTCAATGGTATGTGGCAGGCTAGATGGGAGGGAAGTTTAGAGGAGAATGGATACACGTATATGCCTGGCTGAGTCCCTTTTCTGTCCACCTGAAATTATCACAACATTGTTAATCAGCTATACCCCAATATAAAACAAAAAGATAAAAATATCAGAAATCAGAACCCCCCAAAATATATATACATGTGTGTGTGTGTGTATATACATAGATATATATAAGCAGTCATCATTGTACTCACAAGAGCTAAGGTTGCCAAGCCAATGGATGGAGTTCTCATTTACAGACCCAAAGGGAAGACACGAATGAGAAAAAATGACTGAAAGCTCAAATTAAAGGATTCAGTTAATCACAGACCCAAAAGACCTCTGACCAAAGGAAGGCCAGGGGAGAACACAGCGGACTAGAATCAAGACAACTGGGATGTGGTCCGAACTCCACAACCAGAACTGCAATTTGGGCCAAGCCAAATGATTTAGGATTCATGCCTCATTAATCCTCATCTTTCAATGTGTTTTGAGCTCTTTCCATGATAAGCCTGTTATATGCAAAATTACATTCAGAAAATTGAATAGTCCACAATATTCAATTTAGAATGTGGATTTGTACCACACAATCAAAAGCACTCGTGTGAGATTTAGTCAAGACTTAAATAAAACTAACGACCAATGAAACAGATTGTTCACTGTTAAACTGGGGCATTGAGTAAATAATTTCAGATTCTGAAGATTCACCTGCCAATAATTAATTGGGTTTTTAAACACAAAACTTCTATCTTTATTATCCCATTTGCTATAATTCTGTTACTGACTGACTAAATGTGTTTGCACTTGTTTTGAAGAATGCAGGGGCTGATTTTGCCACCCTTAAAGTGAATAAAGGAATATAGGTGAGTCCCGAGCATTTTGAAGGCCCTCAGACTCCATCAGAAATCAGAAACATAAAAGGCAATAGAATTACAATGCAGAATTGTGTGTAATCTGGACAGGCATGAGATATTTTTACCACACCAACAAATGATGTGGAGCAATTGTGTTGGCTGGGATTCAATGCAAGAAATAGAGAACACTCTAAGTGTTTCAATAAGAAGAGGATTTAATAGGGAATTTGGTATTTTCAAAATTTTGGAAGGACTGGAAAAGCAGAAAAGTCAGGGTGCTGTCACCAGCTGGATTTTCCTTTTTTTTTTTTTTTTTGCTTCAAAATCATGCCCCCTCGGCTGTGACCCAGAGGTTACTGAACTACCGCTGTGCCCATCCGTGAGCTGCACACTCACAAGCTGATGACCAGAGAGTAGAATGTGGCATCTGGATGCGGAAAACGTCTCCATCCCTAGGAGTCTGCATGTCCACTGACACCTCTGAAGAAAGACATCCTCCACCTCCCTTACAATTCCATGCATTGACATCTCATTGCATGAATGTAAATCACATCCATCCAAAAGCTAAAAAAAGGCGTCTAAGAAATGTCATTTTTAGTCTCCTAGCCCCTTTTACATGAATTGGTTGGAGGGATAAAAAGGAAGTGGAAGTGAATGCTAAGTATAATAAAGTATATTTAGCCCAGCAAGTTATACACAAAGCAGAATTCTAAGCTTCTTGAAAGATAAAAAATATACAAGTCAAGAACCTTCCCCTCAGTCAGCACTTATTCTAACTAAGGAGACAAGAGACATATGTGAAGAGTTAAACATCAATAAGAGAGAGTCATTGGTATTCAATGCAACAGACAAGTGGTTATGGGACTGAGTATAAAGTTTCATGAGAATGATTAGCAGTAAGAAAATTGGCTTTGTGTTAAAGCACAAACTACTTGCTTCTCTTTATTA
Organism: Cervus canadensis; assembly: GCF_019320065.1. Classification (NCBI taxonomy): domain Eukaryota; kingdom Metazoa; phylum Chordata; class Mammalia; order Artiodactyla; family Cervidae; genus Cervus; species Cervus canadensis. The sequence continues at coordinate 34,869,136 of NC_057390.1, read as the reverse complement.
GCTCAAACAATTCCAGTAATGAAGAGAGCATCACTAGCATAAAGGGATGAATGGGGATTTAAGACTCTCCAGGGTTAAAGCAGACCAGCAACTTCAACAAGATCTACCTAGCTCTGAAAATAAGTGAAATCTTCAAGAGGAATTGACTGTGTGGCTGGCTGCAGTCCATGATTAGAGTCAGTTCTTCTCTTGTGCTTGGGTTATAGGGTCACTATAGTGAGGAAAACCACAACAATCTAGATTAGTAAGTAAAGCAGTAAGCAAAATTCGGACAGTAAATAAATGAGGAATAAGAGTGTTCTCACAGGGAGGAGGCAAGATAAAACACCTTCCATGAGAGAAAAACAATACAGATATTAAGGGACTGACTCCCAGACTGCTGACCATGGTAGGAAGCTCCTGGAAAGCTCATAAATTAATGCCCTATGAGCCAATAATTGGATGGCATCATTAACTCAATGGACATGAGTTTGATTAAAGTCCAGAAGATAGTGAAGGACAGGGAAGCCTGATGTACTGCAGTTCATGGGGTCACAAAGAGTCAGACACAACTGAGAGACTGAAAAACAGTGAGCCTATGAAATCCATGTCTTCACTTAGGCTTTACTTCTATGTGGGAAGCCACAGGGACATTTTCTGTTAGGGAGTATTTATGGTCTAGTTTGTGTTAGTCCTTTATTCAAGGCTAGGGTCTCTGAGTACGGGTACTCTGCAAATGTATTCAATGCCCATCTGTGTTTAACTCTTAATAGGTGGCACAAACAAAGCAGACAATGGAGGGTCAGCAAAAAGGATTGGTACCATGAGCTGGAGGGGTTGGAGACGATGCCTCACAGAATAGCATTAACTCACAGGTGCTAATTCCATCATCGGTAAAAACAGTTACATTATGTGGAGCCCAGTATGATTTCCTCCAGTTTAAAGTAGACATTTCTTGGTGGGAAGGAAACATCATGAATTCTGAATCAATATTCTGTGGTATATACATCTCTGTTTCAGAATCACATATAAAACAGGAAAAAATGTTATCTCTAGGCAAATCTGTTTTCAGGCTTTCTTTCTGGATTTCTTTCTTCAGGATGTCAATCATTTCAATTCTTTGCCCATTTTTTAAAGAATTAACTGGCACTGAAAAGCAAGAAATAAAGTTTCCAGGATTTACCCCATCAATGCTTGTGGTTATGTGACAAATTATCTTTGGAGCAAAACCAATAAAAATTCTTTAAAGCGGTTTGACTAGTTTGGCATAATTAAGTACAATTCAATTACAATTTGGTGACAAAAAAGTTCTACTGCGGCAGGTACTTAACTAAGATTGAAGGACCTGCTAAGAGGGTACTAACCTAGTGAGAGGAGGTCTCCTGGAAAGAGTGATGTCTATATTTTTAAGAGAGCGTTTTAAAGTACTGGATTCTTCCCATAAGGAGAGAGGACAGTAACACATTGAGATAGTGGCATAGATTGTTCTCCCCAGGAAAGTGGCTCTGAGATTTGCATATGGATCTCAAGGCTCCCTTGGATCAATACCTGCACGGGAGCAAAAGAAGTAGTCCTGAGCAAAGGGTGACGCTGGAAGTGTGAGGGAGCTGAAAGAGAGGCCTCAGCCAATCCCAAAGGGAGCTCTGAGGTTGGGAGGCCCTTCAGAGACGCTTCATACTGAGGCAAGGGGATCGGGTCTTTGTAACCCAACATCTGTCTGTATTAGAAGCAGGCAGCCCAAGGGAGGTACTAAACTTGGGTAAGGCAGCTCCCTTCATCAGAGGGCAGTTCCTGGGGAGGCACCACCTGTGAGCTGGCAGCTGGAAGAGTGGAGCACCTGAGCAGTGCCTCACAGGTGTGAAAACCCACTGCCAGCAGGTCATTCTTGGGCCTCATCAGCAGAGCCCTCTATTTCTCCATGGTAACCTGAATAAGCCACAATGCTGGCAAAAGCCCCAAATCTTCCATTAACACAGAAGCATTTATTTAGCCTACATTTCCTAGAGCCAACCTCATTTTTTCACACGTTGGGCCTTTCTACCAAATGGATGCTTTGGCCTGATGACAAGTTCAGAGAGGGGCTTGGTCTAAGAGATCCACTGTCCCAGAAGTGAAAGCTCAGTTCCCTCAAATGAGAAAGATCTGCTGCCCTCATGGACATCATCAGAAAAGTTAACAACTTTAATTATAAAACAATGACTAGTTTTGAAGAATATACATACCAGAAATTTTTTATCTACTGTTACCCTGTTCAAGGTGATTAGTTGTGGGGAATTTGTACTTGACATTATTTTAGAAACTGCTCTTGGAAATTAATTTCAAAGCCTATGACACATTTTATAAAGAAGAAATATGGTTATATGATGGAAAGAAGTAAGACTTAGGTAAATGGGCTTGAATTCTCAAGTTTACCACATATTATAGCTATTTGTCCTCAGCCAAATCATTTAATGATTTAAATCATTTCTAAGCATCTTTCTTCTTTTCATATAAGATTGTAATGATAACTATCGTCATTGGATTATCATAAGAAGTAAATGAGAACATATACATAAGATTCTGGAACATAAGAGATACTCAGAAAATGTCAGTTTCTTTACTCTTATTCTTCATTTCCTCTTTTCTCAATGAGGAAAGTCAATATCAGGAAAAGACAACATTTCTCAGGTATTAGAGCTGTCCTTTTAAAAAACATTTTTTATTTTGGAATAGTTTCACAATTACAGAACAATGACAAAGTTACTTTAGAGTATTTTCAGATGCCCTACACCCAATTTCTGTTATCAACATTCTAAACTAGTATAATGTTTACTTTTATTACAATTAATGAACTAATACCTTTTTTTAAAAAAACATTTAAATATTTTTGGCTTTGTTTGAATAGTCAAACATTATTTGAAATAAAATTTGGTAAATTAGGTAAATAATAGAATTTTCAAAAAGGAGTTAATATAAATAAATAACTGAAGAAGGCTTGCGGGGTTATAAACTGACATTTACAGACATTTCCAAAGGAGAGTTCCAGAAACACATTAACTCCAACAATATCACTGGAATTGGAATGCAGGTTCCCAATTAACTCTGCTGGAGGACAATGTGAATTAGGTAGACAATCACTTTTGCAAACAGCTTAAGGTGACTACATTCCCTTTTTAATCATTCTCACCTTTGTGTGCATGTGTGTGTGTATGTCCGCGTGCGCACGTGGACACATGCCCACTAAATCGCTTCAGTCGTGTACAACTCTTTGCGACCCTATGGACTGAAGCCTGCCAGGTCTCTCTGTCCATGGAATTCTCCAGGCAAGAATACTGGAGTAGGTTGCCATGCCGTTCACCAAGGGATATTCCCCACCCAGGGATTGAACCCACATCTCTTACGTCTCATGCATTGGCAAGCAGGTTCTTTACCACTAGCGTAAACTGGGAAGCCACATTCACACCCCTATCTCCTACTAATATGAATAATCTTTCAAATCCAAGCAAAAATGATGGTGGGGATAGAAAAAGAGCCACCAAAACATTTTAGGAGGTTTGAATTCCAAGATAATGTCTTTAATTGGATTCAAGATGCAAATACAGATAAAAGACCCCAGTGAATGAAACTTCTATAGTAAATTTGTGTCAGTCTCTTTATGAAACTTTTAATAAAATAAACTTAATAAAAAATATACCTCAAAACTTATTAGTAGTGACGCTTCCATCCTGAGAGACTTAGCCCTGAATATTTGGTCTGAGAGTATAGGAGGTTGTGGGTTTCATTGAGAGTTTGTGATGGAGTTTTATCAACAATAGATCCCTTTTGCTGAGACCATGTTTTGAACACCATTCTCATAGGTCCTCATTTGGCTTCTTGCATAGTTAATGTGGCCTCCATATAGAATATGCATGCTACTGACCAAGAGGCTGAAGTATTCAAATCACTCAAGCATCTTACAGCTAAGGATTAACAAAATCTCCCTCTATGCTCCAAAGTAATTAAAACATGCAGTTTATGGGCCAATCTGAGAATTGGGAATACACCTGAAATTTCATAAAGACTCATTAAACCATCGAAGATAATCCTAAGCTAAACATACTTCTATGTTTACTCCCTTGGTTGTTGCATGAAAACAGAACTGTTAACTTGCTTCCTGCAATAGTGAATGCTCCTGACTTTGCCTTTTACTTAGACAGTGAAGAATGTATAGCGTCTTTTGAACAGACACTGACTACAGATGACAAGTTCTGTGTTCATGTTTCCCAGAAAGACAGTAACCCTCAGTGTACAGAGCTGTTAAACCCTGGGAGCAGACCTCAGAGAAGTGGAAAACTGGCAGCCCTCCTATTTTATTTTATGCAGAGTTCGGATGATAACTCTGGATGCTTTTGTGGGAAGAAGAATCCCGTAACTCTATGGCAGGCCTCTTATGTTGCCTCCACGGCTTGCTGCTAATGAGGCTAATGCCACCTCTAGAGTACTGATGCCACACTGTGTTCTGACCGCAACTCTAGGTGCAACCCCAGTCACAGAGCAGATGTATCAAGACAGCAAACACTTATATGGAGGAGGAACAGGTCTTCCACTGTTCTGTCACTCCTCCTACCCCTGAAACTCTGAGAACTTTCTTCCAACTCTTCTCACTAGTTCTATATCTAACAAAGGAAGAGACAGCAGGTAAAGAAAATTCAGAGAACAGAAAAGGAGATGCAAATGGACAGCTGCTATTAGTATGGAAAACCACTTAGAGAATACTCTGCAGAAGTATTATCAGTTCCTGAATTTCAAGTGATTTTAGTAACAAAGAGGTATGTCCCTTTGACAAGATAGAATAGAAAGCAGGCCCCAAATTACTAATTCTTTGTGGCTGTGGGCGGGCATGGATGTATCTCCATGGCCTGAGACACATGCAAGAGGATACAGTAGGTTTGTGGACACTACTCATCATGGGCATATAACTCTTTTTAAAAGAGGGACTCTGTGAATCTCCTGTTTCTCTAGCCATTGAGAGGACTCAGTGAAAGCTGAGAAATTTAGTAGAAGTGTGGACAAAGCCCATGTAAATTCTGCAGGCTCCATCACATTTTTACATCTTATTTAAACAATTTGCAAGACTCATTCAGTTGTCTCTAATGCCTGCGACTCAACACTAAGCAACCAGAATAAAAGCAGTTATTTAGTGGAGGCATCACCCTGGGGAGTAAAGGTCATTAGAATACAGAAAACTTAAAGGAAAAAAAAAAAAGGAGCTTCACCCTATAAGAGTAGTAGAGTTCTTTCAAAGCTCAGCCACGGTGGTGCATGCAGAATGTGTTTGCCATATCCATTATGTGCATCACAAGAATGTGGCTTTGGCCATATATGTATGATTAAAGAGCTAATGAATCACCTTGCAGTGGTGACGTCTGAATTAGAACTGCTTGAAAGTTCCTGTCAGAGTTAGTGCTTTACAAAAATCAGCTGCTTATAGGTGGTCAATGCAATCAACTATGTTCACTAGGAGCTTGGGCAAGAATGAGTTAAAAAACTTACTGTCTAGCTATGAAACTTACACACTTGTAATTTATTTATAAATGAAAAATTTTTAACTTGTAGAGTATTTGTTCTCAGCATATTGTCTCACAGATATAGGGCTCTATGCTTAATAACAGCTTCAATTATTTTTCAATTGCTTTATCTTAACATACTTCTCTCCAGCATTAGAAATTTTGACAGTGTATTCATATTATAAGAGGCCTTTAAAATATGATATGATAAACACCTTGGCACCATAGTTGCTTATTGACTTCAATGAAATGAACTATTAATATTTACAAATCCAATACTCTTCTCTCAGTACTAAATTTAATTGGAAACTGGAAAGAACAGATTTCCAGTCAAAACTTTCCCCTCAGTTTTTCATATCTGCAAAAGTGAAATATTCCCTATAACTGCTGTGGTAGGATGCAGTTTTGAAACTGAACCTATATCTCTTCAAATACTAGCCATATAATTTATACTGCATCACACAGCCCCAGGCACCTCATCAGGAAACCAAGGTTAACTTTCTCATAGAGTTGTTTCAAGCTTTGAATAGGAAATTACATATAAAGGAACCTATCAATAGTGAACATTCATTCAACAAAATTTTATTTTTATTTTGTTTTAATTGGAGGATAATTGCTTTACAATAGTGTGCTGGTTTCTGCCATCCATCAACATGAATCAGTCACAGATGAACCTAGAGTCTATTGCACAGAGTGAAGTAAGTTAGAAAGAGGAAGTTAGAAAGAGGAAGACAAATACTGTATGTTAACACTTGTGTATGGAATCCACATATATGGAAGGCTGTGTATGGGCTTCCCTGATAGTTCAGTTAGTAAAGAATCTGTCTGCAATGCAGAAGACCCTGGTTCAATCCCTGGGTTGGAAAGATCCCCTAGAGGAGGGAACGGTTACCCATTCTAGTATTCTAGAATTCCATGGACTGTGTAGCCCATGGGGTCACAAAGAGACAGATATGACTTAGCAACTTTCATTCATTCATGGTATCCAGAAAGATGGTACTGATTATCCTCTTTGCAGGGCAGCTGTGCAGACGCAGACATAGAGAACAGACTTTTCAATAAAGATTTTTAAATCTAAATCTTTCCGCTCTAAGCTTTTGACCTGTAAGGACAGATAGAACCCAAGGAATTTCCTTTGACCTAGAGAGTTCAGCCTCCTAAACTCAGTATCCTTCACATGTTGAATCCGTTCCTAATCTCTTCCTAATCCCACGCAATATACACCATGGCAGATCACTTCAGCAGATATTTCTGCTTTACATGGAGCTGAGACATCCATTTAATAGCAAAGAAAGGCCAAATGGGTAACAGGAGTTAACAGAGAAGTTTCCTAAGGGCAAAGGATGTGACTTACTCATTTTACAACATAGATGCACATAGACACACACACAAGAGATGCTTCAAGACATTTGCTGTGTAAAGGACTTTGAACATCTAATCACATAACCTCTCTGAGCTTCATCTCTCAAATTAATAAATTAACAATACTGACTTCACAGTATCACTAGAAATATCAATGAGAGAATGTGAAAATGTCTGCAACAGTAGCTGGGCTGTATGTGATACATTTTTTAAATCATTGACTTGAACCTCCAGCTTCCTCCACATGACTGGCAAGCTAAAAAAGACCCCTTTCCTCAAATTTGTGTCTAAATCAAAATCTGTGTCATATATTAAAGGTATAAATATGAGTGTTTTACACTATATTCAAATTCTCATAGATAGATATATAATATCATCTTAGGTAATCGCTATACCTGAAATATGACAATTCTCTTTGAAAACTTCCAACCTGCCATGAATTTGACCTACTATTTTTTGTAGCTAAGACAAGGCCTCATTCTGAATCATCAGCTACCTACACATCAGTAAGAATCACTTTATTAAGACATAAACTGCTAATGCTTCATCCTGGTCTATATTCAGGACAGAACTTTCCACACTTTCATACAGTATGAGAAAATAAAAAACAGCTGACAATTGAGAAGAGTGTGTTTTGGGCAGCCTGGTTTAATTGCTAAGTCACGTTCAACTCTTGAGACCCCATGGACTGTAGCCCACCAGGCTCTGCTATCCATGGGATTTTCCAGGCAAAAATACTGGAGTGGTTTGCCATTTCTTTCTCCAGGAGAATTTGCTGACCCAGGGATTGAACCTGGGTCTCCTGCACTGCAGGCAGATTCTCTACCAACTGAGCTACCAGGGAAGCCCATTGTCTTTCTCTTTGGAGCAGCCTATTCTCTTTCAAATAAGTGTCTCATGATTAACTCCTCTCTCCAAAAAGAAGACTGCTATGAAGTTTGTTGTTACTCTCATAGTGCTTCTTAGAATATTTCTAAGTCATATAACTTTCACTGTGGTTTGATCTTCAAATTTGTGTCTATCTGCACTGATCACTGATTGGCTCCCCCAAAGCTAGTTCCACCTTAAGTTAGCTTCCTATCGGCAGAGTCAAAATTCAAAAGAGTTAACACCCAATGTTGGTTCCCTGGTGGCTCAGAGGTAAAGAATCTACCTGGCAATGCAGGAGATGTGGGTTTAATCCCTGGATTGGGAAGATAACGCTGGAGAAGGAAATGGCAATCCACTTCAGTATTCTTGCCTGGGAAATCCCACAGAGGAGCCTGGTGGGATGTCTTTGAGACATCCATGATGTCTCAAAGAGTCAACATGACTAAACAACTAAACAAAACAACATAGCTCAGCAACTAGTCACAGGGGATATTGACCAAATGACCCAAGCTGGGTACTGGGAACCACCCTGATCAGTCTTCAGCTCTTTACCTCTGAAGAGGTGGTCAGGTAGAAGGTCAGGATGATCACCAGGTGATGGGCATCACTCAGGAAAGCTCAAGACAATAGCTGTCCTGATGAAAAATCACAGAAATGAAGAATCCAATATGTAAGAAGTTAAAGCTCCCAACAGTAAAAGACAGTTTTAAGACATACAGATGGCCAAAAAGTACATGAAAAGCTGCTCAGCATCACTAATTATTACAGATTGTAAATCAAAACTATAATGAGGTAGCACCTCATACCAGTCAGGATGGCCTTCATCAAGAAGTCTACAAATAACAAATGCTTGAGAGGGTGTGGAGAAAAGGGTTCCCCTCCTACACTGTGGGTACAATCATTATGGAGAACAGTATGTGGGTCCCTTAAAAAAAACTAAAAGTAGAACTACCATATGATCCAACAATCCCATTCCTGGGCACATATCCAGAGAACACTACAAGACATGGAAACAGCCTAAATGTCTGTTGACAGAAGAATGGATAAAGAAGATATGGTACTTATATGAGGGAATATTACTCAGCCATAAAAAGAATGAAATAATGCCATTTGCAGCAACATAGACGGACAAGGAGATTGTCATACTAGTGAAGGGAGTCAAACAGAAAAAGATAAATATCATATTACATCACTTATATGTGAAATCTTAAAAATGGATACAAATGAACTTATTTACCAAATAGAAACAGAGACTTCAAAAACAAACTATGGTTACCAAAGAGGAAAGTTGGTATTAACATATATGTACTACTATATATAAAATAGTCAACAAGGACCTATTGTATAAAACAGGGAACTCTACTCAATATTTTGTAATAACCTATATGGGAAAAGAATGAAAAAAGAATAGATACAGGCAAATGTAGAACTAAAAAACTTTGCTATAGACCTGAAACTAACACAACATTGTAAATCAACTATAAGATAAAATTAAAAAAAAACACTTTAAGACAGTTGTAAGGGCAGAGTCTTGAAATCTCTATTTAAATACAAATTACCTGATAGAGAACTACTCCAAACACTTGCACCTATTATCACAGTAGTACCTACAGTTGAAGACGCAGCCAGTGGACACTGTTGAGCCCTGGGAGGCAGGAGAAACTCTGGCCCAAAAGACTGCAAAGTTGAGGGAAACAGGGAAGGTGGGAGGGTCCTAGGGTGGTCTGGAGTCCTGGGGAGCAGAAAGAAGCCACCTAGCTGACCCATATATCCCTCACAGCACAACACTTTGTGCAAGGTTTTGCTGACAAAATTCAACCACCATATACAGACTGATGCCATTCCTGGTTTGGGTTTTCCCCCATTATTTTAAGTAAAGATAAGTGAGTAAATTAATTCAATGCTGCCAAACCTCCTCCAGCCTTTTTTTAAAAGACATATTGATCAACAGTTATTTAAAGGTAGGGCTTTTAATAGCCAAAATCTCTTATAGAAATATAGATTCTTTATAAGCAACTCATCACACTGTTTTAAAGATGTCTAAGGAAGTGGCTCAACTTGAACTCCTTTGAAATAACCGCAGATGGTTAAGAAAAAAGACCATCTAGACTTGCAGAGCCATATAAATGAATCACTCCCTACAGAAGGTGTTTTTCAGAAAAATCCAACAAACTATCCTAAAAAAAAATAGATTCTATGGTTTAATGACCTTTACTCTGATTTAAACTAATTTTGCGTTCACTGGGAACAGAAGGGAATAACAGCACAGAGGAATCGCTGTAATTCAATAAATCTTGTGAGCATTCTGATCTTTGTCAATGTATATCTGACACCCCAAATTATTTTATTTTAGTATCACTCTGTGAACAAGGCTTCATGTGCCAGTAGGACAGTTTATAAGCTAATTAAATTCAGTTATATTGAAAAACTTTCTCCCTGGCTTTTCACCGCATTTGATTTTAGCTTTGTGTTACAAATTCTTTAATATTGATTATTTTTCTAATGGAAGTATTGATCCCGCCATGAAAGTGTCATTATTTTTCAATTGAAAAAAATGTAAAATCTCAAAGCTACCTACCACCTAACATTTAATATATATGTGGACAAGAATGTGGTTCAGTTCAGTTGCTCAGTCAAGTACGACTCTTTGCACACCCATGGACTGCAGCACACCAGGCTTCCCTATCCATCACCAACTCCCAGAGCCCACTCAAACTCATTTCCATCGTGTTGGTGATGTCATCCAACCATCTCATCCTCTGTTATCCCCTTCTCCTCAAGAATATGGTATCTCTTGCTTGAAAGCTATTTATGTGGGGGGATTTCAAAAAAATACTCCTCTAATATGGTATTATTATGCTTTTTTTTTTTTTTTTGTATTTCACTTCTGGTTTCATTCTCCTACCTGAATGACTTGTAAAAGGGGACAGCTATACCATTCCAGAAGAAGTGACTGCTGGAGAGTGGGGAAGAAAGGACAGAGAAGCCCAAGTGTTAATACTTAAGAAGCAGGAAAAAAAAAAATTTTTTTAAGCCAAGAAAGTGAGACAATTCTGGAGGAAATATACAGGAAAACTGAATGTTGCACACAATCTAGAAATCAGCACATGGGCAGCCAGTGGGTTGAGTTGGGAGAGTTACACTGGAGAAATTTATTTTGAAGGCAGGCTGCTGGGGTAACAGCAGTGCATAAGCAAAGACATGAAGCAGCAGCTGGTTCCTGCCAAGTAGGCACTTCTTCTTGATGAAAGAAATAGTGCCAACCAACCCAGATCCTGGAGACTGGTTTTTTGGGTTCAAATCCAGCTGAAGTGATCAAGAAAATTATTTAAGTCCCTACACATAAAATGAGACTAGCAAAAGGCTCTACCTCACAGACTGTTATAAGATTTAAAGGAGTAACAATTTAAGTGCCTAAAGCAGTCCTTGCAAATATATGATGACAAACTTTTATTAAACAATAAAATGAAATTGAAGAAATTAAAAGATTTATGAGATGAATATGTAAATAGGGATCAGTTAATTTCATGTGACCCAGTCATATGAATATTTCTTAGAATATTCCATCAGCCATATGCCTTCCTCTGACCCTGATTTTAATTTAGTGTGAGAGACCAAAAGACAAAAGGTCACCACCTCCTGAATCCCACAGACTTTGCTTGCCCATTTCCCCAACAATGGGGGCAGAAGTAAGCCTAACCTTCAACCCTTCAAGGAAGCAACAGGAACATTTGAGCAGGAAATGTGATTAAATTAAGGTCCTGCCAGTACTTCCACATGCTTATTTTCAGAATGGTTTAATTAAAGTTTCTGACATGAAGAGAGCTATTTCTGTTCATCTATTCAGAGCTGGTTTTGGAGACAAAAAAAATTGAAATAGGCTGTTTCAGTCAATTTGTAACAATATAGTTGTATAATTAAGCTGGAAGCATATAAAGAAAGTTAGTCTATATAATTTCTCCTCTTATAGAGGTATTCATTAGAGAACAAATTGAGGTCTCAGTGTAATGTTCAGGCAAGCCAGTCAGAGGAGAACATAGTTGTTTCAAAATGTTCAATGTGGACTCAATACCCAAAATTCTAACTGTATCCCTATTTTATCATTAATTCATTTTGTAAAGCAACAGAATGGTCAGACTGAACTAATTAATGCACTACTTATTTGCTACTTATTGCTGATTTATGCTTAATATTCCTTTAGATTATAAACATATATGCATTATTTTTAGTAACTAAAATAACAGAAACTAAATAATTATCTGCAAAGGATTTGGATACTCTAGCCATTCTTATATCCAGATGGGGTAAGGGGTACCATATATTAGAAAAATATCTAGGAGCCATTCGAGTTTTCTGAAAGGAAAAGAGCATGGATATAAATTCTAAACAGTTTTTCTCTCCGGACTGAAAGAACTCCATCAGATCATAGATCTTGTTCATCTCTTCCCTCAAACTGAAACCAGAGATGGCTACAGGACTATTTATTCAGGCTGCAATGCACCAGCTCCTCTGTCAGCTGGCCTGGGCGAGTGAACGATGGCAGGACTTGTCGGTCACCTAGAGGGCAGCAGCTGCTCTGAGTTCTGAAGATCCCGAGGAGGGGAGCGGTAGCCTTACGTCATGCGCCAGAAAGCTGCATCCTCTCACCCACGTGGATGTGTGTGCTGCCTCCACACACCTGGGCCAGGGCTTTGGGTACCATCCATTATGCCAGTGATCACACAAGTCTCTAGCTTCCTGGGGAGCTAAGGTGAGGAATGCTTAATTGCACTGCAAAACAGCTTTTGCAGAAACAGATGTAGCCTTTCACATTCTGGTGACTTTGGGGAGGGCTGGGAAGAAAAAAGGAGAGGGAGGATAAGGGATTGAAAAAAGAGAGAAGGAATAGAGGGATGGGAAGCAAAGATACAAAACCTACTAGGTTTCTGTCTCACTTTTCATCTATCTCTAACACACAAATGGTACCTAGAGAAAAAAAGAATGGCCTGGGCTGGGGATGTGGTTGTCATTTGAACAAATGTGCTTTACTAGATTTAGTCACAGAGTGAAAATAGCAAATACTTATCAGAGCTTTATTAAAATGTAACTGAGATTCTGTGAGATGCACAACTTGATGTTCTGACATATGTACAGATCATGAAACCATCACCACAATCAAGATAATGAACATATCCATCACTGCCAAAAGTGTCCTCACGTATTCTCGTGCTCACTCCTTCCCTCTCTGCCCACTTTCAGGCAAACATCATCTGCTTTCAGTCACTAGAGACTAATAAGCATTTTCGAGGATTTTTTATATAAGTAGAATTGCATGGACTCTTTTTTGTCTGGCTTTGAGGGTAGCATATGCTTTTTTTGCATTTTCAATTTTTTTTTAATTTTTTAAAATTCCACTGTGGTAAGAACACTGAAAAACCAACAAAGCAAGGCCCCTATCAAATTACCCATGACATTTTCACAGAACTAGAACAAATAATTCTAAAATTTATATGGAACTAAAATCTAGAATTACCAAGGCAACTGAGAAAAAGAACAAAGCAGGAGGCATAACCCTCTCAGGCTTCAAACTATACCGTTTAGATACTACAGTAATCTAAACAGCATGGAATTGGCACAAAAACAAATACATGGATCAGTAGAACAGAATAGAGAGTTCAGAAATAAATCCACTACTTACGGACAATTAACCTTTGACAAAGGAGGCAAGAATATACAATGGGCAAAAGACAAGTGGTGATGGGGAAAGTTGGGCAGCTGCATGTTAATCAATGAAGCCAGAACACACCTTCGCACACACACATATAAAAACTTAAAGTGGCTTAAAGGCCTAAATGTAAGGCAAGAAATGACAAAGCTCCTAGAAGAAAATATAGGCAAAACATTCTCTGACATAAATCGTACCAATGTTTTAGGTCAGTCTCCCAAGGTAATAGAAATAAAAGCAAAAATAAACAAATGGGGCCTAATCTAAATTATAAGCATTTATATTGCAAAGGAAAGCATCAACAAAATGAAAAGACAATCTGAGAGAAAATATTTGCAAGTGACCCACAAGGTCTTAATTTCCAAAATATACAAACAGCTCATACAATGTTTTTTTTGAAAAAACCAACTGAAAAATGAGCAGAAGATATAAATAGGCATTTCCCCCAAAAAGACAGAGATGGTCAATGGGTACATGAAAAGATGCTTATCATCACTAAATTATTAAAGAAATACAAATCAAAACTATAATGAGGTACCACTTTACACAGGTCAGAATGGCTATCATCAAAAAACCTACAAATAATACATGCCGAAGAGGGTATAGAGAGAAAGAAACCCTCTTACACTGTTGGTGTGAATATAAATTGGTCAAGCCACTACTAAAGACAGTATGGAGGTTCCTCAAAAAACTAAAAACAGAGTTGCCATATGATCCTGCAATCCCACTCCTGGGCATATACCCAGACAAAACTTTAACTGGAAATGAAACAGGCACTTCTGTGTTCACGGCAGCACTATTTACAATAGCCAAGACATGAACACAACCTAAACATCCACGGATAGATGAATGGATAAAGAAGATATGGTGTGTATGTGTGTGCATGTGTGTATACACAAACATATATATACACATACACACTGAAATATTAAGCAGCCATTTTAAAATGAAATAATGCAATTTGCAACAACATAGATGGACCTAAAGATTATCATACTAAGCTTTCAAGTAAGTCAGAAAGAGAAAGACAAATACCATATGATATCACTTATATGTGGAATCTAAAATATGAAACAAATGAACATATCTACAAAATAGAAACAGGCTCACAGACATAGAGAACAGATTTGTGGAGGGAAAGGGAGATTGGGATTAGCAAATGCTAATACATACACATTCAGAAAACTAAGATCATGGCATCCAGTCCCATCACTTCATGGCAAATAGATGGGGAAACAGTGACTTACTTTATTTTTCTGGGCTCCAAAATCACTGTGGATGGTGATTGCAGCCATGAAATTAAAAGATGCTAGCTCCTTGGAAGGAAAGTTATGACCAACCTAGACAGCATATTAAAAAGCAGAGATATTACTTTGCCAACAAAGGTCCATCTAGTCAAGGCTATGGTTTTTCCAGTAGCCATGTATGGATGTGAGAGTTGAACTATAAAGAAAGCTAAGTGCAGAAGAATTGATGCTTTTGAACTGTGGTTTGGAGAAGAGTCTTGTGAGTCCCTTGGACTGCAAGGAGTTCCAACCAGTCCATCCTAAAGGAGATCAGTCCTGGGTGTTCATTGGAGGGACTGATGTTGAAGCTGAAACTCCAATACTTTGGCCACCTGATGGAAAGAGCTGACTCATTTGAAAAGACCTTGATGCTGGGAAAGATTGAGGGCAGGAGGAGAAGGGGACGACAGAAGATGAGATGGTTGGATGGCATCACTGACACAATGGACACGGGTTTGGGTGGACTCCGTGAGTTGGTGATGGACAGGGAGGCCTGGCGTGCTGCAGTTCATGGGGTCACAAAGAGCCGGACACGACTGAGCAACTGAACTGAACTGAATACACACACACACACACACATATATATAACTGAGTCACTCTGCTGCACAGCAGAAACTAAAACATTGTGAATCAACTATACTTCAATAAATTTTACAATTCATTAAGAGGGTAGATCTCATGTTTAATGTGCAATACAGTATTGTTAACTCTAAGTACACTGTTTCTAGAAAGCAAATTTCTAGCAAGTATTCATCTTGCTTAACTGAAACTTCATGCTCCTTGCCTAGTATTAGTAACTTCCCATTTCCCCTTCCCCCCTCCACCCTTGGCAATCAACATTCCACTATTTATTTCTATGAATTTGACTATTTCAGAGACCTCATATAAATGGAATCATATAGTTCTTGTCTGTCTGTGACTAGCTTATTGCAGTTAGCATACCTCCTCAAGACACATCCATGTTGTTATATATTGCAAAATCTCCTTTTTTAAGGCCAAATATTTTTCTATTATTTTCTTTATCCATTCATCTGACAATGGACATTTAGGCTATTTTCACATCTTGGCCCTTGTGAATATTACTTTAATGTATTTGGGAGGGCCAATTATCTCTTTGAGATTCTGATTTCTATCTTTTTTGATAAACACCCAGAAGTGAGATTGATGGATCATATGTTAGTTCTATTTTTTATTTTTTGATGCACCTCTATCCTCCATAATAGCTGCACCATTGTGCATTCCCATCAAAGTGTCCAAGGGTTCTAATTTCTCCACATGCTTGCCAACACTTGTGTTTTATTTCTTTGATAATAGCTGACAGGTAGAAGATGGTATCTCATTGTGGTTTTGATTTGTAGGTCCCTGAGGACTAGTTACTTTTGAGCATTGTTTCATATACATATTGACCATTTGTGTGTCTTCTTTGGAGAAACGTCTATTCTAGCTCTTAGCCCAATTTTTAATCTGGTTGTCAGGGGTTTTGTGCCATTGAGTTGTAGGGCTTTCTCACACACTCTTTTACCCCATCTCCATCTTTGTCTTCATTTTCTTTAACTTTAATCAGTTTTTAATTCTAACACTTGGCAGCCAATACAAAAGTATTTATAACCCATTCACACAAACCAGAACTTCACACAGACCATGGATTATAATTGGGTTGATGTCCTGATGAGACAAATACAAATGTGTTACCCACCCCAGACTATTTGAAACTTTCCTCCTCACACAGGAATCACAGCGGTCCCTGGTCCCAAAGGCAGAGTATATTATCACAGGGGATAACAACAGGAGATGTACTTGAGATGCTGGAGATCACCTATTTAGCACACACTCTTGAGTTCCTCTTGGAAAAATTTTAAACATGGTGTCTGTCATTTTACCTCTATAGCTTCAGTCCTTTGAACCTTCAAGAGCCCATTCACTAAGAATAAACATAGATTTTGAAATCACTCTGCCTTACTGTATTTGGGCTGCTTTAACAGAATACCACAGACTGGGTGGCTTGTAAACAACAGAAATTTATTTCTCACAGTTTTAGAAGCTGGAAAGTCTGGAGATCAAGGTACTGGCAGATCTGCCATCTGGTGAGCGCCCACTTCCTAGTTTATGGATGGCTGTCTTCTCACTGTATCCTCAGATGCCTAGGTCTCTCTCATGTCTCTTTTGTAAGGGCATGAAGCTCATTCATTAGGGTTCTACCCTATGACCTCATCATCTCCCAATACCCCACACCTTCTATTATCATCACATTAGGAATTAGGTTTCAACATACAAATTTTGGGGAGACACAAAGAGTCTGTAAGAACTCTTTCTTGAACTTTGGAGTTGATCAGTTCAATTGGGATGAAGTAATCATGAAAATAAATGGGAAAAGAGCACAAGCGAAAAATAAAGAGATTCTGTTAAAGGACGTTAGAGATCTACCACCTACCCTGATTCCAGAGCAGCTCTCGCAGCCATCTTTGAAACTCCAGTGCCAGTGTTCAGACCTGCTCAGTGGGAACGCTGTCCAGCTGGACAGCCTGGAAGACCAGGCTTGCAACCCGTGGGCCACACTGAAAGTCTCTGAATGTCAGAAAATCCACTGGAGCAACCAGCTCTCCCCCAGCATTGAAGTTGCCTCTCTGGAACCAATCATAACTTTAGGGAAGGAAAGAAACCCAGCTCTAAAGAAAAAAGTGTTTCTTGAAACCTGAACATTTGAGTCACAAGTATCTGACCCAGTTCTGCAGACACAAATTCTTGTCACCAGCAAAACCAGTAGACTGAAAACAGTCATTTTGAATCCTGTAGGAAAAAAATCATTACTCAACAACACAATCACATCCCCAAGGGGAATATCCATGCCAAAATAAGGTGCATGAAGAAATCAACTAAGAAAGGATGGAGAGAGGAGATATGAAAGGACAGCTTGTAATCCTGGAAATGAGAACTATTGTGTGGCCTTGGGGGGAGTTATTTCACATTTCAGGACACAGTTCCCCTTTTGTGGAATAAGAAAGTCAGGCTAGAAGGCCCCACCTCCCTTCCAAGCTCCAGTACTCAGCAAGGCACAAGGAGAAGAAAGAAATAGGACAACAGGACCAGTAGGATTCAGACTGACCAGTGTGTATTTGTGGCTTTAAAAAAAAAAATTACATCTCAAGACCTAATCTAGCTGAAAGGCAGAAGACAGCCAGACAGAAAGCACAAACAGGACATCGATCTAAAAAGGTCGCAGACAAGCCATCCTGGATCTCAGCCCCAGACTCTGAGCCATCTACCAAGAAATTTAAGAGGATGTCTCCAAGAGTCCAGCTGCTTTTAAACCAGTGTCTCCACTTCAAATGGCAAAATAATTCCATCTGACCATTCCCTCTGTAGTGAGGAGTTATAGCTACAAACCTGCCAGCACCCTGGCATTGCTGGCATTTACACTGCAAGGTCACCGGCCTGTGAAATACATTCTGTAGTGTTGGTGAAAACAAGGCGGGCTACAGAGGTCGATGTGTGGTCCAAGACCCAGGGTCTCATTCTCTCCCGTATACTCCGCCACTCCCTGCTCTCAGTTGAAGGCAGTAATGTTTAATTGTCTGGAGGATTTTCTCTGCTCCTATTCTTAATAGCCTAAGGAATTAAATGGACTCTCCTCAGAAGAGCTGTTCTCAAATGAAAATAACAGACAGTGCCAAAACCTGTATAAAAAAAAAAAAAAAAATGGTTCTCAAACTCCAGTGAGCATCAAAACTACCTGGAGGGCTTGTTAAATCACAGATTGCTGGGCCCCAGCTCCAGAGTTTCTTTCAGAAGGACTGGGGTGGAGCCCAAGAATTTTGGTACTGATGCTACTAGTCTGGGGACCACACTTTGAGAACAATTGCTCGAAATAATTTTCTTTTCTTGGCTTGGATAAATTTAATTCTTGACCCATCAATAGCAATAATACTTGACATTTATCAAGGATTTACTATGTGCGAGACAGAAAGTGCTAAGTGATTTACTCACAGAAATCATGCTATTTATTCCTGATACTAGCTCTTTGAGGTATTGGTTATTATTTCTTTTCACAAGTAAAGAAACCAGAGTTTAGGGAGATTATGAAGAGAATAGCAGAAGAGAAGGCCAAGTCTCATGGTGATCTCTGGGGAAACTGAGATAGCAAGTAGAATGGATTTGCATTTGGGATCTGAAAAATCACAACTAAGCAAGCGGGAAATGAAAGAGACAAGGAAAAATAGAAGTCCCAGTGAAAAATGTCTGGGTCTTCACAGGAAATGAGCCAATAGATTCAAAACCAAAAGCCATCAGTATCTCCAACTGCATTCCCAGCATCTAGGACAAAGTTCTCACAGCCTTTGAGGTCATACAGATGGTGGTGGAATTGTCACTGCTGCTGTTATTGTTAGAGTCAATAATATAATTACGCATCTGGTTGTCTCCAGATGATACCACCTTCCTTAAAACCCTCTTAAGGTTTAGTTGTTATGATTTTTTAAATTTTTTTCTCACACTTCATGTACTTCAGAAGCAAAAGTTTGGGTATGTGTGTGAGAGTAATGCTAGGGGCTTAACACAATATAAGTTTTTTTTCTTACTCCTGTAAAGTCCAAACTACAGACCAAAAGCAGCAAATATTCAAGACCCCAGGATCCTTCCATTCAGTGACTGGTCATCCCCCAGGGTCTGAGAGTCCTCCAGGATCCTCTGTCTCCATCAAGCAGACAGGAGAAGAGAGAGAATGGAGCATTGCACATGGAAGGCTTCTAGGGGACAGGATTGGTAGTGCTGAGCATAGTTCTATCCTAATTCTGTGGACCAGAACTACATCACTTGACCACTCTTAATGACAGAGAAGGCTAAGAAATATTGTTTGTATGCCCAGGAAGAAACACTACCAGGATCAGTGTGTATCTAGGTAGTGTTTGTCACAGTAATTGCTTCCAGATCATTTGTCATCTTTCTTCCTTCAGTCCAAAACACTTCGAGTCATTAGCTGCAGACTTTCTCACACCCCTATAAGCCTCTCAGGAACTCCCCTTCATTTACCAGTGGATTTAGCACCTAGTTTATTGTCTCTCTAGTTCTCTATCAATCTTGACATCTTCAATATCGCCAAGGATGAGCCGTTCACCATCACAGCCTCTCTGTTTCTTGACCTCCTCACCTCTAGCAAGCTTGCTCTTTTTTTCCCCTATCTCACCTCACCTCTACCCCTCCCACCAGTCTTAGTGGAACCACTTGCAGGAATTTCCAGTTCCTGCACACCGACCACCATCATTTATCCTTCCAGTGTACTCGTATTATTCCCACTGCAAGACGGCTTGACTTCCTTAAAAACACCAACCCACTGATCCCAACAATGTTCACCACTCTCACCCTCTTACCTCCTCATTCTCTAGCTAACCCAGCTTAGCATTTAAATAATCATGTCTCTAAAAACACGGTATTTCCCTATCCTCATCCATTATACCCCATTAATGATCACCACCTCCAAAAACTTCAGACTGGCTATCCTGTACCGGCTGCCTCTCCCAGGCTTGCTCCCAATCAGCTAAACATCTTATTCACAAATATTTCAGTGCTTCTCCCAAACCATTTCTGCATCCACTTAAAGTTAGACTAGGCCAACAGGTAGCTAACTACAGCCCATATGAGCCAAATTCAGCTCAATGACATTTGTGTAAATAAAGTTTTTTGAAGCACAGCCCCACTCCCTGGGTAACTAAGCTTCTATGGCTACTTTAGTGCTACAACAACAGAGGGGAGTAGTTTTGACAGAGACTGTACAGCTCACAAAGCATAAATTATTTACTGTCTGGCCCTTTACAGAAAAATACTTACCAACTCCTTGTTTATTCTCATGTTCAGTGTCATCTGAGTTTTAATGGCCATAAAAAGTGCCATATATTTTGAAAGGTTTTTCTCTTTTTTATTAAAGGATGGTAATTTTTAATTGCTTGAATTATTTATACCATTCAATTATCTGTAAAAATAATTGATAGAGCCCTGATGCCACAATATGACTATCCATATTTATGTGTGCTAACTCACCTTACATTTTTTGAGACCTTAAATCACCATCCTATTGGAACTTAAAATAGTCCTGTAATGAGGGAGGGGCAGCTATTCCTTACTCAATATTAACAATGAGAGAAGAAGCGAACTGAGGCAAGGAGATTAAATGACAACCCATCAGATAACTGCACCTGGGCTGAGATGCCAGCTCCAGAGTCTGGCTCCTCGCCAGCCAGTGCTGTCTCACTCAGCGCTGCCGCCTCTCCCAGGGAGAGGGCACCTGTCCTTGTGGAAACACTGGGCCCTCTGTCCCCATTGGCGCTCCTATCACAGGGCTCGGTATCAGAACACACTGGCCCCCAGCCACAGGCCAGCACGCTAGCTCCCGGCGCACTGCCAAGGGCCTGGGATAAATGCCTACACAAAGCACCAGAGCGCAGACAGCACCACACCCAGACTTGGCATCATTTTTCTTTATAGGAAGGTAAAATGTAATTGCCAAGGAAAAAAAACAAAAAAATCACCGCTTTCTCTGGATAGTAACCCTGCCAACTACACAAGTGAAGGGTAAGCTGTTTTGTCATTTTCCCGAGCTTCCTGAGTCCTCGTCACACTTTCTCATAGATATCTTCCTCCAAAGTGGGATGAGAGCTGACCTTCAGGTGTATTTATAGCTCACCCTGAACAACATCAGCTGAAGACTTCTAATTGCTTTGAAAGTGAGCAATAGAACTGGGATTATGTGATTATGTTTAACACATAAATCTTAAATTGGGAGACAAAAAAAAAAAAAAGACCATGCATGACTTCCATGGAAGGTCATTTAGCAACAGCAAAATCTGGCTTCAGAGCCAGCCAGCCAGCCTCAGACACCCACCGTGTCTCCTACCTTCTTGAATGAAGAGTGCTCACAGTTCCTCCCTGTCCATAATCCGCAGGGACTCATTCAGCCAAGTGTGCTGGCCTGCCATCATTCAGCTCACTGGTCCCAGGCCAGAGTTCATGCACATTGCGTGCAGCTGAGCCACTCTGGGGAGAGCCTCTGCCTGTGTAAATCAACAGACAGGGGATTCTTAACTCTCCCATTTGACAAACGCACAACCTGAGCAGAGCTCCCCCCAAGCCAGCCTGTCCCAGCCTTCGTCTCAATACCTCTTCTCCCTCAAACCCAACCCTTCATCATTAATAGCAATCTACCCTTCAGGATGTCACAGGGCAAGCGGCTGAACTAGATCAACCCTCCAACATGTTCCTAAAACAACTGGGAGAAGAACTAAATTGAACATTATACCTCAATTACTTCTCTTATCTGTGTCCTTTTGTCCATCCTATCAAGGAGTTTAATGTCTTGAAAGCAGGAACAATATCTTACCTTTAAGTAGCATCTCCAGCCCTAACACACGCCCTGACGTTTAAGAGACACTCGATACTAGTTTAATTAGTATTGTTAGATTACAGAGGGTTCGGAATTTGTATTGTCTTTGGAGTCACAGCTAAAGGTCACTGCTATATGACCAAAATGCAATATTAGGCAACGTCGATTTAACCTAGATGGATCATTCTAGCCAAAAGTCCAATTTGTAATAATACCTTTATCCTATCTCAAAAGCTACTAGAAGCAGCAATCATACTTAAAATGTTCCATGAAGAAATGTGTTGACAGCTTTTCAGTACTTTTTTCAGTGTGTGATTTTTTTTTAATATAGGATATAGCTGAAAATAAAGCACGTTTTATACTACAGAGCTCAACCAACTAGACTAGCTGTCCAGTAATCCTATCAGGCAATTCCAGTTGTCATTCTCATATGGAATGTAAAAGGACAGAGTCATCACAAGCTTGAGAGTGGCCAGCCCAGGTCACACAGAAGCTCATAAGCCAGTCTGCAAATAGAAACAAGAATTCCTGGTGGTGGTGTCTGAGGATTCCATACTCAAAGTTTTAGTCGCTCAGTCATATCCGGCTCTTTGGGACCCCATGGACTGTAGCTCACCAGGCTCCTTTATCCATGGAATTCTCCAGGCAAGAATACTGGAGTGTGTTGCTATTCCCTTCTCCAGGGGATCTTCCTGACCCAAAGATCGATTCTTTACCATCTGAGCCACCAGGGAAGCCCCTCCACACTGAAATACACTGTTTCTGAAATGGTCTTTATAGACCACTTTGCTGGGATACTACCTTTGTCCTTGAAGAAGTGGCTTCTTGCAAAAGCACCACTAACGGTGCTGAGCTTCATGAAAAATCTAAGGTGTCAGCTTCAGGAATGTAGATCTTATAAATGGGCACATCTTATAAACGAACATTACAACTCAAGCCACAGATTAAACATTAATAGCAATTCATAAAAAAGGCCCAGAGGAGGACAGACTAGTTAGATTGTCCCTAATAAGAGACAGATGCACATTTATATTTTCCATGTATTCATTTTTCAGTAAGATTCCAAACCCCCCTAAGCACAGACACTTTATAGTAAATCAAAAAGAAAAAGGAAAGAATTACTGCATACATTTTCACATCCTTCATAAGATACAGGAGAATGTTTTTGTCTGACTTGTTTTTGCTGTGTTATTCCTGGTCTACTTTAATAAGAAAGTTTCAGTCTGATCTGATTCAAAATCTCCATGGCATCCTCTCCATAACTTCACTCGTCTCTTTAATGACTAGGAGTTAGAAAAGGGCTCTTTAAATCAGGGTTACTTGTTACTTCAAGTAGTTAACAGCTTTTTTAAATGAATCTGGGCATAGTCTCTTGACACTCACAGAAAATTATTTTTCAAGGCAAAAAGTTACCTGTTTTATCATGAACACTGAACATTTCTGTGATCCTATAGGGAAAGAAAAAGCTAGAATTGAATATGTTTCTAGAAATATTCTGAATCCTTGCAAGCATATGTTACATCCATTATAGATAAAACTCCTTCTGGGTCATGTCTCTGGCGATAAATGAGTGGTTTCTTGTGTATAAGCGCAGGTACTGAAGGCCAGCTGGTACAATGCCCTCTGTGGAACTTTTTAATCAAATCTTGCACACAACCAGGGATCCAGAGGTGATCTTATTTCTTCTCGGAGAGGCAGCTCTGTTTCAATTAGTATCTCGATATCAGAAAACACTGCCAGAAAATCACATAATCAAAAGGGAAAAAATTTTTAAGGACTTAACCAATTCAAAAAAAATGGAAGTAGGTAATTAAAGATTAAAAATACTCTGAAATCTTAATGTGGCAGTATAAATATGCCTCACGATACCATGGCAACATGCTCTCTTTTTTTAATGAAATTGATTAATTAGCCTGTGAGCTTGAAAAATGTCAGAGCAAAAGGACTGGAAATGCCTCGCTCCAAGCTAACAGCTTACCTCACCTCTTCCTTCCTGAGCATGTCAGTCGGAAACAGTAGAGGTTGATCTGTGGAAGAAATCTCCAACTACAGCTCTGTTTTAAATGCATGAAAAATGTGAAGGCTTCAATAGCATGCATTCCAAATCAGCTCTGAAGATCCATAGATGAGAGAGTCTCAGATACACAAAGGTCGAACGAAGCACCGTGCCATTGGACTGGGGCACCAGTGCACAGAGAGAAATAGGAAAGTAGCTTTGCAAATAGAACCCACTAGAAACAAATTTATGTATGTGTCTGTGTGTATGATATAGCAATGAAGTAAAGAGATCATTTCCACAACTCATACGTGGAAATTTCATGTTATAGTCATATTTCATGTGTATCTATAAAGATAAATAGATGCAAATATATTGGCATATTTTTACATATACTATAAATCTCTAGGAGTTACTAAGGAGAGAAGCAAAATTAAATGCTAGACTTTCCTGCTGCTTCAGAGTAAAGGAGGTCATATTCTTTATTGGAAGCAAAAATGAAGACTATCTATGTTACAAGACAGCCTAGTCAGAATAAATACACAGATTGCTGGCCACCTCTGTCTTACTTTAGTATCACTGTCTCACTCACATAAAAAGACACCTCCACACAACACCTCTCTACTGCACAAGGACTAGAAATTTCTGTCATTAGATCAGAACTCTTTTTGCTGGAGACATTCCTGTACATAGTCAACGTTTAGCAGATTTCCCATAATGGCTTCTACCCTCTAGATGCTGGTAGCATTCCACAACTGTGACAACCCAAATCATCTGCAGACATAGCCAAATGTCCCTTGTTGGGGAGGTAGGTGAGGGACAAAACTCCCCTCCACTGAAAATTCCTGCATTATTCAGTGAGTTAAAAAAAAAAAAAAAAAAAGGAAGGGGGCAGTATAGAGCACTATCTCTCATGGAAATCAGTGCAGACCACCCAAATGAGAACAAACAGAGGCTATTTATTCAGAGCTTGCCACAGCCAGGGAGTCAGCCACCATCCTCTAATTGGCAGAGACAGAGGCAGGCAGGGTAGTGGAAAGGCTTTATAGAGAAAAAAAGAGGAGAAAAAAAAAGGTTTCAGCAGTGCTCTGGTGGGCAGTTGTTGGCATGAGGAAGCTGGAGGCAGGGCACCTCAAGTGATTATTTTGGAAGCATATTTGGCTTTTTCTGTTGGCCCTGAGTTGGACATGTGGGCAAAAACCAGGGAAGCTGGCTTAAGACAGTGCAACTATACTCTGCAACAGTTCTGTAGATTAAAAGCCTGACGGCTGCAATCAAGTATCAGCAGGCCGTGTTTCTTCTGGAGACTCTAAGCAAGAATTTATCTTTTAACCTTTTCCAGCTTCTAGAGGCTGCTCCCATTTCTTGACTCACAGCCACCTTCCTCCATCTTCCAAGCCAGCAATGTCACATCTCCCTCTGGTTCTCCTCTTCTGTATCTCTTACAATTTTAAGCACCCTTGTGATTACACTGGACCCACCTGAATAACCCAGGCTACTCTCCCTATTTTCAGGTCAGCTCTCTTGCAATCTTACTTTACTGATTAATAGCTTAATTATAAATTAATTCTATCCAAAACCCTAACTCCCTTTTTCTAGCCAGCATAATATAGTGATGGCTCCAAGGATCAGGATAGACATCTTTGGGGGTCACTGTTTTTCCTAAAACATCATTCAATGAACAAAGTGTGATCCCTGGACCAGCAGCATCAGCATCACCTGGGAACTTGTTAGAAAAGCAAATTCTGAGGGCCCACCCTGGATCTACTGAAGAAAAACTCTGCAGGTGGGTTCTAGCAACCTGGTTTAACAAGCCTTCCAGGTGATGCATTTTCAAGGTTGAGAAACACTAATCTATACTCCTCTTTTCCACTTTAAGATTGCGTGGTCTTTATATGAGGCCTTTGGGAACAATTAAATTCCTTGGAAATATGCTGTTTACCAGAGTAATCTTCCCAAAATGTAAATTCTACTTACATCACTTCTCTACTAATAATCCTTAAATGCGTCTCTCCCCAGGTCTCATTGCCTAAGCTCCACACATGTTGGCATGGCATGAAAGCTCCTTCCTCATCTCACCTCTGCACATCTCTCCCCCTCCTCCCTCTCCTCTCCACCACCCTCACCAAGTTTCTTGCAGCTCTGGGCTCTTTCATGTATTTGATGCCTCCTCGCACATGCTCTTCCCTCCCCCTGGAAAGTTCAGCCTCTTTCCTGGCAAACTCCACCTCCTCCCTCATAATGTTACTTCCTCCAAAACACTGCCCTGATCTTCACAGGAAGTTGAGGGTTGCATCTCCTGTGGCCCATGGTCTCCTGCATAAACTTCTACATAGAGCTTTCATGGGATTGAGTTTATATGTCTGTCTCTTACCCCAGACTCTGAAGCTTTTGCGTATGTGCCAGGATAACCTGGCACAATGGTAACCCAGAATAAACAGAGGGCTAGAAACATAAGATTCTTTGAGAATGTTTACATGTATAAACAGATGATAACATTTAATGAAGCATTCTTCCATTCAAATACCTGGTGATATCCTAAAAGCAACTATCATTATATAAATTTGTCCAGAAAAAAAGGTTTCCTGAAGACAGATTAATATTCAACTGACTCTAGAAAGAATCACCTTAATCTTCAATGAGAAGGAATCCCTCAAGGGCAAGAAAATATTGTTAAAACCCTCCTCCCACATCCCAAACTTATTTCTTTACACATCCTACTACTCCCCCCTGAAAGCCATCTGGAAACTGATCAAAAAGGCGTGAAACAAATAACTGGATGTGGGTCAGCTTGGCAAAGGGGTTCCACAGATCTCCTTTACTGTGTACTCCACACAAGCAGCCCCAACCTGCCCTGGTGGGCTGGGGGGAAAGGAGGAGACATCCTCAGATTGCTGTAGAGGGACCTCCTATCCTATGCAGACACCAGGAATTACTGCCAGCTAGTACTCCTGCCTGGAAAATCCCATGGATGGAGAAGCCTGGAAGGCTGCAGTCCATGGGGTCACTGAGGGTCGGACACGACTGAGCGACTTCACTTTCACTTTTCACTTTCATGCATTGGAGAAGGAAATGGCAACCCACTCCAGTGTTCTCACCTGGAGAATCCCAGGGATGGGGAAGCCTAGTGGGCTGCCATCTATGGGGTCGCACAGAGTCGGACACGACTGAAGTGACTTAGCAGCAGCAGCAGTTCACTGCAGAGACACTGGTGATTTCATAAGCTTCATAACACAGAAGGGTATAAAGAGGAGAGGAGGGAAAATGGCACAGTAGGAAGCAGTTGGGCTTCTGCCCATGGGCCTACAAACTGAGACCTGCACTTGCCCAGCTTTAGGACCAAAGAAAAAACCCAGAGTCAGCAACACAGACTCAGTGGTTTCGTGGACAGGGGAGCTTACCTGTCTGAAGCATCAACCTGGAGCAACACCCCGCTGTGTGTAACAGACAGTGGGCACTTGCAGGCGGCAGTTTTCACTCCCACCCTACACTCCACCCGACCAGAAGGTTCCTATCGGGGAATTGAGGTCAGGTGGGCTCATTAGTTACCAGGGAAACCAGCACAGGGTCACGCCCCTCGCTGCCTTTTTGAAGAGCACAGTCACCAGCTGGGGCCTGCCTACAGCAAGGATTGGGTTGGCCAAAACGTTCATTTGGATTTTTCCATAAGATGTTAGGGAAAAACCTGAACAAGCATGTTGGTCGAGCCAATATGTAGGAAGGTCAGTCAGGGGCAGGTGAAGGAGGCACTGGTGGAAAAGGTATGTACAGAGAGCAAGAGAACAACCATCTTGAATGGCCTGACCACACAGAAGCAGAAAGGTTTTATGTCAGGTCTCTAAAGCAGTATCTTCCAGGTTGTGGATGATAGCTAATTAGTGGGGCATTTAACAGTTTATTGAGAGGACAACCTGCATTATTTTCCATAAGGGAGAATATTTTTTATAGAACAGAGTATTAAAAAAATAGAATAGCTGAAAGCGTACAACACATAGAAAGGGTTAAGTATTGTCAGTGAAACGTCAATTCAGTGATTCAAACCCGTAAATTTGTTTGGTTCTGAGATCGAAGACTTCACTTACTGTCAAGGTCACTTCACTTACAACTCAAGGTCAATACAGTTGGAAAAACACTTCAAAGGGATGTTGGAGTGATGCTGGACACTCCTCATGGACAATGCTTATCTCCTCAGCTGAAAGGGATTTCACCCTGAAAAGATTACCTACTTTGCACAAGATAGTTGGCACTTGGCACACATGACTCGTGATTCACTGCATGTGTTCTAACTTCTCAATTGCGCCCTCAGCTCTCTGTGGAACAGAACAGCCTTCACTCCACAGTTTCCTGCCACCTGGCCCAGGGCCTCGCACACAAAGTAGATTTTTAATGAATATCTATGGGTTGGCTGAATTATACAAACCATCGTTTATTAAGAGACTCAGGTAAAATGTTTAGAGGGGAAAAAGAAGAATTTCAAAGAAAGTATAAACTTATTAAATGTTCAGCATCCATGCCTAATTGTCCAATTATGCTGCTATTTGGGGGTATATCCGACATGAAGCATTATAATAAAACCAGAAACAGGGCATGTGCCAAGAAGACAGTTAGGAAGACCCTAAACTCACCTCCTCCCACTGGCATACCCAAATTACAACTACTTAGAGAGCAACTATCTAGAGAATGACCAGCGGAAAAGATCTTCCACAACAGAAGGTATAAAGAAGGGACCAAACAAGATGGGTAGGAGGGGCAGAGATATAGGGTACAATCGAGGCCCACACCCCCAGGTAGGCAACCCACAAACGGGAGAATCAGCACAATTACAGAGGTTTTCCCAAAGAGCATGGGCTTCCCTAGTGGCTCAGTGATAAAAGAATCCACCTGCAATGAAGGAGATGCAGGTTCAATCCCTGGGTCAGAAAGATCCTCTTGAGAAGAAAATGGCAACCCACTCCAGTGTTCTTGCCTAGGAAATCCCATGAACAGAGGAGCTTGGAGGGGCCCATGGGGTCACAAAGAGTCAGACATGACTTAGTAACTAAACAACAGCAATCCCAAGGAGCAAGGGATCCAAGCTACAGTCAGGCTCCCAGCCCTGGGAAGCTGCCCTGTAAAGACTAGACTCTGAAGGGCTTGTATATGGGGACTTTCCTGGTAGCTCAGATGATAAAGAGTCTGCCTGCAATACAGGAGATAGGGGTTTGAACCCTGGGTCAGGAAGATCTCCTGGAGAAGGGCATGGCTACCCACTCCAGTATTCTTTCCTGGAAAACCCAATGGATGGAGGAGCCTGGCAGGCCACAGTCCCTATGAATGGGAGATCCAGAGGGCTGTGTAAAACAGGGACTCTGATCTTTAAGAGCACAATACAAAAGCTCACAGGCTCCAAGTTCCAGGACAGAAGTAGTAATTTGAAAAAGCCTAGGTCAGATCCACTCATGCATCTGGGATCCCCCTAGGGATCTGGGTAGCAGCTATTTGGGGGAGCTCCTTCTACCACAAGGACACTGATGCTGGTAAGTGCCATTTTGGAGTCCTCTCTCCAGCCTACTAGCCCTGGGGGTCTTATCCACCCACCAGCAGGCTGGCACTAGCTCACTAGCCCTGAGCACCCATGGGCCCTGCAGCCAGTCGTCCCAGGACCTGGCCTTGCCTGACCAGTGGACCAGTAACCACTATGTTAGGCAGAGCCTGGCAGTCAGCTGGGCTGGGGCCAGCCCCACCTACCAGCACACTCGCAGTAGGTGGCTCTGCCACAACGAAAGAGCCCATGCAGCTCACATAAGGGGCAGTCTTAGAGCATATAAGCTGCTGGGCCCCCTAGGACTTCTCTGACATAAGGCCACTTCTCCAAAATCAGGAAAGCCAACCAGCCTACTGAATATACAGAAATAAACACAAAGAATTAGGCAAAGTGAGGAATATGTTCCAAATGAAGGAACAAGACAAAATTTCAGAAAAAAATATAAACTAAGTGGAGATAAGCAATCTATCTAATAAAGAGTTCAAGATAATGATCACAAAGATACTCAACGAACTCAAGAATAGATGAACACACTGAGAAATTTAACAAAAATTTAGAAAATATAAAGAAGAACCAAAGAGAGCTAAATATAATAAGTAAAATAAAAATATACTAGAAGTAATCAACAGTAGATCAAATGATACAGAAGAATAGATCCATGAACTGGGAGAGAGAGTAGTGAAAAATACCCAAGCAGAACAGCAGCAACAACAAAAACAAAAGGCAAGATCAAGATGGCAGAGTAGGAAGACCCTGGACTCACCTTCTTCCGTGAACACACCAAAACTACAACAATATACAAGGTAACATATAGAATGTTATATCAAAAATATAGAACGTATAACTTACATGTTATATGGAACATACAAAACAATATATACAGCAATACATAGAACGAGCTGAAGACTATCAGAACAGTTCTACAACCAAGGACATAAAGAAAACACCACACTGAGACAGGTAGGAGGAAAGAAAAGTGATCTAGTCAGAACCTACAAGCCTGGTGTGTGTGCATGCTGAGTGGCTTCAGTCGTGTCCAAGACTGTACAACCCTATGGACTGCAGACTGCCAGGCTTCTCTGTCCATAGGATTATCCAGGCAAGAATACTGGAGTGGGCTACCATGCCCTCCTCCAGGGGATCTTCCCAACCTAGGGACTGAACCCGCCTCTGTTACATCTCCTGCATTGGCAGGAAGGTTCTTTACCGTTAGCACTGCTTGAGAAGTCCCAAGCCTGGTGGGTCACCCCAAAGAGGAGGGGAATGTCACAAACTTAGGAATCCTCCCTAACAAGCAAGGAGTTCAAACCCCACATTGGACATCCCAGCACAGGAAAATGTCCACACTGAGAAAATGAGCCCCCCCAGGATGGTTTAGAAAACCAGTGGGCTTACTATAGGGCTGTGGGAAACTGAGACTCCACTCTTAAAGGGTGTGTACACAGAACTGCTCACTTTCAGTCCCAACACAGAGGCAGCAGATTAAAAAGTGCCATGTTCTCTGGCCAGTCTGCCCAGACCACCCCAGCTTGTCCCCAACAAACACTGGGCTCTGGTTGCCAATAAACTCCAGGAGAAACCACAGCTCAAGCCCCTCATCCAGCTCCTGCCCCATCCCCCACAAAGAAGTGACCATCATCTCATGGCTCCAGCCCCAGGCCCCATGAAAAGGGCAACCATCATCACACCCCAGAAGAAGCCATGGCTTGCACCAGGCTGTTTCTCCAGCTCCTGTAGCTCCATCCTATCCTTCGCCAAGGCAGCAACTGCCAATGCCCTGGGAGAAGCTGTGGCTCATGCTGAGCTCTGGTTCTAGCCCTTCTGGCTCCAGTCTACCCCTGGCCAGGGTGCAGCCACCTGTGTATCCCAGGAGAAGCCTAGCCCAGGCCAAACTCCAGCTCTAGCCTTTTCCCTCTGTCTCAATCCCACTCTGATAAGGCAATGCCCCAGTGCACGGTGGAAAAAGTCCCAGCCTACACTCAATTCAGATTCAACTCTCCCATCAAAGCCACTGGGAACACACAGAGTACATAGGGACATGCCCACACAAGGACAGACCTGCAAGACCAGGATAAGTAACATCTCACCTAATTTCATAGAGATAAACAGAGAAAGTAAAAAAAGAGAGAGAGAAGACAGAAGAACATGTTCCAAATGAAAGAACAAGATGAAACCTCAGGGAAAAACCACTAATGACATGAAAACTAAATAACTGACCTAATAAAGAATGCAAAGCAATGGTCATAAAAATGCTCACTGAACTCAGCAAAAGAATGAAGAAACTCCATAAGAATTTCAACAAAGAACTGGAAAATATAGAAAAGAACCACTCATAACTGAAGAATAAAATAACTGAAATGAAAAATACACTAAAAGAATTAACAGCAGATTAGAAACATACAATCTCCCAAGTCTGAATCAGGAAGAAATAGAAAATATCAACAGACCAATTACCAGTAATAAAATTGAATCAGTAATTTTAAAACTCCCAATAAACAAAAGTCTAGGACCAGATGACTTCACAGGGGAATACTACCAAACATTTGAGAGTTAATACTTATCCTTCTCAAAAAAATTCCAAAATATTGAAGAGGAAGAACACTTTCAAACTCATTTTATGAGGCCACCATTACCGTGATACTAAAACCAGACAAATACACTACTAAAAGAGAAAACTACAGGCCCATATACCTGATTAGCAAAGTGAAAAAATCCTCAAAATATTATCAAACTGAATTCAACAATACAATAAAAGGATAATATACTATGATGACCAAATGGGATTTATTCCAGGGATGCAAGGATGGTTCAACATCTGCAAACCAATTAACATGATATACCACATTAACAAAAAGAAAGATAATCACATGATCATCTCAATAGATACAGAAAAACTTTTGACAAAATTCAAAATTTTATCAAAAAAGTTTTATTTATGATTAAAACTCTCAATAAAGTGTATATAGAGGAAATATAACTCAACATAAAAGGACCAAAGCCAATGTCATACTCAATAGTGTGAAGCTAAAGGCATTTTTCTCTAAGACTGGGACTAAGACAATGACACCCACTCTCACCATTACTTATTCAACACAGCATTGCAAGCCCTAGTAACAGCAATCAGACAAGAAAAAGAAATAGAAGTAATGCAAAACTAAAAATTAGAAAGAAAGTAAAAATATCACTGTGCAGATGAACGATACTATGTTGGGAAAATTCTGAAGGAAATAGAAGTAATAAATTCTATTACTAAATAAAAGCAATAAATTCTAAGAGAAATAGAAGTAATGCAAAACTAAAAATTGGAAAGAAACTAAAAATATCACTGTGCAGATGAATGATACTATGTTGGGAAAATTCTAAAAATGCAACCCAAAAAGCTATCAGAATTAATAAATTCAGTAGAGTCAAAGGATACTAAATTAATATACAGAAATTTGATCTATTTCTATACACTAACAACAAACTATCAGAGAGAGAAATTAAGAAAAAACCATTTATAATTGCATCAAAAAGAATAAGATATGTAGGATTTACTAGGATTTACACTTAGATTTAGGAGTAAATCTAACCAAGGAGGTAAAAAAAACTATACTCAGAAAACTATAAGACATTGGTGGAAGAAATTGACTGTGACACAAATAAATGCAAAGATGTACCATGCTCATGGATTAGAAGAGTTGATGTTAAAATGACCGTACTACCCTAGGCAATCTGCAGATTCGATGTAATCCCTATCAAAATACCAATGGCATTTTCCACAAAACTAGAACAAATAATTCTATAATTTTCATGGAAACACAAAAGATTCCAAATAGCCAAAACAATTTTTGGGAAAGAAGAACAGAGCTATGTGTATCATGCTCCCTGGTTTCAAACTCTGCTACAAAGCTCAATCACCAAAACAGTATGGTAGTAACACAAAAACAGACACATGGATCAATTGAACAGAATAGAGAGCCCAGAAACAAACCCACTCTTATACGGTAAATCTATAACAAAGGAGATAAGACTATACAATGGTGAAAAGATCACCTGTTTAATAAATGGTATTGAAATAAACAGGACAGCTATATGCAAAAGAATCAATCATAAAACTTCTAGAAGAAAACATTTGCTTTAGTAATATTTTTTAGATCTGTCTCTTCAGACAAGGGAAATAAAAGCAAAAATAATCAAATGACACTACCTCAAACTAATAAGCTTTGCACAGTGAAAGAAACTATCAACAAAATGAAAAGGCCACCTACTGAATAGAAAAAGATACTTGCAAGCAGTAATCCAGTATGGAGTTAATATTCAAAGCACACAATGAATTAAAACAAGTCAACACCAAGAAAAACACAGACAACATGATTAAAAAATGGGCAGAGGACCTGAATAAATATTCTCCCAAAGATGACAGATGGCCAACAGACCACATGAAAAGATGTTTAACATCACTGATCAACAGAGAAACACAAATCAAACCACTGTGAGATGTCACCTCCTATCTGTCAGAATGGCTACTATCAAAAAAAGAAGAAATAACAAGTGTTGCCAAGGATATGGAGAAAAGGGAACACTGATGCACTGTTAGTAGGATCATAAATTGGTGCAGCCACTATAGAAAATAGTATGGGGGTCTCAAAAAATTATAAATAGAACTGTCACACGATCCAGCAATTTCACTTCTCAGTACTCACCCAAAGAAAACAAAAACACTAATTTAAACAGATATATGCATTTCAATGTTCACTGCAGCATTCTTTACAACATCCAAGATATGAAAGTATCCATCAATACACAAATGGATAGAGAAGATGTGATACTCACATATACAAAATGGAATTTACTCAGCCATAAAAAACAAAATCTTGCCAATAGCAACAGCATGGATGTATCTAAAGTGTATTTTGCTCAGTGAAGTAAGTCAGAAAGAGAATACCAGTACTACATGATCTCACTTAGTCATGGAGCCTAAAAAGCATAACAAACAAGACAAAGGAAAAACAGATTCATAGATACAGAGGACAAATGTGGTTGTCAGAAGGAAGCAGGGCGGAAGTAGTGGAAATAGGTGAAGGAGATTAAGAGATACAAAACTCCAGCTATATAATAAACAAGCCACAATGATGCAATATACCATCTAAGGAATATGGTCAATTACATTATAACAACTTTATATAGGGACAGATGGTTACTAGACTTATTGTGATGATCATTTCATAAGGTATGCAAATGTCAAATCATGTAGTACACCAGAAGCTAGCATAATATTGTATTACACATCAACTATGCCTCAATTTAAAAAATCAGAAACAAATGCCACACACAAAAAAAACCATAGAACAAAAGAACCATCAAAATAAGGCCCTGGTATAGACAGAGATTCTTGACTCAATGAATAATTTATACAGTCTGTAAAGCCAACACCTGGAAACTGCTAATTTAATCAAATTTGTATCGAACACTTAATTGTAGTAGGCCAAGATTTCAGGCTAGTTTGACAGCTGTTTTCATTACTTATAATTAATCTGTGGCATTCGGTTCACTTTGACACCTTGCTTGGACTTTAAGGTCCACTTAGTTTTGTTTGGTCTAAAAAATCAGTTCCATCAGGTGACATCATGTCAGTTATATCCCCTTTATTTTCCCTAATTCTAACAATTTATGTGATAATAGCAGAGAGTCTTGCCTACTTGAGGACACTCCATCTGCCTGCTGTGGTTTCAGTGGTCCTGCTCAAGGAACAAACACCATGTGGGCCCAGCATCTCCCCAGCAAGCTTTCCCCAACAGCCTCAATTTTCACAAAGGCATTTGTTTATTTATTCACCATTTGGCACACATTCACTAAGTCACTTATGCCAGGCACAGCAGGAAGCAAATAAAACTGAGTCCTTATCCCCGAGGAGTTCCAGTCCAATGGAAGACACAAAAGGGAAACTAATATTAAAACTTCACATCAGACTCCACCTTAACATTTGCAGGCCCAGACAGAGGGTACAAATAGAGGCCCTCATACCATGTATCTAAATATCAAAATGGTATATATCAAGCTTGTTTTGTTGTTTAGTTGCTAAGTCATGTCTGACTCTTTTGTGACCCCATGGACTGTAGCCTTCCAGGCTCCTCTGTCCATGGGATTCTCCAGGCAAGAATACTGGAATGGATTGCCATTTCCTTCTCCAGGAGATCTTTCCAACCCAGGGATCAAACTTGTGTTTCTTGTGTTGGTAAGCGGATTCTTTACCACTGAGCCACTGGGGAAGCCCAAATATCAAGCTAGCAGAAAGTTAAGTAACATGTGTTCTCTATTGCTATCTTAATAAATTTAACTTCAAAACAACCCAGAAAGTAGGCTCAAATTTAGAACGAGAACAGGAAAACCAGCCCCTAGCCTGTGTCCCACTGCCTTTCTCTTCCTGCCCTCAGTTCCATGTTGCCCATCAAGGGGCCTGGCATATATGTGTGCGGACACCTTCACATGTCCACGTTCATCCAGAGCCCCCCCCCCACCCCCGCCAACAATTGCCCCTCAATGGACCTGGGGAGACACCCATATAAGCTCAAGAAACAGACTCAGGATAGAGAGTTTTAAAGCCTGAGGATAGAGGAACCCCATCAAGAGGACAGAGCAGCACATTTAAACACAGTATTTATCAAACATTTATGTACAGGAGGATCACCTGGAAAGCAAATTAGAACATAGTTTCCTGGGCCCCACTTCCAGAGATGAAGCTTTAGTAGGTATGAGATGGAGCCCAAGAATTTTTATTTCTAACAATATCTATAAGATGCTAATGAAACAGAGGAGAACCCTGCATCCCCACTCCAAGTACAGAGGCTTCTCCACGTCCCCCTGCCTTTTTATTTGTAGGAAAACTGAAATCTCTCAGCCCTCCCTGAGTCACAAAGGAGGAGGCTCAAGCAGCTAATGACTAGGATAGAGTCACAGATCAGTGTCTGATACACGTTCCTGAGATGTTTTACAGATACTATAACTGCTACAAGAAGGAAAATGCTACCTGCATGTTGACCAGACTGTAGCCATGAAGTAAGTTGCTACATCTATCTATGGCTAGCACAATTCCAAGAACTTGCCTCAAGAGAATGGGACTAATTTTACTGCTCATAATCATCTATATCTTTGTGGGCATCAAAATAATTTTAACTTGCTCTGCCTGTATGTAAGCAGGCAACTAAAATGGTCAGCAAAGAGATGCCACAGTCTCAAGTTTACACCCTATGTCAGCACAAAGTTATGGAAGATGGACTTTTGCCCATAATTCCATAGAATGGAATGATGTCTGACAAGTAGGGATTTGTGAGCAGCTCTTTGGCCGCTTTCTGTTTTCCTATTTCTGTTCTGTTTATACCTTATAGAAATGAGATCACTATTTAATATCCAACCTAACTCCTGACTTAGCTCTACTAAATTCACACAATACCTTGCCTAACCTGTAACTTGTTTTCCTAGATTAAAAGAAGCGGAAATGAAGATTTAAGTAGTTAAAGAATGATCAGCTTTTTGCCTGCAACAGCCCACTTAGCAATCCTGTAGATGAGATAGCATCTGAAGAAAGATCCTGAGGAGTCAGCCAGCCTGCAGACAATGGACAATGACTCAGAGTTGTTCTCTTGCCTCAGTGATTAACTGAGATCCTTTCCTCCTTTTTTCCCCTCTTTCCCTGAGCAGACCTTCTGAGTTGCTTTTGGGACATGACTCCACCTTCTCCCCAGATTGCCAGCTTTTCTGACTAGAGCAACTTTCTGCCAGCACTCGCTTCTTGAGTATTAGCTTTGGAGAAGCCAGCTGCCAAACCTGAGTTCAGTTTACTGATGCTGCCTCTGATGCTCAACTTTATGAGTGATCTTAACCGGGTTGTGGGATGCTCAGATATCTGAGTAAACCTTCTTTCTGGGTGTGTCTACAAAGGTATTTCCAAAAGAGATTAGCATTTGAACTGGTGGCCTGAGTAAAGCAAATGGTCCTTTCCCAATGTGGGCAGGCACCATCTAATCCATTGTGGGTCTGAATAGACGATAAAGTGGATGAACCTTCATTACCTATTTTAACTAAGAGAAGTTAGCAAGGTAGAGGGAGCAAAAGAGGGAAAGAGGTGAAGTGAAGACATTCCATCAGAGGGGAGCATGGTGTAGACGCAAAAACATCACATAGGACAGTGAGTTTAAGAAAGAAGCTGTTTAACTTGGAAGGTATTATGCTAAGTGAAATAGGTCAGATAGAGAAATAAAAATACTGTGTATGATTCCACTTATAAGTGGAATCTAAAAGAATACAACAAACTAGTGAATATAACAAAAAGAAACGGACTCGCGGATTACAGAGAACAAACCAGTGGGGAAAGGAAAGAGAGGATGGGCAATACGGGAACAGGGGATTAAGAGGTACAAACTATCATGTATAAAATAAGCTATAAGGCAAACATTTACATTCCATCTTTATCTTAATGTTTGAATCAGATTTATTCTTACTCAGTATCATGTCACTATAAATTTGTTTGTTTCTTGAAAAAAAGGCAAATGATGTTCTTATAATATTGACAGATTTGTTTAATGATTAAAAAGACTTGATTTTTTAAAAGTAAATAAAATAAGCTATAAGAATATAGTATGTAACACAGGGAATATAACCAATATTTTATAACAACTATAATAGAGTATAAGTTAAATACGCAGGGTGACAATATACAGCCTTGACGTACTCCTTTCCCAATCTGGAAACATTCCGTTGTTCCATGCCCATTTCTAACTGTTGCTTCTTTACCTGCATACAGGTTTCATAGGAGGCAGGTAAGGTGGTCTGGTATTCCCATCTCTTTAAGAATTTTCCACAGTTTGTTGTGATCCACACAGTCAAAGGCTTTAGCATAGTCAATGAAGCAGAAGTAGATGTTTTTCTGGAATTCTCTTGCTTTTTCCATGATCCAACAGATGTTGGCAACTTCATCTCTGGTTCCTCTGCTAAATTCTCTTCTAAATATTTTTCTAAATCCAGTTTGAACATCTGGAAGTTCTTGGCTCACACACTGTTGAAGCACAAGCTGGAATCAAGATTGCCGGGAGAAATATCGATAACCTCAGATATGCAGATGACACCACCCTTATAGCAGAAAGTGAAGAGGAACTAAAAAGCCTCTTGATGAAAGTGAAAGAGGAGAGTGAAAAAAACTGGCTTAAAAAACTCAATATTCAGAAAACTAAGATCGTGGCATCCAGTCCCATCACTTGATGGCAAATAGATGGGGAAACAATGAAAACAGTGACAGATTTCGTTTTCTTGGGCTCCAAAATCACTGCAGATGGTGACTGCAGCCATGAAATTCAAAGACACTTGCTCCTTAGAAGAAAAGCTGTGACAAACCTAGACAATGTATTAAAAAGCAGAGACATTACTTTGCTGACAAAGGTCTGTCTAGTCAAAGCTATGGTTTTTCCAGTAGTCGTGTATGAATGTGATTTGGACCATAAAGAAGGCTGAACACTGAAGAATTGATGCTTTTGAACTGTGGTGTTGGAGAAAACTCTTGAGAATCCCTTGGACTGCAAGAGCAAACCAGTCAGTCCTAAAGGAAATAAGTCCTGAATATTCATTGGAAGAACTGCTGCTGAAGCTGAAGCTCCAATATTTTGGCCACCTGATGTGAAGAGGCGACTCATTAGAAAAGACCCTGATGCTAGGAAAGATTGAAGGCAGGAGGAGAAGGGGACGACAGAGAATGAGGTGGTTGGATGGGAGGCATCCCCGACACAATTGACATGAGTTTGAGCAGGCTCTGGGAGATGATGAAGGACAGGGAAGCCTGGCGTGCTACAGTGCATGGGGTTGCAAAGAGTCAAACTCTACTGAGCGACTGAACAATAATAGAGTATAACCTTCAAAAATTGTGAATTACTATATTGTACACCTGAACTTGGGCTTCCCCAGCAGCTCAGTGGGTAAAGAATGCAATTCAGGAGACGAAAGAGACTCAGCTTCAATCCGTGAATCAGGAAGATTCCCTGGAAGAGGGCATGGCAGCTCACACCAGTATTCTTGCCTGGCATATCCCATGGACAGAGGAGCCTGGTGGGCTACAGTCCGTGGGGTCACAAAGAGTCAGACATGACTAAAGTGACTGAGCACACACGCATGCACATCTGTAACTTATATAATATTGTACACCAACCATACTTCAATTTTAGAAAAGCATGGATTTATTTATCTGCAGTAAAGAATGAGCATAGGAAAGAAGGCAAGAATAAATAGGTATATGCATGGGGAATTTTTCAGGCGGTTTTCCCTATGCAAAAGAGATTGAAAGGAAAACAAAGCAGGCTTTGTGAGAAACACAAGGTCCATTTTGTACATATTCTTCCATCCTCTCACCTCTTGTGATAAATAATATCTTCAGAGTTTGTTTTGTAATTAGTCATATACCTCAGGGTGAAATCTCTGCTGATATTCCTAAGGTTTATATAAGCAGTCCATCATGACCTCACTATCCACACATCTATATCTTGGCTCTTAAGATATAGAGTAATTTGCAGGCAAGAAGTGTGTGGGTGGGCCTCACAGAACAGGAACGTTCATTATATGTTGATTTGACTCCCAAATGCCTGAAGTGTCAATACACTTTGCAAGAGAGTTATTAGCAATGAAAACATCAAGTTACTTCTCACTGGTGATGAACAGAACAACACGGTATGTCCCTTGTGAAGGTACTCAGGAAATATTCTTGTTTTTAGAACTCAACTTGATAGGCAGAGAGAGACAACAGAATGAGTTCCTAATTGGACAGAGGTTTCTGTATTATGTCTTGATCTAAACAGAGCTAATAATTCTGGCTGTAATTCCCCATGTGGATCTTATAGTAATTTATATGGAACTCAGAATAGTCTCTAAAAACCTATCAGCCTAATAAATTTTACTAACTCCCTTATATGGAATAAAAACAAATGAAGACACATTATAACACATCTTAAACTTACATACAATAAGAAATGGCACTGTGGTGAAGTAAATTTTCTTCGAATTGCTAACCTGGAGGTGCAGAGGGAATACTGACATTAGTTTGTTTATAAGGTTGCAGCAGAAAACCTACAATGTTGTCACAAAGACAAAAAATATAGACTCCCCAGCTTGTAGTTCAGCATCTCCTTAAGGAGGTATAATTTCTTAAGTTCCTTTGTACCCAAAGCATTATATGACGTATCCACTCATGGATTACAATGAAGTTGGAAAAGCACTTTATGCTGTGAATGATTTTATGACAAAATTTGCTATACCCATTAGCCCCTTCCATAGAAAACTCACCCTCAGAAACTCCGTGAGCTGTAGGTAACAGGACAGCAGTTACTTACCGGAGGAGGGGAGTGAGGGGACGTGAGATAGAACGTTTTCATTACATCAAGGCTGCTACTCACCTAGTCAACCTTAATATTCCCCTCATCTTGACTAAATTTTAGACAGGCTACTCCACTTTGAGATGCAAAATTTCTACAACTCAGGAATGTCTAACTCAAGGATCTGAAAGCCATCCCCTTAAAATGTAATCATCAAGAAAGATAGGACCCTTCTTCCCAGTCTCCAAGGAAGGGAGGGTAGGAACTTAACTTTGATTTTCAAAAATTAGCAAACACAGAGAGCCAAATCACACTGATCAAACTCCCACTAGATTCTCTTACAAAAGGATCCCTGAGCACTGGGAGAAAGAAGAGAAGTACCTACATGGCATTCCTGATTCTGACATTCAAAGCTACCTGCCAGAGTGGACGAGGAAGGCTCTGACCAAGAGCCCTGTGGCATGGGAAGACAAAAATCTCCATGAAATCAATTTCCCTGGCAGGTCTAGGCTGATGGCTTGAATTCAAGGGTTTGGGACAGGGAGGTCTGGTCGGAAAGAACAGATGGTTACGTCCCTTGCTTTGGGGTTGGGCACACTGTTTGCCATCCAGACCAGGCACCACAACCTCGGGAACCTCGTTCAACAGCAATACCCTGTGGCTCTGAGAGACACAGGTATGGAGGACTCCTTTGCTTGGCTCTGGTGGAGACAGTCAGTTCCCTAGTGAATGAGCCCGAGTTCTTGCAAGTTGGGGTGGGGGTTTAGGATAGAGTTAGGTGACCCTTAAGTAGAAAGTAATGGACTTCCTGCTCTCTGGTGCACCTCCTTGGGCAAATGATTAGAAAACATAGAGATGTGAATGTATTTAAATAGGCAAGTACACCCTCTTTTCTGAGTTGGTCATCCTCGATATTTGTTTTTAATGAAAATAGCCACAGGACAAAAACTTCTGTCTTTTCTAGAGACATGAAAGAAAGCTTTGAGGAAGTAGAGAAACTGGAACTCAATCATTTTGAACAGGTGGAGGGAGAAAGGTCTTCACCAAGAATAATTTCCAGGCTCCTGTCTTCTCCCTTCTGAATATGACTTACTTTGTCCAGAATGGTAAGCAGTTGAGTCAGAGCTCTAACAGGGCCTGGGAGGCTTCTAAGATTTCCGCTATTCAGGCTCTCAGCCCTTCAAGCTGTTAAAGGAGGCAGCAGCTTCAGAAATGATGAGTCTAAGTTATAAAGCCTCAGGGAACTTCTGTGCAAATGTTCTGTGCTTCACCGGCAATTCATGAAGGAACCTCAGGTTTATGAACCATTGGTAGGCTACTCAACAGACTCAGAGTTTTCTTTTTAATTTAATAATTGTGATTTATTCTTAACACATAAACATCTCCCTTTTAGAAAAATTAGAATACAAAGAAAACAAAGCTCCTCATAATCCCACCAAATGATAAGTGCTCTTAATATCTATTAATATTTTGAGGTTTATTTTTCTAAACATATATCAATGTATGCTTTCTATTGGGGTTTTTCTTATTAAAAAAAAAAAAAAACGAACTTTTTTGGCCAACTCAATACAAAGTAGAATCACAAATCTCATTCCATTTGAGGATTTTTCTCTCTCTTAACAAGTGTAACATAAAGCCTTTTCAGAGACAATAAATATAGATATTCCATATTATATTGTTAGATACACAATAGTTTAAAGAGAAATTTCTGTACTGGCTGGCTCTTTAGCAACTAACTATTCAGACTTATACCCAGCAACACACAGTATTTTCATTTCTGAGGCTAATGGAATTTCAATTCTACTTTGTGAAACAGCTGCACCATTCTGTGAGTCTGCATGAGGGGTAGATGTGAGGGGAATATGTCATTTCTTCATCTTTTTTATTGCTTATAATTCACCCTTGATTCCCAATCACTGTACTAAGAAGGAAAGACTGAAAGGTTCTCACATAGGCATTTATTTAAATACCATTCTGGAGTTGTTACCAAGAGGCATATTTCAGTGTGAGAGCTGGATGACATGTCCCCCTCCCTATTAGGATGGAGAGGAGAGGAGACCCATTTCCAGGAGGAGGGCTGCATGTCTGATGTGTGTAACCCATCAATTAATCTTTTGGACCTTGCCTATTTATTACTTAACATCATCTGTGCTCTACTAAATCATTTCAGCCCTGCTGAGCAACTAAGTACTGTGGCCAAATCTTAGATTGCTCTGTTCTCCAGCCTCA
The DNA here is from genome assembly GCF_019320065.1 of Cervus canadensis. Taxonomy (NCBI): domain Eukaryota; kingdom Metazoa; phylum Chordata; class Mammalia; order Artiodactyla; family Cervidae; genus Cervus; species Cervus canadensis. Next base: position 34,825,962 of record NC_057390.1, on the reverse strand, counting down.
CTTTTACTGCTGACTTGTCTTCAACTTTCTTAAATTAAAAAGCAAGAGAAAAATCTTTCACTCCCAGAACCATCTGACCCCCGTCTGCTTTTGAGTGAAGTCTCTCTGACCCTTGTCATAAATATATTAAGCAAAGAAAGGTTAAAAATCCATTGAAAGAGCATGATCAGCCGTGAGTCATTTATGCCCTGGGGGTGAAATCTGAAGTTGGAAATGAAGGTAAATCAATTCCAGTGTTATATCAGAGAAAAGAGAAAATCAGAAGCTACCTTGTTACTCATACGGAAATTGTCATTTGGTGAATGATTCTTCAAAGATGTAGAAGGAGAGGAAAGAATAGGAGAAGCCATTCTCAGGGGACCAGGCAGTGATTCTTCAGTCAGCAGTGATTTCAAGTGTAACTATTGTGATTCATAACCAAATAGGCAAAAGTGAATTTTTGAAATCACACCCCTTGAGCAAAAACTAATTTCAAACCTCCTTAAAGCTCCTGTACTATATTCCTATGACAGAGGTGGGATTTATTATCAGTTCTCTGTGTCTGCCATAAATTACCTAAGAGGACCCCAGACTCAAAATGCTCTTATTTCTTCCGATGCTCAGCTGCTGTTCACCTCCATTCCTTGTGAATTACTAAATGACACAAGAGAAATCTCTCCTCTCTGACTCTCAACACAGCCTTCCTGCCATTCACAATAAATGTCCTCCTGATTGAACACATTTACAAAGAAAAACCAGAAATACTGCATTTTAGTAGGCTAAAGATAGACACAGGACTAACAGGAAATTGATTGGAACACAGCATGTGTCCCATCCTGAGGAGGCACTGATATTACTGTACTTTGCTGTGTGAGGATGTTTGATCAGTACCTGTTAACCATAATGGGGCCCTCAGTTCTGCCCAGTTCATGACATTGCTGCTTCATATTTAAAAAAAAAAAAAAAACAGTTAATACAGGTTAACAAACACAATTCATTAAATGTAAAACAAATGCAATCTTATGACTTTTAAATCCTTTCTATTTAAATAAATACACAAATCAGACAAACTATTATATAGGATTAAGTTTCCAGGTAAAATCTGATGAAAACATATTATTCTACTCATCCAAGAATCTGAGGGCATCCAAAAGGCTGAAACCTCCATTGTACCTTTTGTCTGGTGGTGGTTTGGTCACTCAGTCATGTTCCACTCTTGTGACCCCATGGGCTGTAGCCCCCCAGGTCCATGGGATTTTTCAGGCAGAAATACTGGAGTGGATTGCCATTCCCATCTCCAGGGGATCTTCCTGACCTAGGGATTGTACCCAGGTCTCCTGCTTTGAAGACAAATATTTTACCTTCTGAGCCAGCAGAGAGGCCTGCTGTTTTCTACTTGAAGTTAGTTGAGTTTCTTGGATGTCTAGAGGGGAAGGTAGGAATAAGCTAACCACTTGACCTTGACAGGATGACTCCACCCCTCCTGTAGCCAGCCCCACAGTCCAATTATACAGTAAAAGCAAGGAGCTGGGAATGATAAGGGAGAAAAATCAGTGGTTTTCCTGTGCTGTGCGATGGCTGGTGTTAGGAAGAGCGAATACTAGGGCAATTTAATCCTTTTCTGCTTCTGATGCTTTGATTTAAGCTAACTCAAACAAGTCTCTGTCCCCACCAGTTGGCTTACTGACCTAGATGACCAGAATTGAACACGTTGAAAATAATGACTGTAGTTCTGTCACTGGGCCGCTGAGGGGTGCTTAGTCGGATGTAAGACATCCCTGCCCCTGGGTGACAAGCCACCACCAGAGCAAATGACAAAGCCCACATCACTCCCAGCACTTCAGCAGTGCAATAAATCATTAGATTGACATTATGTCACTGACCAGGACAAAACACACAAAGCACCTGGCAGATTTACCTTTCCCGGCTAAGAAAAAGGTGAAATGGACATCTAGGGTTTTCATCTACTTTCCCATAAAATGATGATAAAATAGCTACCACCGTTTCTTTCACACTTGAGCATCAACTCTTCCATTCAGGGTCTGTCTCCACTTTGGATACTAAACCTAATACCTTAATTGGAAATCTCAGGCTAAATCTCTTGCTTCCGGCTCTCATGGGGTGATGATCAAGCTAGGGGCAGGGAGACTCGATGCACAGAACCCATCCCTCCTCTCACCCACGCCTGCTCCCCTATGCTTGGTCCACCCTCTCAGAGGCATATGGTACAGAGCAGGAAAGATTTTGCCCTGTGGAGGCATGGCTGTTACCTAGTGCAGCCAAAGACAAGGTGGACATTTCTAATTTCCAAGTTCAATAATTAGAAACTCACACCTAAACTATGTTATTTCACATAGTCCTATCAGTAACAAAGCCAACATTTTGATCTTCATCAAACCCCTTTATCCTGATTGGGTTAAAACCTGGAAGAGAACATAAGGATGTAATATCCTAGTGTTTCCCATCCTGAAACTCAATAATGCACCCCAAATTTTTATTCCACAGCTATTTTGGGGTTTTCCCAATGTATAACCTATAAGAAAATAGACTATGTACTAGATTGGGAAATCAATTTCATATGTGTCAATTTGTGTTTCTGTGTGTGTGTGTATATATATACATATATATATATATACATTAATATGTGTTTTTTGTTAGTCATCAGTAAAGAATCTGCCTGCCAATGCAGGAGACGTGGGGTCGATCCCTGGGTCAGGAAGATCCCCTGGAGAAGAGAATGGCAACCTACTCCAGTATTCTTGCCTGGAGAATCCCAAGGACAGAGGAGCCTGGCAGGCTACAATCCGTGGGGTTGCAAGAGAGTTGGATATGACCTAGCAACTAAACAACATTAAATATATGAAGATACACCTATAATCATATGAACTACTTACAGTTTATCAAGTTTCATGAAATATTTCTACATGCAGTGCTATTACCCTACTAACATAGAACTTGAAGTTAGAAGATGCCATAGATAAATATAGGAATTTCTCATTTCAAATCTCCTTTTAAAAATTATACTCATTATTAGAGTACATCAATATAAAAAGTTTTTAGAGCAAGGATCAGCAACTTACAGACCACAAGCCAAATCCAGTCTGTCATCTGTTTTTGTACAGACTGATAGATTTTACCATTTTAAAGGATTAATCAGAAAAACAGAAAGATTATGTAATAGAGACCATATGTGACCCACAAAGTGTAAAATATTTACTATCTTGTCCTTCACTAAAATAACTTGCCAAACTCTGTCTAGACCAAATCTCTCCCAATACACACACACACACACACACACACACACCAACATTCTTGTCTCCTACATTGAGATTAACTCCATGTTCTTTCACTGTAGTGTAATGGTTATAAGAACAAAGTCAGACAAACCTGGGCTCAAATCCCAGCTCTGACATGTTAAGTAAGCTACTTGACTTTTCTGAGCATCCGTTTCTTGGTTTTTAAAATGCAATAATAATAGTACCTAGCTGATAGAATTTTGTGATGTTTTAATAACATAAGTGTAAAGAATTTAGGATAGTACCTGGCATGTGGAGTTCTTAATATGTTAGTCACTATTAATCAATTCTATTTATAATACTCTTCTTGGTCTATGCAATCTCACAGTCCCACAGTCCTCCCCAGAGATAAATTAGTCCTTATGTCTCCTGAGAAACCTGTATTCAGGCCAAGAAGCATCAGTTAGAACCTTGTATGGGACAACTTCCCTTGTAGCTCAGTCAGTAAAGAATCTGCCTACAGTGCAGGAGACCCGGGTTCGATCCCTGGGTCAGGAAGATCCCCTGGAGAAGGAAATGGCAACCCACTCCAGTATCCCTGGCTGGAAAATCCCACTGACAGAGGAGACTAGTGGGCTGCAGTCCATGGGGTTGCAAAGAGTCGGGCACGACTGAGTGATTAACACACACATACATGGAACAGCTAACTGGTTCAGGATTGAGAAGGGAGTTTATTATCACCATGTTTATTTAACTGATACTCAGAGCACATCATGCAAAATGCTGGGCTGGATGAGTTACAAGCCGGAATCAAGATTGCCAGGAGAAATATCAACAACCTCAGATATCTGGATGATACCACTCTAATTGCAGAAAGCAAAGAGCAACTACAGAACCTCTTGATGAGGGTGAAGGAGGAGAGTGAAAAAGCCAGCTTAAAACTCAATATTAAAAAAAACTAAGATCATGGCATCTGGTCCCATCACTTCATGGCAAATGGAAGGGGGAAAGGTGGAAGCAATGACAGATTTCCTCTTTTGGGCTCTAAAATCACTGTGGATAGTGACAGCAGTCATGAAATTAGAAGATAATAGCTTCTTCGCAGGAAAGCTATGACAAAACTAGACAGTGTGTTAAAAAGCAAAGACATCACTTTGCCAACAAATGTCCATATACTCAAGGCTATGGTCTTTCTAGTAGTCATGCAGAGGTATGAGAGCTAGACCATAAAGAAGGCAGAGTGCCAAAGAATTGCTGCTTTTGAACTATGGTGCAGAGAAGACTCTTGAATTTCCTTGAACTGCAAGGAGATCAACCACTCAGTCTTAAAGAAAATCAATGCTGAATACTCATTGGAAGGACTGATGCTGAAGCTCCAATAATTTGGCCACCTGATGCAAAGAATCATCTCACTGGAAAAGACCCTGATACTGGGAAAGATTGAAGGCAGAAGAAGAAGGCAACAGACGATGAGATGGTTGAAAGGCATCACTGATTCAATGGACATGAGCTTGGGCAAGAGATGATGAGGCACAGGGAAGACTGGTGTGCTGCAAACTGTGGGGTTGAGAAGATTCAGATACAACTTGGCACCTGAACAGCAACAACAAATGTGTCTAAAAGCAACTGTTCCCAACAGTACAGTCCTTTCACCTTTTTCTATAATAAAAACATAAAACTATCAATAAGGCTGTATTCTAAGAAAGGTTTCAGGGAACAATACTACACTACAGGGCAGCTGGGTCAAGGTACTCAGCAACCCTCCCCGGCTGTGAAAACTTCACTGCATTTGGACCTTTGTGTGAAATAATTCAACATGAGAGCAACCAATTCCTACACAAAATGAGGGACAAATGAGTAATCATGTGCTCAATCAGACAAAAACAGAAGCTACTGGACTCAGCATCCACAGTTAAAAATAATACTGGGGTGATTCAGCATGACTTCTGTTTTCAGTTCAGTTCAGTTCAGTCGCTCAGTTGTGTCCAACTCTTTGCGAACCCATGGATTGCAGCACACCAGGCCTCCCTGTCCATCACCAACACCCAGAGTTTACTTAAATTCATGTCCATTGAGTCGGTGATGCCACCCAACCACTTCATCCTCTGTCATCCCCTTCTCCTCCTGCCCTCAATCTTTCCTAGCATCAGGGTCTTTTCAAATGAGTCAGCTCTTTGCATCAGATGGCCAAAGTACTAGAGTTTCAGCTTCAACATCAGTCCTTCCAATGAACACTCAGGACTGACCTTCTTTAGGGTGGACTGGTTGGATCTCCTTGTAGTCCAAGGGACTCTCAAGAGTCTTCTCCAACACCACAGGTCAAAAGCATCAATTCTTCAGCGCTCAGCTTCATTTATAGTCCAAATCTCACATCCATAATGACCACTGGAAAAACTATAGCCTTGACTAGACAGACCTCTGTTGGCAAAGTAATGTCTCTCCTTTTTAATATGATGTCTAGATTGGTCATAACTTTCCTTCCAAGGAGTAAGCATCTTTTTATTTCATGGCTGCACTCAACATCTGCAGTGATTTTGGAGCCCAGAAAAATAAGGTCTGTCACTTTTTCCACTGTTTCTCCATCTATTTGCCATGAAGTGATGGGACTGGATGCCATGATCTTTGTTTTCTGAATGTTGAGCTTTAAGCCAACTTTTTCACTCTCTTCTTTCACTTTCATCAAGAGGCTCTTTAGTTCTTCTTCACTTTCTGCCATAAGGGTGGTGTCACCTGCATATCTGATGTTATTGATATTTCTCCCAGCAATCTTGATTCCAGCTTGTGCTTCTTCCAGTCCAGCATTTCTCATGATGTACTCTGTATACAAGTTAAATAAGCAGGGTGACAATATACAGCCTTGACGTACTCCTTTTCCGATTTGGAACCAGTCTGTTGTTCCATGTCCAGTTCTAACTGTTGCTTCCTGACCTGCATACGGGTTTCTCAAGAGGCAGGTCAGGTGGTCTGGTATGCCCATCTCTTTCAGAATTTTCAAGAGTTTATTGTGATCCACACAATCAAAGGCTTTGGCATAGTCAATAAAGCAGAAATAGATGTTTTACTGGAACTCTCTTGCTTTTTTGATGATCCAGCATATGTTGGCAGTTTGATCTCTGGTTCCTCTGCCTTTTCTAAATCCAGCTTGAATATCTGGAAACTTACGGTTCACATATTGTTGAAGCCTGATTTGGAGAATTTTGAGCATTACTTTACTAGTGTGTGAGATTAGTACAATTGTGTGGTAGTTTGAGCATTCTTTGGCATTGTCTTTCTTTGGGATTGGAATGAAAACTGACCTTTTCCAGTCCTGTGGCCACTGCTGAGTTTTCCAAATTTTCTGGCTTATTGAGTGCAGCACTGTCAAAGCATCATGTTTTAGGATTTGAAATAGCTCAACTGGAATTCCATCATCTCCACTAGCTTTGTTCGTAGTGATGCTTCCTAAGGCCCACTTGACTTCACATTCCAGGATGTTTGGCTCTAGCTGAGTGATCACACCATTGTGATTATCTGGGTCATGAAGATCTTTTTGTACAGTACTTCTGTGTATTCTTACCACCTTTTCTTAATATCTTCTGCTTCTGTTAGGTCCATACCATTTCTCCTTTATTTTGCCCATCTTTGCATGAAATGTTCCCTTGCTATCTCTAATTTGCTTGAAGAGATCTCTAGTCTTTCCCCATTCTATTGTTTTCCTCTATTTCTTTGCACTGATCACTGAGGAAGGCTTTCTTATCTCTCCTTGCTATTTTTGGAACTCTGCATTCAAATGGGAATATCTTTCCTTTTCTCCTTTGCTTTTCGCTTCTCTTCTTTTCACAGCTATTTGTAAGGACTCCTCAAACAGCCATTTTGTTTTTATACATTTGTTTTTCTTGGGGATAGTCTTGCTCCATGTATCCCGTACAATGTCACAAACCTCCATCCATAGTTCATCAGTCACTCTGTCTATCAGATCTAGTCCCTTAAATCTATTTCTCACTTCCCCTGTATAATCGTCAGGGATTTGATTTAGGTCATACCTGAATGGTCTAGTGGTTTTCCCTACTTTCTTCAATTTTAGTCTGAATTTGGCAATAAGGAGTTCATGATCTGAGCCACAGTCAGCTCCCAGTCTTGTTTTTGCTGACTGTATAGAGCTTCTCCATCTTTGACTGCAAAGATGACCTCTGTTTTAAGTTATACAAAAGGAAAAATTTTTTATTGTTTCTGTGTCTTTTTACCTTGTTGCAGAAGTTTTTAAGCCTTTCAACCTTGCCATCTTGAGCTAGCCCATATACAACCCTTGTTTTCATACTGAACTATAGACAATCTTAGCTCTTCCAAAAATATATTCAGTAGAAGGAACTTCCTATTTAGACATTGCCTGATTTGTCCTGTTTGCCCTTCGACAGGAAAAGCTAAGGAAAACTGCCACTCACATCTAGGTAACACTGGAGATGATAAAAGAGGAGCTCCTCTCTGCCCTCAGCCCCCAAAATCCTCACTCTCATCTAGTGGCTCTATGGTTGCCCACTGTTCTTCAGAGTTCCAAAACACTGAAGAGTCTGCATACAGACAAACCAGACTCAAGAGGCCAGTTATTGACATTGAAAACTTGTGTGGCAGCTATGAAAAAAGCAGAGACATCACTTTGTCAACAAAGGTCTGTCTAGTCAAGGCTATGGTTTTTCCAGTGGTCATGTAAGGATGTGAGAGTTGGACTATAAAGAAAGCTGAGCACCGAAGAATTGATGCTTTTGAACTGTGGTGTTGGAGAAGACTCTTGAGAGTCCCTTGGACTACAAGGAGATCCAACCAGTCCATCCTAAAGGAGATCAGTCCTGGGTGTTCACTGGAAGGACTGATGCTGAAGCTGAAATTCCACTACTTTGGCCACCTGATGCAAAGAGCTGACTCATTTGAAAAGACCCTGATGCTGGGAAAGATTGAGGGCAGAAGGAAAAGGGGATGACAGAAGATGAGATGGTTGGATGGCCTCACCAACTCAATGGACATGGGTTTGGATGGACTCCAGGAGTTGGTGATGGACAGGGAGGCCTGGCATGCTGCGGTTCATGGGGTTGCAAAGAGTTGGACACAACTGAGCGACTGAACTGAACTGAACTATGAAACTCAAATTGCTTTTAAATGTGGTAATTTTACTTTTAATAATTTAAAATTCCTGCTTCAATATCCTATTCTGAGGAAGTGGTGAAAATAAAATCTCAGTGACCCCTCTCCCAGGATTTCAGAAGCATGGGGCACGGACATCTGCCAAGGGGGCTAGGGAGAAGCTCTCGCTGACAACTGGTGGGAACAGCTGATAGGAGTGGAGGAGGGAAAGCTGTGGATGTAGAGACAGAAACCTGGATTTGAATCCCAGCTCCACTACTTACTAGCTGTGAGACCACAGTAAGGCACTTCAGCCTTCTGTTCTTCAGTCATCTCATCTGTAAGCTGGGAATAATAATAGTACTTTAGTCAAGGGTTGTCATGTGGATTGAGTTAATATTTATTAAGCACTTGAACAGCTTTTGGTGCTTAGTAAGCATTATTTAATTATTTGTTAAATAAATAATAAAGAAATACCATTTAATTGTGAAGGTATCTACTGAAACCCCTATCTGAACTGACTCAGTCTGCAACCCAAACACAAAATGCCCCTTGTTTCTGTCCAAATAGCTGCACCTGTACAATGGATTTTCCTGTTAATAACTCATTCTCAAGAACAAGGAAATCATCCAACTCCTTCCATGTTAAATAGGGATGTAGAAAATCCCTGGGAGGCTGTGCTCACACCCAATACACTGAAGCAAGTATTGTAATCACATAAACATATCCAACATGGAGTGGTAATTCTAGCTGTAATTCCCCAAATCTTCAAAGATTATCAGTGTTTTCTGTTTCACAAGGGAAAAAAGAATTCATACAAATATTAGATTAAAATTCAAAATTTACTGTCTCTAAAGTCAAACAAAAAGAAAAACAAACTCATTTTTTCAAACACTTGTGATTTTCCTATCTTCCAAAAAGGAAATTCACTTTAGAAAATGGTTTTAGACTTGATCCCTAAAAACCCTTAAGGTAAAACATTGTAGCTTAGACGCTTCTAATTAGGCAAACTTCAAAGAGATATTAGCTGGGAAAATTCCAGAGTATATTACCAAATTTCAACAAGCAGTCTTGTGAACACATAATAATATTTTACATTAATATGAAATACATGCTTCTTCTATATCTGAGATTCCAAATAATAGCCAATAGCCACATGTGGCTCTGGAGAACTTTAAATGTGGAAAGTACAAGGTGAGATGTGCCATAGGTTTAAAACACATATCTGATTTCACAGATTTAGTAAGAAAAAGAATGCAAAATACCTCAATGATTATATTTATTACATGTTGAAATGATAATGTTTAGAATATATTAGGTTAAATAAATAAAATAGATAACTAAAATTTATTTTACCTATTTCTTTTTTAGTTTTTAAATGAGTCTACTAAAAATTTTTAAGTGCACATGTGGCTAATATTTTATTGGACAGCACTCAGCTCAGTAATGTATAACTGAACCCTGTATATTAACTCAAAGTTAATACTTCTATATAATAAAGACCTGTCAATTGATCAAAATTTTCTTTTTGTCTTAGAAAGAAATGAGAAAAAAAAGAAAAGAAAAGAAAACACATATTCTTCGCTACTTTCTCACTGTGGAAGGCCCAAACTAAAATCATTTACAGAGTGAACTGGAAAATGCTAAGATTTAGTCTTTTTTATTTTGTTTTTCTTTTATTTTCTTTCATTATTTCATCTTATTTGTGTTCATGTAGTGATTTATGATTTACTATGGGGCTTCCCAGGTGGCTCAGTAGTAAAGAATCTACCTGCCAATGCAGGAGACCCAGGTTTGATCCATGGGTCAGGAACATCCCCTGGAGGCGGTAATGGCAACCCACTCCAGTATGCTTGCCTAGAAAATTCCATGGTCAGTGGAGCCTGACTTGTTACAGTCCACGGGCTCACAGAGTTGGCATGACTGAGCATACGTGCACACAGTGATTTACTATAAAATTTAGGCAAGTAATTTATAATAATTTGCAGTACCAATTAAATGTATCCAAGGCCTTTTCATCCCCTAGTCATAGCTATTCCACCAGCTCTTGGAATACAGAAAAGAGTGAAAACCTAGAACATTTATGACTAGAATCAATAGCTCCAGTTAGAAGAATAATCAAGACACAATAGTCTTGAGAATCATATTTCATGTGTTCTGGCCCTGGAGTGTAGCAAGAGATAGTTCTATAATTATTCTGTTGATTGCACTCTAGGACCAAGGTATCTAAAACCAATGAAGCCCATAATAGGGCTGACGATTCTTTAGTCATTGTTCCATTCCTTTCAGCAGCTGTCATAAACTTTTCCCAACTCTGAAAGTCTAACTTTACCAAATTTCTAAGGCAGTGTCCTCCTCTCTGGACATCCTGTTGGATATCTCCTCTTGGATGTTTCCTCCATAAAACTCACCTACCCTCATAGGCTCACCACTAATAGGATGATCCAGTCATCCAGACTCAGACCCTGGGGTCACCTTTCACTGTTCTTTCAACGATCAGTCCAATGAATGACTAGTTAAAACAGGGTTCCTAAACCAAATCTTTCCCAAGAGCTCCCTTACCATTTGCCTCTAGAATCCCTGAAATACAGAAGCTTCTGAGACCATTGTGGGGTAGCAAAGAAAAGAAGGCTTCAGCTCTTCCCTTGTAGGAGTAGAAATCACAAAAACAATAAAATCTCAGGAACACGGCATTTTGTTAGTAGGCACAGCCTATACCTATAATTTTAGAAGGTATAGCTGAATCATCTGCTAGTAAAATTGCTACTACATGCCACTATGGAACATGGGGTTCAAGAAGTCACAGAACAAATGGAAGCAGAACATGCTTTCACTACAGTTACTGAATCAGCAGATCCTTAAGTAGAGAGTTACCCATCATGAGCCAGCCCCCGTCAGAGGTATCCACAAACTTTGCAAGAGCCATTAGTCTATTGCTTTATTTATGCATAGAGGAGTTACCAAAGAAAACTCAGGTTCCCAGTAGAAAAAGACTAAGATAGGATAAAACCTAAAGCACAGATGGACTCCTACACATATTGTGTTTATCTCTTCTATTAAAGTAAAGCATTCCATGGCTCAGATGGTAAAGAATCTGCCAGCAGTGCAGGAGACCTGGGTTTGATCACTGGGTCAGGAAGATCCCCTGGAGAAGGGAATGGCAACCCACTCCAGTATTCTTGCCTAGAGAACTCCATGGACAGAGGAGCCTGGCAGGCTACAGTCCATGGGGTCACAAAGAGTGGGACACGACTGCATGACCAACACATCCATTCCTTGGGTTGCACACATGTGTATATACCTGCGTGCAAGCGTGCTAAGTTGCTTCAGTCATGTCCAACATTTGCAACACCACGGACTGTAGCCCACTAGGCTCCTCTGTCTGTGGAATTCTCCAGGCAAGAATACCGGAGTGGGTAGCCATTTCCCCCTCAGGGGATCTTCCCAACCCAGGGATCAAACCTGCATCTCCCACATTGGCAGGAGAGTTCTTTACCACTAGTGGCACCTGGGAAGCCTGGTGTATACACCTCAGTTCAGTTCAGTTCAGTTGCTCACTCCTGTCGAACTCTGACTCTGAGACCCCATGATTTGACTGCAGCTCACTAGGCTTCCCTGTCCATAAACACTAGCGGTAACCAAATATTGCATGTGCAAGGTGTAAACTTTAGGTACATAGTAGACTGGATTGATTCTATTACAACCATGTGTCAAAACTGAAAGCAGATTTAGAACAAGAAAAAAGGCAGAAAAAAAGGTTAATTTTAACAGACTCTCATTCAAAGCAGTACTTCTTAACACTTGGGTGTGGAAGAGTTCCCGGGTGCTTGTTATATTCGGAATCCTGGAATCTGAATCAGGAAGTCTATGTCTAATATACGCATTTTTAACAAACACACCAAGTGACTTTCATGTAAACACCAAGGGATTCTGATGTGGCCTGGTCCATGCTTTCAGAAATTCCAATTTAAAACCTGAGCTTTAATGTATCACACATTAAATCTGATCCTCAGATGACTCCTGTGCATGGTTTAAGAAATAGGAAAGAGATTTAAGGACACAAAGTTTCTGAAAATGTTCATATTCCCAGAGACTAAACCCTACTTTCTTGGCACATCTGTGCTTCTTCAGTAAAACACAGTTTAAAAATGAATCTCAGTCATTCTTAAATTCTATTATATAATTTGGAGGAAAGAAGGGTAATTTCTCACTGTCTTCAGTGAGAGAAGAATCTTATTTTGTTAAAATCCTAAAATAGTGAGGAGGAAAACTGGCTGGGAATTTGCAGAGAGAGAGAATCTGATACTACATTAATTTACAAACCCTGAAGCTTTTAGCAACAGAACAGGAGGACAGGGAATACTTCAAGGAGAGGAGTAGGCTTCTATGTGGAGCTCAAGACTTTCTAGCACCTGAAAGCCATATACATCACAGACTTCCTCAAGCTCTATGTTGCTTTTAGGAGACAGACCACCTAAAAATAGTTAGATGCCATTTGCTTGAGTTTGAAAGAGCAACTTTGTCTCTCTACTTACAAAAGCTCAAGCTGAGCCAGACAGCAGTATTAGAAGCTTTTCAATAGAGCTTAAAGAGGAAGCACAAACATCTGTTAGGTATAGAAAAGATTTTTTTAAGAGCAGGAAAGTAAATTAGAAATCTAAACAATTTAGAAAGACTGAGAGGAGATGAAGTTTCCTTAGAGAGTAGCCAGAAGCCATCTTGACTGGCATTTGCTCTAAATGGACTTTCTTTAATTTTTCAACTTCCCTTGTCTATCTCCAACTTCATCTTGTACTTTCTCCTCCATCATGGTCAATCAGAAAGAGCTAGTCTTGCCATCAGAAGAACCACTGATCCATAGTATTGTTATGATCTGAATTATGTTTCCCAAAATTTCTGTGTTGAAGGTCTAGCCCCCAGAACCTCAGAATATGACTGTGTTTGGAAACAGGGCCTTAGAAGGGTGATTAAGTTAAATGAGACCATTAGGTGGGCCCAAAGTCAGTGTCAATAATAGCCTTAAGAGAGGGAATATGGACACAGAGAGAGAGAGAGAAAAACCAGGGATATGAGTATAGAGAGGAAAGATCCCTGAGACACAGACAGAAGATGGACATCTGCAAACAAAGACAGGCCTCAAAAGAAACCAAGTCTGCCGACACTTTGGTTCTAGACTTCTAATCTCCAGAGCTATAAGAACTACAAATTAATTCCTATTGTATAAGCCACCCAGCCTGTAATAGTTTGTTATGCCGGCCCTAGTAGACTAAGATAAAAACCTTGTCCCAGTTACCTAATTATCTTGTTCCCTCATCTGTAAAGCAAATAAAGACACAACTGACCCTACTTACCTACCCTATCCTAATTGTTAAGATTAACTATAATATTTTTTTAACTGCAAATAGGTTTATACAAATGTAATTGCTAAGATAGTTTATTCTGAGAAGCAGTGCCCTGGTGTTCCTTTTCCTACATTTGAAGTCAGATATCAGGAGGCACTGATATGTCCAGTGTCATCACTAAGATCACACTGCAAGTTGTGGATTCTTGAGACCCAGATTTATGCTCCTGGCTCAAGCTGTTGACAGATGAGGACAAAGATAGGTAAACGTTAAGTATGAGTAAGAGAAAGGTTCTCTAACCCATTCCGTTTCTTGTAACTCTAAAAATAATAATAAATATTCCATAGAAAGGAAAAAAGTCATCTCAATATTTACTCTTGTTAGGTAGCTTAAAATTGAGGCAAGAAAAAGCTGAAGATATTGACATTTGGAAAGTGAGTTGAGAAGAAATAGAGCTAAACAAGGAATTTTAATTAGAGTTCCAGGATACATGGTGTTCTATAATATATAACTACAAAAATGAAAAATATTCAAAAAACCTTGAAATAAATAATTGAAATGCATTTGAATTCCAGTTAAGGGGTTATAGAGGGCAATGTAGTTAAATAGGGTATAAAGGAAAAACAGAAATAATAAATGATTTTAAAATTATGAGCAGCCTTTTAGGTAATACCAGAATATTCGCTTGGAAAATAAGCAGACATTACAAAAACAGCAAATGTGCAAAATCAAATATATTAAAAATTAAAATGCCCTTTCAATTCCCAGATATCTTAGAAAAGAGCTCACAGGAACCAAACAACTGAAAAACTAAATTGTTTCCCTAAAACAGAAAAAAAATATTGGAAAGAATGTTAGATCTTGTAATAGGTTATTTAGGCAGATGTCTTGATTTTTAGAAAGTTCTAATGGTCACCTATGATGGATGTGATCCTCAAACTTCAGTGCATCAGAATCACCTGGAAGGCTATAATAACCAATTGTTGGGCCCCATTCCCAGGTTTTCTGATCCCTAAGGTCTGGGAGGAAGCTCAAGAATTTGCTTTCGTAACACATTTCAAGGAGATGTTGGTGTTGCTGATCCAAGGACACTTCGTGAGCCAATATCCTATATTGAAGATGTCGGCATTCCATTGAACACAATGGATGGAATGTATTCATCTATTTGCACAAAAGGCTACTGTGTATTTGTATATATCTCAACTCTTTCCCATTTAAAAAATGTTTTAAGAGCTGAAAAACAGGTAAAAGGCAACTGACCAAGAAGACCACAGAAAACGAAAAGCTATTCCTTCGGGAATAGGTGATAGAAAAAAGAAGTATGCAGTGCTTGCAAACTGCAGGCATTGGGTGTCTCTAGGGTAAGGGATAGGACTGAAAAACTGGAGGATTAGCTCAAAGTCTGGGCAACAAATCCCCAGATCTCTTTCTATATCCTAGCAGAAGATGGCATGTTTACCTTCAGGAAGAATTAAACCATGAAGAGTTTGGTGTCAGAGGAACCTGGCAAAGGTCGGAAAGTATTTTACTGAAAAGCCAGAGAGATAAAAGAAAAACCTACTCACTAAACGGTGAGACCACAACCCACCACCACATTACCCTCCACCCCTGGTCCCTTCTCTTGAGCCTCACCCAAACTGGCCAGTAGAAAATTGATCACACCCATCCTCTCTGGCAAAACTAATCAGATCAAAAGACCAATAGATACTGATATTAAGGATTCTTCAATGAAAGAGGATCACTATCATCCAATGACCCTACATGAAGACCAGTAAATACGCCCCGTGCACACACAAACAGGTTCCAGTGAGTGTTGTAGTGCCTCACTCTTAGGTATGAATTATTACCCAAGGGTGATCAAACATTAGAACAACTCTCCCAGAAGAATGACAACAAAATAAACTAATAGAACAAGAGAACTTAGAGGAACCAAACTAGTCAAAGCAGCAATCAAAACAATAAACAACTCAAATTATTTAAAATAGGATGGATAGACAACAAGGTCTTTATTCAATATTCTGTGACAAACCATAATAGAAAAAAAATATGAAATATATGTATAACTGAGTCCCTTTACTGTTCAGAAGAAATTAACACATTGTAAATCAACCATATGTCAAAATTTTAAATAACTAATTAATTTTAATATAAAGTATTAAAAATAATAAATAGCTATAAATAATGCTTTTAAAGAAAAGATACTGCATTCATGGAAAAAGTATATAGTTTTAATTTTTTAAAAAGGAACACTGAAAGCAACAATGAGTATTAAATCATGATGATAGAAATGAAAAATAAAATTGAGAAAATCTCCAATAAATTATAGAAGTGAAGCAAAGGGAGACAGAAGGAATCCCTATATGACAGTGGTGATCAGCTGAGGGGTGATTTTCCCTTTCAGGGGACATTTAGCAATGTCCAAAGGCATCTTGAGTTGTCACACCAGGGAGATGGCTGTTTCTGTCATGTAGTGAGTAAAGGCCAGGGATGCTGCTAAACATCTATTAACCAAAATTTCAGAAATGAAGATCTTAATGAAGTAAAAAGGTGTTTACTTGGGGTTTGTTAGGACTGCAGCCTGGGAGACACAGATTTAAGAAGCACTTAAACTCTGTTCCTCTGGACTACAAAATAGAGAGTGCTTATAAAGGCAAAAAGCTCAAGGTCACAGTTGGTTACATGAGTCGTTTATCGAGAATTATAATTGGAGCAGGCAAGAAGCAAGGGTGCCTGTTAGGCAAGGATTGGTTGTGGTCTGAAATGGTTGAACAGTTAAAAGAGGAAACAGCCTTGAGACCACAAGTTTGCAGTTAACAGATGCTAATTTTAAAATGGTTGGTAGCATCCTTGACTTTGGTACAGTTCACAGAAAGTTCAAGTTCTCACTGGGACAGGGTTGGGTCTGAGACCAGGTCCACAATGGCCCCCACCCCGACTCCATTTTGTATGCCTGAAGTGGGATGACTCCATTATGAATTCAACCTGTCATCACCTCCTAGAATGCACAGGGCAGTCCCCCACTATAGAAAGTGATCTCTCCCAAAATGTCAAGGATACACCAAGGCTTAAAATCCCTGCCGTAAAATAACGCAGTCACCTAAATGTGAATCTCTCCACCTCCTACAAAAGTACACACACTGACAAGGAGAACAAACACAACTGCTCATGATCCAAACCAATAATATGAGTCCAAAAATATTACAAACTTAAAATTACTTATAAATAAGGAAATAAATATCCAAATCCAGAGTGGACGGTTAGGGCAGAGAAGAGAGGAAAGAGAGAAGAAGGGAGGGGATAAGAGGGGAGAGGAGGGAAGGCAGAGAAGGTCTGGGAGTGGTAGGAACTGAATAGAATAAACCCCAGAAGGAGAGAATCCACCCTAAGTGGAAACATACTAAAAACAGGTCTCAGATGGGAAAACTGGCATCTGGCAAATCAAAAGGAAAGTTTTTGAGAGTGCACAGCTGAGGAGGCACCCTTCTGGGGACAGGCATGCTCTGGTACCTTGTGGAAATAAAGGGTTCCATGGCAACAAAGGAGGTGCACCATCTGAACACACACCAACCAATTCCATTCCTCCAAATAGGCACCACTGATTAAAGAGAATGTACTTCAGTATAGCAATGGAGGAGAGTGTGGAACTAAAAACAAACGAACCAACAAAAAAAAAAAACTAGAAAATACCCAAATTTCTCATCCCTGGTTTTAAATATAAATGGTGATCCCAAGAAACTAATACAGCCCCAATCATTCTCTGAGGAGATTTAATCTCTTCAAAGAAGTTCTTCTGTGACTGAACATTGACGTTTTGATCTTTCTGAGGTATTAGCAGAAGTTTGTCCAGCCACAGTCCCAGTTTTTTTCTTGGAAACACGATTTTCTGTCTGCTAATCTCTTTAATTTTAATACCTTCTGCAATCCAGATAGGCTGAGATTTTCCCAAATCATCAAGTCTTGGTTCCTTTTTATTTAAAATTTCTTACCTCAATTTGTCTTTTCCCTTTCACATCTTACTATAGGTAGCAAAAAAGAAACCAGACTATGTGTTCAACACTGTGGTGGAGAACTCCTCAGCTAAATATGCCCCTTCATCATTTCCAAATTCCACTTTCCACAGAATTGCAAGATACAATTTTGCTGGGCTTTCTACCCCTATATGATGAAGATCCCATTTCCTCCAGCTTCTCATAAGTGTTCTTCATGTTCATGTTCATCTCTCCTCCATTCTCCACAATTCTCAAAAGCATCTTTGTGTATCCTGCTAATGACTCTTTATTTAACTGAGTATATGGTATTATCAAATTCAAAAGCTCCAAGCCAACCATGCTTGGGAAAAGAAAGCTGGAGCCCTGGGCTTCAAGGTGTAAGTTGACAAAATAGCTAACAAGAAAGCCCTTTCACTGACGGTGACCATCCACACTGGCAAGATATAATAGCTAAATACATAGGTTTAAATCCTGTGTCTGCTGCTGACCATCTGAGTGAGCTGAAGTACATTTTTAAGCCTCTCTGAGCTTCAGTGTCCCAGTCTGTGATGTAGAGATTAAAATACCTACCTAAAGGGTTGTTTTGAGGCTTAAACAAGATATTGAATGTAAAGTATACTTAGCACATTGCATGGCTTGTGGTAAGTGCTCTTTAGATGGAATCTGAAAAGAAATGATATCCGTGCTCCTGGTGAGTGTAACAAAGACTGAATCATCAACAGCCCTGTTCTTGGGATCCTTGAACAGCAAATCCAAGGGACAACCACTGCTTCAGGGAGAATCCAGGACACTATAACCATGAAGAGCCAGAAGTGAAATGAGCATACATTCATAGAGCAAGCGAAATATTCTGATTTCACCTCTCCCTTTGAGACAGTTTTTGATGTTTATTTTGGGGTGTAAATGTTTATTTACATTTTACTAAAATAAAAATAAAATATGTTTACTTTAGTATGGACACACACACATGTGCAGACACATACATACACTGAGATATTTCTTCCCCAAAATCAGTGGCTCTCAAATTTGTACGGGTATCAACATCATGTGCAGGGCTTGTTGAAACAGGAATTCCTGGGCCTCAGCCCCTGAGTTTCTCTTCCTGGGGTGTGTGCATGCATGTGTGTGTGCGCATGTGTGCCTGTGCACGCATGTGCTCAATCTTATCTGACTCTGTGACCCTATGGACAGAGCCCTCCAGGCTCCTCTGCCAATGGAATTTTCCAGGAAAAAAACACTGCAGTGGGTTGCCACTTCCTCCTTCAGGAGATCTTCCCAACCCAGGGATCAAAAGACAAATCTCCTTTGTCTCCTGCTTGGCGAATTCTTTACTACTGTGCCACCCGGGGAGCCCGTAGATCTGGGTGGGGCTACAGAATTTACATCCAACAGTCTCCAGTTGGTGTTACTGCTGCCGGTCCCAGGACCACATGGGGAGAACTACTGCCCTAGAGAATGAGACGAAATGGATGTGCCTTCTGAAAGTATATGGCATTCTATCACTGGTCACATAAGATTAAAATGGCTTTTAAATAAGCGTGTGGTACTTGGTGCATTTTTTTACACAACCAGCAGAAATATAAGCAGACAGATAGCCCTTGTGTCTGAGAACTGAATTTAACCCAGTTCTTTTTTAAATTGCAATCTATAATATTCTTTTTTCCTCCAAAATTTAGAGCCTGCAAAATCTTTACCCATTTTATTAATACTGGCTGTTATGAAACATTACCGTAAATCACACTTCAGTTTTTGCAGAGTGGTTCAATAAAGCAGGGTAATATAAGTTGGAGACAAATTCTTATTCTCATTGCCCAAGAGGATAAACAAAGGATAAATTATATTCAAGGAGTTTGACCTAAGCAGGAATTTTGAAGGCATTCAGTATCTACCAAAACTAATCAGCTACAGCCTTCTGGGAAAAAAGTGGGGCATTTCTATTTTTTTTTTTTTCAGGTTTTCTGTGGAATGGTTATAAAAGTAGAGGATTTTGTTTTTTTAACAACATAAGGTCTAATAATTCTTTTACTTCATTTCAACACAGAAAAATTTGATGAAGCACTTTCAGCATTTTAGTTTATTTTAAAAGACTTTTAAACAAACAAGCAATTATAGTTTTAAACAAAAAAGCAATTATAATCTAACAAGAGTCTATTGAATACCCTTCAGTTAAAGACAAGTGAGACAGAAGGTAATCATGTACCTCAGGGTACTTAAATAAAACACATTCAGTGTGTGTGTGTGTGTGTGTGTGTGTGTGTGTTCAACATGTAGTCCAGAGGAAAGGGCTTATTTCCATACCACTGTATAAAGGATATTGTTTATCTGGTCTTACACTCAGAGTATCAGGCCTGGGAAAACACACAGCTATTGAGTCCATCCAGTTTACTTGCCTCTATACTGCAGTATATGAAGGATGTATCCAATATTTTCACCATAAGTTTCTTTGCCCTAAAGATCTTTGATGCAAGTATTTTTTGCAGCAAACATTTTCATTGCATAACTAATTAGCCATAGGCAACTTTGCCATAAAAGTTAAAATAATGAAAAAAGAGGGACATTAAAATGGAAATAATGAAACATGAGAAAGGAACAAGAAAACTAAAAAGAATTTGTTGCAAAACACAAAATACTTGAATACACTTAAAACATGGGTAGATTCATGGCAATATTGTGAAAATGACTGATTTTATTTTGTGAGTTGTACCTAAGCACTTGTCTTCAAAATCTTGTATTGATAGTAAAATCTTCAAAATCTTTTATTTTTTTTTTTTTTGCTTGTTGATTCATCTCCTCATTCAGCATCACACTCTTATTCTTCATCAAGAGGAGTCTTGAATTCCAAATACTAGGATGCATATTGGTAATTGAAGTTTGTGTCATGTTGTAAAAGCTTCTATCCCATTATTTGTTCTTGGCATATTGTCACATGTCCGTTAGTAGATGTTCCAAAGTTCTATGGGAAATGTGGGTTCAACTCTCTGTCAGCTCAATAAAGTCATCAATAATGTCTCTAACCAAAGACATGTAAACACATTCCAACCAGTTGAAACCAAACTGTCAAACCAGACTGTCAGCCAGTTATTTTATCTTTCACAGCAAAATTGCCTTACAGCCAAAAAGTTATATGGCAAAAATGCTGTGGCAAAGATGTCTATCGCAAAGATGCTTATAGCAAAAATACCCAGAATCATGAGGGAGTCCTTATGACTGATGGTATAAAAGATGTTCCATTTAGACCCTTGCCCCTCCTCTCTAAAAAAAACAATTCTCATTAAGGTCAACCATCACCTCCATGTTACTAGATCCAATTTTCATTTTTATTCCTCGTCATATTTGAGGAATAAAATATGCCAAATCAACACTGATGACCACATCTTTTGTTTTTAAATAATCACTTCCCTTTTCTTTCATACCTCATGTTTCTGATTTTTCTCTTACTTCTCAGGCTGATCCTTCTAAGGCTCCTCTGAAAACTGGGTCCCCTCCAGTCTCTCCTCAGCTTGACTCCTCCTGTCTTCAGTCTCTCCCAAACACTCTTCACATGTACCACAGCACCAATCACTCCTCAAACATCAATGCTCTCAAATTATATCTCGGTCTCTGGAACTCTTTTCTCAGCTCCATATCCATGTAACTAAAACTGATTATACAATCGTTTCTCTAAAATCTCTACCTTAGTTGCACAAAGTCTAGGAGACCTATTCTCTCTCCCTGCTCTATACACAATGCATCACCATGACCATAAATCTTACTCCCTAAGTGGCTCATGCAGCCTTTGATTTCTTTCCACCTCCACAGCCACCACTTTAGTCCAATGTACCACCATCTTTAGCCTGGATTCTCACAATAGCCAGATCTACACACTCTGATCCATTCTCGCTCCCTCTAATATATTCTCCATGATGCGACCAGCATAACCTTCTCAAATCACAAATCTGAGAAGAAACTTCTTAGAGAATTCAGTACCAATCAAGCTTCAAACCATTTGATACCCACTGGCCAATAAACGCCTCCATTCCCCAGCTAAGACTGTTGGGAACAGTCAAACTTAGCCGACCCCCTCCTTGACCATCCTGTGCTTCGGCAAGGCCACTACTATCCCGTCACAGAGACAGTAGTTTGAAGTTCATGTTGAGATTCTACCCAACCATTTTTGGACTGGCACTCTTCAGAAATTTTGTTTCTGAAAGAAAATGTCCTCTCTAACCCTCATCCTTACTTTGAAACCTGGCTTCTAACAGGCTTCTAACATTTTGTACCAAACTTTTCAAAAATAATTATAATCTGATCCCACCTTTCCAGAGCCTGGACATATTCACACAGAGGAAGAACAAAGTCACCAACTTTTACATAGCCCAGCTAATCATGGAAGTGTGTCCCGGCTTCAGATAACTTGTTTTAATTTTTTTCTTGGCAGAGTAATGTAAAATTAAAATGGGGAAAGATATTTAATATTTAATAGAAAGCTTTAAAAAGAAACCTGCTGTTATTGCTATGTATCTTGATGCAAACAAAGATTATGATGATAATAAAAAGATAAAGAAGATACTTGGCATTCGAAGAAAAATATAACAGAAATCTGATGATGTAACCTCTTGTTTAAAAGTGTTCAAAGCTTGTGCATTGCTCTTAGAACAAAAGTAAATTCCTTACCACAACTCTGAGGCTCCACAGAGACTGGAATCTTCTAACGCCCAGTCTCTACTGCACCACCACCACCCCTTACTCCCTGGGCTCCGGCCACACTCCCTTCGGTTGCTTGAATGCACCAAGCTCCCACCTCCTAGGTGCTATTTGACCTCCCCTCCCATACCCTTAGTTAACTTGTTTCATTCTTCAGTTGTCAGCCTATAGCCTGCCTTGTCAAGGGAGGCTTTCCTGATGTTGAAGAGTCTGATCTCACACCGCCATGTACTTCTCCTTCATGGCACTTATCACAATTGTGGTTTTATGTTTACTACTAAGATTCGTTGAGTAACGTCAGCCTCCCACTCTAGACTGTAGGGCAGACTGGAACTGTTTTGTCATGTATTATATCCTCAGCACCTGGCCCTGCCAGACGCTCAATAAACACTTGTAGGATAAATGAGGAGATAAACAAGAAAGATTAGCTGAGAATTCATTAATGCAGACTCTGTAATAAATAACACACAGACTGCTAACAAATAATATGGCCACAGAAAGAGGTGTGAACTCACATAAACCACCAAGCACCCAATACTATGCATGGCTCTGGGGGGCTTCTGGCCTAACTGCTCATTTCTCCTCACTAGAATGTCACTGAAATCCATAGATGGGTGGGTTTGGGGAGATACTCTTACCCAGATCTTTGTCTTATTGTCTGGTCCTAAGTCATCCACTGATCCAGTTCCTCTTATTTCTCAGCTGTTCAATTCACATGCCAGGATGTCCCCACAGGCTGCTCACCTCTTTGGACCAGTCCCTTGAACTAATCACAGAGAAAAAAAACACTCATCAGCATGGTAGTCAGGGCCCCTCATGATCCAGCAGCAAAATGCACAGCACTCTGTCTATGAGTCAGTCGTACTCCTCAAACACAGCATTCCAGCCCCACTCATCTGCTCTAAGTTCTCCAAACAAGCCATGTTGGCTCTCCTCCCAGGCTTTGCACAGGCTATTGCCTCTATCCATGATGCTCTTCCCAATGCCCCCTCAACCCTTCACACTTCTACATGTCTGCCACCTTCTTCTGACAAACTGCTGCCCCAGTGAGGTTTGACTAGGGGTTTCTCCTGTTCACAGGGTGCCTTGCGGTACAGTGGTTTTGCCTGTGTCCTTTGAGGTCTTCCTCACTAGTCTGCAAGAACAGAGGCTGAGCCTTTCTCAGTTATGTCATCAGAGCTCAGCAGAGGTTAGAGACTAGTAGGTAATTAGTAAATATTCATTGAGTGGCTGCAGAGAGGCCTCAGATTCTATTTATGCAACAGGTCAGAGTTCAGTCAGTACCAGAGTTTTGCAACTCAAAGCAATTCTTGTTTCATTTGCTTTTGCGTAGCTTCAGTACCACTGCAGAAACCCTGAGATGCATTGGTTCCCTAATGCTCATTTGGCAACAATACCTTCTGTAAAATATTGCCTTCTCTGTAGTACTGAGTACAAGACATTTTGTAGGCCTCTCTATATTCTGACAGGAAGAAAATAATTTTGCCAGTATCAGTACAATTCAAAATAATCCCCCTCCTTGCTAGCCCTAAGGCTTGTACTTGAGCACTTTCAAAAGCATGATACAAGAAACATCATTGTCCAGGATGTTAATTGATGTTATGCAAAAAAGAACTATTCCAAAGTAAACTATGTTTGAGAAACACTAGCTAAAACAAAGTTAGATGAGAGTCTTTACTGTAGGACTACTCAGAGCCTGTGACAAGTTAGTCTACGTTGTGAATTTCCAAAAGGGGGATCTAGTTCACAACCATTCCCCAAATATATTAAACCATAGAGCTCCAAACCCACCCTTTTTGTGCATTTTTGGGGGACGGAGACTGGTCTTCTATGGAACTCACTTTGGGAAATGCTGTTTTATGAATACTTTCTATTAATATAGCTTATTAAAAAAAACATTTCCTCAGCTTAAAGACTGATTGCTGCCTATATGGAGTTGTACTATGCATCAGTGTTATGTCCAGTCATATAAGCAAGTGACATTCATGGTCTCTTCTTTGTGCAAGAATACACACAACTGAGGAAGTACTGCTTAGCACAACTCTGCCCTCAAGGGAGCTTGTTCACAAGGCAGACTAAGAAAATGCCTACAGCCTAGACATGGTGCAGCAAAGAAGCAGGCCATGTCCTCCACTGAACAGAGCCAAAGAGGCAGAGCACAGGCTTCCCAGCTGCCCTTCCCAACTGCCACTCAATATCTGTTAAAAATGACCTTACCCCTGATGTTGCTCCTTGAAGGCAAATTTTATATTCAACCACTTTGTTCAAAGCAGATACTTGCTACACCCTCTCAGTTCAGTTCAGTCACTCAGTCGTGTCCGACTCTTTGTGATCCCATGGACTGCAGCATGCCAGGCCTCCCTGTCCATAACCAACCCCAGGAGTTTACCCAAACTCATGTCCATTGAGTCGGTGATGCCATCCAACCATCTCATCCTCTGTCGTCCCCTTCTCCTCCTGCCTTCAATCTTTCCCAGCACCAGGGTCTTTTCCAATGAGTCAGCTCTTCGCATCAGGTGGCCAAAGTATTGGAGTTTCAGCTTCAACATCAGTCCTTCCAATGAACACTCAGGACAGATCTCCTTTAGGATGGACTGGTTGGATATCCTTGCAGTCCAAGGGACTCTCAAGAGCCTTCTCCACCCCTAAATAGTAACAAACCTTCAATGCCCCTTGGACCCTTAATTATGTGTGTGTGTGTGTGTGTGTATACATATATATATACACACATACATATACATATATACATACACACACACACACACACACACACACACATATAGGCTTCCCTGGTGGCTCAGACAGTAAAGAATCTGCCTGCAATGCAGGAGACCTGGATTCAATCCCTGGGTCAGGAAGATCCCCTGCAGAAGGCAATGGTAACCCACTCCAGTATTCTTGCCTGGAGAATTCCATGGACAGAGGAGCCTAATGGGCTACAGTCCATAAGGTCACAAAGAGTCGGACACAACTGAGCAACTAACACTCCCTTCTTTTCTTATGTGTGTGTGTGTGTGTGTGTGTGTGTGTATTCTTTTTCAGATTCTTTTCCATAATAGGGTATACGGTTCTTTTCTTGTTTTTATCTTGAATGTAGAACTGGCCCAGCTGGTTCTAAACCATTCCTGGACCCTTCCTAGTACACACTCTCAACATACACACACACACATTTAACATACAGAGCTTCACATATACACCATTTAAATTTTAAGTTTGCAAATCTTTCTGCAAAAAGTCAAGTCATGCAAGAAATTTTAAAAATATAATTTCTAAAGGACAATCATACTCTGCCCTCTGATAAACCATTTTCATAAATCCTGCATGAAAAAGGAGTGAGGAGATGGACACAGAAACACACAGATCAGGAGCTTCACAGCCTCTTGGTGGATCCAATAGTGCCAGCAGAGAAGGAAATTGTCCCCATGGAACAGCCCACCCCTTCACTTCCAAGTCTAGCTCCCCCACAACAGTTCACAGCATGCAAGCTCATGCCATTGAATCTGTTTGCAGGACCCTTGTATTCTAGGGGATTTATGATAATAGCCCTATGTTTCCTTTTACAAATCAATAAGACTTCAAAACTGAGAGCTGGGAAAATGTAAATCCATGGTGGGTATAAAACCCACTGAATTATATGCTTATTTACTATTCCTCACAGCACATGAGCTAATCTAATAGTTCATTTCTGACCCTAGAAAATGTGTTGACTTGCATGAGCCTCAAAGCTACATGTGCCCGGTTTTGGCCTGTTTGGCTTTGGGGAAAAGAGAGGGCAGAAGAGAGGGATACAGGAACCAAATTTGGCCGACATCTATTGAGTGCTTACTTTGCTCTGATCAATGTGGGATAAGGAAAGAGTGAAAGCTGGGAAGTATCAGGACAAGTGGTCCCTCCCTTATGACAGGACCAGCTTGACACCAACACCCCTCACATGGCAAGAGAGGAAGGATGGGATGGAGACAAAGGCAAGGCCACTCGAGGCCGGAAAGAAAGACACAGACAGGACAGCATAGGACCGTAATGACAAATGAGCTGCTCAATATCTGTAAAAGAATGACCTTACCCTTGATGCTGCTCCTTGAAGACAAATTTTATATTCAGCCACTTTGTCCTAAGCAGACACTTGCTACAGTCTCTAAATAGTAACAACCTTTCAATGCCTCTTTTGACCCTTAGTTTTATATATATATACATATATGTATATATATATATATTCTTTTTCAGATTCTTTTCCATTATAGGTTATTACAAGATATTAAGTACAGTTCGCACCCACCATTGAGCCTTAACTTTTAAAACAATTGCCACTGACACTGAGGTGCTCTCCATGATCTGTTATATTTGTATGTCTTGTCTACATCGAGAATTACAGAGTGTCAAAAATGTAAGCCATTATCCATTCTAACCTCTGCAATTTTCTGACTGAACAAATCCCATCTAACTTACTTCCACCTTGCCCCTCAATGGTGGGAACGTCAGCTGAGGCTGAGAGTGAAGCTGAACAATACTCCAGAGCTCTTATAGCTCATCCGCTCAACAGTATTTATGTAAGAAGACAAAAAGATGAAGAATCCAGGAGGCTCCTCAAGGAGCTCAGAGCCTAATGGGGGAGAGGACATACAAACAGATCATCACTAGAAGAGAGTAAGGAAAGCCGGCAGTGAGCACAGTTAAGAATGGCCTCGGAGCCGTACAAGGGTAACTCATTTCATCAGCACACTTCCATCATTCCTGTTTTAGGGACGAGGAGACCAAGGCTTAGAGTTAAACCCAGAAAGCTTATCTCCAGAGCCACAGTCTCAACCATAACCATATACTTTGATCCCACACCCCTACTTTGGCAGGCCCCTTCTGCCACCTCCTCCCATCAAGTTTCTCCAAATCTCATATGACCTCTCTCTTCTTTCCTCCTGACTCCCATAAACCCATCCAGGTGGCTTGGAAGAAAGAACAGTGAGACATTGTGCTGTGTGGCTGGGTTTGGCACTATGGGTAAGACATAGCTAGTTGCCTTCTTAACCATTTTTTTTTTCACTCAAACTTTGGACAGTGACCAGTGCAAATCATGTCTGATTCATTAGAGCTGGGAACACAAAGACAAATAGAAAACCTTTAGATGTAGCTTTAAGTCATTTATCAACTATGAGTTGATACCAGTTAATAATATCAAGACCTTAAATTCACTTTCTCCCCAAAGGGTCAAAACATGCCATACACAAGTACACTCAGTCGAGACTCAAAATTAGGAGGAAGGAACTTTTGCTATAACTTTGAATCAATGGATTCTATGGCTGTTTTAATGTTTACCTGGGTAAACTTACAGTCTGATTAAAACTCCCCCTTAGTTTAGAGTTGGACTTTCAACTTTCCCAAACCTCCCAACACACATCTCATTTCACCCTCACAACAACCCCATAAAGGAGCTTTTACCACATTTCACAGCTAGAAAGCTGAAATTTAGACATTTCAAAACACAAAAAAATTTCAAATACATAAATGTGCTTCTTCTACAAAACATGATTCTATAAAACATAATTTTTCTATAAAATCATTACCTCAGTTTAGATATCTAACAGAGCTTATGCACTACCATTGAGAGAAACTATTTGTTAGAACTCTGTTTCCAGAAGTGGAACCACCTAGGTACAGACACACATCTTCTGCACCAAAACTGCTTTTAACACTGTTTAATATCACTCTGGCAGGCCTCCTAACCTCACATTTTAGCCCCATTCACAGTGGGCTTTCTACTGTTGAAAAGAAGTGCTGCATCTTAACTTCTGCAGGACGTGACCTGACACTTGACTGATTATACTATTTCTAGTTGCAGCTGTAGGCATTTGGGTTCAAAGTGAAATGAACCACAGGAGAATGTGAAGTGTTTAAATTCTCCAACTGCTAAAGCTGAGGGCTTAGCTCTCTCTATCCAAGGCCTACCTATTCTCACAGTTGCAAACACTTGACGAAAAAACCCTCTCTTTAAAAGACAGACAGACTGCATAACTTGACTGTGAAGGAGGTTGAATGGTCACTAAATGCTTTGAGGTTTTTAATGGGCAGTTTCATGCAGAAACACCATGGGACAAAGGGACACAGGAGACCCGTTTGTGTTGTAACTCACCCTCCCAAAGGGTCACATAACAGAAGAGGTGTGACCTCCAAATATGACTCACCTAGACTGTGATCCCAAATCCCCAGGTTAACACCATTCAGGCTTCTCCTACAAGACAGGGAAAACAATGTCTGCCTAATAGGATGTGCATGCATGCATGCTCGGGCGTGTCCAACTCTTTGCAACCCCATGGACTACAGCCCACCAGGCTCCTCTGTTCATGGAATTTTCCAGGCAAGAATACTGGAGCAGATTGCCGTTTCCTACTCTGGGGGATCTTGCTGACCCAAGGATCAAACCTGCATCTCTGGCATCTCCTGCATTGGCAGACAGATTCTTTACCACTGAGCCACCAGGGAAGTCCTGGGATCAATCATTTTCTAGAGCTGTCATAAAAAAAAGCACCACAGACTGGGTAGCTTAAAAAATAAAAACACTGTCCCACAGTTCTGGAGACTAAAAGTCTAAGGTCAAGGGGTTAGCTGGCTTGGTTCCTTCTAAGAGCTGTGAGGGAAGGCTCTGTTCCAGGCCCCTCCCCTTGGCTTGCAGTGGCCGTCTTCAAGCTCAGATGGTGTTCTCTCCATGTCCATGTCTGTGTCCAAACTTCCCCTTTTCATAAGAACAGCAATCCTATTAGATTAGGACCCTATTGCTTATTTTAACTTGATTACTTCTATAAAAACCCTATCTCCAAATAAAGTCAGTACATTCTGGAGTATTATGGCTTAGAACTTGAACCTGTGAACTGGGGGAGGAGGTTACAATTCAAGCCGTCACACTGGGAGAGAACATTTTTTAAGCCCTTGGCATAACGAGCATTCAAAACTTGGCTCCTGATTTTCCCCATTCCTGGCACTGCTATTGTCCACCATAAACTCTGAGTAAGTTATCTGATCTCTCTGAGTATATGGTCCATGCCAATGAAGAGAAGAGGCTAGAATCATGGATTTTAAAGGTTTCACTAATACTCTCTGTTGCTGTACTTTGTTGATGCCTTTTTCTGTTCTAATACACATATTTTGCATTTTATAACTTCTACCAGGACAGTCTGTTTTTCCTTTCTTCCTTACTTCCATCTTTCTACTTTTCTTTTCCTTCTTTATACCTACAGGTATCTCTGCCAATCAATTTGAATGCATTTTTAATAGCACCGTAACTTTAGTTTGCTCACATTATTAGGGGAAAAGATGGACCTCATTAGTTGAGTTAATCTCCCCCCACAAACCATGGGATAAAAGAAAATATGTTTAAGATTTTTTAGATGTGCTTACAAAATCCAAAATAGTCAGCCATTCCTAGGAAGCAAATTAAAATGCCCTTTTCTTTCCTGGAAGTTAAGTAAGGAATCACACAACCTAGTGTTCTAGAAACCAAATGACTGAAAGAACCATACAATTAAAAAAATTTTTTTTGATGTGTACCATTTTTAAAGTCTTTATTGAATTTGTTACAATATTGTTTTTGTTGTTGTTTTTTTTAATTGGAGGAAAATTGCTTTACAATGTCATGTTGGTTTCTGCCATACAATACAAATCAGCCATAATTATATATATGTCACCTCCCTATTCAGCCTCCCTCCTCCCACCCATTCCCACCCCTCTAGGTCATCCCAGAGTACTGTGCTGGGGTCCCTGTGTTATTTAGCAACTTAGCAACTGTCTATTTTACATAGTGTATATATGTCGATCCTATTTTCTCCATTTGTCCCACTCTCTCCTGCCCCCACTGTATTCACAAGTCCATTTTCTACATCTTGTCTTCATCCCTTCCCTGCAGTTAGATTCATCAATACTATTTTTCTAGACTCCATATATGCACATTAATATGTATGTGTTTGTGTTCCATCATGTCCAACTCTTTGGGACACTAGCCTGTAGCCTGCCAGGCTCCTCTGTCCATGGGATTTCCCAGGCAAGAATACTGGAGTGGGTTGCAATTTCCTTTTCCAGGGAATCTTCCTGACCCAGGGATCAAACCCACGTCTCCTTTCGCATGAATTGGCAGGTAGAGTTTTTAACGCTGCGCCACCATGCTACACCACCTGGAAAGTCACACTTTAATGCACAATATTTATTTTTTCTCTTTTTAACTCACTTCACTCTATAAGCTTGTGAAAAGTGAAAGTGTTAGTCACTCAGTCATGTCTGACTCTTTGTGACCCCATGGACTGTAGCCTGCCAGGCTCCTCTGTCCATGGAATTCTCCAGACAAGAACACTGGAGTGGGTTGCCATTCCCTTCTCCAGGGGACCTTCCCAATGCAGTAATTGAACCCGGGTCTCCTGCATTGCAGGCAGAAGCTTTACCATCTGAGCCACCAGGGAAGCCCCAAGCTTGTGAAGTTGAAAATCAAATCCAGGGTTTGACAAGAATAACTTCCATGGAAGTTTCCAGGGGAGAACTTCCACAGGAAAAATACATTCTATCCTGTGCTGAAGCTCCCGGGCTCTGCACCTGGCTTTACAAACCACCGGGAGCTGCCTGCTCTAGAGTCGGGTGTTTCCCTGGTTTCAGCACACATATGGGGGGCTTTGGAGCCATAAAAAATCAGAGTTATGTGCAGGTCTCTCCTGTCCCTCCCTCTTCATTAAGGACAATTTGACTTCTGAGTAGGGTGATTTTCCATATGCTGTTGGGATGACTTGACAAGGCCCCCAGTTTCCTTTGGGAAAGGAATACACCAGGACCTTCTGCAGCCTTGGGGACGGGCTGCTTGCTCAGTCGTTCCTGCATCCAAGCTCAGAATCCCACCTCAGTCCAGACAGCAGGTCTTTCCTAACACACAGTTGGTTCTGACCTGGTTCTCACCTACATTGGTATCCTCAGGCAGGAGGCAGGTATGCATAGTTTTGGGGGGAAAGCTGATGGGCAACCACATGTCTCTGGGGATAACCTAGGCCAGGAAATCAGGAGCTCATTCAGACAATTCTGGAGCCAAAGACTCTGAGCATGGCCCAGAGGCAATGAAAGATCTTTAGGTCTCTGGTGAGTTCATGGCTCGACTCCAGCTCCAGCTGCTGTAATTATGGTCTTAACAGGACAGCAATTTCTTGCATCTCATCTGAGGAGGAGGAGGAGGAAATAAGACAGAAGAGCACTAGGATCTGGAAGAGGAACCTCTTCCCGAGGATTGAGGAGTGCCACAATCCTTTGGCCACCTGATGGGAAGAGCCGACTCATTGGAAAAGACTCTGAAGCTGGGAAAGATTGAGAGCAGGCGGAGAAGCGGGTAACAGAGGATGAGATGGTTGGATGGCATCACTAAATCAACAGACACGAGTTTGAGCAAACTCTGGGAGATGGCGAAGGACAGAAGAGCCAGGTGTGCTACAGTCCATGGGGTCCCAAAGAGTCAGACATGACTTAGCGACTGAACAACAACAATTGACTTCAGAGGCCACTCACCAAGGGATAAAGAGATGGAAGGAAGTTTCCATATTTGATTCATCCCTTTGTTTATGTAATATTAGCTTCAGGTGAAATTGTACTACAGTTCTCCTCCTGCCTCTTCCCTGCGCAGAGTCAGGACCTGCTGAGCCCACTGGAATAGGATTTCACCGTATAACTGGTAAGGGACGACTCAATGCTAAGGCCTGAGATTACAGCAGGGTCAGTGGCCATACTCCAGGGTCCTCAGTTGGTCTTAAGTCCCAAAACTGATGGAGAAGCAAGACTCCTTGACAGGTCACCAACCCCACTGTTTCCAAGGGTCAGGATTAGCCAGGAAGCAAAACATCAAGGGATGAAGTGTCACCAGTCCAGAGGCCCTGCCATGGATGTGGGCCGGGAGCCCAGCATTAGGCAATCAATAACAGGAACATGATCACAAGCACCACAAAGAGGAAGGGGCATAATAGAAACTGCTTGTCCACGTACTGGGGCATTCCCGGGACAGCTGCAGGAGGCCACCTGTCATTCATGGTCAGTGCTGTGGCAAACATGCCACAGGGGAAAACCCCCAACTCCAAAATATATCTGGAGGCCACTGTCTCCAAATCCACACCTTTGAATCCCCCTCTGTTCTCCAGCTCTGGCCTGTGTCCTTGAGGGCGAGGAGGGGTCTACTCTCTGCAGGCCTGCTGCCCAGTGCTGCCCCTGCTGTGGAACAGGATGACTTTGTTGCTGATGCCAGCTTTGTCAGCGGGACACACCTGTCTGTGAGGTCTTGTCTCCAGCCACTGATATAAACACAGCCAACAGAAGAGGAAGCCACCCAGGCTGACGGCGGCCTCCACGGCTGTGTCCAGGCAGATGCTGCACTCAAAGGTGCTGTCCTGACCTCCGCTCTCACCAGCACCATTCCTGCTGCCCCTGGGCCCCCAATACTCAAGTTCTCAGGGGATGCATAGGCCAAGGACCCCTTGCTCACCATCCTTGGCTGTCAGCAAGCATGGAGTGGAGTTTCTCCCCAGAGAAATCCTGGATTAGTCTGTCTGGGCAAACCTCGGATCCTAACCAACACAGACTCTGGCTATCTGAGGCAGAGCCCAAATCACACAATTTTAATATATGGGGGAAGTTCAGGCTCCTCTGAGATCCTCCAAAAGAGTATTTTAAGATCCAGAGAAATGAAGTATTTGCTTGTCTGGGCCGTGAATTCACAGTGCAGTCAGAAGTGATACCTAGTATAATAATGATTTAATTTTGACTTTAAAAGGGGGAATTCCACCTTATCTCGTGGGTGGATTCACTGTAAGAGAAACCGCTCCAGACGTGACCTCTGGAGCTTCATCTGTGTCCATGTGATCACGGACAACCTGGAGACACTGGGCTCATTGCTGCATTTTTCTGAGTCTCATTTTCCATGTATCCAAAAAGAGAATAATTCTGGCCTCCTTGGAACTATTGGAAGGATCAAAATATAATAAAGTGTGTCAAAGAAATTTTCAAAGCATAAAACCCTTTACAGATGGAAGATACTTTCATTATTAGCTATGCACATACCTACCTTTTGCCAGCTAAATGAGGTCAGGCTGGCTCCCCACAGGCTTGCTCCCCACTTTAAATGGAAATTAAAATGCACCCTGCCCGTGGGTTCACATTCCAATCACCTACAAAAGCTTCTTTTGAACATCATTAAGCAGCACACCTGAAACATACCATTCTTTCTTTTGAAACCTCCTGCTCATCACTTGACCATCCAGAATAGCACCTCAGGGAAAGGAGGTCTGAAACGTGAACAAAATCTTCCAAAATTCAAGGTAATTTTAACAGGGGCTGGGGATATATATATATATATATATATATATATATATATATATATATATATATATATGCATACCCTTGTCTCTCTCTTGAAAACTTTTGAATGACTAGTACCCATCCTTAGGTGCTGAAAAGAAATCTTTGTTTTGATAAAATCCCTAGGATCTCCTAATGTATTCATCTTTTTAAAAAGCCAGAACATGCCATCATTCAGAAATATTTAGAGCTATTGTTGAGGAAAGAAGGTCTTATTGTTGCTAGAGCAACAGTGATGCCATAGAAAAAGCAGGGGACTTGGAGCCAAATGGCCTTAGCACAAGGCCTGCTCAGATCATTTACTTGTTCAGAGGCCCCTGGAGTTATGCAACATAACCCTGACCCAGCCTGTCCCCATGTTATCACAGGATTAAATTGTGTTCATATATGGCTATCTATACATACCACTGAAGAACATGCATGAGTATATAAAGCATGCTGATCCTAATATTTACTGAGCACTCATGAGCTAGACAGGATTCTACTTCATTCCATGTATCCTATGTATCCCAGTGTGTGTGCTCAGTTG
Source organism: Cervus canadensis (assembly GCF_019320065.1). Classification (NCBI taxonomy): domain Eukaryota; kingdom Metazoa; phylum Chordata; class Mammalia; order Artiodactyla; family Cervidae; genus Cervus; species Cervus canadensis. The sequence goes on along the minus strand of NC_057390.1, from coordinate 34,791,758 downwards.
TGTCTGATTCTTTGGGGTCCCGTGGACTATAGCCTTCCAGGCTCCTCTATGCATGGGATTCTCTAGGCAAGAATACTGGAGTGGGTTGCCATACCCTTCTGCAGAGGATATTCCCGACTCAGGGATCAAACCTGGGTCTCTTGTGTCTCCTGCACTGGCAGGCAGATTCTTTATCACTCATGCCACCTGGGAAGCCTTATTCCATGTATTATCTTGTTTAATATTCACAGCAAACCTTAGGGAAGAGGTACTATTTATAAAGGCACAGAAAGGCTAAGTGACTTGCCAAGGTCACACCATAGTAAATAGTAAAGCCTGGATTCAAGGCCAAGCAGTCTCCCAAGTTCACACTGTCCCCTCAGCAATGCATCTGCCATCCTGCAAGCAGAACTCTTCACTGGCTCCCTTTCACCCACAAATTGAAACTCAAGTTCCTCAGCATAGCATGAGAAACTTTATTACACCCACCACTGCCCGTCTCAACTGACATCTTCTACTGTCCATTTTCAGATCTTTGTGACCACAGCCATAATAAACAGGAAGAAGAGAACCTATGGACACGGTAAATATAGAACTGGACTGAGGTGAGGCACCTGAGGTGTGGTGGGCATTGAAGCCCTCCTCCAGGAGGGAAGCCCACCATGTTTTCTGCTCGACAAATTGCTACAGGAGGTTAACCCTCACAGAGTTCCTGATACTCTCAGGAGCATCACTTGAGAAGGGGCTGAAGAGGCAAGTCCAATTAATGACGAATGGTTCAAAGTGATAGAAAAATTTCAACCACACTCCTAATGATCACTTAAGAGACCATTTGGTACATGGCCAAGGGGGTAGAAGCAGCCTGAGGAAAACACACAAAAACCTCTTCTCTCTCAAGGGTCTGTCTCTCATTCAAGGGCATTTTCATAGCACCCCTTGACTGGGAGTCTGTTGAGACATAGCTGCAGAAATAACGCTCAGGGGATTTCACTGTTGGCTCAGTGGTTAAGAATTTGCCTGCCAGAAGACACAGGTTCAATCCCTGGCCTGTGAAGATCCCACACACAGAGGAGCAACTAAGCTCTTGCACCAAAACGACACTACCTGTGCTCTAGAGCCTGGGAACTGCATCTACTGAAGCCTGAGTGTCCTAGAACCTGTGCTCCACAACAAGAGAAGCCACTGCAATGAGAAGCCTGCACACCACAACTACAAAACAGCCTCTGCTTGCCACAACTAGAGAAAAGCCCCTGTGGCAGCAAAAACCCAGCAAGGCCATAAAAAAATAAACCAAATTATATTTTTTTAAAGAAATAACTCTCAGGACTCCCTTTGTTTGTGTCCTGTATGTGGATTTAATTCTCAGTGTCAGCCAAAGATTAGCGTGGAGTTCTATGCAGAATTCAGGGTTTGTTCTGGGTTGCCACTTTCCTTTTATTTATGAGAGGATATCAATACACTTTAAAACAAATGTTTTGTCTACTGTGGCATCTCTTCTTTATTGACTGAAAACATGGACAGTTATACATGAACATGACACCCACCACCAGCTCCTGGAGACCTGACTTTAGACTCTACCTTTATGCAAACACACCCAGAACATTCCCCCTCTGTAATTCTCAATTCACCCACTTCTCTCTACCAAGAAGCTCTGACCATCATCCAAGAAGCCCCTACCTGTCCTTAAATGTCCAGATCAAATGAATTGTCTCATGATTTCCCCCAAAAGAAAAAGTTTTCCCTTATTTCTTCCATCTGACCCAGGGGCCAGGGACTGTGCCTTTTTCATCTCTGTGCCTCCTAGGCAACTAGCATAGTGCTTTGTACAGAAGAGTGGCTTCTAAAATATTTGATTAATTTGCAAAGGACAAGACAGATATTAGAACAAGAAAATTCATTGTAATGGGAAGGGCGATAGAGGAAAGCAGAGAGAAGAAAAGCTGAAAAAGAAAAAAAGAGGGCTGGATTCAGTGCCATTTTCCCAGCTACAGCCAGCAATTGATTGCCTCAACTATCTTTAGTGGATTATCCACAATGAGGGTTAGCTTACCTCCAAAATTAAAATTTTTCTCCAAGTCATACTGACTAAATCAAGCAATGTCATAAAAATAGTTTGTAAACAATGTTCATAATAGTTTGTTTCATTTTTCTACTCTTGATGTCAAGTAGACTTTAACTGGATATCAGTGCTAAATTTATGACAATATTACTAACACCAATACTGTAAATTTGCATAATTGCTAAATGATACATCTACCTAGTTTCTACTTTCACACTGATAGCTAAATAAGTACATCAGGACCCCAAGAAATAACTCACCTAAAATGAAATTGCCAAGCAAAAACTAATGCATTCACTAATTCAACAAGTCTGCACTGAGCACAAACCACATTCCAGCACCATCATTGATCACAGAAAGAGCATGACCATCATCTAAGAAGAGCTCATGACTGAGATCACAGCTCAGGCCAATTCGATGTATACAACCATTACGTTGGTAGGTTAGAACAACTAACATTTTTAGATGCTTGAGGGTTGTCTAATTCCCTTCTATGCACATGGAAGCAGCACAATCTCTGGAGTTGACCAAATCATACATATCACAGAAGGCCCCAGTAGCCTCATATGGAGTATGGCTTTTCTGATGAATTCTTAACTAAAATCACCCCTGGAACATGAACTTTTGATTAGGTCAACTGGTTCCCTTTAAAATGTGGCTTAAACTAATTCAAACAGTCTTAATGTTATCCAATCTATGCTGAAGTATTTAAAGTGAATTACAGACATCGTAACCCACTGATATCAACATTTACAGTCAAAATGATGTAATATTCTTAAGTCATCAGGACTCAATTCTAGCAGTATTTGCAGTTCCTCTATATGCAGACATTTTACTGAATCACAGCTGCAAGCATCATCTGATAGATTGTACCAGTTCTCTAAAATTCAGTCCCACTTATTGAAAATGTACTGCAACTGAAGTATAGCATCCTAATTATAAAGCAGGGCTGACCGTGGAAAATGCATTTGACTCTTCTGCTACTGTGATTTTTAAAAATTTACACTTCAATTCCCCATGAATGATAAAGGAATTTTGCCTCACTTATTAAGTCCTGAACCACAAATGGGAATGTTCCTCCTTACTGCATTTGGACCTGGGAATATTTAGAGCATACATCAGTGCCTTTCATTGCAAACAGGCCAATAGGTTTTCCCAGCGACATGAGGAAATGAATTATTCTGCATTAAATAAAATAGAATTTAATTACTACTGTTAAGAAACTTTGAATTAAGACAACTAGAAGGTTAATCTTTTATCTCACTGCCTTAATTCAGGATTTTTGTTAATTTAAATTTTTTCATTGGTTATTAATTAATAAGATGTGTGCCTTGTTTTATTATTTCAGAAATAATTTTCCCAGTTGTTTCTAGTTAGAAACTTCTGGAAAAAAACTAGAACAATGGAAAAATCTCTTCCTCATTTCAACAAGCCACTGCTTACTAAGACTCTCCTGTACATCTCAGAGGAAAGTGAGGGCAGTTTCTATTGTTCTTTGAACATGCAGTTCTGAAGAATACCTCCATCATTCAAGAAGCTCTGTTCCCACCTTAACTGCCAAAAAATGTATCTGCTTCATTCATAGGATTAATTTTTTGTGATATAGCGCCTCTGATTTGAACTACTAGGATAGAATTTTTAGCTATAATTTTCCATGTGTTCAATCAGCCAATAAAGAAGAGATGTCACAATATGCAAAGCATTTGTTTTAAAGTGTATGATATCCTCTCATAAATAAAAGGAAAGTAACAGAGCCAAGTGGCAACCATTTTCCCAGCATTAGCACTAAATACTACAGAGAATTCCACCCTGTTCTTTGGCTGACATTGAGAATTAAATTCACACACAGGACACAGAGGGAGTCCTGAACATTATTTCTGCAGCCAAGTCTCAATAGACTCCCAATCAAGGGGTGCTTTCAAAATACCCTTGAATGAGAGATAGACCCTTAAGAGAGAGGAGGTTTTTGTGCGTTTTCCTCAGGCTGCTCCGACCCCCTTGGCCATGTACCAAATTGTCTCTTAAGTCATTATTAGGAGTGTGGTCAAAATTCTTCTGTCACTTTGAGCAATTAGTCATTAACTGGATTTGCCTCTTCAGCCCCTTCCCAATTAAAACTTCTGAGAGCGGAGCTCTGTGAGGGGCGACCTCCTGCAATAAGTCATTGAGCAGAAAATTTAGTGGGCTCCCCTCCTGGTGCAGGGCTTTGCCGCCCACCATATCAGGTACCTTACCTCAGTCCAGCTCCTCATGTCACCCAGCTCTATGAGCTGTGTCTAGATAATAAGAAATCTGCTTTAACAAGTGTTCCTGAGCCTGTCTTCATTTTTATTGTTGTTATAATAATCACACCATTCTCAGGCACTGTACAGTTTTAAAAAACAACATCATAGGCATTATCTCATATAATCGCCACACTATTTCCAGATAAGTAAACTGAGGCTTGAGGCAGTTAAGGCACTGGTTCAAATTCACATGATCTGTATGTTGCAAGCATGTACCGAGTTCCACCACCCTGGCTCACCAGCTTCAAGCTAAGGACTTTGTCCACCTCACAGCAGTACTTCCTACTGGGAAGGTCTCCTTCAGAGTGTGGTCAACTGATTGCAGACTTTTATCACTTTCAGAGACTTGGTCCAGGTATATTGATCTGCCACTTCTCTGTAGCCTGACAGTCTGCACCAGAGTACTTAGGGAGGACAAGGTCTTTGTTTAGCCAAAACTCTCAATAGCCTCTCACAAATGAAGGCTAAAGTGTTTGGGGGTACAGCCTCAAAGAGCTAAAGGGAAGTACAAGGCAAGGAAGCGGGCAGGGGAGGGTAGCATCCTAAACAATAATAAGGATGAGTCACAGAGAGGGTTCAAAAGAAAGGTAGCCCAGGCTCTGCACAGGAGATAGTCAACAGTCGCTCTGGAGATGGACAACTCAGATAAAGCACAGAAATGTTTATCACTCAGTCCTAAGTTGTTGGCTTTTCTGTGATAGAATGTCATCCTCAGAGCCAGACTAGGGTATGGTAAGAGAGGCACCTAGGATGCAAAATTTCAGGGATGTGCAGCACTGACCTCAGCCTAGTCCCAGCTCTGGGAATTCCCAGCAGGACACTGAAGCTTCAATGGAGTCTGAAACATACACAGCCACATGTAGGTGATATTTTGAGAAAAAGAAAGAATTAGAACAGCAACCAGCACAAAGTGATAAGATTCAAAATACGATTACACAGTGTTTGGTACGGGCTTCCCTAATGGCTCAGAAGGTAAAGAATCTGCCTGCAATGCAGGAGACCTGGGTTCAGTCCCTGAGTTGGGAAAATTCCCTGGAAGAGGGCATGGCAACCCACTCCAGTATCTTGCCTGGAGAATTCCCATACAGAGGAGCCTGGTGGGCTACAGTCCAAGGGATTGCAAGAGTCAGACACGCCTGAGTGACTAAGCACAAGTATAGCACTGTTTGGTATATACATATTCATTTTTGATGAAATGGATCATAAACTGAAATAATTAAGCAAAAGGAGAAAAACTAGAACAGGAGCTCACTGGAAAAATATACGTCCCTCCCCCAGGAATTTCAGGAGATATGAAGAGGGAGACTGTCTCACTACTCATAGTCTGGGATTTGCAGACCAATTTAATTGGCTCAAATGGTAAAAAGAATTTGCCTGCAATGCAGGAAACCTGGGTTCGATCCTTGGGTCAGGAAGATCCCCTGGAGAAGAGAAGAGCCACCCACTCCAATATTCTTGCCTGGAGAATTCCATGGACAGAGGGTCCTAGTGTGCTACACAGTCCATGGGGTCACAAAGAGTTGGACACAACTGAGTGACTTTCGCTTCATTTATTAGCAGAGTGATCCTGGCCTCCTGGAGAATCTCAGGACATCTGGGTGACCAGCATCTGGGCTACAGTTATATGTGTGCCTCTTGTTGCTGTTTATTTACAATTTCCTATTTTTCAAGTTTCCTAGATACTTTATTATATTTTATGATTAATAAAGTCCTTTTTGTCTCTCAACCTACTTCTATTCAGCCATAAGGGAAAGTAGGAGGGAAAATTATAATTACAAAGAGGAAAAGGACTCAGCAGTGTTTCTCCAGCCTTACTGTTCATACACATCTATGACCAAGGACAGTGTGGGAAGCCCCAAGGATATCCTGAAACTCCGAGCACCAATTTTAAGCCATCTGTAAAGATATGAAGAAATCAGAACTTGGAATAATAAGCACTTGGACAAAAGGCCTTGTGGTCCAATGGCAAGTGCTCTGGGCTGGGGGATCAGGAGACCTGAGGTCTTTGTTCTGATCAATTTTGCCCTGTTCCCATGGGCAGGTGACCAGAATCAGATCCTTCCAGCTCTGGTACCAACCAACTTGATGACACAGGCAAGCCATTCAGCCACACCTGGACTCAATTTCCTCCTCTATCAAAGAATACCAGCCTCCTAGAATTGTAAGGAAAGAATGGCATTTTTGGAGAATGTGAAAAAAAAATTTTAAGTGAAACATGCTATAAAATAACCAGGGATTACTTTCACTGCTCTATTGTTTTTATGGATGCAGTTCTTACAACAATAGTAAACACTGTGATAGAGACAAAACAGCATGATAGGTGATATGGTTGGCCAACCAAATGTCATTTCCCACTTCCTTATTTCTTGCCTGGCTCTAGTACAGAGGCTGGAAAATGAAAGACTCACTTTCCTAAACACTGAGAAGCTAGAAGTGAAGGCATGACACAGTTTTGAGCAACAAAAAGTAAGAGCATTCTGTAGCATTTATGGTTAGGTTTCTGCTTTCTTGATTAAAAGTGAATCAGTATAGATGTCACCCTTCCTTTCTCCTGCATTGAAGGTGGACCTGATACTCAGAGTATGGAAACCACTAACAACCACGAGGTAAAAGCCAAGAAAGTTCAAAACAGTAGATCCAACATCACTGAGCCACTGAACCAACACCTATTCAAAGACTTCTCATTATATAAGAAACACAAATTGCTATTTTTTAAATCTCTTTAAGTTACCTGCAGCTGAAAGCATTCCTGACTAATACATCATATATCTTATCCACTTCATGGCCCTTTGTCTTCTAAAAGAAATTTCTCTCCTGGTGATCTGTTCAGATAAAAGTTCAGCTCACAGAGTAGAGAGGAGAATGTTTCCTCCAAAGACCCATTAACAATAAAGAAATAATAAAGAAAAATGGACAAATTTTCTCCACAAAATAGGATATCAGGCCACTGGGTCTCCCCATCTCTGTGATTGCCCTGCCAAAACTCTCAGCCTATAATGCAACTTTGACCACCTACCTGGCAGAGCTCTAATGACCAAAAGATATAGCAGCTGTTAGAACTCTACCAAGACTATAAAATGCTTCATAATGGTTGAAGTTTAACTCAGGAGCCCATCCTTGGTCCAATTATCATATTCTGAGTTCTGCTGCTACTTACATACCTCTGCAGCTCACTCACAAATCCATTTTCATTTCCTGTGTCTCTCTAGTAAGCTCTTGGTTTTATTTCCAACTACCTTGCGAATATCTTTACCTCTATGTCCTAATATCACTTCCTACTCAGCCTGTCCAAAGCTGAACCACTCACCACCCTCCACAAAGCCATTCCTTGCCTGTTTCTCTGGTTTCCAGTTAATAGATGTCACCATTCACCTATTTCCCCACATAGAAAACTGAGTCATCTTCAGTGCCTCTCTCTCTCTTCCCCTCTACATTCTAATTTAAAAATAACTCCTTTTCTGTTGTCCTTGATCATATACCATAATTTTTTATCTGAACAATAGGTTATAAAATCTTTGACAGTTCTCTCTACCACCAGGTTTTCTGAACTCCAGCCTAGACAGAAATCCTCCTAAAACACAAAGTGGATCCCATCTTCATCTTACTTGAATGTTCGCAGGTTCCATGTACCTAATGAATGAAGCCTGGCACTGGAGGATGGCCCCAAGACCCTTCTGAGTCACACCCAAGCTCCTCTCTTCAGGCTCATTCCTAACCCCTCTCCTTCCTATTCTTAACCCTCTTCTGTCCTTGGATCATTATATCCAATGGGTACCTGATGAGTTTTCTTTCTTTCCACTTCTTACTTTTTTTCCTTTCTTTTCAAAAGTGGACTTTCCTAGTGGCTCAGCTGGTAAAGGATCCACCTGCAATGTGGGAGACCTGAGTTCAATCCCTGGGTTGGGAAGATACCCCTGGAGAAAGGATAGGCTACCCACTCCAGTTATTCTGACCTAGAGAATTTCACGGCCTGTATAGTCCATGGGGTTGCAAAGAGTGAGACATGACTGAGCGACTTTCACTTTCACTTTTCATTTCCTTATCATCAACCTACTCCAGCTCTTATATATCACATCTGGATTATTTCAGGGACCTCCTAACCATGCTTTCCCATCTTTCTTTGCTCTAATCCACCCTATACCATCCAACAAAATCAAGTCACTGAAAAAACTCCTTTTTTTTTTTTTTTTTGAAAGAAAATTAAGTCTTATTTATTTTGAAAACCAAACCACTAGGAAAATATATCACAGTCTTGAAACAGCAAACAGACATTATCATTTCAAGTACTAAGTTGGTAAAAAAAAACAAGGTCCTTATCAAAATGATAAGAGGCCAGAACTGGGGCAAGAACAACACATGTAGCAAAGGCCCTGGCAAAAGTGGTATTTGGTAATGGAGGGCAGTCCCTTTATCGCTCTAAAGGAGCCACAGTTCATCCCCGAGTTGCTTACTTTTCCTCCGTTGACTTTTTTGTTGCCAGGGGATTGTCTCAACAAAGCTCTGTTATTTCAGGGGGCAAAGTAAGCAACACTGGGTTTAGGCTTTCATTCTGTTTCATGAAAAACAGATTTTTCCAAAGCCCATACTTCACAACCCTCTTATTTAAGTAGCTAATAGTTCCTCTTTCACTGTTCGTTCCTGAATATGAGCATATAATACTGTCAAAATCCTGCTTCCGTTCAAGGCCGAGTGTCACTGTAAGATTGTCTTGTCGCTTGGCTGATTCTGCTGCAGGCGGCCTCAGGGCCCACCATGGCTGCCAGTGAGAGGGAACACTTGCTTCCCTTACCAGTGTGATATCGCTTCTTACATTTTTGCGGGGTCTCCAGGCTGAATGATGTAATGTGTGAGAATTTTAAGAAACACACATCCACATCTTGATGGAGAAATGAGTACCTGCAGGGAACCTTTCAAAGTTTTTATCCGAACTGCCTCTCCCAGCTTTACATCTTAACGTCATGCCCTTGTCTATAAAAGAAAAACAAGCAAAACAAACCCCCTAAAGCCCCCTGCCCCTTTTGACATTAGTGACTGCATGGATTTTATTAGTTTGTGGAAAATGTTGTAGTGATCCTTCTGGTGAACAGCAGGTGGGCAACAAATAGAAACACCTCTTTTCATACTCCACTAGACCATAAGCAGGTTACATGAACCTGCCGGCCTCTTGGTATCTGTGCAGTAGGAGAATCTGGTACCTTGGAGGGCCCTGGTTTGGGACAAGGGAGACTCCCTATTGGCAGGAGAAGTACTTGCCACATGAAATTCAGGCTCACAACAAACCTCCTGTGCTATCTGTGACCCAAATTTTAGCACCATTTTTTTTCCATTTCACTTTCTAGGATTGAAACACAAAGGAACCAGCGTCCAGAGGAAAGAAACAAAGGCCTTAGACTTGCTGCCATCCTTAATTTCCTCATTCCTTAACTCTCCTTAAAAGACCCAAATCCCCATTCCTCCTTTTAAATCGATTCCTGCCCTCAGCCCTGATGGCCACTAGCAGACAGCTATTTCCCCATGGATGAGAGCGACTCCTTCATCTTCCTGGTCATGGTTGGGATGAGGTTCATGTGGTCATCCACACACTTGGTCACACAGGTCTCCAGCTGCCGCTTCACCTGAAGCTCCTTACTCCCTGCATCTATCGAATCTCTGGCCTTGTCATTGCAATACATAGTGCACCGGGCCAGGCGGTCCTGGAACTTCTCCAACTCACTGGTCACCAGGGCCTGGGCTTGAGCCAGAGGTGCATGGCAGCGCTCAATGCACTGGTGCACTTGCTGCATGGACGCATGGCTTTCCTCACAGCAGGCGGCGCTGCACCGGAACATAAGGCCCTGCATCTTCCGGATATTCTCCCTCTCCAGACTCTTCACCATGGAGTCCACCGCCTCCTGCACCCGGAGTTGCTGCTGCAGCTCCGCCATGGCGACCCGCGCGGTTCCCGGCTGCGCCGGCGCCCACATGGACTCCCGCGCACGGGCCCGCCCCCTCGTCGCCCTGAAAAAAACTCCTTTGACAAAGGTTCCATTAGCTTCAAATGGGACCTTTTTCCACTGCTCCGCCTGGTTTCTCTGACCCTCATCCTCATGCTGCTTCTTCACACTCCAGCTTCATCTTACACCCACCCCACATGCACCCTTCACTCCACACACGTGGGGTACCCTCCACTCTCTGAACATCACTTGGCCTTTTCCATTCCGTGTCGTTCTCATCCTTATTTCTGAATGCCACCTCCACCCTATCTGCCCAGTCTTGAGTCTTAGCTTTCCTGACCCCTATTTCCAAGGGCAGCTTTCCATTAGGCTCTCAAGCCAGAAATGAGCTCTTCTTCCTCTGAAGTCTCATAATTCTAAATTTAAATTGCTCTTTAAATGGGGATTTGTCACCATTCACCTATTTCCCCAGATAGAAAACTGAGTCATCTTGTCGGGCAGGGCATTGCCTGCCCTACTGTGTCATGCAGATTCAAAAGACTTGTTTCACATATCTTTGCCTGAAACACAGCGCCTCCCACATCACGGTGCAAAAGGACTAAGTAAATTGCTAAATAAATGTCAACAGATAAAATCTGCTATTCAATCTGAGAGCACTTTTATCACATGAATTACTGAGTCACGGCCACTACCTGAGGGAGGAAGAACAGCTACTCTTGTCCCAGTAAAACCAGGACCAGAAAGGAAAGAACTTGCCTTAGATTGAGGAATTTTCCTTAGATAGCCACCCCCCTGAAGGCGTGGCAGATAAACTCACTGATCTTTGCTTTCAGCACTGAAGTGGGGCTTTTTCTGCTCAGCTCTGCTCTCATGGTCCTCAGTCTGTTCTGGGCCTTTTTGGTCCCAAAGCAACTTGCAATCACTCCGACTTTCCACTTCACTTTTCAAGCCCACATTCTTGGTAGTTCCAGAACACAGCTTCCTGCCAGCATCTCTCCCTACCCTCTGACATCTGTCTCAGGGACTCAGTGAGAAGCAAGGAGCTAATGTTCAGGAAATTTGCTGCCCCCCTGTGATGAAAGGTGCAATCTTCATTACTCCCCGAGACAGAGCATCCCCATGGCTGTTGTGAAAGCAGACGCTGTGCCTTAATGGCTGCTTCCCTCGAGCAGTAAGAAACTGCCATCCCACTGTTCTCTTCGTTTGACTCTGTCTCTTAAATATGTTGTTTTTCTCATTTTCATTAATAATCCTTCTTTAACACCTGATCAGCCTTGCTGTCTGCTCTAGGTTAAAGCCTATTATTCCATTAGAGTTTGATATTTGGAAAGCAATGAGGCATTCATGCACAGGTAGTGCTAATGGGGAAAATGGCTTGAATCAGGGCTTTCTGCACCATGAAGTTGGAAAATGGGAGCGGTCAACAAGAAATAGAAGGCTGCTTCTGTGCCAGCTACAGAGGAGCTGAGCCCAAAACAGGCTGTGTTGCTGGTGAGGGGCTTGGGATATGAGGTGACTTTTTCTGATACCTGGGGTTATTGATCAGGCAGGTGTGTAACTCCTAGATCATGTGTCTTTAAAAAGAACCTAGAGCAGTCTAAGGGAAATTAGGCAACAGGCCTGATGACAAGTCAGCAAGGCTAAAGAAAAGCCACTGGATGTATCTGCCTTCCCTGACTCTGACTCTCTAGCGTCAGGGCAGACTGTTCTTAGGCGGACCACAGGGGACATTCTCCAGCCTCTGGGTGGTCCATTGTGCTGGTCCTTTGTGGGGTGTGTGAGCTGAAAGTAATCAGGACTAAAGTGGCCACAGAAATAGAGGGTGATGCCACCCCACATGAAGAATGAGCCAGTACATCTCCCAGTTTTTCTACCTACACCTGTCAAGCAAAAATAACTGCTTATATTTGGTCTATTTATTCACTTATCACATATTCAATACCTGCTTACCGAAGACTTACAGATTAGATCCCTCCTTCATAGAACTTACAGTCCTTATCATTTCCACTTCCACCTTCAGAGTACCTATACCTCCTCCATGTGACAAGGAGAAATGTCATCTTCAATTCTGAGATGCAAAAAGAATTATAAGCTCAGTGGATATGAAATCTTGGACTTGCAAGAAATACACATTTCCTTCATTTGTTTTAATCAATTTCATTCTGACTCCCAGTCTCCACCTTGCCAGGCCGGGGGGAAATTCACTCAGACATTACTGGCAATGTGTGATCCTGGAAAAACACAGGCAGGAACTGACATTTAGTTTATCTTGGCTATCCACGTCATCCTCACTGAGCAAGCCCACTGTGGTCCCTGGAGATATGGTGGCCCTCTGCTTCTATGCCATGTATGGGGCTTAGACTCCTGGCTCCTCGAGTCCCACCTCACAGGCTGGTTATGTGGCATCCCCTCTGAGCCACTGCAACTTTCCAGGGTGCCACTGCCAAGCCAAGCATGGGTTTGTAAGAAAGGTAAAGCATCTCAGGTTCTGGAAACCTCTCCCCCCTCTCTCCCTTCCCTGTTGAGAACACAGGGTATAATCTGGTTTTTCGGTTTAGCCATTCCAAAAGAAGAAAGAGACACTGACTTCCAGCAGCTTCTATTTTCACACAGCCAAAATTTTCTGAACCTTTGATTCCAAGACTCACTAAAGGCCTAGAAACCTGCTTAAAAGGAAGAAGAAAAATAGAAAACAAATACTAGTTAGAGGCCAAAATGATTATCCTGCCCAGAGATGAAGTAACTGAAACACTGAAAGAGGCAACATCCATCATCTAGAGCTCTGCCTCCAATCCCCATATGGTTATACACCCTCAAATGTGCTGGCAAATTCTGGGAGGTACCTGCTGCTCATGGCTGCCTCTCACTCATCAGTAGATCCTGAGACTTGGCAATAACTTGAGACTGTGGTACAATTGTTTTAACTTACATAGATTAGCCTCAGAAAGAGGGGAACACATGCATCCAGCAATCGTCCCTAACCCAGTTCCCTGTCACTGATATAACTTCACCCCTCACTCCTATCAGGCCAGAGAGTGCTACGAGCTGACTCCTACCGCCATTTCAGTTTTCTTACCTTACGTTCCAGCATCTATTCTGTCCTCTTTTTCTTCCCATCTCCTGTCCTCTCAGTTGTGACTAGGGAAACTGGAGAGAGCATTCTCATTCTCCCGGACACCCCTGCTGCAGGTCTCCGGTGACCTCAGTCCCCTGGAGCCAGAATACATTAAAGGAGGATGAGCTTGGCAGAAGAGACGAGTGGTGGGCTCCAGGTCAATTCTTCAGGCTGGAGGGGAGCTGTAACAGTCTGAGGAGGTTGAAACCCCACTTTAAAAGGGTTTTAAATTAATCCGTTAATTGACTGATGGATCTATTCAGTGACTTTATTAAAACTTATGTGCCTATCACTGTGGGGTCACCTCCAAAAGAGAAAAAACACATAACATATCTTATTGTGTTCAAAGAGGCTCCGCTTAATATGAGAGGAAGGGCATACACAGAGATATCTGATGTCAGTGATGATAATAATCACAGTTAATATAAATTAAACACTTAGAAAGTGCTGAGTGCTGTGCTAAATATTGCTATACTAAAGCAATGTTTTATTTACTTGTCACAACATCCTTTTATGGTAGATATTAACATTAGCCCTCATTTGCAGATGAGAAAGCTGAGGCACAAGGACTTCTTTAACTTGACCAAAGGCCTTTAATACAGAATTCTAATCCAACAACAATAGTTTATAACAGTTCATTGCATCTTTGTTTCTAATAATAAAAAGGCAGAAATCATGTAATTATTCAACAATAAAGAAATGTTAAACTAATTATAAGAGAACCATAAGGCTAAAATTGTGTGCAGCCATTAAATTCATTTATTGAAGAAAATTTAAGATCACACAGGAAAATACTCATGATAAATGTTAATTTAAAAAAGAACAGGAAGGACTTCCCTGGTGGTCCAGTGGCTAAGACTCCATGCTCCCAATACAGGGGGCCCAGGTTCAATTCCTGGTCAGGGAACTGGATACCACATGCCGCAACTAAGAGTTCACATGCTGGAATTAAAAGACCCTGTATGCTGCAATGAAAACTAAAGATCCTGTGTGCTGCAAATAAGACCTGATGCAGCCAAATAAATAAAAACAAAATTTTTTTTTAAGAGCAGGATACAAAAATGTATATTCCTTATAATACTAACTATATGTGTTGAGGGAAGTGGGGAAGAGGGGAGGGAGGAAAAGAGAAGGAAGGGATCAAAAGGAAATATATCAAAATGTTAATAGGGTGTCAGAACTTCAATTTGTACACTCCAAGCGTATGCAGTTTATTGCATCTCAATTCTATCTCAATGAAGTTGTTTAAAAATGTTAACAGAGGATTTCCTGGTGGTAGAATCATATATGATTTTAATTTTACTTTTTATTGTCCAATCCAAATATCCTACAAAGATTATCTATTGCTTTAATAATCATGTAGAATTCATGTTAATTTTTAAAAAGGGAACTCTGGGAGTAACATTGGAGGATATTCTGATTTAACTGATAGAGGGTAGGACTCCAGATATTTTTGTTGTCTTATCACCCCGGGTGGTTCTCACACGCAGTCAGGGATGGGAACTAGTGACATGCAGAGAGCATCTGGTCTAGGGCCTGGTCGATACTTGATGCTTGATAAATGGTGGCCATCACCACTACCACTATCGTCACTCTTGTTGTTATGCTTTTTATGTATATCAGCATTACTGGCATATTTACATTCTCATATGAAGTGGAAAAAGAAAAACATCTAGGTGGAGCAGATGGCTCAGACCTTGGCAGATTCATTGGAAACTTCAGTGAGTAATCAGGTGTTGGAACTGGTGATATTTTCCTGTCATAGACTCTGTCAGAAGCTTTCATCTCTCCCTGCCTGTGGGATTAGTAATGCAGAGCACTTTCAGACTATTAGAGGATAAAACTACAATGCAAAAACTTTTTACTAAAATTAACGATGCCAGGCCAGCCATAAAGAAATTCATCTCTCAAGTGACACGCTCAGCAGAGTTGCACCAGCTTCTATAACAGATGTCTAGACAATTTGACTTTGAAATACATACCTCACACCTAAACTGCCTGAAGTTTCCCAGTCAGTGCCCAGCTGAAGTTCAAAACCAGAGACCACACAGGAATAGAGGATTGAAGATTATAAATAAACTTATTCATAGGGAAAGCAGAGCAAGTATAGCAAGCTAAAAATTGATTGCCCAGAGAGGATGACTCATCAATGAGACCATAAAAGACCATCTTGCAGAGATCACGCAGCAAGATAGTTCATTGTCCTTAAACATTAACTGCCTGTCACACCAGGCCTCCCATCAGCAGGCTGCAAAGCCCAGAGATGGCCTCGTTAAGCTTTCTAGACATCCCCACCTAGCCAAAAAAAAAAAAAAAGCAATCCACTTCTCCTCTATCTCTTTGAATCCCCACTTAGCCCTGAAAGGAACTCATCCAAATGCAGTGCCCTAGATTCCTAGTGTGTCAGCCATTTGAAAAGATTTGGTTTGGGTCAGTCTGGCTGCCTGGTCACTTTAAGACATTACATGTTTTAACTGAATATTTCAGGGCTAAGAATTCTGCAGGTGGATGAGTTTAGGTCAAAAGCAATCTGAGACAATCTCCAGATGCTGAGACAGTAGGAAAACCACTCTGACTGCCTTAATCATGTCTCTTGAAGCATCAAAACAACACAGGATCATGCAGTTATGTCATTTATAAAACTGATTTCCTGCTACCTGCTTCTGCAGGATGGTAAGTGTAATTTCAGACACTCAGAATTTATCTCTAGAGTTCTGAGATTTTTATCAAAATGGCAAGCCTCTAAATGATACTGAAATGCAAGTGTACCAAGAATACCGTGAGGAAACACCATGAGGAAAATCAAAAGAAATGCCATTCACCCCCGCAAATATCTCCGAAGCCCTAGCTGTGAGAATATGTTGTGATTACTGAGGCTGGGAAATGAGTCAAACATCAACCTTTTTATTTAAGGAACTCAAGCCCTAGAGAGAGGAGATAAGGCGGGCTAGGACCTAAAGAGATAGATGAGAAATTGTGAGGTCACACAGGAAGCACAAGAAAGGATCTATACTGTTAGGATGGAAAAGAGATGACTCTCATTTGGTGTGTGGGTCAGAGAAGACTTTGAGCAGTTGATGGTATTTGAGTTGGGCTTAACATGGGTAAGACATGAACATATGTGGACATGAATAGCTCATACCACAAAAAAAAAACAAAAAAAAAACAAAAAAAAACTCTGAGATCCTTTCAGAGGGCCTGTATCAGCATGCAACCAGCTAAACCTAAAAAAAGAGTCAGGAGAATGCCTACCAGAAGCTAGTCAAAAGTCATATGACATTAGACTGAAAGTGGGGCCACATTCAGGGACAAGTCACCCAATATATGCATGAGTGACAGCAAGCACCACAGTCCAATATGCCATCTGAGTTACTAGCTGGCAAGGACTGGTAAAGAAGAAAGAAGATCGGTTAAATATATCACAGCACATCTGTAAAGAAGACTATGTTGCACTCATTAAAAGAAATTATATACATGTACATTTATTGTCATGGAAAGGGGTTCTCAATATACTAAAGAGAAAAAAAGGAAGTTATAGAATGTCTATGTAAAAGATCATCTATGGGGTTTCCTTGGTGGCTTAGTGGTAAAAGAAGCTACCTACCAATGCAGGAGACACTGGTTTGATCCCTTGTCCAGGAAGACCCCACACGCTATAGAGAAGTTAAGCCCATGTGCCGCAACTACAAAGCCTGTGCTCTAGAACCCAGAAACCACAGCTACTAAAGCCTGCGAGCCCTGGAGCCCATGCTCAGCACCAAGAGAAGCCACCACAGTAAGAAGCCTGCACACCACAACTAGAGAAAAGCCTGTGCAGCAACAAAGACCTAGTATAGCCAAAAATAAACAAATAAATAAAGATCATCTAGGAATGGATCAAGATGAATCTGACTTTACTAACTTACTTGTACAAGAAACATCACATTCTTCATGCCAACTTGAATCTAACTTTGAGCCCCCAGTCTGGCTGAAAGTTCCATCTCAATCAACAACAAGGCATACTACATCATATTCCCACATCTGTACAAGATTCTCAGAACCTTGGATGGTGCCCACAAGATAAAATATGACCCCTTCACTTCAGTCCATCATCTTCTCCTATAAATCACCTCACCAACCATGCCTGCATGTTCCTTGAAGTGTGCCAAGCACATAAGAGGAAAACCTAAAATAGCTAAATAGCAACATCTTAAACAAGATAGAAATTCTCTCCCTCATATAAAATAATTTCAGAGGAAGGCAACTGAGGACTGTTGTGGCAGGGTCTTGTCTTTCTGCCCCACCACCCTAAAACATGGCTTCCATCCTCAAGGCCACCTTGTGGTCCAAGAGGGCTGCTAGAGATCCACCATTGCATCTTCACTGTGGGTCAAGAGGAAGATGACAGGCAGAAGAGAAAAAACTCCTCTTCCTTGAAGTACCACACAAAATAACCTTTTCTTCATCACATGGCTACAAGGGGGCTGGGAAATCATGTCTTTACCAAGGTGAGCCCATATAAAACGAAGATCTGTTGCAGAGGACAAAGGAGAAATTGGATTTGGAAGTAAAAAGCTAATTCTTTCTGTCACAGTGTATAAACTGAGGGGGAAAGAGGCAGAGATACTTGGGAATCATCAACATTTGAGAGGAGGAGCAACACATAGAAGAGATTGACAAAGAAGCAATCACAGAAACAGAAAAAATCCTGAAGAGAATGGTGTTAAGGAAAGCAAGGGAGGAATTTTTCATACTAAGAGAATAGTTGATAGGATAGGATGAGGCAAAAAAATGTTTATTATTGATAACTCGATTGTCCAAGGGAAGTAGATCTCTGAATAACAAAGCTTTACAGACTATTTCTTTTGTTGTACTCCGCCCAGGTGCTTGCGTGTGTTAGTCGTTCAGTTGCATCCGACTCTTTGCAACCCCATGGGCTGCAGCCCCCCAGGCTCCTCTGTCCATGAGATTCTCCTGGCAAGAATACTGGAGTGGGTTGACCATTCCTTTCTCCAGGGGATCTTCCCAACCCAGGGATCGAACCCGGGTCTCTTGCACTCCAGGCAGATTCTTTACCATTTGAGCAACCAGGGAAGCCCAGGTGCTTAGGATTGTCCTAAACTCAATACTCAGGTAGAATCCACCTTGTCAGAGGGGACTTTCCACCAGGTTAATATTCCAGACAAGGTCATCCATGCCTACTTATCCTCAGAGCCCTCAAACACAATATTCCCCTGTGTTCTCCACTGCTTTGCCATATTTGTTCCTTGAATTCTTATAGTCTCAGGAGCAAATACACAGAGCCTTCTTATAAAGTATTCTTAGGCCAGGCTGACTCAGGAAAAAAGCCATACACCTATTTATTATATAACATCATAAGAAAAACAGCTAACACAAATGTTGTTGTACACCAGGCACCCTATTAATTGCTCAGTATTTACTAGTTATTATTACTGAGCTATATTAGCTATTATTTATTGAGCAATTAATAGGGTACCTGGCACATCACATGCACATACATCAACACACACACACAAACATGCACGTGCACCCACGTTTGTGTAATTATTCCTCAAAATGCTCTGTGAGGCAGATATTCTTATTATCATTTTACAGGAGAGAAATCAGAGGGTCCAAGAGGTTAAGTGGTCTGCCCGAGGGGTGGAAGTCATCTCTCACCGTGTCCACTGCTGCTTCCACACACACTACACAGCGCTGCCTCCATAGCAACAATACATTTTAGCAAATTTCTCATTATTTTTAGGCACAACTTTTTTCTTCCACACTCTAATTTTGTCTGTCACCCTCTGGGCTATGATAAGTTGGAAATCTAATTAGCAAGTTAGTGACAGTGAGGGTTTACACAGAGCAGATCACTATTTTCTTCCTTGTAGGAAGCAATTCAAAGGGATGTGGAGGTCAGGGGTTTTCCAAATCGCCTGGATCCTTGAACACACCTTTGATCTGATCATCTGGATGATAATAATGATGATTACTAACATCTACTGGGCACTTGGGTCTTCCCAGGTGGCTCAGTGGTAAAGAATTCACCTGCAAATCAGGAGATGTGGGTTAAATCCCTGGGTCAGGAAGATCCCCTGGAGGAGGAAATGGCAACCCACTCCAGCATTCTTGCCTGGAAAATCCCATGGACAGAGGAGACTGACAGGCTACAATCAGTCCATGGGGTCACAAAGCATTGGACACAACTTAGTGACTGAGGACCAACACACACCAGACACTTACATTCTAAGCATTTAACCTATATTAACTCATTTAATTCCTACCCAGTGACCTTAAGGGGTAGATAGTATTATTATCCCTATTTTGCAAAATGGAAAACTAAGTTACAAAAAGGTTAAGTAACTTTTCTTAAAACTGCAATAGAGAATATTGAAGCTTGAATTTGAACCCAAATAGAACTCTGGAGCCTGAGCACTAGCCACTCAAGTGCAAACAATTTCTTTTTAACTGGTAAGAGAGAATAGCTGAAGAATGGGTTATCTGGACCTTTCTATCACTCCTCAATAAACCTATCCTAAAGGATCAACTCCTGGCAATTCTCCCCAGGGGTTCTGCCTCTTTGCAAAGAGACACTATAACCTCCTCATCTAAACACTTAGAAGCCTCCCCACCCCTTCAACACCCAGCCTCCCTTTAATGATAGTCAATACAGGTTGCAGGGCCTGACAACTCAGTGATCCATGAACTATTAACTGGAGCTATTTTCAGCTTCTAGGGATCAATTCCAACTGCAAGGGGTAATAAGGGCCAGGCCAATAAGCTGGAAAAAAGGACAGATCTGAGGGCTCAATAGGAAAAGACAGCCTTAAAAACATTTAGGCCTAGAGGAAACATGCTGGGTGGAATGAAGCAGGATGGCAGTATACCTTCAGTCAATCAACAACTTTAGCCGAAGCACCACCACTCCTGCTGTGAGGACAGGTGTTGGCACTGAGAAAGAATACAAGAGAAATAAAAGACACACATGGCCTCCTCCCTCCAGGAATTAATGATCCATCATAAACACTCAACGGCCCATAATAGTTGGCAACAAAGATGTTCTGGTCAATCAAATATGTTAGTTAGTTGAGAATTGCTACATAGATCATTCAAGGATTGTTAATTTCCTAGAATCAGAAAAAACAAAACAGATCAGATTTTTTTTAATCCAAAAGTGAATAAGAAACATTGAGAAATTAGTGATCTACTTTTGGCACTTCCAGTCTTCCTTTTCAGGTGTACTGTTCTCTCTTAATCCCCTCTAATATATCTCTTACCATCCCCTATAGATGACCAAGAACCCCGTGTTCTTTCCATTTGTGAGGCTGCCAAATCTATTGAGGAAGGAATCTGAGAGTACTGAGGTATGAATTGGACCATGCCTTTTTCATATTTTAATGGGGTTCAGATCTTTAAATAAAGGCATGAATATTAATGGTGGATTTCAGTCATTTGTTAACTTACTAGGGAAAGTGTTAAGAGGTAGGCAGTGCTTTGTATGTTTTGACTTTGTTTGAAAAGATTAAACCAAAAAGTTATAAAAAAATTTTTAAATGAGTAGAAAGGATAGATCAAATAAAATACACAGATAGCCAGAAAGTAATTCTTGTATATTTTAATATCAACTTTCTCAGTACTGAACTATTAATTAAGGAGCTAGGCTGGGTAGAGACCAAGTTTTATGTTCCTATCTTCAGTGCCTGGTACAAAACTATAAGCATTTGAGAAACTTTTATCGAACTAAACCAAAGATAGTAATTGGAATTTATTTTACTCCTTATCTTTTCTAAAAATTTAATGGAGGAAGACCTTAGTGAGAAATGAAAGGCTGAGCAAAGCAGCATTAAAGAAAGGAAATAGAAATTGAGGAATTTAAACAATTCCCAGATTGGCAATGAGTCCCTGAGCTATAAAGAATTAACTATCATTCTTTCAACTACAATTACAGTTTTATTAAAACCAACCAACAGCTACTAAAGAACATAAAGAATGTGATTTGAACTTGCCTTTCTATAAAGTCTGAACATGTTGAATTTATATCAGAAAACATACTACTGGTATTGGTGGTAATAAAAATGTTATACTGAAATGTTACTAAAAATTGGTTTTTGGTTTTTCTACATGAAAATTTATGTAAAGTGAGGGGGAGAAGGAGCAGGAAAAAAAACTTCAGCCATGTTAAGTGCTCCCTGTATAAGAAAATACTTGGAGTCAAGGAATACCTTCACTTTCAGCTAAAGATGGTAGACTGAACACATGTATCTTTCCCTCGAGCTCTCTAAAAATCACAGTAAAGGAGGATTTAAAGGTACAAACTCAAAAGAACAATGGGGAAAGCAATAACGTATTTTATAAACTAGAAGTTAGGAAAGCAAGTAAATTCAAGTTCTCTGGCTTAGCAGGCCCTAAATAAGCTGATTTTTCTTAGCCAGCAGGAAAAGTACAAAGAACAAGTCCAATTTACACCACAGACCCCCTCCAACAGTCCCAGAAAATAGCAGTACCTTTTGATATAAGGGTGAAGGTGAAGATAAAAGTGGGATGACTGGTTGGAAATCTGTTTAAGAGCAAATACAATGACACCCAGGATTTCTCTCCTTCATTCAGTGCAACCGGGTAAATCCACTTCCCCAGCTCTGGTGGAGGACTAAAGGTTTATTCTCTGTTTAAGGGCCCTTGGACTGGGGGAGTCCATGCCCAGTTGAAGAAAAAGCCACTGTACTGAAATAAAGGAAGTTAAATAAATATATACATATAGTCGGTCCTTCATATCCTCAGGTTCCACACCCACACATTCAACCACCCACAGAGCAAAAAATTTCCAGAAAGTTCCAAATATCAAAACTTGAATTTTCTGGGTGTCAACAACTATTGCAGCACATTTACTTTATATTTACAACTATTTACATATCTTTTTAAAAAAATTTTTTTTCATTGACAGATAATTGCTTTACAATGTTGTGTTGGTTTCTGCCATACAACAACATGAATCAGCCCTAAGTGTAGGTATATCCCCTCTTGAGCCTCCCTCCCATGCCCCCATCCCATCCCACACCTCTAGGTTGTTACAGAGCACCATGTTGAGCTCCCTGCACCACACAGCAAATTCCCACTGACTATCCATTTTACATATGGTAACGTACATGTTTCAATGTTACTCTCTGTTGGTCCCACCCTCTCTTTCCCCAGCTGGGTCCAGAAGTCTATTCATGTGCCTGCATCTCTATTCCTGTCCTTGAAATAGGTTCATCAGTACATTTTCCTAAATTCCATATATATTCACTATTTTATTTGTTTTTCTCTTTCTGACTTACTTACATACCTTTTTACATTTATATTTTATTGAGTGTTATAAATGATCTTTTTGTTGTTCAGTTGCTCAGTCATGTCCGACTCTTTGCAACCGCATGGACTGCAGCACGCCAGGCCTCCACGTCCTTCACCATCTCCCGGAGCTTGCTTAAACTCATGTCCATAGATTTGGTGATGCCATCCAACCAGCTCATCCCCTGTCATCCCCTTCTCGTCCTGCCTTTAGACTTTCCCAGCATCAGGGTCTTTTCTAATGAATCAGCTCTTTGCATCAGGTGGCCAAAGTATTGGAGCTTCAGCTTCAATATCAGTCCTTCCAATGAATATTCAGGACTGATTTTCTTTAGGATTGACTGATTGGATCTCCTTGCAGTCCAAGGGATTCTCAAGAGTCTTCTCCAACACCACAGTTCAAAAGCATCAATTCTTTGGCACTCAGACTTCTTTATGCTCCAACTCTCACATCTATACATGACTACTGGAAAAACCATAGCTTTGACCAGCTAATTTGTCTGCAAAGCAATGTCTCTGCTTTATAACAAGCTGTCTAAGTTTTTCATAGCTTTTCTTCCAAGGAGCAAGCATCTTTTAATTTCATGGCTGCAGTCACCATCTGCAGTGATTTTGGAGCCCAAGAAAATAAAGTCTGTCACTGCTTCCATTGTTTCCCCACCTATTTGCCATGAAGTGATGGAACCAGATGCCATGATCTTCATTTTTTGAATGTTGATCTAGAGATGCTTTAAAGTACAGAGAGGGATGTGGGGAAGTTATATGCAAATGCTAATACCATTTTATATATATGGGACTTGAGCAGCCAAGGATTCTGGTTATGGGGGTCAACCAGTTTGCTATGGTCCTGGAACCAGTTCCTCACAGACACCAAGGAATGTTATACTGATATTAACACTCCCAGATTTCTTCCCCTACTTGGTTCCTAAATGCTGACAGCCAAGCACATATACAAACATAAACATAAACACACACATGTTCATGCATACATACACACACACAAAGGATACAAGATCCTCTCTGCATATCTGACTAGTACCAGAGAACAGACTAATAACTGATACCAGAGGCCTCCCAGATAAATACCCCAACCAGATCTCCCTGTAGTGAAGACCATAGCAAATGAGCTCAAACAAAGCTTCCAATCTTCTTTAGGACCTCACACTTAAATATACAGTAAAGAATCATCAGATATTTGAAGAATGCATCTACATAAAAGTCAGAGACTATAACAAAACAAATCAAAAGGCAACTTGGAGGCTATGAAGAAGAAAACTTACCCAAAATCTTATAAATAATAATCATCAGGAAGATAAAATAATAAGTTGCACTGATAAAACAAGAAAGGTATTCCATTTTTAAAAAGAAACATTCAAAAAACAATTTTCAATTTTTTAAAAAGTTCTTATAAATTAAAATTATGACAGTGTAAATGGAAAATTGAACAGAAAGGAGAGAAAATAATTTTGAAGAAACATTACCAAAAAAGAGAAATAAAAGAGAGAAAATATGAAAGGAAAATAAATGAAAATTAGGCAATTAGTAAAGGATGTTAAACTTTGAAGTAATAAGAATAGTGTATGTATTACTTTGATAAACTTTTAAGCTACATGAAAAAGATTTTTCCTGATTCGAAAAATTGTAAGAATTTAGAATGCCAACATCTAATAAAAATAACCAGCAATTATTTAGAATGTGCTATGCGCCATTCTAAATAGTTTATACCATTAGCTCATTTCATTCAAAACAACCCAATGACCTTGCTACTATCATTTATCCGTTGCTGTTTTTATCTTTCTTTCAGGAATTGAAGCTCAGAGAAGGTAACTACATATGTTCACTTAGTAAATAATGGAACCAAACTTTCATAGTGCAGGGAGCCCTGCTACTGCTAAGCTGCTAAGTCACTTCAGTTGTGTCCGACTCTGTGCAACCCCATAGACGGCAACCCACCAGGCTCCGCCATCCCTGGGATTCTCCAGGCAAGAACACTGGAGTGGGTTGCCATTTCCTTCTCCAATGCATGAAAGTGAAAAGTGAAAGTGAAGTCGCTCAGTCCTGACTCTTTGCAACCCCATGGACCGCAGCCTACCAGGCTCCTCCGTCCATGGGATTTTCCAGGCAAGAGTACTAGAGTGGGGTGCCATTGCCTTCTCCGGTAGGGAGCCCTAGAACCTAGTTAAATATTGTGTCTGGAGAATTTTAAGAAAAACCTTGCTGCCTCTAAAGGTGGAACTCATGGGATTTCTCCTACCTGGACACTCTCCCCCATCCCACCACATCTTTGTTTTTGTTTAGTCACTTCAGTCCTGTCTGACTCCTTGCAACCCCGTGGACTGTAGCATGCCAGGCTCCTCTGTCCATGGAATTTTCCAGGCAAGAATACCATCACGGGTTGCTATTTTCTTCTCTAGGGGATCTGACCAACCCAGGGATTGAACCTGCGTCTCCTGCATTGGCAGGTGGATTCTTTACCACTGAGCCACCAGGGAAGCCCCCACCATATCTTACTATCTTCTATTCATCCGTAAGCATCCAAGTCAAGGCTTTCTTAACCCACAAGTCTAGGTTCAGCTTCTTTGTTTTATATGCTTATAGAACTTGGTGCCCAGCTTCCAAGTACCTTCATTATTATGGTGATCTCATATCCTCATGTGTGTGCCTACTTACATGCACAACTAGTTACATCCCCAACTAGAATACAGTCTATGAAGCCATGTTTTTGCTCAACTTTATAGCCCTAAAACCTTGAAATATAAATAATTGAATGACTTAACAAATATATGAGCAAATGCTATGTTTCTAAAACATGGTTTTAATATATTCTATTATGGCAACTAGATAACCCTTTTGTGATCCTTGCCATTTCTAGTAATCTTTCAACTTTTCCAGGGAAGTCAGGGGAAACAAATTTAGTAATACAAAGCAACACACCCTTTCAAAGAAAAACATCCTCTTGTTTGCTGACAAAAATAGCTTATTTGGTTGGTTGGTTTTGTCTAATGAGGCAGGTGGTTGAGATTTACTGTAAGTGGTAAAAAGCACTAGTATTCTCTGACCTAAGATCTCTTGTGGGCTTCCCTTGTGGCTCAGCTGGTAAAGAATCTGCCTGCAATGTGGGAAACCTGGGTTCAATCTCCCGGTTGGGAAGATCCCCTGAAGGGAAATATTACCTATTCCAGTATTCTGGCCTGGAGAATTCCATGAACTGTATAGTCCATGGGGTTGAAAAGAGACACAACTGAAGGATCTCTTGTACCTTTCCCTCATTCTAGATTTTTGCATGGGAGATAAGGGAGATGCTGATTACTGAAAGATCCTTAGGAATTCTTAGGGCATGGAAGGCAGCTTTCTGGGTGCCGAGATTCCTTTCTTGAAAGGTGGGAAAAGGCAAAGGAGAAAGAAAGGAGGCAGCATGATTGAATCATTCTCTTCTCAGCTGGATACTTCGGTATCGTATATGTAGAAAGAGTCATTACTTCTAACTATCCCATTTCCATTTAAAACACCTCCAAACTGATTTCTTCATTAATTATAAACCAAGGAAGAGAAATAATTAAGTAAATGTTTACTTGTTAAGCAGTAGCAGTAACAACCTATAGACAAGGGTCACATCTTGCTATACTTAATGTAAATCCTGAGAGTCTCTCTGATCACCCTGTTAGACAAAATTCATCAAATTCCATCTTCAGATGATGTCTGGAGGGAGTCCAGATATGCTCAATGCTGCTTATTTGACTAAACAGGGAGACCCATTTCAACCACATCATTTAGATATAAACAACTATTTTTCGCTGGATTTTTTTTTTTTAAACATCAGCGGTTTAAAGGATAGGGGAGCTTACATGTCTGAAGCAAGGTCCTGGAGCAACACCCCATCCTGTGTGGCAGAGGGCAGGCAGGACATGGTGGCAATGTTCACTCTCCAGGGGACAGGGGGAGGTTAGTAGTTTTAGAGAAATTGACATCTTGTGGGCTTCTTAGTTACCAGGGAAAGGATCACGCCCCTCACCGCCCCTTTGATAACAATCACCAGCTGGGGCCTGGGGCAAACATGTAGAAAGGTCAGACCTGTGAGTTCAGTTCAGTTCAGTCACTCAGTTGTGGCCTACTCTTTGCCACCCCATGGACTGCAGCATACCTGACTTCCCTGTCCATCACCAACTCCTGGAGCCCACTCACACTCACATCCATCACATTGGTGATGCCATCCAACCATCTCATTCTCTGTCGTCCCCTTCTCCTCCTGCCTTCAATCTTTCCCAGAGATGAGTGGGTCCTTCACATGAGGTGGCCAACGTACTGGAGTTTCAGCTTCAACATCAGTCCTTCCAGTGAACATTCAGGACTGATCTTCTTTAGGATGGACTGGTTGGCTCTCCTTGCAGTCCAAGGGACTCTAAAGAATCTTCTCCAACACCACAGTTCAAAAGCATCAATTCTTCAGCGCTTAGCTTTCTTCATAGTCCAACTCTCACATCCATACATGACTACTGGAAAAACCATAGCTTTGACTAGATGGACCTTGGTTGGTAAAATAATATCTCTGCTTTTTAATATGCTGTCTAGGTTGGTCATAGCTTTTCTTCCAAGGAGCAAGCATCTTTTAACTTCAAGACTACAGTCACCATCTGCAGTGATTTTGGAGCTCAAAAAAATAAAGTCTCTCACTGTTTCCATTGTTTCTCCATCTATCTGCCATGAAGGATGGGACCAGATGCCATGATCTTTGTTTTCTAAACGTGGAGTTTTAAGCCAACTGTTTCACTCTCCTCTTTCACTTTCATCAAAAGGCTTTTTAATTCTTCGCTTTCTGCCATAAGGGTGGTGTCATCTGCATATCTGAGGTTATTGATATTTCTCCTGGCAATCTTGATTCCAGCTTGTGCTTCATCCAGTCCAACATTTCACACGATGTACTCTGCATATAAGTTAAATAAGCAGGGTGACAATATACAGCCTTGAGGTACTCCTTTCCCAGTTTGGAACCAGTCTGTTGTTCCATGTCCAGTTCTAACTGTTGCTTCTTGATCTGGATACAGATTTCTCAGGAGACAGGTCAGGTGTAGTCCTGTGAGTAGGTGTAGGTAAAGCAGGCACTGGTCAGGCAGGGAGGTACAGAGAATGAAAGAGCAGCCATCTTGAGTGGTCTGGCCATACACTCCACCCCTACATACCCTGCACAACCTTTACAACTGTGGTCTGCCCCTCTTCCACAACACCCCTGGGGTCAGGTATGTAGAGGGGCAAGTCACCCAGATACCACAAACACAATACAGATAGGCCACCCCTGGTTTTCACAAACTCAGAACCTCACTCGAGGGGAGGGGAAGTCTCATCCTTAAAAGAAACATTCTGGTGACCTAGCCAGGAGTCAGCAGTTACAGTACAGATCTATCACTGTGTGTTATGTTGAGTACCATTAGGGGTGGATGCATTAGGTCTTTCCAAACAAAGATCAGTTAATCCCACTAGTTGGACTTGTGGGTCCTGAAGACAGCCCATTCTATTCAACACAGCATAGCCCAGGGAGAGTCATGGGCAGTCAGTTGTACAGTAACGTTAACTAGCAGGGGTCTTTCTGATGCACTGGGATGCAGGACAGGAAGATGGTGAGAGTCTTTCTCCCCCACGGTGAGTAGTCCACACATAGTCACAATTTTTCATGGAAGTCCTGAGGATGAGGACAACAGCATCTCGCTGTAGACCCAGCAATTAGACTCGTCTCACGGTGAGGCCAGTGTGGCTCCTCAGACCTTGAACAGATTTCCTCTCTCAGGCTAGAGACGAAGCGTAAGACATATAACAGGCACAGCACAGGGAAGATTATGACAATTAAGCAAAGTACAAGCAGTAACCACATTCTGAAATATACCACACCTGCACATTTTTTTCTTTTTGGCCTGGTCTGTAATACAGTTCAGAAAACTCAAGTTTTCAGTAATACAGGAACGTGTCCAAAGTTACATATACAATGGCCACCTAGTTTTATCTTGGATGTCTGAGCCACAGCTACTCCATTCTGACTTTCAAATGCATTCTTCTCCTCAATGGCGAAAGCAGATGTAAAATGCATGTCAGAAAGACCACAAAAATAGGCTTCTCTGATCAGTAAAATTTAAGTTCAACCATGTATAAGCCAGAATGACTTCCCCATACCTCAGTACATGCAGATTTTTCCATAAATTCCTCTTTTGATTGCAAATGTTTCAATAGAAAGCACTTATGATCAAAATATTCATCCCTCCCTGCTGGGGTGCTGGCTCCTAACCCAGGTTCAAATCATGTCCCTCGGTGCTAGGCCTCCTTTATGTTTGCCTAGTTATATTGTTGGGTGAAAACTAATCAGATCTCGTGAACAAGCTCAGAGGTAAATTAATGGGGAAATACTATATAGGCTATACATTATACCCAATTGTCACACAAGCATTGTACCTGTGCTTTTAGCAACAGACTTAGGTGGCTCAGATGGTAAAGAACCTGTCTGTAATGCAGGAGATCCAAGTTTGATCCCTGGGTTGGAATTATCCCCTCAAGAAGGTAATGGCAATTCACTCCAGTATTATTGCCCAGAGAATTCCATGGACTGAGGAGTCTGGCAGACTACAGTCCTTGGGCCCTCAAAGAGTTGGACAGGACTGAGCGACTAACACTTTCACTTTCACTTTTAAAGCAAGCAGCATCACACTTCATGACTAGTTATACTCTGGGGCAACTTCGTTATAGGATTTTCTTTTCTTCCAGAAAATCAGGGCAAAAGTATAGCAAACACAATAACTTTCATAAATACAGGCCTCAATGAAGAGAACTAGAATTTAACATCCACCAAAATATAATATTGTTCTAAAATACCCTTGTCTCCACCAGACAGCCAACAAAAACTAATTTGTTGGCAAAATAAGTCTGGTCAATTGATCATATGAGCTCCTTCAAACTGGCTAAGGGGGAACTCCTCAGGAGTCTCAGACTGAATTCCCAAAAGGTCTCTCAAGGTCAGGAAAGCCGTGCCAATGGCCTGCCACCAGACTCCATCTTGGTTGATCTCTCTCTTCTAGAAGTCCCCAAAATAGCAAAATTCTTACACATGCCAAGAGACAGTGTTTTCCATTCACCTCATAAGGCTGCTTAGAGCCCGAGAGTCTCCAATTTCTAAAGGGACAAGGCAGAGAGAAGCAGGGAAATGGTTTAATTCTACAAACAAAATTGTTATAAATTATACCCAACTTGAAGGGAAGGCCTTCCCTATATCAGGAAAACACAGATCAAAACCAGTACTATTCCAGACAAAATTCATAAACATTATAACCATATTCACCAGTTCACTCAGTAACTAATATTTTTCTAACTTTTTATGAAGCCATCAGGCCTTCAATTAACCTTTAAATTCTTATCCAGTTCAGCAATTTATCAGAGACCTTTTACTGTCAAAGGTCCTTCCTATGAATCTTTTTAAAGATGAAGTTCTTTTGCAAAAGCATCGGAGTCAAATAATAACTGTTTATAAAAGACAAGACTTTAAAAGACAGGGCTAAGCTTCTGATTACAATGTAATCTCTAAAGAAACTTGGTTACACTAATTAAAATTATGACCAATTATAATCTTAGCCCTTAGAAATCTTACTCTCAGGCAAAACCAAGAAGCAAGTAATTTTGCATTTCCTGATTGGAAAACTTATGCTTTAGTCTTCCTCTCGTAAGAAGGCAAAGGTAGGTAAAATTAGACCCGCCCAGCAATTAATGGTCCAATATTTTATCCTGTTTATAATAACCCAGATAGTCAATGAATTGTTTCAAGCTACCAAAATCTGGAGAGACTTTTTATACATTCCCAAAACATAATTATTTCTATAGTGCTATGTGCTAAGTTGCTTCAGAAGTGTCCAACTCTTTGGGACCCCATGAACTGTAGCCCTCCAGGCTTCTCTGTCCATGGGATTCTCCAGGTAAGAATACTAGAGTGGATTGCCATTTCCTCCTCCAGGGGATCTTCCTGACCCAGGGAACCCACCTATCTATGTTTCCCGCACTGGAAGGCAGGTTCTTTACCACTAGTGCCACCTGAGAAGGCCAGGTGAGTTTACCTAAAAGCTTTTTTTTTCTCCTTTACTTAGAGATCACATACGATTAAAGCTCCAGAGAGCAGAGGTAGATCATTTACATGATTTACATCCCAAAGGCGCAAGAGAAATACCAATTACAAAATGCTCACTTGATAGAATATCAGAGCCATTAGAGGCCATTGCTCTCCAGACCTCTTGGCAGCTCTCGTTAATTAAGGACAGTCAACACAAGGCCCAACTCACTAGAGGATGGCCCCCTCAAGATTTCCGCAACTTTGGGATCAACCTTAGAACTTTTGGGCCCCACATATTAGTAGCCAGCCACCTCAGGATAACCCCTGCAATTTGGGGGCCCCACTTGTGAGTGGAAAGTCAGACGGGGATCACACCCACAACTTGTGGGGCCCCCATGCCGTGGACAAGCCCCACAACTTTTCCTTTCCTGTCCTGTGTTTCCTGACATCTCCGTGCTCACAGGAGTTTCCTCGGTTTCCTGTTTGGCTTTGCCAATTGTTGGGGTGTACCCAGCAGGCCTACAAGATCTCTGCTTACCCAGCTTCAAGACCAGAGAAAGGGCCCCGAGTTAGCAACAGAGATATCAAAGGTTTAATAGATTGGGGAGCTTACACATCTGAAGAAAGGTCCTATATGAACACCACACCACAGGACATGGTGATGGTCTCCACTCTAGTTTTTCCTGGATTGAGACAAGTAAGTTTGTCTCTTTATTTTTTCACTAGCTAGACATACATCTTTGCCTCTAACCAAAACACTTTATTCCAAACGATTTAATAAATGCATAAAAGATTCAATGACATCTTCCTCTTGGGTGTCTTCAAAGAGTCTGCATATGGATGTGTAGGTGTTCTGTCTTCCATCTAGTCATTAGCGGAACTCAAAGATGGGCCTTTGGACAGTGCTTTTCATTTCTTTCCGTCTGCTTTATAGCATACCTAGACTGATGTGAAGAAGTTTCATCAAAGACATCATGATTCTACATTCTCTGCCCTGACTGCACTCTTTCTCATCTGTCATCCTTCCAGAGATCTAAGGCCCTGCGTGTCTGGCTGTCCTTGCCTCGTTATCTACCATTCTACTCGCGTCCATGGCCAACCAGAGCTGCTCTTTGTTCTTCGATTCTTTGCCTTTCATTCTCAGACCCAAATATCAATACTGCTCACACTGTTCCAAACAGTCAGAATCAAAAGTCACATTAGCAATTCCTTCTGAATATGCTGTCCATTTTTCAGTTTTTTTATTTACATTGACTGTTTTTCCCATTTAAAAACTACATACGCATTAAGAGGCGGGTACTCTTTGATCCTCCAAGAGACTGAAAAAAATGCTTTTAGGTACTGCGGGCTCACATTTAATGGCACATACAGATTTGACTTTCACTTCGTCCCATCTTCATTCCAGTCATTCATATTTAATGCTAAAACACATACTTGACTCTTGGACTTTTTAAAATCTGGTATGCTGAATGGTGCACAAATTAATCCTGTATAACACTACCAAGCAACTTGTCATTATTTATCAGCATTGACTGAGCTATCACTGTTATCTATTCATTAGCTTTTGAAAGATTTAAGCCTCTTCTCATGTATAATCTAGCTGTGTTATTTGTCATATTTTGTCAGTAACTCCTCTTTCTAGTGGTACCCACGTCACAGCAATAGATCATCTTTTGGGCTGAAATTTTCATGAATACCAGAACTGCTGCTCTTCAGCTACCAGTGTTAACCCTGATGGGGCTCACTGCTGGGACAGATCAAACTCTGTTGTTCTAGTAACCTAGCTATGGTGCCTCATCCCTAAATAGCCTTGGGACACCATCTAGTTTCTGTAATTCCCACTGAAGAGGACTACCAGCTGCCTTCTCAGAAATATTTTAGGAGATTTAGACCAATGGTCCTTTAAGGAAATTGGATTCTACCTAATTTAGGAAAATCCACAGCCCACAAAAGCTTTTCTTTTCAGAGTCCATGGCAGGGCAGGTGCTAGCTAGCAATATAGCCCCATTTCATGGTATTTCAGGGTCTCAAATAGAAGGGAAGGCCTGAAATCATGATTTCATTATGTTCATTTCAATACTGCTTTTATTTATTTATTTCATTATTTACTTACTTATTTTGGCTGTCATGGGTCTTTGTTGCTGAGTGCAGGCTTTCTCTAGTTGTGGAGAGCAGGGGCTACTCTCTAATTGTGGTGCATAGGCTTATTGCGATGGCTTCTCTTGTTGCAGAGCACAGGCTCTAGGCGTACTGGCTTCAGTAGTTGCAACTGGCCCTAGGGCACATGGGCTTCAGTCATTGTGGCACGTGGGCTCTAGAACAGGGATTCAGCAGTTGTGGCATATGGGCTTAGTTGCTCCAAGGCATATGGAATCTTCACAGACAAGGGACCATTTTCCCTGAATTGGCAGAAGGATTCTTACCCACTGTGGCACCAGAAAAGTCTCCATACTGCTTTTAAAATCTCCTGGAAAGTCTGTCCTCTAGACTAACTGGTTCTGGCTCCTGAAGTGAAAACTCTCACACGCCAGTCATCAGCATTCACTCTGACTTCTTAATGGCATCAGACTCCAGACAAATTTGCCTTGTGAGAGGCTGGTGCAGCCCAGAACTAAACACAAGTTACATAAAATCAGAGGGCACTCCATGGATACAAGCAATCGGTACTGCAGCCTTTGACTAAGAGAGTGACACATCCTCACATATGGCCTCTTCCCAGGCCATATTTTTTTTGATTCTTTGCATGTTTTCCTATGAGTCCCCAGTTATGCCATGGAAGAAGATGAAGCAGAGCCAATGGTTAAGGCAACCTCACATAAAGAAATGCCCACATATCCTTTAACACAAATCATGGCCAAATGAAAAAAACAAAACCAAAAACCATGAAAACTAAAGGGGAAAAGCAAATATTTACCTCTAAAAAACAGCCAAGGCTCTGAGTAGAACAGAGAAAGAAACTAGTCTAATTTTTGTCACATAGCCAGTCAACAAACATTGGTTGGATTAGAATCAGTCTTGAAAGTCATACCACTGGGCCAGAGTTCACTTCAATAATACAGAATACAAGGCTCACAAGTGGATCAGCAGGGTAAGCTCCTTGAGAGAGAAACCATCCCATGCATTTCCTCCATGGTATGTAAAAGGCAAGTGATCAATAAATATTTACTAAAACAATGGATACATGAACAGATGAACACTCAGGTGCTTCACTGATCTCACTCTACAGCAATGCCTACCTAGACCACAATGCTAAACCCACAACGAAATAGTCCTTTCTCACACTATTATAAAAGTTGAAATTTTCTATTATAAACTGTGCTTTTATTCTTCAAGATGACAGTGTTTTCAGTTGGATAATAGCATCCCCTCTGGCCTTTTTCTCCCTTCCATAGATATTTCAGTTAGTATTTACCATCTACACTGTAGCAGACACAGGTGTCGCTACAAATTCCGTGTTGCACTGCACGGCAGGGCTTACAGCATGTTTTATCAGGGAACCACATTTTGGTCTTAATAAAACATAGGACTGCACAGCATGGCATTCACTGTAATCTAATTAAATACAATGCCAAGGGAAATATGTCACTGTGAAGGTGAAACACACATGTTATTTCCTTCGCTTTTCTATGCAAGGGGCAGCAAAGAAGAGTTTAGGAAGAAGGTATTTAACACAGTGAGGTTCAGCAGTTAGCCAGCAAAACAGAAAAAAGCTAAGGATATAGCAGGAGAAGAAAAGACATAGTAGAAAAGTATAAGGATGAAGGATAAGATGTAATAAGTTACCAGCAGCATTTCAATTATTTTTGTTTCTATTTAAACTACAATGTTAAAGAATTTTCACACTTAAAGATTTTAGAGACGTGAAGAGTAAGTGTCTCTGAGTAGTGGAGACAAGACCAAAAAAATGCCTGTTCTTATCCCCATTACTAGTCAACTTCTAAAAGAATCCCAAAATAGTGAGAATTTATTTTGTTTCCTCCACTCTGATAAAACAACGATAGTTAAGGCAAGAATTATTCCCAAGGTGCAGGATGTCTGGGTGCCAGTCCTGGCTATACCTTTCACTGACTATAACCTAGGGCATATGTCAATTAATGTTTTGGCCCTCATTACCTTATTTAAAAGTTGAGGACATTGGATTCAACTACCAGTGCTAAGATCCCAATATTAATCTGATATAAGAAAATGTACCCAGCTGAACTTCTGTCTTACCTAAGAAATTTGAAATCTTTGCTGGCATCATAGGAAGCACTGCTTCACAGTGCATGTGCATAAAAACCTAGGATAACAAACAAAACATGCAATGAGCACAAGCAATATTTCCGTCCCACCTCTACAACCTAGGAGACTTGGGCAATAAAGGAACACAGTACTTGCAAAGTTGTTTACTAATGAGAAGGAGCAAGCTAGTGTACTCCTTTTGGCAATCTCTCTAAGGGGCTCTGGGTCCCCATTCTCAGTTTGTGGGGTAGAAAATACCTCTCCCCTTCATAAAAAGATGAAAAATGCCACAGCATTCTGCTTCCATGAAACACCTTTTAAAAATCCTTCTCTGTGTTAGATACTAGAGGCAGGTTACAGGACTAGTTTTGACCACCTCTTAAGATGTCAAGTGAGCCAGCCCAGGCTGGATGCATGAGACAAGTGCTCAGGTCTGGTGCAATGGGAAGACCCAGAGGAATCGGGTGGAGAGGGAGGTGGGAGGGGGGATCGGGATGGGGAATACATGTAAATCCATGGCTGATTCATGTCAGTGTATGACAAAAACCACTACAATATTGTAAATTAATTAGCCTCCAACTAATAAAAATAAAGGAAAAAAAAAGATGTCAAGTGAGAGTGGGTCTAACATTTCTTTAGAAAAAGGGAACAGTGATCATCTATTATTCTCAGCTTTGAGCTTCAGCTAAAAATTCAAAACGACAGGAAAAATCCCATTTAACATCTTGTTAGATACATTCTAAATTTTATACAGCCCAAGAGTTTTTTTTAACTGCCTCCATCAACAGATAAAATCCAGTCTTCTTCCTCCTCAACTCATTATATGATGCTACTATCCAACCTTCCAGCTGCTCAAGCCAGAAACCTAGAAGACAGACTCACCATCTCTTCTCCCCTACATCCAATCCAACAGCAAACTTCTTGACTCCATGTCCTCCATTCCCAGCACAGAACCAAGCCACTGTCCTCATTTGCTGAGATCTCTGCTACAGCCTGACTGTCTCTCAGCTTCCACTCTTGCCCCCCTACACTACATCATCCACCCAGGAGCCAGGGTAATCTTCTAAAAAGTGAAAATCAAATTATGTCACACTCTGCTGAAAATATCCCAGTATTTTACTAATCTTGGAATAAAATCCTGCAAATCCTCCATACTACCAGACTCACTTATTCTTCTTTCCTACCTACTCACTGCCCTCCGAACACCCAGGTCTTCTTTCTGTTCCATGATACAGAAGCTCATCTCCACCTCTAGGCCTTTGCTCTCACTGTTTCTCCTTTATAGAGCACTCTATACACCAATCTGTATCATCCAGATCATAATTCAAATATTGCCTCCCCTGTAAGACCTTCCTTGAATATCAATTCCATCAACCAGTTATTTTCTATCATTGTTTTACTTTTTCCTTTGATCTATTCATAAGTTGAGCTTCTCTCGTGAAATTATTTATTAAGCAGAAACATTACTATGCTCCCAAAATGTCTAGAACAGGGCCTGGCCATAGTGCTAAGTCAAGGCCTTTTGCAAGAATGAATGAATTTTGTCCTCAGAGTTTAAAGTGTGAAGCAGTTCTTCAAAATAAAGCCTCTGTGAGTTTAGTTAACATGTATGAATCTTCGGGAAATGTTACAAACTATTATAAAGACTATTGGTAGTCATTACTTAGGTTACTGTTTTAAATCAAATTTCTTCCCAACCATTTAAAGTGTTTAATTTAATTCTAAAAGGTCAAGGGCTTATTTCTGAGTCAGATCAAAGCCATTTTGTTTTGTTTTGTTTAGCGAGAATGATACATCAATTTTGATTTCCTTTGAAATTAAATTTTTATTAGATATATGTCCACTTAAAGCAGAAAAGGGGAATATTTTCCAATTGCAGATCAAAAGGAACCCACAAAATACTATTAAGGATAAAGCAAATAAATAATTTTTCATCTCAAACAGGACACTTTTGAGAGCAAAAGGGGACAGTATTATTAACTGAGCTGTAAAAATAATGTAAACTAGAACATACTGTCACCCTAGTTAAGGGCCAAGAGGTAATTTCAAAAGTAAGATGCAGTTGTTTGAACTAATTTTTTAATTTATATTTGATGGGAGAGTGTGTTAGATTACAGATTTTTAAAAGAGAGAAATGAGAAGGCATGAAAGTAGAGTGCAATATGAAAGAAACAGAACTAGAAAAAGTACTTTTTAAGGTCAGGATACAATTAACACTACTTGATAAATATAATAAAATACATTTATTTTAGATCTATATTTTGGAGGAAGAACAAAGAGGAAAAGTGAAAAGTGAATGGACAGGAAAAGGACAAATACACAGAGAATGGCAGATGGGAAGAAAGTCAGAAACAAGCAGTGTGGCTGAAAACAAGCAGTGTGGCACACATAGACCCAAGAAGCTATCATTGGTTGTGTTTCTCAACCTATGGAAGGAAGATGGTGAGATGGAGGCTGGCGTGTAGATGTCTAGGCACTAGTATCTGCTGAAGCATGGGAAAGGAGGCGTGGTTGGGAAGAGGAAGAAGTTATACTGTGATGCAGGACCAACAAAGCCTTCCTCCTACCTCACAAGGAGGTCTAGAGCCAGGAGGACCCTTCTGAGTTATCCTAAATTGGAACAAGGCAGCCAGGTCTTTATAATAAGTGTCGATCACTTGTTAGATGTGGGGATGTCTGAAAGGAAGCATGGA
The DNA here is from genome assembly GCF_019320065.1 of Cervus canadensis. Classification (NCBI taxonomy): domain Eukaryota; kingdom Metazoa; phylum Chordata; class Mammalia; order Artiodactyla; family Cervidae; genus Cervus; species Cervus canadensis. The sequence goes on along the minus strand of NC_057390.1, from coordinate 34,754,093 downwards.
GGCAGTTTTCTCCAGCTAACACCATCTCCAAAGAGAGTAGAAGGCACAGGGTCCATGCAGAAGCTCAATAACTAGATAAGTCATTTGATTTCTCCCTCTTTCTCTCTGCCAAATGTGTGGCCTTTCACATATCTCTGGCTTTCATTTTTATGCCTATGAGGAAAGTGTGTATATATACTAATTTTTCAATATTTCTCTTCACATGTCCACTTGGGTTAAAATATCCTTAAGGGAGCAACTTGCCCCTTTTCCTTACTGTTTTATCCCAATAGCTCTTAAAATAAAACTAATTCATTGGTAGAGGTTCAATAAATAGTCTTGGAGAATTGAAATGAGATTCAGTCTGACCCCCAGCATCTTTCACAATCTGGAGCCAATTGAAAATGAATACTTCCTTTCTTATGTTAGCTCCTTCCTTTGTAGAGAGAACTGCCCTTATTTTCCTTGAATTAATCAGTATATTTTTCTACTGCCTGTATCATCATTCCTTTGTTCATGGCAACACTGAAGACAATATCTGATGCAGAGTAAGCAAATCAGAAAATGGTAGCAATTATCATTAACTCTATTGTTTATGGGTAAATGCTTAAAATATATGAAATGTCGATTATGAAAATATATAGTATACTGTATTTACATTCATGAACAGAATAACAAATAACATTTAATCATGATGAGCTTCCCTGAAATGCTGAGAACAGTCCATCTCTCTCAGCCTTAGATTCCATCAATGAGAATATACAAATATCTCACATTACTCAAAATTTTACCAGAAAAAGAATTGCTGACTATTTTTAGTAAAACTGAATTTCCTCCAAAAGTTCTAAGTACTCAAGCTTAATTTTGGTGTTTATCTTTCACCTCCTACTTTTCCAGCACTGAATGATTTCAAAGGTATTAAAGGAAATAATTCCTAGACAACAATGTAAACAGTATTTTACCTTATAACATTTTGTCCTTTTCATTCTTTGATAAACTTGCTACAAAAGCATAGTAAGACCCTTAGGGAAAAAATTTAAGCCTATTTGCAAATTTCCATGCAAGTCCTAACCAACTATGGGAGGAAGCTGAGATTTTTAAACATGTGGGGTAATTTTATAAATCACCATAATAAAAATCACTTCTACATGCTTGAATTTTAACTTCCCAGGAGAAAGCAAATACTCTGTAAACTAATAATTGCATAAAAATAATTTGGTTTTAACATATTAGTTGTTAGTCCTTCATATTTCAATCAACTTGTTGGGGCTTTTTATATTTCTGACTCAGTTTGCCACTTTTTCTAAGGATTTTTAGATACTTGCGATAATTAGATCTTTTACTCTCCTATTGGAAGCTTTAGTTTCTCCCTCAATTCCTGCCAAAAGCTGAGAAGTCACTGGGTGTTTTAGGGCTTAGACAAAACAGACTGACAACTTCAGAAAATTTTAAATGGAGACAGGCAAGTTTCAAAAATAAAATTCTAAAATATTACTTAGCTATAAGAAAAGTAAAATTCTTTTTTAAGTTTTCAACCATAGATTAGATTCCCATCAAGACAGCATAAAAAAATCAATCAGATTTGAGTTCAAATGTTCTGACCTTCACTGTGACCAAAGTGTCTTTAATGCTCTGAACCTAGATTTTTTTCACTCGTAAAATGATCACCTCCAACATCATTGTGATGATCCAATCAATAGACACTGAAGATAATATCTGATGCAGAGTAAGCAACTCAGAAAATGATACCAAGTATCATTATTTCTATTGTTTATCAGTAAATGCTTAAAATATATGAAGTGTCACTTATAAAAATATACAGTGCAGTATATTTATATTCATGAACTGAAAAACAAACTATATTTAATCAGGGTGGGCTTCAGATTCATGTTTATGCTTTCAAATAAGTAGTCGTGTATGGATGTGAGAGTTGGACTAAAGAAAGCTGAGCACCGAAGAATTGATGCTTTTGAACTCTGGTGTTGGAGAAGATTCTTGAGAGTCCCTTGGACTGCAGGGAGATCCAACCAGTCCATCCTAAAAGAAATCAGTTCTGAATATTCATTGGAAGTACTGATGCTGAGCCTGAAACTCTGGCCACCTGATGGAAAGAACTGACTCATTTGAAAAGACCTTGATGCTGGGAAAGATTGAAAGCAGGAGGAGAAGGGGACGACAGAGGATGAGATGGTTAGATGGCATCACCCACTCAAAGGACACGTTTGAATAAACTCTGGGAGTTGGTGATGGACAGGGAGGCCTGGCGTGCTGTAGTCCCTAGGGTCGCAAAGAGTCAGACATGACTGAGCGACTGAACTGAACTGATCCTTTATATACCTGCCATGTCTTGGGCTCTCCCAAAGTTAAGTACAAACCAATTAATTATTTCTTAACCCTTTTATCTTTTCTTTCTTACAAGAATTCAAGAGTTCACTTTCTTTTTACCTTGATAAGTATCAGGCCGAGGGCAGGCCACACACAGCTGATTACAACTAGGAAAGCACACCTCCATAATCATCCTGTGACAAATTATTCCATCAATATTTGGAGACAAATCTTTTCATAGACAACTTCTCTCCCCAGCCATTTGTCTTACATCTTTTTACCTTATCACTTCTCTGAAATTCTGCAACAGTGAGCAATGAGAACATGTCTCTGGGTGTATGCTTTAAAGACACAGTCAGTATTTTCTTTCTATTATTACTAATGAAAAGATTTAACTTTGCCTGTTACATTTTTAGTGTTTGTCACAGGCTTGTAGATACTAACAACAGATTTTAAAAAGCTTTGAACTATCTGGATAATTGTTTACCTCATGTAAGAATTATATGGCAATGTATTAAATTACTTTATGACTGAAGTCTTGCTGAGTAGCTAAGAACATCAGCCATGCATATTCAAAAAGAAATGGGAAACTTTGAGAGAAGTCCTAGCTGAATACCAACCAACTGAGCATCTATTGATCTGAGTGTTTTTCTATTTTTAATTAGAAATTGACTTTTGCAGTCATTTTACATTAGTAACAGATTAAAACAAGCGGGAGATTTAGAGTATTTCGACATTTACCTAAAAACCTGATATTATGTGTTGTTTCTACAAGTCCAATATTATGTGGGGGATTGAAGTAGTTATCTGGATAATTTAAAAACTCATGATATGCTATTAAGTGGAAACGGTGGGAAGTAGGGAATGGAGACTCAAATTATACATTTAAAAAATCATTGTCTCTCCATTTACCACCATTAGTTCCCAAATGAAATGCCTCATTTAGGAGATAAGAAGTTCCAAAGCAAAGAAAATATTTCAATGCAATTATATCTAATTGTTTTTCAAAGCACTTGCAAAACAATTATTCATATCAGTAAAAAGGGGGGACCTCTGGCCATGGCATCACAAGTAAAACTTTGTCTAAATTATTTAGGCTTTTCACACAATGTCAGCCTTGCCCAAATGCAAGCTCCAATGCGAAGCAACAAGGTCTTGGACTTGTTTGAGAAGCCAATGAAGTGGCTTCCCTCCCCTTCTCCCTCCAGTGTGATCCTGATGGGTAGAAAAGATCCAGAAAAGTTAAGGCAACGAGACAATCTGAATTGGTTTGAAAGTGGCAGTGAGGGTAGGATCACTGATACAGAGATCATGGACACCATCAATAAACTTTACTTTAGCCATGCCATTCACATTTACTAAAGCTTTTCCCCTAAAAGAAACCTGATAGATAGAAGCCAGAAATCCAGGTATAAACCTGTCTTTCTACCCTCCTATTTAGCTGCCTTTCCACCAGCCTGGCTCCCTGGGACAAGAGGATGAAGCCCACACACTAGACAACAGGCCAGTCTAAACCCAGGGTACTGCCTCACGTGCATGTAAATCATTCTCTTTAGGGGAGCCATGCATCAAGCTTTCTTTTGACAATTTAACATGAAAATTTGTGTCACACGCTCAGTCCCTGAGTTCACACTCCTTGAACAGGTTGAATGAAGTAAAATAAACCTGCCATCTGTTCCTGACACTTGTTTAATTTTGGAGGGAATCTAAAATTTGACTAACTCGGTAAGAGAAGCTGAGAAAACGTAAACAAAGCCTCTTAATTTAAAATTGACTAAATGCGTGTTTTTCTCAGTTCCAGACAATCTGCTGTCTTCCAGCTGTGCTTGCTCGGTTCTGCCTCATTCTGGGAGCCCTGGTGTCAGCACAGTGAATAGGATGAGTTCAGCGGAGATGAGACTGCGCCCAGCCAGCTTCGCCCACAGCATACCAATGAGCGCCCCGGGAAGGCATTAATAATGCACAGCGCACCAGGGCAGCCAGCCTGGCGCGGCCCGGTACGCACATCAGCGGAGGCAGCCGGGCTCACACGACTGAGTGTGTCTGCGCAGGCCGACCGTCTGCGAGGCTGCTTGGTCTCCTAATCGCCAGTCTCCTTTCCTGTCACCCTCAAGGGCTTCATGAATAAAGATGAAGGACAGACACTTTCTGCCTCTCTTTAGTACCTCAGCAGGTGCACACTTAATAAACTTTCTTATCTCTCTGGGTACGAATGACCTCAGACATTCTGCAAACCCAAAACTGTCATTATTTTTTCTCCTTTTGTCCCCAAAAGATATGCCTGAGCCACGGAGTGGGAGAAGAAAATGCATGGGTGACAGCAGTGAAAACAACAACAACAACAAAATCTCCAAGAGATGCACAATGTCCACACAGAAAATATCCACCCACAGTCATAAATGTGCCTCACTCCTTAGCAGCCCGTCTGCTCTACCCACCAAAGAAAAATCAACGAATTCAGAGTTTTTGTGTGTTAGCACATGATAAGGAGCCCCGAGTATTTCTAAGAAAGAATTCTGAACATCTTCGGAAAGAGAAATTGGGATTGTATTGATTTGGTCATCTGAACAGATAAGATGTGATGGGTGCATGCTCAGTCATGTCTGACTCTGTGAGACTCTATGGACTGTAGCCCACCAGGCTCCTCTGTCCATGGGATTTTCCAGGCAAGAATACTGGAGTGGGTTGCCATTTCTTCCTCCAGGAGATCTTCCTGACCCACGGATCAAGCCTGCATCTCCTGTACTGCAGACAGATTTTTTTTTTTTTTACTGCTGAGCCAGCCAGGAAGCCCCATCTGAACAGCCAGCCAGCCTCAAACTCTAAAGCTGATGCAACAGCTACAGACATAACATGCAGCCATCATGGAAAGCATAGAGGGGACGAGCTGACGGTACAGAGTGCTTTCACATTGTGGTTTACCATCAGATTACAGCCTTTAACTGACCCATGATAATATGAAGACGCAGATGCATAGGCGAGTCAGCCAGAAATTAAATACATTTTCAAAGTTACAGTTATCTACAAGTGAGTTTGTTTTTATACATGGCAGCTTCTTTCATGCCACAGTGAGAGGCACATGGTAGGTGTTTACTGGATGCTTTGAATGAATGGGTGACAACACTGTTAAATTGTGGATCTTGCTACTGGTCTCTCTTGCTTCCTTAAGTGTTCAATGCCTCTTCCAACATGCAGTTGGTATCATCATACAAACACACACACACACACACACACACACACATTGCGGTAAAATATTCAAAAGGACTAAGCATGAAAATCAGGGAAGTATGAACTCAACTAGAACGAGGTGAGGATAACAGTGAAAAAGCACTGTGTATAGGTCATAACAGCCTGTTGAGTTGCTTCCAAACTTCCTGAGACCCAAAAGAAAGAGAAAATCTGCCCAGTAACACACATGTTTGTGTCACCAGAAAGGACAAAAGATCTCAGTTTCTTAGAAGAAGTCATGTTCTAAGTTAGCATCAATATTAGAACAATATGCTCATATGCAAAACCCTGTTCTGTTATTACAAAAACATGCTAGTTTGGGGGTCAGGAGGTACAAGGAGTGGGACCCACTCATGCCTCAGGCCCTTGTAGTCACTGTGTACTCTTCAGAATACTCTCCCTCTGTCCTCACATGGCTCAGTCCCTCACTGCCTCAGGTCTTAACCTCAAGTGTCGCAGTCTCAGGGAGGCCCCAGCAGCTCCGCTTAAAACTGCAATTACCTCCTTCTTCCCCACCCTGCCATTCTCTGGTTTATTTTTCTACATAGTTTTCTAATATACCATAAAATATATCCATTTTGTTTATGCCTTTAACTTCAGGCCCATAACCAACTAGAATATGAGTTTCATGGAATCAGATTTTCCTCTGTTTTGTTCACTACTGGATCCCAGGGCCTTTAACAGTATCTGGCAAATTTACTGAATGAATGAATAAGTGGACAAATTCTCAACAATGGTATTATGACATGCTACAGTTTCCCATGGTGAAGTGATTCCAGTGGACAAGATAACTTTGTCCTATTGTATGGGCATCTAGCCCTGTGGCTTGATATAGGGTCAGATAATTAAACCACCCACAGAGGCTCTTAACCATAGAACCAGACTCCTTTTATCATACTCCTTTAAGCCTCTCAAGAAAGAAATAGACCTTCTATTATACTGACAAAGAAAATAAAAAGAAATGAAAGAAGGAGCATTGCTACTGACCTTGCAAAAATTAAATATATTACAAGGAAAATATTATAAATAACCTGATGCCACAAATCTGAAAACTTAGATGCATCTCACAAATTCCTAAAAAGACATAAATTATTAAACTGACTGAATACAAAATAGAAAACCCAAAGAGACTTATAACAAGAGAATAAGTTAATAATTAAAAATCTTCTCATACTGGGAATTCATGTTAAAACATAACATAAAACATAATTCCTCTTTTTCTCTCCTTTCCTTGTTTTATTTTCTTTAAGCATCTTCTAACATTATGATCCATATGCAAACTCATTTCCTCCATTTGGAGAGATCAACAGACAGTCAATATAGAAGTGAGTTGGAAAGTTTAAAGTACTATACAAGGGCTTCCCTGGTGATTCAGTGGTAGAGAGTCTACCTGCCAATGCAGGAGACATGGGTTCCATCCCTGATCCAGGAAGAGCACATACAGCAGAGCAACTAGGCCAATGCACCACAACTACTGAAGCCCACTCACCCTAGAGCCTGTGCTCCCCAGCAAGAGAAGCCACTGCAATGAGACGCCCACCTACCGCAGCCAGAGAGTAGCCCCCGCTCTCCACAACTAGAGAGATGCCTGCACAGCAGTGAAGACCCGGCACAGCCAAAAAAGTAAAGAAAAATATTTTTTAAAATATATAAAGTACTATACAATATTAACCACTAATAACAATAGCAATTTTAAAAATTACATATACCCTAATTTGACAAGAAATACACAGTTAAGGGAAACATATTGGACCCCAAAACAGAGTATCTTGTATTCCCCTCCCACGAATTAGGAACACCAATGATCTTTCTGTCGCATTGGCCTGAGATGTGAGATAGGAGATGGAAAGCTTCTTAAAGGGATGGATTCTGTAGAAATGTCACAGAATGCAATCTCCAGGCAGGAGGGATATCTGAGGCACCTCACTTCTGGCAGCACAGAATTAAGGTGAGCAATGAAGCACAAAATGAAACCAGAAATGGCTCCTTGGGTATTGTCTTGTCTCGTACCATCCTTTAAAACTGTCATCTCCTCAGCTAATGAGTGAGGACTGAAACCCGAATCTGGCAAGAGCTTCATTCTTATTTCTCATGTACCTGTACTGGGATCAGACTTAGGACTCGGTTTTCTTCCATGCCTGAAAAAACATTGCATTTTCCAGTCATCTGCAAGAGATAAACAATGACCATTAAGGAAAACAACCAACTCTCGAAATAGATTCTTTCCACAAAGGGCACTCATAGAATATTTACCTCAAAGTCTTCAAAATCCAGAACACCGGGAATGTCGCAGGGAGCCCTAACTAAGCAGGTAGACCTCGGAGGACCTCACAGCTCTACGTGTTTTAGGGACTAGAGCTCCTGTGGCCCTAGGAACACTCATGCTGGCTGATAACCAACATCCTACTGATCTTCTGACAGGCTGGATGTTAACATGCCAATTGCACCATGAAGACTTTACATTAAGGTTCACAGACATTTGCAGCTTAATGTTAATGAGTGTCAGATCCTTTCGTGGGCATGAGTTAGCTTTTCAAGGAGGAAAAATACACATTGAATCAAAAAGTAGTGCATGTCAGCCACTTTACAATTTTACCTAGGTCAGGCCTGAAGCTGTGGCTACTGATTCAGCTGATTGAAAACTACCACTTCATAAAAATGGAAACATTTTACTAACAAAACCCTTCTATTTTATCTCCAACAGGAATGGCATTGTGGTTTAGAATGTGACTATCTGGACAGGAGGGAATGGAATACATCAATTTATTTGAAAATCATACTTGGAAGGAAAAAGAACTTGAGAGACTTTAGTGTTTCATCATAATGAAAGAAATCATAATCCCTTGAAACACTGAGCAGGTAAAATAAAATTAGAAAAACCTAAAAGATCCATTTATTTCCTTAACTGAGGCAGAAGAACTGTTTTCAACAACCCCCCAAAATTACAGGCAACAATGAAATAGTCTGAGGTACACAAAGTAGTTCTCTGAGCAGGGAAAACAAACAAACAAAAAAGAAGCCATTGGGTTGGCCAAGAAGTTCGTTTGAGTTTTTAACAAAAATAAGCTAATTTTTTACCAAAGGTGAGAGCCACTGGTGAGTGTCTGGCTGCGCTCTTCTTCTGAACGGGGCTTAATCTGGAGGCGGCTGTGTTGGGCGGCCTAGCAAGTTGCTGAGCACTGGCTGGCCCAGGCCAGGCAGGAGTCTTGGTGATGATAGAGCCACAGTTCAGGTTAATCGCTCAGTCGTGCCTGACTCCTTGTGATCCCATGGACTTCAGCACATTAGGCCTCCCTGTCCATCACCAACTCCCAGAGTTTACTCAAACTCATGTCCATTGAGTCGGTGATGCCATCCAACCATCTCATCCTCTGATGTCCCCTTCTCCTCCTGCCTTCAATCTTACCCAGCATCAGGGTCTTTTGTAATGAGTCAGTTCTTTGCATCAGGTGGCCAAAATGTGGTCCACTGGAGAAGGGAATGGCAAACAACTTCAATATTCTTGCCTTGAGAACCCCATGAACAGTATAAAAAAGCAAAGATAGGACACTGAAAGATGAACTCCTCAGATCGGCAGGTGCCCAATATGCTACTGAAGATCAGTGGAGAAATAACTCCAGAAAGAATGAAGAGACAGAACCAAAAACAACACCCAGTTGTGGGTGTGACTGGTGATGGAAATAAAGTCCAATGCTGTAAAGAGCAATACTGCATAGGAACCTGGAATGTTAGGTCCATGAATCAAGGCAAATTCAGTTCAGGAGCTCAGTCGTGTCCGACTCTTTGCGACCCCATGAATCACAGCACACCAGGCCTCCCTGTCCATCACCAGTTCCTGGAGTCTACCCAAGCCCATGTCTATCAAGTTGGTGATGCCACCCAGCCATCTCATCCTCTGTCATCCCCTTCTCCTCTTGCCCCCAGTCCTTCCCCGCAAATTAGAAGTGGTCAAACAGGTAGTGACAAGAGTGAACTTCAATATTTTATGAATCAGCAAACTAAAATGGACTGGAATGGGTGAATTTAACTCAGATGACCATTATATCTACTACTGTGGGCAAGAATCCCTCAGTAGAAATGGAGTAGCCATCATAGTCAACAAAAGAATATAAAATTCAGTACTCGGATACAATCTCAAGAACAACAGAATGATCTCTGGTAATTTCCAAGGCAAATTTAATATCACAGTAATCCAAGTCTATGCCTGGACCAGTAATGCTGAAGAAGCTGAAGTTGAATGGTTCTATGAAGACCTACAAGACCTTCTAGAACTAACATGCAAAAAAGATGTCCTTTTCATTATAGGGGACTGGAATGCAAAAGTAGGAAGTCAAGAAACACCTGGAGTAACAGGCAAATTTGGCCTTGGAGTACAGAATGAAGCAGGGCAAAGGCTAATAGAGTTTTGCCAAGAGAACACACTAGTCATAGCAAACACCCTCTTCCAACAACACAAGAGAAGACTCTACACATGGAAAGAGTCACAGCACTAGAAAATAAAGATAAAGCCTCAAGTTTTACCCACATGACAGGGGAAACATGGGCCTTGAGGACTCACACCTTGGGAGGCCACTTCTTAAGAAAACAAACATGACACAGAGCTCTTAGCAGCCTCAAGAAGCACAGAAGCTGCCTGGGTCTATAGCTCCCTCAGTCAGGGTGTCAGTGGAGATCTACCAAAGCCAGAACGGTCATGTGAGTTTTACATGAGAAAGACGACCACTCAGGGCACTCCCATACCCAGCATGAAGTAAAATAAGCCTCCCTCCTCGTCACAGCAGACTGAGCCCTCAGAACAGGCAAGATGGATTCCACCTCAGGACAAGTGGCCAAACAAGTGTCCAGGGGTTGTCATTAAAATAAAGCTTCTCAGCTTACAGGATCAAATTCTGTATGGACTTTTGACTTTGAAGATCATAATTTGTTTCCCTAAATTATATGTTTGTCACCTGCTATCTTGGGTTAAATTTCCCAAATCTGCTCAGGCCAATTCCAATCAGGAGAGTCATAAGCTCCTTTTTAGTTCTATTGTGAATTATTATAGAAAATGTCATGTTTTAAGCTTTCAGTTCGGTTCAGTCCAGTCGCTCAGTTGTGTCTGACTCTTTGCTTTAGGAGTTAAGTATTCAAATGTTTTAAAGTATAGCTTTTTAAATTGTAATTCCTTTCATCTCCTAGAATTATTGCTAAAAATATTGAATGACCTAAAGTTGTTAAGTTTGGTAGTGCAACCAACCACAATGTTTCCATTTTATAATTATTAGGATACTACTGATGTTTCTGAGGCTGCAGTCCCACTCTGCTTACCCTATCAACTGCTTTTGTATGTGTTCCAGTTAGTGTAAACTCCTGTGTCTTCACACCCCCTCTCCCTGCCCATTAACCCAGCAAGATCTCATCTGAGTTCCCACAAGCTTCATATGTGTTTCTCAATGAACTTGTTTCTGGGTCAAATTTTTCTTCCCCCTTCTCTTTCTCTGCTACTCAATCCCATCAATGCTGTTGAATTAAAAATTTGAAGCTTTAACTACAATATTGTAAAGTAATTAGCCTCCAACTAATAAAAATAAATGAAAAAAATTTTAAAAAATAAAAATCTCAAGCTTTAAAAAAATAATAATAAAATGGAAATTACATAGTCTACAGTAAATATTTTACTCCCTCCAACTATTACTTGAGAAGTAGGTCAGCTGAAAAATGTGCATTTGCCATCCGTAAGGGGTCCCTTCCGCATATGTTATAATTTAGTTTACATCTGGTTTTCAACTCACACCTGCAATTCCACATGAAACTCCTGAACAGACAAATGAATGGTTTTATGAAATAAACAGGAATAAAAATAACCTAGCAAATCTCCTGGCATCCAACAGAGTCCCCAAATATACAACTTTATTTCAGTGACAACTGTAGCCAAATATTAAATAAGGAATTAAAACAGTAAGTACTAAAAAGAAGGTGCTCTAATTTGTTACAGCTCATGTCCATAGAACATATATGAATCTTCAGGTGTCCTCTTAGCTTCCCAAGACTCCTAGATTCACAAATCTGGAATTTAAAAGCAGCTGAAGCTCACTTGCACCTCTGGTTTTGTGTTCCTGAATCTACTTAATTCCCATAACTCTAAGAAGACAACTGCTCAAGGTGGGACCAAATGCCTTGTGTGATTGCTACAGCCATATGCAGTTGAGTTTTCAGACAGGACTTTCAGAAGCAAAATGCCCAGTACAGTGGAGACGTATCTAACTTCTAAAATTTTAGATTCAGAATTTTAGTACAAGTAAAGAGTGAAAGAAAAACTATGTGTGCGACTGTCAGCCTATCAACTCTTAACAAATAAAAAGATTGCACTCGTCTAAACCTTACTTTGGTCTAATGACAGATAACTTGAACTGATGGTTCCTGTACTTTTCAAAATAGCATCTGTCAATCCTGGCAAGAAGATGAATTGCGTCTGTGTGTCCTCTTACAGAGCTAAAACTAATTATCAGGGTCTTAAAATCCTTTTGATGGATTAAGAGTTCCTGGTGAGCACAGTTAAACAAACCATTAGGTTGAGAACAAAATTTTTTTCACACTGCAATGATCTGCTAATGAGCTGACTGCTGCCACATTAATCAGTTAGGAATTTGAACAATAGAAAATCTGAACTATTTTTTTCTTTCTTTTCTTTTTTTTGAATTGAGATTATTTTTATAAATAACAAAACACATAGATTTTTAGATGTATATTTGATAAGTTTTAATAAATGTATATATCTGTGTAGCCATAATGTTGGTTAAGATATAAAACACTTCCATCACCACAAAAAGTTCCCAGTGCTCATTCCAGTGAATCTCACCATCACCACCCAGAGGCAACCCCGGTTCAAATTAGAATAGTAATAGAAATTGCTATTATTAATGTTAATTTAGTAATGGAAATTAATATAAATTATATATAAATTAATAATTAATTTTATATATTAATATATAATATTAATTATATGTAATAAATAATTATATATAAATTATATAAAACAATATAAATTACTATTACCATAGATCAATCTTTCTTATTCTCGAGCTTCATGTAAATGTAATCTTACAGAATGTACTATTTTGCATCTGGTTTCTTTCACTCAGTGTTTTCGAAGTTCATCCATGTCTGTATTTTATTGGTTATTATGTGAATATATCAGAGTTTGTTTTCTACCCTCCTGGTAATGGACAACTGAGCTGTTTCCAGTTTGAGGCTATGAAAAATAAGCTGCTCTGAACAAATTTGTACAACTGTTTTGGTAAACATATGATTTATTTCTCCTAAGTAAATACCTAGAAGCAGGCTTGCTGAGTTGTAGGGTAGTTACAGGATTTAACATTAAAAGCAATTGCTGAGCCTTTTTTCACATGAAAACTTCTAACTCCTCCAATTTCTTCCACTGATGACTACATGCCAGACGCCATTCTAAAGATAATGTATAATTTAAGATGTTTTGCTTCTCTCTTGCTTTCTGCTCTAGCAAGTAACTTTGATTGTCATTGGCAAGACAGCTTTAAGAACTCAATCCCAACCACTGCCAGTAAAATTTAAAAAATAAACAACAAATAAAGAAAATATACATATATGTATATGCATAGCTGAGTCACTTTTCTGTACACCAGAAACTCACATAGCATTGTAAAGCAAATATACTTCAATAGAATAATTTTTTTTTAAAAGAATGCTCAAAAGATGAATTAGCTGCCTAGACCAGATCTTCAGAGGCTCTGCCAAGAAGGGATGTTATGCTTTTTGTTACAAGGGCATCATTCCTTGGTTAGCCTCTGGGCTTAGACAGCTGGAAATATTTTTTTTTAATACCACTTGGTTTAAGCAGTGAAATCACTGCTAAAAGAGAGGGTATTATGTAAATCAATATTACAATTAACTGCATGTTACTAAAGTAATCTTGAACAGGTCTTTCCCTTTGTTTCTGCTTTGGAGACTTGGGGTTCCCCAAATCCTCTTGGGTGGCATTCACCAGCACGAGGGGGAGGAAAGCAGTTGTTCACATTAAGGCAGATCCAGTTTTGGCATGATCAGCAGCCGTGCTCTTCACAGGATTAAGATTCATCCTTTTGATAATATCAAAAAACAAGAAAACAAAAGACACTGCTTGAAAATAATGATTTAGCACAGAACACATTTTGCTTTAGTCAAACCTTTTTTTTTTCCTAAGGAAAAAGTGTGTGGGCTTATCTCTTGAAAATGCCAGCATGGCTGTGAACACTGGGGAAATTAAAAGACTGAATAGAATGGATTTCTTAGGAAAAATCAGTGTGAGTATGCAGAGGGTTGCATGGCTTATTTATGAAGCTGTGTGCTAGGGGAGGATTATCTACCTCAGACTTATCTATTACTTTGTGGCAGTGGGTTTTAAATATAGAGGCTTTCTTGCATTGTGCAAAGCCAAGTTCAAATAGAATCTCAAGCTAATAACTTTGGCAACTTTGATTATGACATAGAAATCAGAAAATCAGAGGTATAAATACCATCTCTACCACCATCCCTTGCCCAGAAAAAGGAACAGCTTTGAAGAACATTCTGTAGCCTTTTGACATAGCACCAATTATTCTTTCTTAGAAACAGAGAGCAATGGAATGTTAATGAAGGTGTCTAGAGTAATGAATGCTGCCTAGTAAGGCTGACAGTTAGGACATCCCCATTTACCACTGTGGCCAAAAAGGACCAAGACTGAGGCGCCTTTGTCACATGAGGAAGAGATTCACAATCTGGAATTATGTGTTACACAAAAAGAACCACCAACAGGACTGTGAGTGTAGATTCCAACATAGTGGCTCGGTGCCTTGAGGTTACACGCTGCCAGTTAATAGCGCTATTCTGCATCAATAATTTTTTTTGTTTTTAAGTTGAAAAGTGCTTTATAGCTATTGGTCAATTTTCAGAGTATTCTGAAAATAAAAACGCTGAGTCAATCCTTTTATTCTCAGATTTTATCTCAGAAGAAGATGACTAGGAATAGAAAAGTTACACAAAGAATAGACAAGCATTAGTCCCAAAGACTGCCTCTTCCCAGTCCTGATCAAACGTAGTACTTTTAATTAAAAATATGAGTCTCTACAAAGAGTCTATGAAATGCTCTTGATAGTTCTTCAAAATTAACATTATCCAATGAGCGTCCATGTTGAACAGCAATATGGAACGTGGAACATTAAAAATGCGATGGGCTCTGTCCTATTCTGGCCCCCAGAGTTATTTCTGTGTATAAAGCATGATATCACTATTTCCCCGAAGGTAGCACTTGAAATGTGAGTGTCCCTGAAAGCAAACCTTTCGCCTTTTGGCAATAATCCAACTGGACTAGATATTTAATTAAAATTTTGTCCTAAATGCATGGGTTACTTGCTATTAGAAAATATTAACTAGGGATAAGTTTGCAATTTCCACCAAAGAAAGTGAATGGGCCATCATTCCAAAGACACCACAGTCATATTTGTTCTCTTTCAAGAATCATAGTTCCAACCTAGCACACTCTTACAAGCGCTGTCATGAGTGATAGACAGAAACACAAAGTGTAACATGACTCATCCTATAACCAGACTCAATATGAGGAGAGTGGATCTTAGAACTCAGCCAAGTGGTTTGGCTCCTATGACATGACAATTTCTTCATAAGGAAGTTTTACCTAAAAAGCATCAGGATGGCTCTCTGATGAGATTTATCAAGAAGAGGCTCATCTCCACGATTCCTTGAGTGGTACTCTCATTCACCTTGGGTCTTGGCTCCTTTCATTTCTTATTCATTTAATAGAAATCCTGCCTCCTCTGGGATGACCATGTGTTTTTTGAAAGGGAATCATCTGGCCAGACTCAGATCATTAGGCTTCTCCTGAAACCACATTTAATCCCTGGTTTTCATAATAGACAGGAAACAGAAGAACTACTCACCTGTGACAGGTTCATTGGTTAAAAGAAATCTAGTTATTTGCTAACCTTCATGTTTAAAAAGTGTAAAAACAGTACATTGATCTTCAACACAGAAAACTAATACTAGAAATAAAAAACCAAAGCCAAGAGTAGTTCAGAATCATTTGTTTTAACAAGCTTTTACTTAAGTTCTGTCCCAATTTAAGAGCCACATGGGCTTAGCTACTGTCATTCAGGACTCTCTGACAATCTGGACAAGCCTCCATCCTGTTTGGATTGAACAATTTGTCCTGGATTTCCTGGGACTTTTCTGAATTTTACACTCACTGAAAGCTCCACATCCCCAAAACTTTCTTAGTCCTGGGAAAATTTGTGTGGTTGGTCTCATTATTTTAATAGCTAACAGCCTGGAATCTCATTCTGGAATCTCTTTTAAGATCTAACAAATCTTATTAAGATGAATCTTCTTTTAGTATCTTTCCTACAAGTTCAGACTGTACTTCTAAAAGATGCAGAGCAATAGGTGCACTAGTTTTCTAGGGCTACCATAACAAATTACCACAAACTAGGTGCCTTGAAACAATAGGAGTGTATTATCTCACAGTTCTGGAAGAGGCCAGAAGTTCTAAATCTTCCCTCCAAAGGCCAGAAGGAACAAACCGTTCTTGTGTTTTCTAGCTTCTGGTTTTGGCCAACAATCCTTGGTATTCCTTGGTTTATGGCAGCCTAACTCCAGTTTCTGCCTCTGTCTTCACATGGTCATTTTTCGTGTGTATCTAAGTCTCTTGTGTCTCTCCTCTTCTAATCATTCATATTGGATTTAGGGCCCTAATCCGGTGTGACCTCATAAAGAAGATGTGGTACATGTATATAATGGAATTCTACTCTGCCATAAAAAAGAATGAAATAAGGCCATCTGCAGCAACATGGATGGACCTAGAGCTTATTATACTAAATGAAGGAAGTCAGAAAGAGAAAGACAAATACTGCATGATGTCACCCATATGTGGATTCAAAAGTATGGCACAAATGAAATTATCTATGAAATAGCAGCAGACTCGCCTACATAAAGAACAGACTTGTGATTGCCATGGGGGAGGGGAAGTAGATGAGGAATGGATTGGGAGTTTGGGATTAGCAGATGTAACTATAATATACGGAGAAGGAAATGGCAACCCACTCCAGTACTCTTGCCTGGAAAATCCCATGGATGGAGGAGCCTGGTAGGCTACAGTCCATGGGGTCGCAAAGAGTCAGACACGACTGAGCGACTTCACTTCACTCACTTCATACTTTATCACTGGAGAAGGAAATGGCAACCCCACTCCAGTATTCTTGCCTGGAGAATCCCATGGACAAAGGAGCCTGGCGGGCCACAGTCCCTGGGGTCACAGAGAGTCGGACACGACTGAAGCGACTAAGCACTATAATATATAGAATATATAAACAACAAGGTCCTAGTATATAGAATAGGGAACTAGATTCAATATCCTGTGATAAACCATAATGGAAAAGAATATGAAAAAGAAGAATCACTTTGCTATACAGCTGAAATTAACACAATATTGTAAATCAACTATAATTCATTAAAACATAAATATATACATATATATGTGTGAGTATACACATACACACACATTTATGTGGACTCCCCTAGTGGCCCAGCAGTGAAGAATCTGCCTTCCAATGCAGGAGACACAGGTTCAATCCCTGGTTCAGGAAGAACTCCTGGAGAAGGAAATGGCAACCCTTGGCAACCAAGTATTCTTGCCTGGGAAATCTCTTGTATAAAGGGGCCTAGAGGGCTATAGTCCATAGGGTTGCCAAAGAGTTGGACACTACTTGGAGACTAAACAACTCCAACAACAACTAATATGTGTGTGTGTATGTGTCTGTGTGTGTGTGTATAAAGACCTTATTTCTGAATAAGACTGTATTCACAAATAAAAGGACTTCCCTTGTGGGTCAGCTGGTAAAGAATCTGCTTGCAATGCGGGAGACCTGGGTTCGATCCCTGGGTTGGGAAGACCCCCTGGAAAAGGAAAAGGCTACACACTCCAGTATTCTGGCCTAGAGAATTGCATGGACTGCACAGTCCATAGGATTGCAAGGAGTTGGACACGACTGAGCGACTTTCACTTTCACAAATAAAAACCGGGAATTAGGACGTCAACAAATCTTTTTTTTTTAGTCTCTTTTATTCTGCTTTTTTAAAAAAGTCATATTCCATTTGAGTCCTAAGCATGTAAGCAGGTACCATGGAATGTAAACAAGTAAGGAAACAGAAATATATTGAATGAATCATATGTGAAACAATGCTGTGACTTGTACAAATGACTTTTGTGCTGCTTTGGCTGCACAAAAGAATTAACACTAAAACATTTAAAAAGAGACAACATAGGAATAAGCTATTTTAATAAAGCAAAAACAAATTTTTGTTTATTTGGTTTTTTTTAAATTTATTTATTTCAAGTGGAGGCTACTTACTTTACAGTATTGTAGTGGTTTTTGCCATACATTGACATGAATCAGCCATGGGTATACATGTGTTCCCCATCCTGAACCCCCCTCCCACCTCCCTCCTCATCCCATCCCTCGGGGTCATCCCAGTGCACCAGCCCTGAGCACCCTGTCTCATGCATCAAACCTGGAGTGGCGATCTGTTTCACGTATGATAATATACATGTTTCAATGCTATTCTCTCAAATCATCCCAACCCCGCCTTCTCCCACAGAGTCCAAAAGACTGTTCTATACATCTGTGTCTCTTCTGCTATCTCGCATATAGGGTCATCGTTACCAACTTTATAAATTCCATATATATGCGCTAATATACTGTATTAGTGTTTTTCTTTCTGATTTTATATCCATTAGTTCTAAACATAAAATTAGACTTTTCCAACCCTTAACATCTGCATTTAATAATATCTTCTAACCAAAATACAGATGCTAAAACAGCAAATTACAATATATCTTGTACAGCATACAATATGTTTCACTGTTCACACTTACTTTAACTCTAGTTGGTCATTATGTACTCAGTGCATAAACATCACTTCAAATAACATTTTCACAATTAACAAAAAATGTGACAAGGCTGTCTTAAAATGGCTCTGCTATAAATTATATAGAATATACAGAATTACAAAGTCAAGTATTTTTTATCAAAATATATACCTTTCCCTGAAACTAACACAAGCTTCAACATTTTACAGAAATAATACAATTATAAAAAATATTTTCAAAATTATTTTTTCATGTATAAATATTCTGCCATATTTATTTTGGTCTAGAATTATCAGCATACAAGTCCACTTAAAAAATATCCACATGGAAGGGCTGGAAGACATCATTACATATAATCATTTTATATTTGGAGTTACTGCAAATCAAAATGACTGAAATACACAGTAATTCTTGATTCATAATCCTGATTAAGATAAAACAGATTGGTAGATCACAGGATTGCTTATTCAATTTTCTAATTATCAATTCAAAAATGATTTTCATAAGCCCTTTGTGACTATCTCTTTAACAAAACCCAAATAAACAGTTCAGGTGTACATATATACAATATGGCAGAAAGTGAAGAACAACTAAAGAGCCTCTTGATGAAAGTGAAAGAGGACAGTGAAAAAGTTGACTTAAAGCTCAACATTCAGAAAACTAAGATCATGGCATCTGGGCCCATCACTTCATGGCAAATAGATGGGGAAACAGTGGCTGACTTTATTTTTCGGGGGCTCCAAAATCACTGAAGATGGTGATTGCTGACATGAAATTAAAAGACGCTTACTCCTTGGAAGGAAAGTTATGACCAACATACACAGCATATTAAAAAGCAGAGACATTACTTTGTCAACAAAGGTCCATCTAGTCAAGGCTATGGTTTTTCCAGTAGTCATGTATGGATGTGAGAGTTGGACTACAAGGAAAGCTGAGCACCAAAGAATTGATGCTTTTGAACTGTGGTGTTGGAGAAGACTCTTGAGAGTCCCTTGGACTGCAAGGAGATCCAACCAGTCCATCCGAAGGAGATCAGTACTGAATGTTCATTGGAAGGACTGATGAAGCTGAAACCAAAACTTTGGCCACCTGGTGGGAAGAGATGACTCATTTGAAAAGACCCTTACGCTGGGAAAGATTGAAGGCGGGAGGAGAAGGGGACGACAGAGGGTGAGATGGTTGGATGGCATCACCGACTCAATGGACATGGGTTTGGGTAGACTCCAGGAGTTGGTGATGGACAGGGAGGCCTGGGGTGCTGCGGTTCATGGGGTTGCAATGAGTTGGACACAACTGAGCGACTGAACTGAACTGAACTGAACTCATTTGCATTTTTCCATTTTCCTCTATTACATAATACTATTGGTAAGTGAAAGTAGATGAACAAAAGATAAATGCAAATATGATATTGGAGTTATTTAACAGCAAAGTACTACAGTATAAAAAGATCAGCTTGGATTATGTCCTTTTCTGGGTGTTTGGATGCTTTCTGATCCACCCCAATCCATAAGAAGTCTTTTTTGTGGAGCCATCACAACACTTGAAGAGAGAACCTGGAGTCCTTTGCATCATTTCTTCACAGTGGTAACCTTGCAGCCTTGGGTAACCTTGGGTTTCCAGCTGTCAAATCCTGTGAACATAAATGGCTGCAGGTCATCCTTGAACTGGGTTCTAGATTCTGCTCATACTGGTGATCTGGTGATCAAATAAATGGGTAAGGACGTTTTCTCTCTCCCTCCTATTCTGGCAGTTTAAAAAGTTAAAAGAATCATGACTTCCAGCTTCCCCGGAACCTAGTCCACACGACAGAATATCCTATAGGATGGTTAGATTTTGAGGGCAGTGTTGATAGTGCGGGTCAGCGTAAAAGAGCATTAAACACGGAAGTGGGTTTTTAGCAAGGGGGCTGAAAATGGCTCAGTTGTGTCCGACTCTTTGCAACTCCATGGACTGTATAGGCCATAATACTGGAGTGGGTAGCCTTTCCCTTCCCCAAGGGATCTTCCCAACTCAGGGATCAAACCCAGATCTCCCGCACTGCAGGCAGATTCCTTACCAGCTGAGCCACTAAGGAAGCCCAAGAATACTGGAGTGAGTAGCCTATCCCTTCTCCAGTGGATCTTCCCAACCCAGAAATCGAACCAGGGTCTCAGACGTCTGCAAACACGAAGACAAGGCATCTGGCTTGTGGCTATATTCTATACATTTTTGAGGCATGTAAGTAAGTGATGCAACCTCGTCACTCCACATTCTGTCTCCCCGCCCTCAAAAGACAAAGCTCCGTTTAAGGCAAGGAAGCCATCATTTCCTCTTCCCACTCAAGTCATTATTGGGGGGTGGGTGGGGGTGGTATTTCTGTTGTCCTTTATTTTTTAAATAGTATATGCTTATGGGCTACATGATTTCCAAGAAGGCAAACAGCTGTAGGGATTAGGCTTTCTGTCACTTTCAAGTCCCTAGGAATTCACCACCATACACGTGCCTTGCACTTAATTTCCAAGACACTCCTTCAGTGGCGTAGAAAGTGCCAGGTTTTACTTGAACCCTTGAGAACAGTTAAATCTATCTGGAAAGACTTCCATGTCCATGGCTTTGTGATGGATGGACATCAACAAATCTTTTAAGGAAACATAATTTAATCCACAATAGCAGGTCACCCCATCTTTATGATTCTAGAAGTTATCAACTCTGAACGCATATGAGAATCACTTGAGGGAATGTTAAACACACACATATATATATACACACACACTCCAATGCTCCTTCCATTCTCCTCATTATAAAGTAAATTAGAGTATCTGCAGGAAGCCTGGGCATTAGTAAACTTTAAAGTAATTCTCATATGCATCCACTGCCCATAACACTTCATAACCTTGAAGAATAACTACTAAAGTGACATTAAGTATGACCTCCTCTCTCCAAAATGCATCCTTTCCAAACCAGCTTAAACTAACTTTAAGTGGTACCTTGAACTCTTATGTTTCCCTCAGTAAATTTTGAACCAAAAGTAAAATTGTCTATTTTAATAATATCAAGAAAGCGCCCAACAATTTATCTCAGCCAAGAGAAAAACTATCTGGCAATTTAATCTCCCAAATCCAACATTTTTTAATGTTAAGTTAACCTAGATACATATTTGACACTTTTTTTACTGACACAAACTTGTCTTAGAGCAAAAGAGACAATTGTTCATTCCAGAGACACTAATAAATATTTCTGATCAGAGAAAACTGTGACCTGTCCAAGATGAGGGTCAACCAAGAACACAAAATTTTTTCAAAAAATTATTTGGGAGTGGGGAGAAATTCTTGGTTTCAGATAAACGAGATTTTTTTCCTTTGTACTTTCTCATTTCTTTGTGGGTTTTTCCCTCCCCATTTAAACAAACTGGAATTAGGAAGTCATCTCTTGCTATCTGTTTGCTTACTCTCACCGCCAGTTTTTCTTTTCTAATTTACATTTACAAGAAACAGCATTTTCTGAAGATTACTCATGGTGAGATGACCAGCAGCGAGCCTACTGAGATCCTATAGGATGCTAAATGAGTCAAAGGGACCAAGGAGGAATGAAATGAGTGTTCTTAATTTAAGCAGGTCAAAGCTACTGCATCGTGCACTCACCTGACATTTTTTCTCTTCTCTGAACACTCACATGCCTGCAATGCATTTAAGGCACTTTTCTTTCCTGCCAGATCTGTAAGGGGAAAGATTCCCTTCTCCTTCCCAAGGTGTCAAGCTTCGTTGTTATTGATGGCTACAAACCTGCAATTACTTGATGAAGCTAATGGGTAAAAGCACTTAAAAGGCTATGCTTTGTGGTTCCAATGTCATAGTTGATGTAAAACAAACCAGACCCAACACAGCCTGACAAGCTTTCAGCCTATTATTATTGGGGGCTTATTTAAATTACAGATTTGATTAAATTTATAATTTAACCATTGTACTTAGCATGCTTTCCTTTAAAAACTAACCCCAAAGTGAAAGTGTAAGTCACTCAGTCATGTCTGACTCTTTGCAACCTCATGGATTATACAGTCCATGGAATTCTTCAGGCCAGAATACTGGAGTGGATAGCCTTTCCCTTCTCCTGGGGATCTTCCCAATCCAGGGATCAAAGCCAGGTATCCCACATAGTAGGCGGATTCTTTACCAGCTGAGCCACAAAGGAAGCCCAAAAGAGATGCTTAAAATTTTCCTACCTCCAAGCTGTAAGGCGAGAAAAATGTCAAGTGGCTTGGATGGTCAGAGGGAAGGGTTAGAGTGTACTTAGAATTTGTTCAATTCAGTTCAGTCGCTCAGTTGTGTCCAGCTCTTGGCAACCCCATGGACTGCAGCACGCCAGACTTCCCTGTCCATCACCAACTCCCGGAGCCTACTCAAACTCAAATCCATCATGTCGGTGATGCCATCCAACCATCTCATCCTCTGTTGTCCCCCTCTCCTCCCGCCTTCAATCTTTCCCAGCATTAGGGCTTTTTCCAATGAGTGCGTTCTCCGCATCAGGTGGCCAAAGTATTGGAGCTTCAGCTTCAGCATCAGTCCTTCCAATGAATATTCAGGACTGATTTCCCTTAGGATTGACTGGTTTGATCTCCCTGCAGCCCAAGGGACTCTCAAGAGTCCTCCCCAACACCACAGTTGTTAGTACTAACACTAAGTACTAATAGTACTTTTAATAATAAACTTAAATACAAATCGAATTTCACAGCTAACTACTTTTTACTGCTTTGTCAATGGATATAACATACATATTCATCTTTTTTTTTAAACTCCCCTATTAATTCTGCCATTGCATTGGAAAAAGAGCAGTATAAAAAAAAAAAGTCCCCCATGTCATCCTCCCTTACTTATCCCTTCTTGATCAGATAAGCTCTTAACAAAGCATGAAGTGATTGCATTAAATTTTAATGTTTTAGCTCAAGAGTAAGGACCACTTCAGATGTCTTCCTTTGGAAAAGAGCAGTATCACCTTGAAAGGCCAGCAACATATAAATATTCCTAGGACAAATCAGTTATGTTTTAGACCATTCAAAATGGGCACCATAAAGTGATAACTGATGACACACGCACAGAGATATTTTATTGCAACAAATGTGAAGGCATCTTGCAAGAAAATTAACCCCAACATAGGTGTAGTGCAGAATGAATTTGTTTCTTCATCTATTCACACAACAGTCACTGAGCACTGACCCAGGGCCAGATGTGGCACAGAGGACTAGGGACCCAGAAACAAGGCCTCGGTGTTGAGCAGGAAAGATGAGTGTGCACACAGTAATTACAAGAGACTCTGGTAAGGTCCTGTAAGAAGACTCTTCTTTGCTCAGAAATCCCAGAGAAACAAGACTCTGTAGCTCTGCCTGGTTGGGAGGTGGCAGAGAGGTTATAAAAGACTTGAAATAGGAGATGGTTTTGATGTGGATATTTAAGAATAAATTATTTACAGAATTAATTGGCCAGGGAAGGACATTCCAAGGAAAAGCCACATGCTAGGCCCAGGAGAGGCCCAGGAGAGGGGAAAGTGCAAAGTGCAGCACTGCATGGCTGTGGTGTCTAGAGAGAAGTAAGAAAGGAAGCAAGAGGTGGTGTGGGTAGAACCATGAAGGCTATGAGTCAAGCTAAGTGGTCTGGGCTTCATCTTTTGAGCTAAAGGGCATAATCTGGTGACTCCCAGACATTCTTTCTTTTTTAAAAAATCCACACACTGTTTGTTTTTGAAAATATTGAGCCAATATTTAAAATTGAGGAATTTCTGCACCCTCCCAAAAAATAAAATATCTGAAGCTTTTTTTTTTTTTTTTTTAATATAGAACTTCTGGTGACAATAAGCCTGTATTCCCACATGGATTTAATCAGCTAGATATGAGCAGTAGAGCAGCTTCCCTACACAGGGCATCCACTTTTCGGTTGGCCACAGTCTCTGAAATTCTCCTGGGTCTTTCTAGTACCAGGATGAGTCTCAGCTGCCATTTATCATTGAGCTTGACCTTATTTTCCTTGCAGTAGAGAGAAATGCTTCTCTGAATGAAGAAGGAATTCATAGGGCCTGGACTCCATCTCAGGCCTGTCCGTGCTGGCCGTGCTCGGCTGCCTCTCCAGCGGACTCTGAACTCTCTGCTTAGTGCCTGTGGGGACGACAATGGAAGGATAAGACCCCCTCCAGACAGGGGAATCTTGAAGATCACATCCAGGCTACTCATTGCCTAAGAGGAAGCATACCGTTATCACCCCTGTCTCCGGACAGGTCATAAACTTTTTTTCGTATTTATCAGGATGTAATCACAGGCTTATCGATTATTAACTGGTTGGAATGTAACTGCGGGCTTATTGACTATTGACTGTTTGGACACGTACACATGGGGTAGGTGGTGGGTTAGGACACGTACACATGGGGTATAAAAGATTTTCACAAATGCTGGACGGGGTCCTTGGCTAAGAGGAGACTGTGCCTTGGGCCCGCCGGCGTAATAAACTGCACTCCACTACCTGCATTGTCCTTCTGAGTGAGTCTGTTTCCCGGAAAGCGTGGCTATAACATGAACCCATGTGTCTATCACAGACAAGAGAACAAGAAATCTGGGGGAGACACACAACAGTCTACTTTGTTCATTCACGGTAACTACCTAGCTTCCAAAGTTTATCTACTTAGATTATCTGCTTAGTTTATCTACTAGACAGAAAGAGTCAACAGATAATAAGATGGTATAATAATAATACTTTGTAATATTAGCAATGATAGTAAGTTGTAGGGTTAGGAATGGCTTAGGTGTATTATTAACTGCTATTTGACTAGAAGACTCAGGATACCTGAATTCTATCTTAGATTCTCTCCCCTGAGATGTTCTTGATGGAAATAAACTCCATGAGACAAGAGAACATGACCCATTTGATTAGTATGAGGGAAAGTTGTGCTCCTCATTCCACTGCAGAGATTTTAATTAAACTGGGCTAAAACACATGGTTTAGACTTAACACAGGCAGGCCTTTCCTGGTCTCTTCTAAAAGGCAGAGCTCAAGTGATACTGCCAGCCCGACAGAGTCTTCAGAGGAAGAGAAAGAGTAAGGTGGCCATGCCCGAACAGGGAAGGCAGCTTCCTACTCAGCTCACCACCCCGCTCAGGACACAGGACCAGAGAGCACAACGGCAGGCATGGTCCTAGCTGTGATAATGTGAGCCAATCCATGTGCAGGAATTTGAGCATTCCTCTGCCAGATCCTTCATAAAGGCTTCCCTGGTTATAGTGTAAACAAGTTGGTTTGGGAAGGCATCAGGAAGCATTTAACAAGAGGCTTCCTGTGTGCTGTTTTGGATCTGTCAGAAACCCCCTGGCCCTTATTAATTCCTGAATATTCAGGAATTAAGAGGAGAGGCACGCCTTTCCCCGGGGCTGAGGAATCCAGGCCTTTCTCATTACGGTGAAAAGTACCCTCTTCCTTTTTATGAGCCATACGGTAAAAGGTGATTGTTTGCAACTCTCTGAGGTTATGTTTTGTAAATCTGGAATTTTAAACTTTATCTTTGCTGAGAATAACTACCTTATATATGCCCACACCTTGTTGATTAAAACATCTTTGCTCTATCAGAGCTTGGGTCCCCATGTCTTTCTCTCTTTCTATTCTTTCTGTCTTTCTCTCTCTCTCTCTCTCTCTCTCTCTCTCTATTTCTGGCTAATTCCTTGGAGCGTGTTGGCACGCTGAGCTCACTTTCTTGCCCGGGCTTCTAAGACCCTCTCAGAGGGCGCACTGTGCCTTCACCCACTCGAGAGGACGCCTGGTGCCTACGTGCAGCAGCACAAGCCCTGAGAATAGGACTCTATTGGCTTTCCGCGTAAACCAGGGGATATCGGCCTCTTTCTCTCTCTTACTTTCTTATCCTCGACTCCGGACCACCAGGTTCCAGTCCGTTAAAGGACCAACAGGAAGGGTGACAAAAACATCAGTGAGTAAGCAAAAGCAAATGTCTATGCAGAAAATGGCACCCAGCATCAAGATGAAATGTAAATAATGTGTGTTTAACAAATGATGTAAATATAACAGTGGGACCCCAAACCCAGCGCTGTCTCCCCATTACACCTCCTCTGCAGTGAAGGGGTTACCTCAGCTCAATGTCAGTGCCCAGACTATAAAACAGAAACGTTAGCCAGACAAGGCAAAATGGTTCCCTGTGGAGATTATCACTCCTTAGTGAAACCAGACTTGGCAGAGGTCTCGGGGAGGCCACCGGAAGGTGAGACCCTGGGCAGGACACAGTTTAAGGACAAGAAACACACACTGTTGTTGGGGAAAGTTCTGTGCTGCCTCTCAGTCATGACAGGGAGGAGAGGCAGGCCCACCTTCGTGAGCTGACTACAGCCCACACAGAGAATCAGTTAACAGAGGCCAGGCTGCACGTGTTCCCTGAGGGAGAGGAGACTCTAGTCAAACTCAATGTTGAGTTTGAATCTGGCACAATTTCCCTGAAACATGTGGCCAGAGGAGAACAAACACAATTGCCCCAGGGCCATTGGGAATGACAGGGACAAGACTTAACTACATAAATGCCCATCACAGTAAGGAGAGTGCTCAGCCATCAGTAGCAGAAAATCCCGCTTTTTGGTGGCCTGAACAGAGAGAGTTTATTTGCCTCCCATCACAGGAAGTCCAGCACAGGCGGTCCTAGGGCGATGCAGTGACTGGATCAAGCTGCCGGAAATGCCAGCTCTGTTTTCCCTCCTCCGCCCTCCAGTCCTTGGCTTTATCTTCATGCTTGTCACTTCTTAGTTGCCCGCAAGAGCTTCTGTCTCCCACTTCATCCTGGGGCTCAGATTTACATTCTAAGCAGAAGGGAGTCGATAGAGGAGGGAGAATGGAACAGCTTCTCAAAAACAAGCAGAGACAAGAGGCACCTCCAACACAGGCTTTCATCCTCCCAGATCTACCAAATACTCAGCGACTAGATTCCTATTCATGCACTTCTGACAACAGCCAGTATCCTAATTGTTGCTCTTTAGTCATTTCAGTCATGCCCGACCCTTTGCGATACCATGGTCTGTAGCCTGCCAGGCTCCTCTGTCCATGGGATTCTTCAGGCAAGAATACTGGCGTGGGTTGCGATTTCCTTCTCCAGGGGATCTTTCCAACCCAGGGATTGAACCCATGAATTCTGCATTGGCAGGTGGATACTTTACCAGTGAGCCATCAGAGAAGACCATCCTTATAATAAATGTGACCAATTTTCTTTTACTTTATTATATTGGCTCAAGTTCACTTCTGTCACTTGCAAAAAGAATAGTCCGATCAAATGTATTTATGAGGTCAGGTTTACCTTAGTCATACAGATATCTCAGAGTTTATGTGGCCTTTCAACTTTATGTTGGAGATCTGTTTCTAAACATTATGTTTAATGGCTTATGCAATAATAATAGGGATGGTAGCCACTATTTATTGAGCACATGATACACTGCAGGCACTGTTTGAGGCATTTTACGCTCATTCTTAACATCCTCACATCCTGACAAGTGTCCTTGTACATAAAGGTATTGATGCTCAGAGAAGTAACTTTCCTGAGCCTGTTCAGCTAGTAATGATCCAAGGATAGGCCGATCCCTCTATCTCCAAAGCTCAGTCCACTCAGATGTGGTTTTTTGAAGTTATGATCTGAGGGTTTTCTGGATT
Source organism: Cervus canadensis (assembly GCF_019320065.1). Taxonomy (NCBI): domain Eukaryota; kingdom Metazoa; phylum Chordata; class Mammalia; order Artiodactyla; family Cervidae; genus Cervus; species Cervus canadensis. The sequence goes on along the minus strand of NC_057390.1, from coordinate 34,726,001 downwards.
AAACACACTCTGGGTATTCCTAAATAATCAAATTCCTGAATCCTTTTTTTAAACAGACTGGTTTAAACTTTCTGGGGTTGGGACTGGAGGTTAGAATTCAGGAATCTAGTTTAGACAAATTTCTTGCCTAACTCTTCTCCAGGCTGTTAGTTTAAAACCGTGGGAGCTTCCCAGTGAAATCTGGAACTGGTTCCCATACACAGAGGGCAGGGAGAGACCATGAAAAGAGACCCTAGACCACTCCAGGTTGGTAGGTGGCAGTTTTAACAAGCAAAGGAACACACATGCAAGGTTTGTCTTGGGTGGCCATAAGACGAGGAATCTCTGTATCTTTCTCTCCTTTTAAAAACCTGAAATGTAGTTGATGTACAATATTATATAAGTTACAGGTGAACAATACAGTGATTCACAATTTTTTTTAAATTTACAGTTTTTTATACATATAAATTTTATATATCTTTAAAATTTTTTAATTTAAATTTTAAAATTTTATATATAATTTTTTTTCTATTTATAGTTATTATAAAACACTGGCTATATCCCCTGTGTTGTGCAATATATCCTTGATGCTTATTTTGTACATAATTGCTTGTACCTCTTAATCCCCTACCTCTACCAACTTCCCTTTCCCTATTGGTAACCACTAGTTTGTTCTCTATATCTGTGAGTCAGCTTCTTTTTTGTTATATTCACTAGTTTGTTGTATTGTTAAGATTCCATATATAAGTGATATCATATAGTATTTGTACTTCTCTAATGTATTTCACTTAGCATAATGCCTTCTATGTTGCTGCAATTGGCAGAATTTCATTCTTTTTATGGCTTAGTAGTATTCCATTGTCTGCCTGATAAGGCAGGAGATGTGGGTTTGATCCCTGGGTTGGGAAGATACACCAGAGAAGGAAATGGCCACCCACTCCAGTATTCTCACCTGGAAAACCCCATGGACAGAGGAGCCTGACAGGCTACAGTCCATGGAGTCACAAAAGAGTCAGACAGGACTAGCAACTGAGCACACACACAGTATTCCATTGTATATATTGACATATACACCTCATCTTTTTTATCCATTCATCTGTTGATGGACACTTAGGTTGCTTCCATGTTTTGGCCATTGTAAAGAAAGCTGTTATAAACATTGGGGTACACTTATCTTTTTGAACTAGCATTTTTGTTTCTTTCAGATATATATCCAGGAGTAGAATTTCTAGGTCAGGTGGTAGTTCTAATTTTAGCTTTTTGAGAAACCTCTGGACTGTTTTCCACAGTGGCTGTACCAATGTACATTCCCACCAAGAGTGCACTAGGGTTCCCTTCCTTTATATCCTCCCCAACATTTGTTATTTATATTCTTTTTGATGAAAGCCATTCTGACAGATGTGAGGTGAAATCTCATTGTGGTTTTGATCTGCATTTCCCTGATGATTATCAATGCTGAGCATCTTTTAATGTGCCTGTTGGCCACCCACATTTCCCCTTTGGAAAAAATGTCTATTCAGTTTTTCTGAACACTTTTTAATCAGAAATGTTTCTTTTTTTTTTTTTTTTTTTTTGATGTTGAGTTGTATGAACCGTTTATATATGTTGGATATTAACCCCTTATCAGTCATATTATTTGCAAATATTTTCTACAATTCAGTAGGTTGTCCTTGATGGCTTCCTTTGCAGTGCAAAAGCTTTTAAGTTTAATCAGGTCCCATTTGCTTATTTCTGTTTTTATCTTCTTTGCTTTAGGAGACAGAATCTTAGAAGAATGTATAGAGGCCTTAATTGGATTTAGTCATGTATACCATCCTGATGGTCTCAACACCACATTACTCTCTGAAGGTTGCATCCCTGCAATGACTCCAGCTATGAAAATGGTGGGCAGAATATATATTCCAAGAAGGAGGGAGTGAGGGATCTCCAATTGCCTGGGTCCAGCTCACAGATCAACCAACAGGCAGTCACGCCCTCCTAATGGAGGACCAAAACAGGCTAGAGCCTGGAAGGCACAGCTTCTCCTCTCAGAAGTTGTCCTATGTTTAGTATGGTTAGCTTGTCTGTGGCTAATGCCAAGGGCATTTTTTACTGGAGTCAGGAGTAGTACAAGGACAAAAATCTTTTTAATATGAGGCCTAGTTCTTCCTGTAGAAAACAATAGAAGAGAATCTCCTACCTCCTTTTTCTTAGAACACTGACTTTAGAAAATTTATAATCCTTAAGTACTTTCTCCTTCCCTGGTGGTTCAGATGGTAAAAGCGTCTGCCTGCAATGCGGGAGACCTGGGTTTAATCCCTGGGTCAGGAAGATCCCCTGGATAAGGAAATGGCAACCCCCTCCAATACTCTTGCCTGGAAAATTCCGTGGATGGAGGAGGCTGGTGGCTACAGCCCATGGGGTCGCAAAGAGTCAGACAAGACTGAGTAACTTCACTTTCACTTTCTCCTTCTGAGATGTATATAAATCCTTCTGAAAATGAAATAGGCCATCTGTCAGCTCTAGGACCCAGAAATGTCTTTCTCAAAGGACCTGGGAGCCATCCCTTTGAAAGGCAAATATCTCGGGAGGTAGCACCCCTGCCTTCCAGTTTCTGTGGGAAGGTCTGAGCCTAACCTCATTGGGGTGGGGTGGGGGAGCGGAATAGGAGGGCTTCTCCAATTTGCAAAGCTACTTCCTGTCATAAAGACATGAGGCCTGTTTTCTTCTGGATCAAGCCAAGATGCTAACACAGACGGTTGCCCCAGTTACCAGATAAAGTTGGGATGAACTATTTGTGGCAGCTGGCTCCATCAAGTCCTCTTCCTTGATGACTAGCTATTGTCTGTCTCAGAACACGTATGGAGTGGGTAGTATCTGCTGGGTTATGTAAGAAGTGAGATGCCTTCCTGTCTTTGCAGTCTCTTAGTGGACTACCTGATATATACATCACATCCTGGCTTAATGCTTATTCAATAATAAAACTGTTTTATTTCTCTACTACTTTTGTGAAGAGGTTTTCTGGGTTGGGAGAAGATTTGGTTTTTAATTATATTGACCACCTGACCTGCCTCTTGAGAAACCTGTATGCAGGTCAGGAAGCATCAGTTAGAATTAGACATGGAACAACAGACTGGTTCCAAATAGGATAAGGAATATGTCAAGGCTGTATATTGTCACCCTGCTTATTTAACTTATATGCAGAGTACATCATGAGAAACACTGGGCTGGATGAAGTACAAGATTCAAGATTGGAATCAAGATTGCCGGGAGAAAAATCAATAACCTCAGATACACAGATGACACCACCCTTACGGCAGAAAGCGAAGAATTAGAGCCTCTTGATGAAAGTGAAAGAGGAGAGTGAAAAAGTTGGCTTAAAGCTCAACATTCAGAAAACTAAGATCATGACATCTGGTCCCATCACTTCATGGCAAATAGATGGGGAAATAATGGAAACAGAGATTTTATTTGGGGGGGCTCCAAAATCACTGCAGATGGTGACTGCAGCCATGAAATTAAAAAACGCTTACTCCTTAGAAAGAAAGTTATGACCAACCCAGACAGCATATTAAAAAGCAGAGACATTACTTTGCCAACAAAGGTCCGTCTAGTCAAGACTATGGTTTTTCCAGTAGTCATGTATGGATGTGAGAGTTGGACTATAAAGAAAGCTGAGCACAAAAGAATTGATGCTTTTGAACTGTGGTGCTGGAGAAGACTCTTAAGAGTCCCTTGGACTGCAAGGAGATCCAACCAGTCCATCCTAAAGGAGATCAGTCCTGAGTGTTTATTGGAAGGACTGATGTTGAAGCTGAAACTCCAATACTTTGGTCACCTGATGAGAAGAGCTGACTCATTTGAAAAGACCCTGATGCTGGGAAAGATTGAGGGCAGGAGGAGAAGGGGATGACAGAGGATGAGATAGTTAGATAGCATCACCAACTCAATGGACATGAGTTTGGGTAAACTTCAGGAGTTGGTGATGGACAGGGAGGCCTGCCGTGCTGCAGTCCATGGGATTGTGAAGAGTCGGACACGACTGAGCGACTGAACTGAACTGAACAGTACTAAACAGTAGCAATATTCTTACTCTATAAGATAAAAGAAAAATTATTTTGATTCTTCCTAAATTAGTTCAGTAGAATATATTCCTGAGAAAATGTTATTATTCATGACCATATTAAGAGTAAAGGTAGCAAGCTCAAACACAAGAGGTATAGGTTATCTTAAGCCTCATCTCATACTTGTTGCATGTTCTCCCTTACAATGAAGATAAATACCCTCAAAAAGACCACCTCAATTTCATCATCTATGAGCTGGGATGCCACAGTGACAAAACCACATGGCAGGCTTAAGACACTTCCTCACAGAAGGTTCCTGTGAAAGTGATTATCCATGATAAGATCAAGTTAAAATGATTCTGGAAACCATACTTGTAAAACCTCATATCAGGAAATAACATAGAATAGAAATAAGATAATAGAGTCTAGAAAGGTTAAAACTGACAATTTCCACCCACCACATCCTTTCCCACAAAGCCCCCACGGCAGACTATCCTATAAACACTGAACAGACCCGAAGTCCCAGTATCATAATCTCAGGTGGTGGGTCAGGGCTGACAAACCTACCCAACAAGGAACTGGGGGATGCAGAGTTGGGGACACACAGGTTCCTGTGGAAAATAAGTCCATTCCATCAAGGATATAAACACTGGCTTTTTCTGGAATTACTGAAAGATGATTTCTTCCTTCTTCCATTCTAGGGTTTTCACCTGCAAGGCAGATAAGGGAAAAGTAAAAGGAATCAAAAGAAATGGGAATCAAGAAGCTACAAGGCAATGGAACAGGATAGAAAACCCAGAAATAAGCCCATGCACCTACAGTCAATTAATCTATGACAATGGAGGCAAGACTACACGATGCTGGGAAGACAGTCTCTTCAACAAATGGCACTGGGAAAACTGGATAGCCACATGTAAAAGAATGAAATTAGATCATCAATTAACTCCATAAAAAAATAAGCTCAAAATGGATTAAAAACCTAAATGTTAGATCAGACATTATAAAATTCTTAGAGGAAAACATAGGCAGAACACTCTCAGACATAAATCACAGCAAATTTTTTTTAATCCATCTCCCAGAATAATGGAAATAAAAGCAAAAATAAACAAACGGGACCTACTTAAACTCAAAAGCTTTTGCACAGCAAAGGAAACAATAAACAAAACAAAAAGACAACCCACATATTGGGAGAAAATGTTTACAAATTATATGACTGATAAGGGATTAAACTCCAAAATTTATAAAAAGCTTATGACACTTAATAGCATCAAAATAAACAACCCACTCAATGGGCAGAACACCTGATAGACAATTCTCTAAAGGGGACATACAGATGGCCAATAGGCACTTGAAAAAATGTTCAAAATCTCTAGCTATTAGAGAAATGCAAATCAAAACTACAATGAGATATCACCTCATACCAGTCATAATGGCTATCATCAAAAAGTCCACAAACAAATTCTGGAGAAGATGTGGAGAGAAGGGAACCCTCCTGCTCTGTTCATGGGAATGTAAATTGATACAGCCACTATGGAGAACAGTATGGACGTTCCTTAAACTAAAACTAGAGCTACCATACGACCCTGCAATCCCACTCCTGGGCATGTATCCAGAGAAAAACATGGCGCAAAAGGATACATGCATCTGAATGTTCATTGCAGCACTGTTTGCAATGGCCAAGACATGGAAACAGCCTAAATGTCCATCAACAGAGGGATGGATAAAGATGTGGGGTGTGTGTGTGTGTGTGTGTGTGTGTGTATAACTCAGTCATTAAAGAGAATGAAATAAGGCCATTTTCAGCAACATGGATGGACCTAGAGAGTGTCATACTGACTGAAGTAAGTCAGAAAGAAAAGGAGAAATATCATTTGACATCTCTTATATGTGGAATTTAAAAAGAAATGATAAAAAATGAACTTACAAAACAGAAAGAGACTCACAGACTTAGAAAACAAACTCATGGTTGCTGGGGGGAAGGGATAGTTAAGAACTTCAGGAAGGTCATGTACACACTGTTATATTTAAAATGGATAACCAACAAACTACACAACTAACCATTGTGTAGCATATGGAACTCTGCTCAGTATTATGTGCCATCCGGGATGGGACGAATGTGTTTCTATCCTGAAACAAAGTGTGTCTCAGTTACATGTATATGTATGGATACATGTATTATATGTATGACTGAGTCCCTTTACTCTTCACCTGAAACTATCACAACATTGTTAATTAGCTCTACCCCAATACAAAATGGTTTTGGTTTTAAAGAAAATAAAGAATAAAAATTTTTTTAAAAGAAAAAAAAGAAAGATACTAGGGTTTTATGTTTGCAGTTTGGTTTTTGTCTTTTTTGCCTTTCGGTCATTTTGTTTCTATTATTCTCCTCATGGTAAGTTTAAAATGTTTACGTTTATAAGCAAATTATGAAGGAAGGAAGAAAACAGCACCAGTCTCATTTTTTCATTTAAAATTACCTGCAGCCCAAAGTAACGCTTAAGTTCCATGTTTCTTAGTGCTTTCTATTAAATGTATAAAAGACATAACAATAATCAAAGCTTCTTTACTAAAAAGCCTGAATTTGTGTTTTCACTCAATTGTGAGTTAGTTAAAGCATAAATCCTGAAAGAAAACTTCACCTATGCTTTTAAATACAGGAATGGACCACGTGCCTGGGGAATTCTCCCCAGTCCTTCAGTCATTTCTAGTAGAACACTCTAAGTCTGGGTCTTTGTCATTGAGGGTAAGGCTGACAGCTCATTATAGATTTCCATTTAGATGAATGTGCTTCTATCCTGAGAAAAAGTGTACTGCCCCAGCTTCATTAATGTTTCTGGCTAGTCCTCAACGCTCACAACTGACTAAAGAGAGAAACATAGTCAAACTGTCCAGCCACCGCTCAGGACAACATCAGTAATGGGGCCACTCTGGACATTTGGAATATAATTGCAAACTTCAGTCAAGTCAGTAGAGAATAAAAGATCAGATAGGAAAATAAAGAACTTGTTACATAGAACTCCTTCATTGAGTTTAACACAGCTGCCTCCAAAGCAGGAGTGAGAAATTACCACAAAAGTGGTCAAGATTAACACTCCTTTCTAAGTCATGAGAAGACTTTTCTTATACTGAATGCATGGCCAACCTCCACTCTGGAAAGGTAATGTAAATACCAATTTAAGCTTTTATAACTGTCAAAGAGCCAAGCATGAGCAGTGCACAGCAGATGGCAGCTCTCGCCTATACTGATGCAAGTGTGGTCCTGGTGAAGAGGTGCTCCTAAGAAGTACATGGTGACAAACTGTGTCTTCAGGATCCCCAGTCTGTCTTATTCCCACCTCCTCACAACTACCTCCAGCCCTCAATCCCCAAAATATGAGACAAACCAACTGGTCATAATTCTAATTTATTGCTACTGGGGAGGAAACATGCTAGAACAAGAGAACATTAACATAAGATGAGGCTGAAATTAAAAGTCAGTGTGTAGACACAATACTTACTGAAGGAGTCTTTGGGCCTAGAAAAGAAAACGGTCTCAAAGGCCCTTGCTGAATCATCTAACTTCAGAGAAAACAAAACCCAACTTTAGGTCCTGCCCTGATGCTCCAGGCCGGTTGGATCCACCTGGGACTTATCACTCCCTGCCCAGAAACCCCCCACCCCCTACATCTGCCAGGGACTTATCACCCCCTGCCCAAAACCTCCCACACCCTCTTCAACTACAAGTGCCATCTCAACTAAAGAATACCCAAAATGTGCCTCCTGACTAATGTTTCCCTTATCGCTTCCACAAACCTCCCTTTAAATATGAAGCCTCCCTGATCCCTCTCGTGCTCAGCCTGGTTGTTAGGCTGACTGTCACCCCTCCTTGCCTGAATAAAGTTAACCTACCTCTGTTGAGGTTGTCTCTCCTTTTCTGCCTCAGCCGGAACTATACCTTACACTTACCTACTACCGATGATGAAACCTGTGTTTCCTTTCTACTGGGTAGAGGTCTGATACTAACTGAATTCTTTCATCAGACATTATCTCTGACTCTCTAATGTTGAGGATTTAGAGATTTGCTTTGCTTTTCATTTTAAACACAAAGAGCATCTGTTGGCTGAAATAATTGCCTATTACTAACACCCCATTTTCCCTTCTATTATCAGCCCAAAAAGTTTTGTGTGGCTGCCACGGGCAGAAAGCCTCTGCTGTTCACTCTGCAGCCATCAAAAGGTTTTGGAACTGAGCTCAGAGGGAGCCTGGGGAATGAGGTAAGCCTGCTGGTCTCCATGTAGGAGTGCACTGGAGGAGGAAGTGCCCCTGAAGACAGGAACTGCAACATGAGAACATTCCCCCACTTACCAGGTGGGGTTCCTGGTTCCTGCTGTGCTTGGGATCACAGTGGGAATAAAGTTGGAAGAACTGTGCTCTGAAGTACTTCTCAACGGCCCCTTCCCTGTGGCTTCTGATGGCAAAAATGACAGGAAAAATAAACTGTGGGCACACATGTGTAAGCAATGTGTATTTCTCTTTCTGGTTAATTAAAACCTTAATTTTGATTGGGGTGGAACTATGTCCCCATCCCATGGAATGAATTTTGATTGTGTAAATCAGTCATGACCACCCACTGTCCACTTTCCCAGACATTCTTGCACTGAGGGGAATGTGTCTCAGTCGTGGTAATGACTTGTCTAAGGCAGAGGCCTTTGGGGAAAGTTTCACTTTTCTAGTAAGTGAGAAAAATGTGTTTGGCACTATCCTTTTCTCCCCCTTTTCTTCCTGCCTTGAACACAGATATGGCATCATAAGCTTGGACATTTTGCTACCATGAAAAAACAGAGGCTGAGAGAATCATCGACATGCCAGCTCTAACACTGAGTCACTGAGCTAACAATGCCGGCTTGTTACATGGGGGAAATGTGCCAATAATCTGGATTTCCGTTGTTCACAGAAATAATTTCTGAGTTAAAAATATCTGCTCATCTACTATGGCTTTGAGAATGGAGTAGTTTCTCTTGAGGAATACCAGTCCTTAAATTGTCTTCCTGTTTATTTGGGATTTTTCTTATAATCCATTATTTTTTCAGTTTTATAATACATCAGGTCCACAAGAACTTGTCCTCATGAAGGACCAACCCATAAAGAGATGACAATGGTGTTTTACCCTCACAACTCAAGACAAGAGAAATTACATTGGCCCACCTGCCTGGGTCCCCGCTGGTCACACACAGAAAAATGGTTTTCACAACTGGTTAACATCATAGTGTGGCAGGAGGCTCAGGTACAGAAGCAAAAGTTACTCTCCATAAAAACAGACTCAGAGAGATGCCAATAAGGAGGTGGTGGATCTTAAAATCACAGTGTCACAACAGTAAAGTTTGTGCAAGAGTAGTCTCTCATAGAGGGAAGAAAAATTTGCCAAACTAAATGAAAGGCTGATATCTTTCAACAATTGATGATATTGAGGAAAGACAGGCAGTTCTCCAGGGCCCAGTGATCATTCACAGGCAAACGAGCTGCTCATCTGGTTACAGGCAGTCTTGCCTCGACCATACACAACTGTCAAGTGGCCACCCCAATTCCATGATCTGTCTGAGAGAGACACCAGAAGAGTTAGATCCTGTGTGCTCTAAAAAACATTGCCAGAGCATAGTAAGTGCTCAATAAATATTTGATCAATGTATACCACATTTTCTGACTTAAAAAAAAGAGGAAGCCCCTGCAAAGTGATGCTGGCCACATTCAAGCTTATATAGAAGACACAAATGAGCAGGTAGAGATGACAATTCACATAAACCATGGTGACATATCCTGGTTTCTGAACAAACTCCCAGCGAAGGGCTAACAGAAAGTCCACTTACTTTGTAAATCCAAGTGTCCTGGGCTGAAAGACTCACATCCCAGCAGAGAGAACTTTCCTCTGAGAGCACCAAACGACTTCCAGTAATCTACAGACTCCTTGTAAGATCTAAGTGGACAAAATCATTCATATTAAAATAGAACACTTCTTTTAAAAAATTAAAAAGAGACAGGGAGATTGTGAATTCCCCAAACTGATGGTTGAGTTTGATGGGTGAGATAGTAGGTGAGATTCCGCCACTGGGAAGCTGACAACAAAAGAGCTAAGACCTGTTGAATGCTTACAATGTTTGGAATAGGTTAGTTCATTCAATCTTCAAAATGACCTTAGGCAGTTAATAAGCATTATTGTTGCTCATTGTATAGTTAGGAAACCAAGACTTAGCAAGATTAAGCTACTTTCTTAAAATCACACAGCTGTAAAGGGTTGGGGTTCAGATTCAGCCCAGACAGTCTAATTCCAGAGTCCATACTAATACTCCCTTAAAATTATCCTTATTTTCCTATAAAATGTTAGCCCCTTCATGCAGGCTAAGGTATTAGCTGGACTCCCAGGGCAGAGAGTGCCACTGGGCTTGGTCTGTGCTCGAGACAGAGAAGCAACCTCACTAAAAGGCCAAGAAACAGTCAGAGGGTTTCTTAGGGCCCCCCAGCTCTTTCTCCCTCTCTGTAACCTTCCTCTGTCCACAACGTACACTCCATAGCATCTAATAATGCTGTTTAAGGAAGCACATTTATCTTACCACGTGTTTCCCTTGGTCTTTTTAGACTCTTTGGTATTTTTAATTCGTTAGGAACTCTTTTGTCTACGAGAGACCCACTTCCAAGTTCTGTCACCAACTTACTATACAACCTGTACAGCAAGTCAATCATATTTGAAATTATCTTATTTCCCAGTTTGCTTGCTTATTTTTGTCCCTTCTCTCTAGAATGTTAAATTCTATGAGAACAAGGATCATTTCAATCTTGGCCTAATGTGGTACCTGACACACAAACATCGCTTAATTTATATTTGGTAAATGAATGAATAAATGAAGAAGAAAGCCACAGATAACAAAGCAGTTGTATATTATGTCTGCCAATTCAGGGTTGCACAGATAATTGAATTCTTTTTCTTCTTCATTATTGTTATTACCAAAGAAACAACTGTAGATTATTAAGTTGCCTATTAATTGCCAACACTATTGGGCATTTTAAATACATTATCCCATTTAATCTTCACAAGTAATATTACTCTTCCTGATTTACAGATGAGGAAACTGGGGCTTAGAGAAATTAAGTTGTTTGCCAAAGGTTTCCAATCACCCTTGAGACAGGGCGTAGCTCTCTTAACATAGTTTACAACCTCATCTTTTTTTTAAGCTCAAACTTCAAACTGATGCTACATTCTCTGTCAGTTAGAATTGTAGCATATGGTAGCTTACTATATTTATTTTTCCATCTAAGAAGTCCAGGTAGGAAACACAGGGATATCACAATAACTCTGTGATATCAGCTCCTTCTGTTTTTCTTTTTCATGCTATTCCAATATGCTGTGTTGTTACTTCAGGACCACAAATGGTAGATGTTCTTGCAAGCATTCTATCATCATTCAGAGGAAGAAGGAGGAGGAAGGGCAAAAGTCCATGGCAAGCAAGTTTTCTTCCTTAATCCTAAAAACAAAAACTTCCTAGATTTCCTCCAGCAAACTGTGCTAATATCTCATTGCCCAGAACTTTTATCACATAGCCATCATTAGCTGCAAGAGAGGCCTCTATGAGAGAAGAGGGAAAAGAAAACAGAAGATAGAAATGGCTCTCGGGTCAGCTAATCAGCAATGTCTGCCATCCAACCATCCAGACCTACTTCAGATGCACATGCCAATACTCACTCATGTTTCCAGATCCTTGTACCTGTTCTTCCTGCTCTGCTCTTCAGCTCAGTGCAAATGTTTCCTTTTTTTTTTTTGAAATCCTTCCTGACTTGGAACTTCCCGCCACCAAGAGTGGGTAAATGCTTCCTATTAGCACCTTGGACTGACCTGCCTTTTTTCTCATCTGTAGTCTCTTCTAGACCAAACCCTTTGAGAGTGCCACATCTTCTTCATTGCTGTATCCCTGGCATCCATCACAATGTTTGACTCAATAAACCTTTACTGAATGAGTAAAGTGACAAAGCAAGGCGTCAAATTCTGGTCATTTCAGTTCCAAAGTCCATGCTCTGTTCCCTAGATAACATTGACTCCTAGGACTAAACAACCTTTCAAAAATCTATTAAAGAGACTTCCCTGGTGGTCCAGTGGCTGGGAATTCGCCTTGCAATTCAGATGATTCTGGTTCGATTTCTGGTCAAGAAACTAAGACCTCACATGCCACAGAGCAAGTAAGCCTGCGTGCCATAACTACTGAGCCCATACACCACAAGGAAAGATCCTACATGACGCAATCCAGATCCTACACACCTAAGCTAAGACTGGACACAGCCAAATACATAAATAAATCCATTGAAAGTTCTCCAACCTTCCCCTTCAGAGACACTATGGAGTTTTACTCTCAACATCATCACTATCATATTTCCCACATGTTGTCTAATAGAAGACCCAGAAACATTTAAAGTCACCAAGAGTTGAGCAGGAGGAAACCAGAACCTTAAAAATAGCCCAGTGAGGTGTCTAGTGCCCAGTACCAAAGAAAATTGAAAGCTGAATATAAATAATGAAAACCAGTTCAGCATTCAAGTAGGATGCTCTGGTCTACTCAATTGTAGCTTTAGCACTAACTGGCATTTGCTTTTCATATTTCCACGTGTGTTTAGTAATTACGGACCATAACTCATGTTCTGTGATTTAAACAAAAAAAATTGAATTCCAAATGCATTGTGATGACTCAGAGGTAACTGTTCATTTAGATGAAATGTACACCCAACAAACAGAGCTTTCAAGGCAGACAAGGCCCCTCAGAGGCAGCTAAGCAAATTTTATGCTTATCCTATGTAGTGTTGTTAGAAAGAAAGGAAACTTCTTGCCATCTGCTGGCAAGACACTGTACCTCTACCTATTCCTCTGGACCTTAATGAGGGGCAAACCAGCAATACCACTGCTGCAGCCACCACAGGTACAGAAATCATTATCTTTACCTGGGAGCACAGTCTGTTTCGTCTTTTTAATTTTGACATGATAGGTCACTTCCTCTTTCTATTTTAATACTTCCCCTCACTCAAAACATATATCTCATACATGTTAATACATAAACCTCATACATGTTAACTCAACACATATACCTCATACATGATAAATGGGTCATCCATTTTTCTGTCTCAGCATATTGCTAATGAAAAGAAGTCTAAATAACTCTGACAATCTAAAATATATTCACAAATGTTTTGACATGCCTCCTTTCAAAAAATATAGCTTATTTCCCTTCCCTTTGAATGTGGGCTATACTTAGTGACCCACTTCTGACAAATAGAATACAAAGGAAATGACAGTAGAAGAATGGAAGACCAGATCACAAAAGGCACTATCTTCTCCTCCTCCTCCTGTGTCATCTTTTTTCTTTCTTACTTACTTCCTTTCTCTTTACCTTCCTTTCTTCCTTCCTTTCATCCTTTCTCTCTGTCTCTCTTTTTCTTTTATCACTCACTCTGGGAGAAGGTCCAGGAGACACTCAAGAAACCTTATAGAGAGACCCATGCAAACAAGGAACTGAGGTAATATATGTGAGCTTGGAAGCAGGTATTCCAACCTCAGCCAAGTCTCAAATGACTGAAACCTTGTGAGGGACCGTGAGCCAGGATCATCCAAGCTGCTTACAAATTTCTGATCACCAAAACTGAGAAATTAAAAATGCTTGCTTTTTAAGCCATTAATTTATTACATAGGAATAGACGACTGAAACAGCTACAATTTTAAAAATATTTTGTACAATTAATATATACAAATAGCCCTTCCTCCCAATATGATTTTCATTTTTGCATATTATCTTTTGTTTGCATATTATCTCCTGTTGACTAAAAAATATTCACAGTCTGAAAATAGAGTTATTTTATTTGGTGGGAAATTTTTAGGACTTCAAGCCTGAGATACAGCATCTCAGGTAGCCCTGAGAGACTGCTCTGAGGAGGTGGGAGGGGGAATAAAGATATATAGAAGCTTATAACAAAGGAAGGCAGGCAGTCTGAACATCAAAGATTACTATTAATTAAGGAGAACCAGATATCTCAAGTAAAGGAATTTAGCACTCTTCCAGTCCATGGGGTCTCAAAGAGTCAGACACAACTGAGTGACAAACACTTCCACTTCATGTATGGGAAGATGCAGGAGTCTGGGGTTATTAAAGTCATCCCTTTCATATGATCTCCGCTATCTGGGGCCAGCAACCTGTTTTTTTGATTCCTCACATCCCCCTGATCTACTCAGCAACCACCTAGGAGGAGGGTAGGCACATCTGCTGGATCACAGGCTTTCTTTTCCCTTTTGGTAGCCCTCATTCACAGTTGGAGACCCGAAAAAGCTGATGGCTGTTACATCCTTGTTTATTGATATGGCAGTAGATATTCCATTTTATGGGCTCCCCAGGTGGCACTACTGGTAAAGAACCCACCTGCCAATGCATGAGATGAGGGCTTGATTCCTGGGTCAAGAAGATCCCCTGGAGAAGGGAATGATAACACACTCCAATATTCTTGCCTGGAGAATCCCATGGACAGAGGAGCCTGACAGGCTGCAGTCCATGGGGTCGCAAAGAGTCGGGCACGACTGAAGCTACTTAGCACAGCGCAGCTTTCCATCTCACACTCCATATGGGGATGCCTTACATAATTATCACAGTGAGGGGAAGGGGACGACAGAGGGTGAGACGGTGGACGGCACCACCGGCTCAGTGGACGGGGGTCTGGGGAGACTCCAGGAGTGGGTGATGGACAGGGAGGCCTGGCGTGCTGCGATTCATGGGGTCGCAAAGAGTCGGACACGACTGAGTGACTGAACTGAACTGAACTGAACTGAAATACAATTCTGACTGCTGCCATTTTCTCATATTTTGTCAGAAACATTCTCCTAGTTATTGTCTTCAAAGTTACCGTTTTAAATATTTGATTAATATTTTATCATAATTTATTAAACCATTTCCATGTATTGCACATTTCAGCTGTTTCCAGTTTTTCCTACTAGAGCTTTTATTGCAGTGAATATCTTTGGATACACAGCTTCTTGCTTCTCTTGATTTGTTTGGTCAGAATAAACTTTTTATATTTGAATTACAATAAAAAGATTGTGATCATCTTTGTGGTTATCATTACATATTGTCACATGTATTTTTTTTTTAAAAGATACATCAATTCCTTAGCAATGAACAGATATATCAGCTATACACAATCATGATTGTATTATAATCATTTAAAGTTTTGCTAGGAGGTACAAAATTGCATCTCAAGTTTGCATTCATTTGAATTTCTTTGATTTCTAACGAGGTTATGGGAGTTTTTTGCTTATTTAATTATTACTTGTTTCCCCTCATGTAAATTATCTCCTCCTGTATTTTATGCTTATTCTAGTCTTAATGTATACCCTTTCTTATAAATTTGAATATAAAATTACAGATTAGAAATATTCAGTTCAGTTCAGTCGCTCAGTCGTGTCCAACACTTTGCAACCCCATGGACTGCAGCACACCAGGCCTTCCTGTCCATCACCAACTCCCAGAGTTTACTCAAACCCATGTCCATTGAGTTGGTGATGCCATCCAACCATCTAATCCTCTGTCGCCCCCTTCTCCTCCTGACTTCAGTCTTTCCCAACATCAGGGTCTTTTCAAATGAGTCAGCTCTTCACATCAGGTGGCCAAAGTATTGCAGTTTCAGCTTCAACATCAGTCTTTCCAATGAACATTTAGGACTGATTTCCTTTAGGATTAACTGGTTAGATCTCCTTGCAGTCCAAGGGACTCTTAAGAGTCTTCTCCAACACTACAATTCAAAAGCATCAATTCTTCAGCACTCAGCTTTCTTTATAGTTCAATTCTCACATCCATACCTGACTACTGGAAAAACCATAGTCTTGACTAGATGGACCTTTCTTGGCAAAGTAACATCTCTGTTTTTTAATATGCTGTCTAGGTTGGTCATAACTTTCCTTCCAAAGAGTAAGAGTCTTTTCATTTCATGGCTGCAGTTACCATCAGCAGTGATTTTGGAGCCTCTCCCACCCAAAAAAAGTCTGTCATTGTTTCCACTGTTTCCCCATCTATTTGCCATGAAGTGATGGGACAAGATGTCATGATCTTTGTTTTCTGAATGTTGAACTTTAAGCCAAGTTTTTCACTCTCCTCTTTCACTTTCATCAAGAGGCCCTTTAGTCCTTCTTTACTTTCTGCCATAAGGGTGGTGTCATCTGCATAGCTGAGGTTATTTATATTTCTTCGAGCAATCTTGATTCCAGCTTGTGCTTCATCCAGCCCAGCGTTTCTCATGAGGTACTCAAAGAAAGGCAATCCCAAAGAATGCTCAAACTACTGCACAATTGCACTCATCTCACACGCTAGTAAAGTAATGCTCAAAATTCTCCAAGCCAGGCTTCAGCAATACATGAACTGTGAACTTCCAGATGTTCAAGCTGGTTTTAGGAAAGGCAGAGGAACCAGAGATCAAATTGCCAATATCCGCTGGATCATAAAAAAGCAAGAGAGTTCCAGAAAAATATCTATTTCTGCTTTATTGACTATGCCAAAGCCTTTGACTGTGTAGATCACAATAAACTGTGGAAAATTCTGAAAGAGATAGGCATACCAGACCATCTGACCTGCCTCTTGAGAAACCTATATGCAGGTGAGGAAGCAACAGTTAGAACTGGACATGGAACAACAGACTGGTTCTAAATAGGAAAAGGAGTACGCCAAGGCTGTATATTGTCACCCTGCTTATTTAACTTATATGCAGAGTACATCATGAGAAACACTGGGCCAGATGAAGCACAAGCTGGAATCAAGATTTCCAGAAGAAATATCAATAACCTCATATATGCAGATGACACCATCCTTATGGCAGAAAGTGAAGAGGAACTAAAAAGCCTCTTGATGAAAGTGAAAGAGGATAGTGAAAAAGTTGGCTTAAAGCTCAACATTCAGAAAACTAAGATCATGGCATTTGGTCCCATCACTTCGAGCAAATAGATGGGGAAACAGTGGCAGACTTTATTTTTTGGGACTCCAAAATCACTGCAGATGGTGATTGCAGACATGAAATGAAAAGACGCTTACTCCTTGGAAGGAAAGTTATAACCAACCTAGATAGCATATTAAAAAGCAGAGACATTACTTTGCCAAAAAAGATCCATCTGGTCAAGGCTATGGTTTTTCCAGTGGTCATGTATGGATGTGAGAGTTGGACTGTGAAGAAAGCTGAGTGCCGAAAAATTGATGCTTTTGAACTGTGGTGTTGGAGAAGACTCTTAAGAGTCCCTTGGACTGCAAGGAGATCCAACCAGTCCATCCGAAAGGAGATCAGTCCTAGGTGTTCATTGGAAGCACTGACACTGAAGCTGAAACTCTAATTCTTTGGCCACCTCATGCGAAGAGTATGTCAAGGCTGTATATTGTCACCCTGCTTATTTAACTTATATTCAGAGTTCAGTTCAGTTCAGTCGCTCAGTCATGTCCGACTCTTTGTGACCCCATGAATAGAAGCATGCCAGGCCTCTCTGTCCATCACCAACTCCTGGAGTTTAATCAAACTCATGTCCATCGAGTCGGTGATGCCATCCAGCCATCTCATCCTCTGTCATCCCCTTCTCCACCTGCCTTCAATCTTATGTACAATTCTAGGATCTTAGAATGCTAAGGGTTCTGCAGAAATATCTCAGATGAGGGTAGGAGGAATTGAGAAAGTGGAGCTTGGTTCTGGCCCCCTCTTTGAGTGAAAAGCTCTGTTTTTTTTATCTGTATTACATACAGGTTGGTCTTGTACAGAATATTCCACTTGGAGAAAAGATTTCTTTTTTAAATTTTGAAATACTATTAACACTTGATGTTTGGAGCAATCCAGATGTTTGCAATCAGGCAAAAACAATCAGATCATTAAGAAAAAGATAGGAAGAGACAGATACTATCTCTATATTCTTTTTATTTTTATTCTTGCTATTTTCAGTCTAATAATTTAATCAACACATAGGTATATTTTCCAAATAAGAATTGAAAAAGAGGCTTTCAGTATTGGATCCTTGTTGTGTATCTGATCATCTCGACAAATGTTAGAGGGGTGGGCAGTAAGGGGAAGAAGGCAGGTTCTCATTGTTCCATTATAATATAATAACCTAACAG
Source organism: Cervus canadensis (assembly GCF_019320065.1). Classification (NCBI taxonomy): domain Eukaryota; kingdom Metazoa; phylum Chordata; class Mammalia; order Artiodactyla; family Cervidae; genus Cervus; species Cervus canadensis. The sequence continues at coordinate 34,707,847 of NC_057390.1, read as the reverse complement.
CACAAATTACTGGCATAACTGTAGCATATTGGCAAACACAGTCTATTTCTATTGATTCCTAAACTTAAAGAGCCCATGACCTCATCCAAAGTATGCTTTTTAATAATTCACTTCATTTAAGGGTCCATTAAAATGTCAGAACTGTCATAAAGCTTGTAAACACTTAGTTACCTCTAATGTCTTCAAAATAAAGATGCATTATTGATGAAATCTTGGTTTACAATCATTTTGCTTCCATTTGGCAAAGCCAATGTAACACATGCTTTCTCCATATCCCATCACACACTCCTCCCTCTTCAACTACAACACTTTATTCCTAGGTCTCCCATAGTTCTTCCAAAAAGAGCTCTTTGGAATACTTTCTTGTTCTAAGCTAGGAAAATTGACTTATGGGGCTAATTTGTTTCAAAAAAGAAACTAGCATATTGGTCTGATTATAAAGTTGGCTGGATAAGCCACCAACCAGAGTATGCAAAAGTGAGAGGAAACTAGAGAGTGAGAAATTTACTGCTAGCTCAAATGCTGATTTCTTTGAATATGTAAGGCTTTCTCCTGGAGAAATTTCTGGGAGAGTGTAAGCAGGAACCCTTGGTTTCATACACCTTCTCAATGGAACATAAGCACAAAGAACAGCATTAATTTGAGTATAAATCAAACAAGAAAAAGGAAAACACATTTTCTAAACTATAGGGATTCTCCCTAAAAATAAGTTTGTCGAATAAAACGCAAGATGCCTAGTTAAATAACAAATAATTTTTAGTGAAAATATGCCCTAAATATTGTGTGGGATATACATATAATAAAAATTATTTGTCATTTATCTGAAATTCAAATTCAACTTGGTGTCTTGGACTTTTATTTGCTAAATCTGGCAGTCCTACCTTCTTAGGCAAATCTTAAGTTTCACCTAACATTAAAAACACTGATAGTCCCAGTTTAATAGTTTCTAATCCTGGCTACATGTTAGAATTATCTGTGGTTTCCTAAGCCCACCCTTTAGAGCAGCTAAATCAGAGTCTCTGGAGTGCGGAGTGGTGGGGCACAAACATTCTTTCAAACTTCCCAAAGGTTCTAATGGGAAATCAGGTTTCAGAACCACTATGCTAGAGGATTTTACTGACTTCAGTGTAAAATCTCAGAGAGGAATATCAGATATGTCTTGGGTCTAATGGTAGGGAAATACATGTCTTTTTTCAAGCATATTCAATATTTTAATGTAACTTTATATTTGGAAAAATAAAGTCAATATTTTATCAACTCCAAGGTGACCCTATGGACTGTAACACACTAGGCTCCTCTGTCCATGGGATTCTCCAGGCAAGAATACTGGAGTGGGTATCCCTTCTCCAGAGGATCTTCCTGACCCAGGGATTGAACCCAAGTCTCCTGCATTGCAGGCAGCTTCTTTACCAGCTGTGCCACAAGGGAAGCTCTTTATATCATAATCTACTCCCCAAATTAAGAATAAAAGACTGATTTAGCCCTGGAGAGCTAAGAGACAATGAAACACAGGGCTTGGGACCTGAGGCAGGTCCTAGACAAGTGGAGTGGCTGGGATGGAGAACAGGAGGCAGCAAGGATCTGAAGGATGCACAGGTATCCCAGGTCAGAGGCTACCACAAACCAGAGCTCAGGAGGGTGAACAAGCAGGAGAAGCAGAGCCCAGGAGTTTAGACAGAGTCATCAGTCAGGCACCAGATGACGCACAGCTGATCTTGTAGCCCTGCCAACTGTAGTATCTGGGGAGATGGAGGCATCAGTCCCAACACCTGGCAGACCCAAGGCTCACAGCTGATGCAAGGGTGAGCATTTGGCTAGAACAGGGGAAAGAGGTACAGAGAAGGGCATCTGGTGAAGTCTTTTATCTCAGTACGACTGACCTGCACCTGCTGTGATCCAAAATGAGTCTTGCACTTAGAAGACACAGCTTTTTGTCCTGTGTACTTTAAGCAAGTTGAGTGACACCTCTCAACTCCAAAGGTCTTTTCTGAGAAACGGGGAGCCCGTAACCTTTGCAGGCACTTGTAGGTAGCATTTTAAATCATAAGATATATGTCAAAGTGGAATGTGGCCTACAGGTGTCTTCATGGAAGCCTGTCACTTTCTTGGTAACCGTCTCTACTGGCATGGGCCCCATGGCCTCTGTGTCCAGGCCTCCCCCACTCCTCCTCAAGGCTCATTACACTCTCACTCATGTAGGTGGCTTGTTTATAGGACAGTGGGGATCCAGTCCCTGTGTTGACACCCTGAAGGGTGGATCCTCAATGAATGCCTTAATTGGACCAAGAAATCCAAACAGATGTTTCTACCTCTGAAACACTTCTTGGTATCCCAATCACTGAATATTTTCATTTTCTCTTCTATTTATATCAGTTTAAGGCTTGTATTTATTAGCTGTGTGACTTTAAACAAATGATTTAACTACTCAAAGCCTCAGTGTGCCCATCTTGTAAAATGAGAGCATTAGTACCTTGTTGACTTAAAAAATAGTCACAACCTAAAAGTTGAGTTATGTTTTATTCAGTGAAATTTTTAGGACTTAAGCCCCAGGAGGCAGCATCTCAAGAAGCCTTGAAAGAACTGCTCCAAGGAGGCAGGGGGAGGAACTAGGTTATATAGAAGCTTGCAACAAAAATCAGATATCCCAAGTTAAGGAATTTAGTGCTTTTCTATGTATGGGAAGATGCAAGAGTCTGGGCTCACTGAAATCATTTCCTTTATACACATCTCAGGTATCTGGGGCCAGTATCCGGTATTTTTCACATCCTGAGTTCCTCAGGGCTCCCCAGAGGGAGTGGCTGCAGCCTAATGGCTGTCAATCACAGGAATTCTTCTCCTTCCTGAGTGCCCTGGAGGGCTGGAATTGCTGATGACTGTAACATCCTTGTTTATTGATATGATAGGAAATATTCCAATTTTCAACCTTAAAGATTTGTGTTGAGAATTAATTCAGATATGTATGAAAACCTTAAGCCCAGTATCTGATACTGGATACTTCAAAAATATTAGCTATTTCTAGAATTATCATCACTCAATTCAAGATTACTCAAGCAAGATTCTTGACTTGGATATATGCATTCCATGCCACCCCTAATCCAAGTACTCAGAGACAGGTTTGCACTTAATGCTACAGTCCCATAGTAGAAGCTGGGCATTCCGAAGTCACCTACTGTTTCAGGAATCATGAAAAGAAACCATAAATATCCCACAGTTGTCAGTGACTACAAAATAATAAAAGTCATCCTGCATTTGCTATATTCCCCTCCATCTTCATTTTCTGTCTTGGGTCTATATTTTATTGAGATTTCCACTCTACTAATAAAATAACATCATGCTTTTATGATCTTCTCTATGTAAAAAGCCTTAAACCATCTCATCCCACCCCCTAAAGACATAAACTTAAACCTAAAGCCATATGGCACTAGAATTAAAGTCAGCATATTGCTGCATTGTATAATCCACCATCATTATAAATGATTTCTTGGTGATAACATTGTATTAACCCACTCTGCTGTGCAGTGATTCATTATAGAACTAAGTTTTCCTTTGCAGCCCAGGCAGCTGTCTTTCAAATGGAGCTCAGCTGAATTTAGCGCACAGACATGTGTTGCCAGCACCATTCCCCAGCCCCACCGGCCGCCTCGAGGAAGCTGCCTGCTTCAGACTATCTATGGAGTTTCTGGTTTTTAGTAAAGAATGCTGCAACTCCATAGCCACAGGATCCCGTTATAATGTATGGAGGTAATCAGTTCTATTCATCATTAAAGACATATGACCTTGTGGCTCAAATTACACTAGAAAATGTTTAAGTCAGGGGCACAGCTTTCTAATTTGTTAATTTGCAAGTTTGATGGTATGAATGAGATTCACAAGAGAGAAGGGGAATTTCCTTTAATTGAGAGGATGTGAATGTCCCCTCCTTTCAAGGAGGGAGCTTAGTAGTTAACATGCATGACAACAACTACCTAGGTAACTTTTATATATATATATAAAATATATTACATATTAAGCACACAAGTATGTTTGTCACCTTGATGTCCCCAATCTTAAAGCCTATCTTAATATTCAAGTAAAATGATTCAAACAATAATACTCTTGAGAAAGAGAAAAGCAGCCCCTGATATCCAGGAACTGGCCTGGCATACACAGGTGGGTGTTCTTCTGTTGAACATAACAATTTTATGGAACATCAATATCAGACAAGGCCACTCTGTGGCCATGATGGGTAAAGACAGAAATAGGACAACTCCACATGTATAAACACAGATTAAACCATGAACATGGTCCAACCCACAAAACACCAAAATATCCCCATCCCTGGTAACAAAAGTGACTGTTGTTTCTTTACCAATTACACCTTGAGCCTCTCCTTTAGTCTGGTTAAGATACCCAATCAGAGAATTACCCCTCCTTCTGACAGCATCCAATCAGAGCAAAGCTCTGTTTCCTTAAAACCTCCCCAAACATCACCAACACAAGTTCAAATCCTATAACTGAACATCCCCTCCCTGGGATGCCCACAGTTTAACAAGCAACAGCCTCAGCTTGTTTCACGGCTTTTCTGTTCCTGGTGGTCTTTGGCTAGAGGACATCACCACCACAAGATATCAGTACTTACCCTTCCTGCCTTTTCAAATGGCATCTGGTATCTTTGAGGGAAAGAGTTTTATCTGGCTTCCACATCTGGATCAACCCTGCTTCACAGAAGTTCTCTAGATGCTGACTGGTACTCTTAGTTCTACCTTAGGAGCTCTAGGACCATTATCTTTTGACTTCTTTCTGAAGAACACGACAAATGCAAGGCTGTGAGCAAAACAAACTTTTGTGTGAGGATTTGAAAGTAATGGAGTGCAGCATAGAACATGTAACTTAAAGCTGACTAATGTACATCCATGTGCTAAAGTTTCTCAGGTACTCTGTCTCACCTCCTCCCCAGTGCCACCCTCCTCCAACCCCATCACTTCTTAAAATTTTGTATATGGGATCCCCTTGTTCTCTTACCTCCATGATATCAGCTTTGTTTATGTTTATCTGTCCTTCCATCCATCTGTCCTGTCCTCTGTACCCCTAAACCTCAGCCTCCAGCAAATGTCTCCCATGTGCCTCTCTTATTTATTTGCAGGGACCCCAAACCCTGGACTTTCTTAACCATGAAAAGAGGGCCAGATCAGAGGTGACCCAGAATGTGACTGCAGTGGTCTCCAGGGACAGAAGGGAAGACTCCAGCGACCCAAGAAGTATACAACATAGAAGGTGGGAGAATGCAATTAAGCAAAATTAAGCAGTGGAGGTAGTAACTTTATTATACATGTCATTTTCTCTCTTGAATGCCTTCTTCTGAGCAGGTCATATTGTGGTTGGGATGGAGCTGGGGGAAAGGTTACACACAGGGATCACAATTTTTATGAAGCCATAATCCCAAGGAGGTATTTAATTTTCAAAACAAAAAAAAAATATTCTTCCTGGTGAAAATCTGCTCTAATTCTACTAGAATTTGAATTCTTCTAGTCCAAACTTTCTTGGTCAGGAACCTCAGTGAGAAATACATTTATATGGCAACCCAGCATATATATACACAGACAAACATGATAGATGACAGGAAGAGAGAAAAAGATGTAAAGACACTACATCCTCATTAAGATGCTCTCTGATATTTTTTTATTCTACTTTATTGTTTAATGAAAAATTTCTACTTGGCTGCAACCTGTCATGTTGATTTCATGACCCGCTAATGGATCGCAGATTGTAATTTGAACACAATCTCCTAAAGCAACAGTATTTAAACTGACAAAAAAATTTTTTCCACCGTATGTAGAGAGAAAAGCCCGCCTGAGGCATCATCTGGCCCGTGGAGTGGGTTCCAAAGCCAGAGGATTAATTCAAGAGAGAAAAAAGAGTAAATGAACTCCTCTTAGCTCTAGGTTATATAAGCAACATGGACTCACCTGATTGTAGCAAGGCTCAAAACAGACCATCAATTCACACGGTGACCAGTTCATGTGAAGGACTTCCTTGCAGGTGGAGGGAGATGAAGCTTGGCCAAAGGTGGAGTAAGTTGAGGGCCAGATCAGAGGTGACTCAGAATGTGACTGCAGTGGTCTCCAGGGGCAGAAGTGAAGAATCCAGCGACCCAAGAAGTATACAACAAAGAAGGTGGGAGAGTGCAATTAAGCAAAATCAAGAATAATGGGACCATAGCAACAAATAGGACAGCTCAAGGGAGTCAGTATCAACATAGAGGAGAAAAGGTGGTTGATGGAAAGAACAGAGGGAGGAATGTCCCTGAACAGAGACCAGCTGGGGATAGAGGGGTAGAAGCCCCACAGGTGTAGTGATAATTACTCTGTCTCCAGAATCAGAAACTGTGGGTCCTGTGGGAAATGGATGTGCTTTCTTTTTTTAATATTTATTTACTTACTTGACTGCATCGGGTCTTAGTTGCAGCACTCGAGATCTTCACAGCATCATGAGAGATCTTTCAGAGAGGAACAGACTCTCTAGTTGTGACACGTGGTCTACAGAGCACACAGGCTCAGTATTTGGGGCACAAGGGTTTAGTTGCTCTGTAGCATGTGGGATCTTAGTTCCCTGACCAGGGATTGAACCTGCATCCTGTGCAATGCAAGGCAAATTCTTTTTTTTTTTTTTTCAATTATTTTTATTAGTTGGAGGCTAATTACTTCACAACATTGCAGTGGGTTTTGTCATACATTGACAAGAATCAGCCATGGAGTTACATGTATTCCCCATCCCGATCCCCCCTACCACCTCCCCCCCCACTCGATTCCCCTGGGTCCTCCCAGTGCACCTGGCCCGAGCACCTGTCTCATGCATCCCACCTGGGCCGGTGGTCTGTTTCACCATAGATAATATACATGCTGTTCTCTCGAAACATCCCACCCTCGCCTTCTCCCACAGAGTCCAAAAGCCTGTTCTGTACATCTGTGTCTCTTTTTCTGTTTTGCATATAGGGTCATCATTACCATCTTTCTAAATTCCATATATATGTGTTAGTATGCTGTAATGATCTTTATCTTTCTGGCTTACTTCACTCTGTATAATGGGCTCCAGTTTCATCCATCTCATTAGGACTGATTCAAATGAATTCTTTTTAACGGCTGAGTAATATTCCATGGTGTATATGTACCACAGCTTCCTTATCCATTCATCTGTTGATGGGAATCTAGGTTGCTTCCATGTCCTGGCTATTATAAACAGTGCTGTGATGAACATTGGGGTGCACATGTCTCTTTCAGATTTGGTTTCCTCAGTGTGTATGCCCAAGAGTGGTATTGCTGGGTCATATGGCAGTTCTATTTCCAGTTTTTTAAGAAATCTCCACAGTTTTCCATAGTGGCTGTACTAGTTTGCATTCCCACCAACAGTGTAAGAGGGTTCCCTTTTCTCCACACCCTCTCCAGCATTTATTGCTTGTAGACTTTTGGATAGCAGCCATCCTGACTGGAATGTAATGGTACCTCATTGTGGTTTTGATTTGCATTTCTCTGATAATGAGTGATGTTGAGCATCTTTTCCTGTGTTTGTTAGTCATTTGTATGTCTTCTTTGGAGAAATGTCTGTTTAGTTCTTTGGCCCATTTTTTGATTGGGTCATTTATTTTTCTGGAATTGAGCTGCAGGAGTTGCTTGTATATTTTTGAGATTAATCCTTTGTCTGTTTCTTCATTTGCTATTATTTTCTCCCAATCTGAGGGCTGTCTTTTCACCTTACTTATAGTTTCCTTTGTAGTGCAAAAGCTTTTAAGTTTCATTAGGTCCCATTTGTTTAGTTTTGCTTTTATTTCCAATATTCTGGGAGGTGGGTCATAGAGGATCCTGCTGTGATTTATGTCACAGAGTGTTTTGCCTATGTTCTCCTCTAGAAGTTTTATAGTTTCTGGTCTTACATTTAGATCTTTAATCCATTTTGAGTTTATTTTGTGTAGAAAGTGTTCTAGTTTCAGTCTTTTACAAGTGGTTGACCAGTTTTCCCAGCACCACTTGTTGAAGAGGTTGTCTTTTTTCCATTGTATATCCTTGCCTCCTTTGTCAAAGATAAGGTGTCCATAGGTTCGTGGATTTATCTCTGGGCTTTCTATTCTGTTCCATTGATCTATATTTCTGTCTTTGTGCCAGTACCACACTGTCTTGATGACTGTGGCTTTGTAGTAGAGTCTGAAGTCAGGCAGGTTGATTCCTCCAGTTCCATTCTTCTTTCTCAAGATTACTTTGGCTATTCGAGGTTTTTTGTATTTCCATACAAATTGTGAAATTCTTTGGTCTAGTTCTGTGAAAAATACCGTTGGTAGCTTGATAGGGATTGCATTGAATCTATAGATTGCTTTGGGTAGAATAGCCATTTTGACAATATTGATTCTTCCAATCCATGAACACGGTATGTTTCTCCATCTGTTTGTGTCCTCTTTGATTTCTTTCATCAGTGTTTTATAGTTTTCTATGTATAGGTCTTTTGTTTCTTTAGGTAGATATACTCCTAAGTATTTTATTCTTTTTGTTGCAATGGTGAATGGTATTGTTTCCTTAATTTCTCTTTCTGTTTTTTCATTTGTTAGTATATAGGAATGCAAGGGATTCTGTGTGTTAATTTTATATCCTGCAACTTTACTATATTCATTGATTAGCTCTAGTAATTTTCTGGTAGAGTCTTTAGGGTTTTCTATGTAGAGGATCATGTCATCTGCAAACAGTGAGAGTTTCACTTCTTCTTTTCCTATCTGGATTCCTTTTACTTCTTTTTCTGCTCTGATTGCTGTGGCCAAACTTCCAACACTATGTTGAATAGTAGTGGTGAGAGTGGGCACCCTTGTCTTGTTCCTGATTTCAGGGGAAATGCTTTCAATTTTTCACCATTGAGGGTGATGCTTGCTGTGGGTTTGTCATATATAGCTTTTATTATGTTGAGGTATGTTCCTTCTATTCCTGCTTTTTGGAGAGTTTTAATCATAAATGAGTGTTGAATTTTGTCAAAGGCTTTCTCTGCATCTATTGAGATAATCATATGGTTTTTATCTTTCAATTTGTTAATGTGGTGTATTACATTGATTGATTTGCAGATATTAAAGAATCCTTGCATTCCTGGGATAAAGCCCACTTGGTCATGGTGTATGATTTTTTTAATATGTTGTTGGATTCTGTTTGCTAGAATTTTGTTAAGGATTTTTGCATCTATGTTCATCAGTGATATTGGCCTGTAGTTTTCCTTTTTTTGTGGCATCTTTGTCTGGTTTTGGAATTAGGGTGATGGTGGCCTCATAGAATGAGTTTGGAAGTTTACCTTCTTCTGCAATTTTCTGGAAGAGTTTGAGTAAGATAGGTGTTAGCTCTTCTCTAAATTTTTGGTAGAATTCAGCTGTGAAGCCATCAGGTCCTGGGCTTTTGTTTGCTGGCAGATTTCTGATTACGGTTTCGATTTCCTTGCTTGTGATGGTCTGTCTGTTAAGATCTTCTATTTCTTCCTGGTTCAGTTTTGGAAAGTTATACTTTTCTAAGAATTTGTCCATTTCTTCCAAGTTGTCCATTTTATTGGCATAGAGCTGCTGGTAGTAGTCTCTTATGATCCTTTGTATTTCAGTGTTGTCTGTTGTGATCTCTCCATTTTCATTTCTAATTTTGTTAATTTGGTTCTTCTCTCTTTGTTTCTTAATGAGTCTTGCTAATGGTTTGTCAATTTTGTTTATTTTTTCAAAAACCAGCTGTTAGCTTTGCTGATTTTTGCTATGGTCTCTTTAGTTTCTTTTGCATTTATTTCTGCCCTGATTTTTAAGATTTCTTTCCTTCTACTAACCCTGGGGTTCTTCATTTCTTCCTTCTCTAATTGCTTTAGGTTTAGAGTTAGGTTATTTATTTGGCTTTTTTCTTGTTTCTTGATGTAAGCCTGTAATGCTATGAACCTTCCCCTTAGCACTGCTTTTACAGTGTCCCATAGGTTTTGGGTTATTGTGTTTTCATTTTCATTCATTTCTATGCATATTTTGATTTCTTTTTTGATTTCTTCTATGACTTGTTGGTTATTCAGAAGGGTGTTATTTAGCCTCCATATGTTTGAATTTTTAACAATTTTTTTCCTGCAATTGAGATCTAAGCTTACTGCACTGTGATCAGAAAAGATAACTGGAATGATTTCAATTTTTTTGAATTTTCCAAGACCAGATCTGTGGCCCAGGATGTGATCTATTCTGGAGAAGGTTCCGTGTGCACTTGAGAAAAAGGTGTAGTAGATTGTTTTGGGGTGCAATGTCCTATAGATATCAATTGGGTCTAACTAGTCCATTGTGTCATTTAAGGTTTGTGTTTCCTTATTAATTTTCTGTTTAGTTGATCTATCCATAGTTGTGAGTGGGGTATTAAAGTCTCCCACTATTATTGTGTTACTATTAATTTCCTCTTTCATACTTGTTAGCATTTGCCGTACATATTGCGGTGCTCCTATGTTGGGTGCATATATATTTATAATTGTTATATCCTCTTCTTGGATTGATCCTTTGATCATTAAGTAGTGTCCTTCTTTGTCTCTTTTCACATCCTTTATTTGAAAGTCTATTTTATCTGATATGACTATTGCGACTCCTGCTTTCTTTTGGTCTCCGTTTGCATGAAATATTTTTTTCCAGCCCTTCACTTTTAGTCTATATGTGTCTCTTGCTTTGAGGTGGGTCTCTTGTAGACAGCATATATAGGGGTCTTGTTTTTGTATCCATTCAGCCAATCTTTGTCTTTTGGTTGGGGCATTCAACCCATTTACATTTAAGGTAATTATTGATAGGTGTGGCTCCGTTGCCATTTACTTTGTTGTTTTGGGTTCATGTTTATACAACCTTTCTGCATTTCCTGTCTAGAGAAGATCCTTTAGCATTTGTTGAAGAGCTGGTTTGGTGGTGCTGAATTCTCTTAGCTTTTGCTTGTCTGTAAAGCTTTTGAATTCTCCTTCATATCTGAATGAGATCCTTGCTGGATACAGTAATCTAGGTTGTAGGTTATTCTCTTTCATTACCTTAAGTATGTCCTGCCATTCCCTTCTGGCCTGGAGGGTTTCTATTGATAGATCAGCTGTTATCCTTATGGGAATCCCTTTGTGTGTTATTTGTTGTTTCTCCCTTGCTGCTTTTAATATTTGTTCTTTGTGTTTGATATTTGTTAATTTGATTAATATGTGTCTTGGGGTGTTTTGCCTTGGGTTTATCCTGTTTGGGACTCTCTGGGTTTCTTGGACTTGGGTGGCTATTTCCTTCCCCATTTTAGGGAAGTTTTCAGCTATTATCTCCTCGAGTATTTTCTCATGGCCTTTCTTTTTGTCTTCTTCTTCTGGGACTCCTATGATTCGAATGTTGGGGCATTTCATATTGTCCCAGAGGTCCCTGAGGTTGTCCTCATTTCTTTTGATTCTTTTTTCTTTTTTCCTCTCTGCTTCATTTATTTCCACCATTTTATCTTCTACCTCACTTATCCTATCTTCTGTCTCCGTTATTCTACTCTTGGTTCCCTCCAGAGTGTTTTTGATCTCATTTATTGCATTATTCATTTTTAATTGACTCTTTTTTTATTTCTTCTAGGTCTTTATTAAACATTTCTTGCATCTTTTCAATCTTTGTCTCCAGGCTATTTATCTGTAACTCCATTTTGTTTTCAAGATTTTGGATCATTTTTATTATCATTATTCTAAATTCTTTTTCAGGTAGATTCCCTATCTCCTCCTCTTTTGTTTGACTTGGTGGGCATTTTTCATGTTCCTTTACCTGTAGGGTATTTCTCTGCCTTTTCATCTTGTTTAGATTGCTGTGTCTGGAGTGGGCTTTCTGTATTCTGGAGGTCTGTGATTCCTTTTTATTGTGGAGGTTTTACCCAGTGGGTGGGGTTGGACGTTTGGCTTGTCAAGGTTTCCTGGTTAGGGAGGCTTGCGTCGGTGTTCTGGTGTGTGGAACTTGATTTCTTCTCTCTGGAGTGCAATGGAGTGCCCAGTGATGAGTTTTGAGATGTGTCTATGTGTTAGGTGTGACCTTGGGCAGCCTGTATGTTGGCGTTCAGGGCTATGTTTCTGCGTTGCTGGAGAATTTGCATGGTATGTCTTGCTCTGGAACTTATTGGCTCTTGGGTGGTGGTTGGTTTCAGTGTAGGTATGGAGGCTTTTGGACGGTCTCTTATTACTTAAAGTTCCATGTAGTCAGGAGTTTTCTGGTGTTCTCGGGTTTTGGGCTTAAGTCTCCTGCCTCTGGGTTTCAGTTTTATTCTTCCAGTGGTCTCAAGACTTCTCCTACTATACAGCACTGCTAATAAAACTTCTAGGTTAATGGGGAAAAGATTCTCCCCCGTGAGGGACGCCTAGAGAGGTTCACAGAGTTACTTGAAGAAGAGGAGAGGGAGGAGGGAGACAGAGATGAGCAGGAGGAGAAAAAGGGGGACTCAAGAGGAGAGAGATCGATCTATGCAGTTGTCTGTTCCCAGAGTGTTCTCCGTAGCCCAGAGACCCACAAAGAGTCATAGAATTGGATTGGGAAGAGAAGGGGAAAGGAGGAAATAGAGGTGTTCTGAGGTAGAAAAAGGAGAGTCAAGATTGGGAGAGAATAATCAACACACTCCTGTATAAAAATGGGAACTGAATACTGGATTCTTAAATGTCCACAATTTATATCATATACTGAAAAACAAAGATTAAAAATCTAGAGTAGAGGTTAGACTCTTAAAAATACTATATTAAAGGCAAAAACCAAAACACACACAAAAAAATTGCAAGGCAAATTCTTAAGCACTGGAACACCAGGCAAGTCCCTGGCTGGAGTTACTTACAAACATCAATGCACCTTTCAACTATCAGCCGTTCTTCTCTGAGCCGGAAAGTCCACTTGTGAATGTGAAGACCCCTGATATTTTTGCAAGGTGAGACCTCATTTCTATGAAAGGCAAAGACAAATTATGATACATTATTAAGCCCAGCAAGAGCTTCCCCCATGGCTCAATGGTAATGAATCTGCCTGTCAATGAAAGAAATGTGGGTTCAATCCCTAGATCATGAAGATCCCCTGGAGAAGGAAATGGCAACTCACTCCAGTATTCTTGCCTGGGAAACCCGATGGACAGAGACGGGTGGCAGGCTATAGTCCATGTGGACATGACTTAGTGACTTAACAACAACAGCAAAAGCCCAGCAAATTTAACAATAATGATGGTGATAACACACTGGTTTCAGCCAGAATTGAAGCAACATTTCATTTTGAGTAGCCACTTTTCAGCACCTTTACCCTTGGAATTTATCTATTCTCAAAGAAAGGTTTGAGGTGTTCATTCATTACCTGTCCCTGAAATTAAATTTATTTTAACTGATTTTTAAACTCAAGACAGCCTTGCTGGTATGTTTACACTGTGGTGTTTATTTTCAGAGGTAGAACTGCAATAAATAAAAAATATTTTCCCTTCAGTAGAAAGGGAAATATTACACTTAGATATTTATAACTATGACTGGTTATTTTTTAAAACATGAATTCAAAAATACTATAATTATTATACATTGCTAGCAATAATTTTCTGAGTGTTTCTGGTATAAAGACTGAAAGTAATATTCATGACAGGAACTATACCTCAAACTGAATATGGAATAAAAATGGATTTAAATAACCAGAGTGAACTGCATATCTAAGTAGTACATGCAAATCAGTTTAACTGTTTTATGTTAGAGTTACTATTATGGGAAATCACCACAATAAAAGTAATAAAGGTACAATTTTTGAGTACCTATTTTATTCCAAGTACCATGATGGATATTTTACATACGTTCTCTTATTTAATACAACAGCCCCAGGAAGTAGGTTCTATTAACCCTATTTTAGTAGGTTCTATTAACCCTATTTTGTAGATGAGGAAACCAAAGTGCAGAACAATTAAGTGATCTGCCCAAGGTCACAGAGCCAGTAAGTGGCCAAATACGATTGAGACCCTTATTACCTGGCACAAGCCTATACATGCTTTGTGCTCTGACATGGTCTCCTCTATCTCAGGCTTTTGGGGGATAATATGCAGGTGCTTATTCTGGGTATACAAGGTTTTGTCTAGTAAGATGCCATCATCTTATTAGTGGAACCTATAATATACAGAAGCAGTGACTCGAGAGAGTTATGTTCTACTGCTAAGAAGTAACCACACTGTATACTCACTCATGTGAGTTGCAAGCTGAACCCAAGTGGGTTTCAGAGGGTTTCTTCTCAGAGAGCTGCATTCTCAGCAGGAGCCTTCTACACCACTGCAATATCTGGGGAGTCTAGTTTAGCCTGTGGTTTCAGATGGCTTTGGATGTTTCCCCCAGCAGACTGCATGCTCCTTAGAGAACATAGTAGGTAGCACAGAGTGGGCCACTCACTGAGGACACTTATAAATCATGATTATCTGCTTAGGGTCTATAAGGAAGCAAGAAATTTTCCTCCTTTCTTCTAGGTTCTTTCTTCTAGGTTCTTCTGGCTGACCCAGGAATTAAATTGATATGAGACAGATTAAGAAGAGAAAATCAAACAAGAGTTTACATGTATACAAACATGTATACAGTGATAAATGCAAAGAAATAGAGGAAAACAATAGAATGGGAAAGACTAGAGATCTCTTCAAGAAAATTAGTGATACCAAGGGAATATTTCATGCAAAGATGGACACAATAAAGGACAGAAATGGTATGAACCTAACAGCAGTAGAAGATATTAAGAACAGATGGCAAGAATACACAGAGGAACTATACAAAAAAGATCTTCATGACACAGATAACCATAATGGTGTGATCACTCACGTAGAACCAGACATTCTGGAGTCCAAAGTCAAGTGGGCCTTAGAAACCATCACTCTGAACAAAGCTAGTGGAGGTGATGGAATTCCAGTTGAGCTATTTCAAATCCTAAAAGATGATGCTGTGAAAGCGCTGCACTCAGTATGCCAGCAAATTTGGAAAACTCAGCAGTGGCTTCAGGACTGGAAAAGGTCAGTTTTTATTCCAGTCCCAAAGAAAGGCAATGCCAAAGAATGCTCAAACTACTGCACAATTGCACTCATCTCACACGCTAGTAAAGTAATGCTCAAAATTCTCCAAGCCAGGCTTCAACAGTACGTGAACGGTGAACTTTCAGATGTTCAAGCTGGATTTAGAAAAGGCAGAGGAACCAGAGATCAAACTTCCAACATCTGTTGGATCATCAAAAAAGCAAGAGAATTCCATAAAAACATCTACTTCTGCTTTATTGATTATGCCAAAGCCTTTGACTGTGTAGATCACAAGAAACTGTGGAAAATTCTTCAAGAGATGGGACTACCAGACCACCTTACCTGCCTCCTGAGAAATCTGTATGCAGGTCAAAAGCAACAGTTAGAACCAGACATGGAACAGCAGACTGGTTCCAAATTGGGAAAGGAGTATGTCAAGGCTGTATATTGTCATCCTGCTTATTTAACTTACATGGAGAATACATCATGCAAAGTGATGGGCAGGATGAAGCACAAGCCTGAATCAAGATTGCTGGGAGAAATATCAATAATCTCAGATAATGCATATGACACCACCCTTATGGCAGAAAGCAAAGACTAAAGAGCCTCTTGATGAAAGTGAAAGAGGAGAGTGAAAAAGCTGGCTTAAAATTCAACATTTAAAAAACGAAGATCATGGCATCTGGCCCCATCACTTCATGGACAATAGATGGGGAAACAATGGAAACAATGACAGACTTTATGTTTTTGGCCTCCAAAATCACTGCAGATGGTGACTGCAGCCATGAAATTAAAAGACACTTGCTCCTTAGAAGAAAAGCTATGAGAAACATAGTCAGCATATTAAAAAGCAGAGATATTATTTTCCTGACAAAGGTCTGTCTAGTCAAAGCTATGGTTTTTCTAGTAGTCATGTATGGGTATGAGAGTTGGACTATGAAGAAAGCTGAGCACTGAAGAATTGATGCTTTTGAACTGTGGTTTTGGAGAAGACTCTTGAGAGTCCCTTGGACTGCAAGAAGATCAAACCAGTCAATCCTAAAGGAAATCAATCCTGAATATTTTTTGGAAGGACTAATGCTGAAGCTGAAACTCCAATACTTTTGCCACCTGATGCGAAGAACTGACTCCTCCTTGGAAAAGACCCTGATGCTGGGAAAGATTGAAGGCAGAAGTGGACGACAGAGGATGAGATAGTTGGATGGCACCACAGACGCGATGGACATGAGTTTGAGCAAGCTCCGTGAGCTGGTGATAGACAGGGAAGCCTGGAGTGCTGCAGTCTATGGGGTCACAAAGAGTTGGACACGACTGAGTGACTGAACCAAACTGAACTGAATACATTGGGAGAGTCATAGGAAAACTGAGTAATTTACAAAAATGGCTGAAAACCTCCCCTTGACTACCATCTTCAGCTAAAGAGTAAAGAGGATATTGGGGGTGGTGGTTTGGGCGTTGAAGGGAAGGAAGGCAATTGACATAGAGATGAAAAAGCAAGTGTTTGCTAAATAAATGTTTGCTGGGCCCTGCAGAGACAACAGGACACAGTGTGTGCTCAGTCACTTAGTCGTGTCCGGGACACAGAGGAATTCTAACAGACTTTGCTGGGTTCTTTCTTGTCTACACACCTCATTCATGGTGTAATGATGACTCCCTTCCTGGAATAGGTCCTCTGTCTACATTCTTTAGATAGCCAGGAGGAAGATCAAAGGTTCTTCCTGAGTCTTTGAGCCTTGATTGCTTTCAGCTACAAATAACTGGCATGCCAAAGAGACATTTTGGGGTGACAAATTCTGTTCCCCTGCAGGTCTCTCCCAGCAGAATACTTCAGAAGAGTTGCACCCTGCAAAGATTTTCCCCCAATCCCTCATTTTCATAATTTCATTTTCCTAACCTCCCTTCCAGATTACCTTAGAAACAAAAGCATCTCTCACTCTCTTCCATAGACGCACCTTCCAGAATTAAAATGCACATGTTCAAATGAGTGTATCAAGGTGACAAACCTGAACTTCACTGTGCTCTTCCTTCCTAGGAGGGGACTGAAGAATGTTCTCCATAACATCCTGCATAAATCCCTTAGCAGCAACCAGGCATTCCTCCATAGGGAAGCAAACTGGATACCTAAAATAGGCCATGAAAGCATTAGACCATTTGACCAAGAAGACACTTGGCATCACAAAACCATTAGCGTTAATTTGTTGTTCAGTCACTAAGCTGTGCCCAACTCTGTGTGACCCCGTGGACTGCAGCACACCAGGCTTTCCTGTCTTTCACTGTCTCCTGGAGTTTGCTCAAACTCGTGCCCATTGATTCAGTGATGACATCCAACCATCTCAACCTCTATCTCCCCCTTCTCCTCCTGCCCTCAATCTTTACCATCATCAGGGTCTTTTCCAATGAGTCGGCTCTTGGCATTAGGTGACCAAAATACTGAATCTTCAGCTTTAGCATCAATCCTTCCAATAAATATTCAGGGTTTATTTCCTTTAAGATTGACCGGTTTGATCTCCTTGTTGTCCAAAGGACTTGCAAGAGTCTTCTCCCTCACAATTCAAAAGCATAGATTCTTGGGCACTCAAACTGAATTTCAATTTTAATAAGCTAGTAAATCATGTTCCTTGAATTTGGAAACTATGTACATTTTTAATGGACATTGTCCTCTCTCAGAAGGAGCTATCTCTAGTTTTTTGCCGTAATTATGGGATACATGAACTAATCATGATTTCTTATACAAGTGGTAAGAGTATAAAACTGTAATAGGCAAGGAGGGGAGAAACAAAATGGAGACCAGTCTTCTAAATTTAACATAAATGGGACAATAAACAGTCGTGAAAGGAATTTTGATGATACAATAACTTTTATTAGCTTCATATGCTGACTGAGAAAAGAAATAGCATGCATTTTTAAAAAGTGACTTTTAAGGAAGAATAATTTGTTTGCATAAAATATGATTACTTACCCTCATAAATGTTTATTTGAATTTATTACACTATAACCAAAGCCAACTGCATCAGCCACAGCAGGGAAACCCAATTCTGAATTGCAAAACAAACCAAAGGTGTGACTGGGAGCTCATCAGCATTTCATGCTGACTCGAGAAATTTCAGCAGTTAAGATTCTGCTGATTTCCCAGGATAAGAGACTCTAACGAGGCTGAAACCTTTAGAAACAGGGGGGGAAAAAAACAACTCAGATTGAGGCCCATCCCTCCCCAAAAGAACAATACCCAGAAGAGACAGGTCTGCACCTTTCTCAGGCTCACCTGAGTTTCCAACCTGCCATTCCTACTGGAATCTGTCAGCCAGCAACCTGAAGCCAGTCCAGCAACAGATGCTATTTTTATAGGTTAGCATTTAAACAAGTTCAGAAGAATTTAGAGCAAAGGTTACAAGTACTATGCCCTCCAACTCATGAGTCTCCCCCATTTCTGATCTTCTTGGGCTCCTACCCTCCATCATTTACCTACCCAACCACATGGGCTTGGGGCCTCTAACCCACACACCTGCCTTTCAAGAACTCATGAACTACTACTCTCTTTCTATCACCAAGCTGAACACCGGAAGCCTTTTAAGGACATAGGCTCATAATGTCTCCGTCTAGAAGGAGAGAGTGCAAAAAGGACTTTGACAGCGGCTTTCATAATAATCATCTCATTGAAGCTGCTCAAGGAGACACAGCAAGTCAGAGGGAGCCCCAAGACTTAGTATCCCCATTTCCTAGTGCCCAGGCGTTTCAAAGGCCTAAAGTTACCTCTACTTCTAATCAACTGGATGTTCAATAAGCATTTATTGACGAAGGATGCAAGGAATGTCATGGAGGAAATGCAGAAGGACAGGCAAGGTGCTAAGGGTCAGAACAGAACGTCTTGAAATCATGCAATCATTCAAAAAGTAAAATTATTTTTAACCTGGTTACTGTCCATAATTGGATAATTTATTTACTTTGTGTCATCAAGGAAAATCTCTTCAATACTATGATTTTTGTTTTTATATAAACATGAAAGCATGACTTCTGATGTCACCTTGCTACTTCTACTATTTAACCTTGTCTCACAGAAAACAGTATAAAAGAGGGACAGGAAAAGGGATGAAAATAAAAAGGTAGAAGTACTGAACCTCCCAATGTGCCAAGCCCTGGGCTTGGTGAGTGTGTGTCATGGGATCCTCACTGCTCCTCATTGTAGAAATCTGGAAACAGGACTCACAGAGGACCCTGACCAAGGTCACAGAGCAAGTAACAACATAGCTAGCCCATACTTGATCTTTTAGAGCTGCTAGCCAATTACCATTACAAGTCTTTGCTTCATTTTTTCAGATTATATTGCATGACTCAGGCTTTGGTTTTTAAGGCTGAAATAAAAACACAACATACTTACTGTGACATTTTCATTTACATGGGCAATTTCCATTTCCCCTTCACATACCTAGTTAAGGCCTTAGTGGTCCACAGTTCATTGAGTAACCACAATTTTCAATCTGATTCCCAAAGCTGTGACTTTAGAATGCAGTTGCAGAAGACAGAAGGGGCAGGTGTCAGTATTAATGCCACCGCATTGAGACAATTACAGGAAATGTAGCCTGAAGAAAAAAATCCAAGGATTTTTCTGAACTCTACTGATGATGGTTTTAGTGCTGTTATTACCTTTGGCTATAGAGGAGCCGGATGTTAGTGAATAATTTCAGCTCCTCTAATGGAGACCTCTTTTCCCAGACCTCTTTCCATTGAGAGCACTACCAAATAACTTAAATATAAGGGCTGATAACTGTATTCCTAGACACCATATTATGACTGTGTTCACCATAGGAAGCTGATGCTGTCTTTTAAAAAAATCATCATGAAGGTATCCTCACAGCATGAAATCTGAGAAAGCGCTGAATACCTCACACAGTGTCAAGAGGAGAGTTCACCAAAAAATTGCAAATATTTTATTGCCACATTATTTTCCTAAGCCCCTTTGTTGTCCAGACTTTTCCAGCCTTTAAACCACAGGTAGCTCTGACGAGGCTTGAGACAGATGGCAATGTAGAGCTCCTGGCAACCGAGATAAATGTGCATAATATCCAGCACCCACCTTGCAGCTTCAGAGGCTCACAACATCCCAGCTCCTTCCTGAGGCCGCAGGAAGGGTTGCTTGCTAAAATCATTTTCTGGTTAACAAGAAATCTATGCAACATTTCATGCCCGATGTTTCAGAAGCCCCCTCTGAGGGATCCACAGTCTGCATTTTAATTTAGGTCTACATGTTTCGTTTTTTAATAGAATGAACTGTGCATAACAACACACTTCACAATATGAAATGAAAAGCCCTTGATACAGTTCATCTACTGGAAGGTTTTAACTCTAAATCCAGAACAAATAAAAGCAAAATAAACACAGCAGGACCCCAGCTTTCCTCTGCCAACATTTGGTAACTAGTTTGGGCACGAAATGAGGAAAGATTTGGGGCACAGAGGAAGTCAGGAAAGCAGTAAAGCACATGAATGTTCATGATCTGCTAAGAAATGCTTAAACTCATCTCTAGTCAATGACCTTTTATTGAGCATCACAGTGTGTTAGACGTTGTCCTGAATCCCTCTTGGTCATTTTGCCACATTTGCTGGTAATCAATCCTTTTGCAATCAGCTCAGATTTCAAATAACCTTTGAGAAGATTTTTACTGTTGTAGCATGTAAATGGAGATTTCAGGTCCATTTGAAAACCCAGCAGGAAGGTTAATCTAGAGATAATAAACATTTTCCCTTTTCTTGCATTCAAATCCATGAGATTTTATAGAATTCCAGGAACTTGTTGGGAACACAAACTTTCTAACAAAAGCTCTGTCCAGGAGCTGGCAGTGGTCTTCAGGAACCTGTACTCCAACGTCTGACTGAAGAGGAGTAAGATCAGGAGTGCTTAGCCGATTTGCCCACAATTCCACAGTGGCCAGAGGAGACTCCTCCAAACACATCTTCAGAAGGCATGCCAGGCTTGGCAACTGATTCTCAGTGTCGGCCCTACACAGTGTGTTAAAAAGCAGAGACATCACTTTGCTGACAAAGGTCGTATAGTCAAAGCTACGATTTTTCCAGTAGACATGTACAGATGTGAGAGATGGACCATAAAGAAAGCTGAACACGGAAGAATTGATGCTTTTGAACTGGGGTGGTGTTGGAGAAGACTCTTGAGAGTCCCGTGGACTGCAAAGAGATCAAACCAGTCAAGCCTAAAGGAAATCAACCCGAATATTCATTGGAAGAACTGATGCTGAAGCTTCAGATTCAATATTTTGGCCATCTGATGCAAAGCACAACTCAATGGTAAAGACCTTGATTCTGGGAAAGATTAAGGGCAGAAGACAGGGGTAACACAGGATGAGATGGTTGGATGGCATCACCAACTCAATGGACAAGAGTTTATGCAAACTCAGGAAGACAGTGAAGGACAGGAAAGCCTGGCATGCTGCCATTCACAGGGTTGCAGAGTTGACACAGCTTAGCAACTGAACAATAGTAACAATAAATATTTTTAAGGTTTCCTTGGTGGCTGAAATGGTAAAGAACCTGCCTGCAATACAAGAGGCCTGGGTTCAATCCCTGGGTTGGGAAGGTGCCCCCGGAGAAGGGAATGGCTACCCACTGCAGTATTCTTGCCTCTAGTATTCCATGGACAGAGGAGTCAAGTTCCTCACAAAAGTAAATACAATGCTAAGTAAATAATGAGTATTTAATAAATATTTGTCTTTGAAAAGACTGACAGTAAGAATAGGGATTGTAGAAAGTTAACTCTTCACACTTGTAAAAAAACAAAAAACAACAAACAACTAAACCTTTGAAATTCTAATCTGCTTCATCAATATGTTGGCTAGTGTGTATCTCTGTCCCATCTAAAAACTTCATATACAAAAGACCTGACCTAAAACCATGCAGCCTTCTTCTCTATTGTAACAAAGGGGGAAAAAAAACAAACCTCTATTTCATTATTCAGAACACATAAGCATAACTTGGCATAAGTTCATTTTTCACACACTCAGGACCTCAATGTCTATTCCTCCTTAATGAAATATCTATAGAAAATATTGCAGGATTCACTTGAAAGAGAATAAGAAATACATATTAAATTACAAGAAATAAGAGCTGGAAATAACTGCTTTAGGTACAAACACAGGTAGGATATACCTAAATTCCTCTAAGCTGGTTGATGAAAATCTAGCAGTTATGTCATAATAAGAATGAAGAAAGTTTATACTCTAAAGAAATGCCCTATGAGCATACCAAGCAAACTGTGGGTGTAAAGTTCCTAAGAGTTTACACACCATCTGCCTTGATATTAAAAAATGCAGTTCTAGGCATAAAGGGAAGCATAACAAATTAAAGAAACTTCTAAACTGGAATGTCCTGAAATTCAAGCTCTAAACGTTCCTCTTAATGGGAGCTGACAAGCTGAAGACTTTTTCTGAACAAACACATATTACAAGAGCATTAGTGAAGCAGTCACACATATATCAGTCTGTGTCCTTTCTCAAGAAGAGGCAATTTTCGAGTATTCTGGAGACAGAATACAGATGCCTACATTGATCCATACCAAACAAAGAAAGTATCTTCTCTGAGGGAAAATCTGCAATTCTTAACCACCATCGACCACAGACAATTGAGTAAAACACACTGTTACCGCTTTACACCAACCATGTTGGGGTTCTGTCACCTCTAGTGGCACTTCTGAGGAACACCTAAGAAAGTGGCCTTCTAGACCCTGATGGTGGGAAAGAATGAAGGCAGGAGGAGAAGGGGACAACAGATGATGAGATGACTGGATGGCATCACCAACTCAATGGACATGAGTTTGAGCAAGGTCTGGGAGATGGTGAAGGACAGGTAAGCCTGGCATGCTGCAGTCCATGGGGTTGCAAAGAGTCAGACATGACTTGGCAACTGAACAACAACAACACATTATCAAGTGCTCACTGGCAAGTCACCCTTAGGAGGTGATAAAATAGAAAGCATGCAAATACCTTCAGAGACTAGCTCCAAGAGAAGTCACCAAAGCCCACCCAAACCTTTCCAGTTGCTTTCTAAACTGCTCAAAAAATTATTCCTTTTACTAATGAAGTCATTTGTGTGCGTCAGTTACTCAGTCAGGTCCAACTCTTTGCGATCCCATGGACTGTAGCCCACCAGGCTCCTCTGTCCATGGAATTCTCCAGGTAAGAAAACTAGCGTGGGTTGCCATTCCCTTCTTCAGGAGCTCTTCCCAGGGATAGAACCTGGGTCTCCTGCACTGCAAGCAGATACTTCACCATCTGAGCCACAAAGGAAGCTCAAAATCATTTAGTCACTTTATTTAATAGACACTTACACAGTCCTTTTAGATACTTTCACTATCCCTACTGTGTAAATAAGGATCCTGGGCACAGAAAGACTAAGTAACTTGCCTAAGGTCACACAGCTCATAAGTGATTTGAACACATATTGTTCAAGCTGTTAGGTACACATTGCTCTGCATAAGTGTGAATGACCAATAGCCCTCTTTGGTCATGATCATCACCTACTTAACTTGGTGGTTAGGATTCAATATATGCACTTGGAAAGGGCATAAATATTCAGCTCATAATGGTCACAGATTCATAAGTCTTTATTTTCATCACATTCAAGCTATGAAGGAAAGAAGAAAAACTGGTCTTAGAAACATGGGGGAGAGGGGATTCCCAGCAGCCAATAGTGTGGACCCATCTGAGCAGCATCCAGGGACCAGTGAAGCACTTGCTCAGTCCAACGTGAATGCTAACCCACCTGATGTGTGATCTCTTTTCTGGAAATATATGCACTGGAACATGCCAACAGAGCTAACAACATGAACTATTTGAGCCATATTAAGTCCCCTAGTCCTGCTTCCATGGTTGACTAGTGGCATTTTGATCATTTTGTTTCTCATGCACATAATATGTTTCCAGGGAAAGCAGACCTGTCAGGTCAACCAGGAATTTCTGGTCCCAAGGCAATTGCATTTGTCATAGTAACTTATTAAGCTGGTATCTGGACTTTATATGTCAGCCAGTTGAGAGTTTTCATGAAAAGAATCTCCCATCAGTCCAATCAACTCAGGAATACCAACAAGATCTCTGAATTTTGGAGTGCAGAGAGCCAGACTCTGATTCCTCCAAGTATACACCATCTTGTGGAATCTCTGAATGACAAATAATCTAGTTGTGCAGCACCCTGGATGGATGACCCTGACAACATAACTGACATACTTTGAGCAATAGGATCACACTTAAAGAACAAGTGAAGCATAGAGCTAAAAGAACTTTGGAGTTAGACAAACTTATGATTAAATCCCAGTCCTACAACTTACTAGCTTTGTTGTTTAACCTCTGACTGTCAATTTTCGCACTTGTAAATCAGAATAAATGCCTTAATTAAAAAATCAGTGGTTCTGAAAGTATAGATCCTGGATGCCTTAGTCTGCTCAGGCTGCTATAAAAGACTACTATAGACTGGGTGTCTTATAAACAACAGCAATTTATTTCTCACAGTTCTGGAGGTGGGGAAGTCCACGATCAAGGCACTGGTAAATTTGGTGTCCTAGTTCACAGACAGCTGTCTTTCCACTGTGTTTTCATAAGGCAAAAGAGACAAGGGAACTCTCTTAGGCCTCTTTTAGTAGGGCTAATCCTACTCATGAAGACACTGCCCTCATGACCTAATCACCTCTCAAAGGCCCCCCTCCTAGTACCATCATGCTGAGGATTAGGATTTTAACATACAAATATTAGGTGGACATTCAAATTCTTAAAAGATGGGAATACCAGAATACCTTACCTGTCTCCTGAGAAACCTGTAAGCAGGTCCAGAAACAACAGTTAGAATCAGACATGGAACAGCAGACTGGCTCAAAATTGGGAAGGAGTACAAGGCTGTATATTGTCACCCTGTTTATTTTACTTATATGCAGAGTACATCATGAGAAGTGCTGGGCTGGATGAATCATAAGCTGGAATCAAGGTTGCTGGGAGAAATACCAACAACCTCAGATATGCAAATGATACCACCCTAATGGCAGAAAATGAAGAGGAACTAAAGAGCCTCTTGATGAAAGTGAAAGAGGAGAGTGAAAAAGCTGGCTTAAAATTAAACATTCAAAAACTAAGATCATGGCATCCAGTTCCATCACTTCACGGCAAATAGATGGGGAAACAATGTAAACAGTGACAGATTTTATTTTCTTGGGCTCCAAAAATCACTGCAGATGGTGAGTGCAGCCATGAAATTAAAAGACCTTTGCTCCTTGGAAGAAAAGCTATGGCAAAACAAAGGTTCATATAGTCAAAGCTATGGTTTTTCCAGTAGTCATATAGAGATGTGAGAGTTGTACTATAAAGAAGGCTGAGCGCCAAAGAATTGATGCTTTTGAACTGTGGTGGTGTTGGAGAAGACTCTTGTCACTTGGACTGCAAAGAGATCAAACCAGTCAATCCTAAAGGAAATCAACCCTGAATATTCATTGGAAAGACTGATGCTAAAGCTTCAGCTTCAATATTTTGGCCATCTGATGCAAAGCGCAACTCATTGGTAAGGACCCTGATGCTGGGAAAGATTGAGGGCAGGAGGAGACAGGGGTAACAGAGGATGAGATGGTTGGATGGCATCACCAACTCAATGGACGTGAATTTGAGCAAACTCTAGGAGATAATGAAGGGAAGCCTGGCGTGCTACAGCATGCCTCAAAGAGTGGGGTCACAAACAGTCAGACACAACTTAGTGACTGAACAACAACATAGCACTGGACAGGCAGCACCAACATTTTAAAGAATTTATTATAAATGCAAATTATTAAACCATACAATAACCCCTCTAAATTGGAAGTTCTGAAGATTGAGCCCAGCAACCTGTATTTTAACATGCCTTCCAGAGTATTCTGATGCTCACTAAAGATTGAGAAATATTGATAGGTTGTTGTGAAGATAATAAATTACGTATATAATGTGTCTAGTACAGCACCCAGCACAAAAGCAGATACTCAAAGACACTTTTGGGCTTCCCTAATAGCTCAGTTGGTAAAGAACCCACCCGCAATGCAGGAGACCCTGGTTCAATTCCTGGGTCAGGAAGATCCACTGGAGAAGGGAGAGGCTACCCACTCCAGTATTCTTGGGCTTCCCTTTTTCACTTTCACTTTCATCACCACAAAATAATCTGAAGAATAAAGGAGTCTCCCAAGATCTCCTCACCTAGTAACAATTAAGAAATTTGCTATTTTAGACATATAGTCAAGATCTTGTAATTGTTCAGTTTTGATAGATTTTCCTTCTTTACTCAGCAACACAGATACTTTTTCACAAGCTGTACAGCATTCAAATTTCAATGGTTGCCCAGAATTCATCAGGTGGACATGCCATAAATTAACTCTTTCCTTGGTTTTGACTAATTATGCTGCTTCTAATTTTTCAAGAGACCTCTTTGGCATACGATGTATTCCTTTCCTTTGGAACATTTCAAACTCCTAAACGGAAGAATATCATGTCCCAGAGAATGAATCTGTGGGAGTGTTCTTATAAATGGCCTAGAAACAAAGTATTATGCCAGTGTTTTCATTGGACTATCCCCAACTAGAAATGATATCACTTGGCATTTTATTAAGCAGAAAAATAATTAGTACTGTTAGAAATATTTTTAAATTACTACCAAGTTTGAATATTTATGTTTACTAAAATGTTATATGACATATAATTTTTATTTGAGTAACTCACAGAAATTCACAATTATTCTTCCCTGTAAATCTATACAAATGGGTGATCTTTTTAAATCTGAAAAACTGTACTTCTGATTTGGTTAAAAACTGATGGATTTCTGTATCCTTTTATGTGAGAGAATATGTAAATAAATAAAATGGAAGATGGATTCCTTTTATGGACTTGTGTTTAAATATTTAGAAACCTGGTGAATTTTACTGTTGATAAATAATTCTAAATCTTGCCTTGCATTAAATTGATATTTATGCAATATATGAACAAAATTGAAAACAATATAACATTAGTATTCATATTATCAGTAAAGACAATTACGTATTATGAATAAAAATAAAAATATGACATTTAACTGCTGTGTAAACACATAAGGAATTGAGATACTCATATCTGCTTCTGAATTACTATGTTGAGAATATATATAAGCTGAAAGATTAGAATTGTTTTGCTACTGCTGTTATCACCACCACAGTAGGAAATATACTATGTTTGGGAATGCGGTTGGTGAAATATAATGGGATAAATACTTATTCCTAATTGCTGTTTTGCTAAGATCCTAGAATTGTACATAAGATTGAAAGCAGGAGGAGAAGGGGACAACAGAAGATGAGATGGTTGGATGGCATCACTGACTCTATGGACATGAGTTTGAGTAAGCTCCAGGAGTCAGTGATGGACAGGGAAGCCTGGCGTGCTGCAGTCCATGGGGTCGCAAAGAGTCGGACACGTGAGCAACTGAACTGAACTGGGGAATTGTACATGGAATCTTGAATTTTTTATTTTTATTAAAATTAGAAATTCAATTTTCAGGGCAAGTGCTATAAACTTCAGTTCCAAACTAATACATTACAGGAAATATGAAAACATAAGAAAATAAAGAGATCTATTATGAACTCCAATAAGAAATCTAGACAAGGTTTCTAGAAACAAAATCAATTTACTAAAACTCTTTATAAGAAAATAAGAATTATCAATTTAAGAAAGAACATATAAGACCTTTAAAGAGAATATTTTAAGATTCTAATTATAGGTTATAAAAGATATGACTTACGTGTGGAATCTTAAAAAAAAAGGGGGGGGTACTAATGAACTTATTTATAAAACAGAAGTAGAGTCACAGATGTAGAAAACAAATTTATGGTCACCAGGGGATAAGGCAGGGAGTGTTAAATTGGAAGAATGGGACTGATATATATATACTACTATACATAAAATAGTTAACTAATAAGGATCTATTGTTAGCACAGGGAATTCTACTCAATACTTTGTAATGGCCTAGATGGGGAAAGAACGTTAAAAAAGAGAGGGAGAGAGAGGGGATATATGTATAAATGATTCACCTAGTTGTACACCTAAAACTAACACAAGATTATAAATCAACTATACTTCAATAAAAACTTTTTTTAGAAGACATGAATAAATTGAGGAGCTCAACCATGTTCATGGATGTGATAGCAACATGCTAAAGATGCCAATTTTCTCCAAATTAACTTCCAGACTTAGTATAATCCCAAACAAAATCTGGTTTGAGGAACTTGATAAATTTATTACAAACATTTATAGCAAAATAAAAGAACATAGACAGCTAAGTTAACTTCAAAAAAGAAGAGCCAAAAGGTAGTACTTACTCTATCAGATATTAATCCATATCACAAAACCTTAGTATTAAAAATAATATGGTGCTCACCGAGAAATAAATAAACTGAAAAGAATAGAGCTCAGAGATACACAGACACAGGCATACATATAACACACACATACACACTCACAGAGAGACATTTGATTTGGATAAAGATGGGTACCACAAAGCACAGATTTAGTAGATTTTGTTGTGTAGACCTCTCACCACCTCAATTGTTACCACCCTGTCAAAACCACCATAATCCTTCACCCTGATTCCCATAAAAACCTCCTCTCGGGTCTTCCTTTTCCCTTTGATACTCTTCAGTCTATTCAACAGTGATCCTGTTAAAACATAACCAAATCATGCTTGTGCTTTTCTTTTTTTTTTTTCCAACTTAACTGGAATAAAATTTGACATGTAATATTGTATAGGTTTAAGGTGTATAGGGTTGATTCAATATACTTATATATTGCAAAATGATTACCCTCATAGTGTTCATACTTGTGTTTTTAAAATATGAACAACTTACATGAAGACACAAAAGACTTTCTGGTCCAATAAGATTAGGCAGAAAATGCAGAGAAGTGTTAGTCGCTCAGTCATGTCCAACTCTTTGTGACTTCATGGACTGTAGCTCACCAGGCTCCTTTGTCCATGGAGTTCTCCAGGCAAGAATACTGGAGTGGGCTGCCATGCCCTTTTCCAGGGGACCTTCCCAACCCAGGAGCTGAACCTGGGTCTCCCATATTGTAGGCAGAGTATAATAGCTAATAATTATTGCATACTTTCTATTATTAGGGATTATATGATTTACATATAATCTTCATTTAAGATTACACATATCACTTAAAATTATACATAATCAATTACTTAATCTTTACAAAAAACCTGTGAAATAGGCAGTATTTATTCCATTTTAAAGAGGCACAGAGATAAAACGATTTACCAAAGGTCACAAGTTAAATACTTACTTCTCTGTGTAGAGGAAGAGCTGGGATTTGAATCCTGGAATTCCAGCTCCAAAATATTTGAGCAAGGTTTGCAGCACAGAAAGATTTGTTTCCTAAGACTTTTAGATTCTCCATGTAGTTTCAATTAATTAGAAAATTAAGTCATGATGTTCATAATTGATTTTACAGCTATTATTCAATTAAATGGTAGGAGGGAATTATTACAAAATTTATTACAAAATTCAGTGTGTTGCCTGACCCAGCTTTCTGATGTCTGCCTGGTTACTACTGCACTATTCTTTATATTATTCTCCTCTGCAGCAGGCATGGGAGATCTTTCCTTGGTTCCTTGATTTTTCTATCCCTCCATGAGAGATCAGACTGACAACAGCTCTGCACATTCCAGGGCTGTCCTGACACCTGATTGTTGATAAATCAGTGGAAGTAGTTTTGCTGGGGCAGAGAGAGGATGGAAAGGAAGGTGAGCATGGGCAACAGAGTGGTGTGGGCTAAGGGGATTCAGTTTGCAGTAACCTGAAAGCCAATAAAAACTCAAAGCAAGAAGAGTAATGCAAAGGGCAGAATGAACTGCAAAGGGTGTGCATGTGGGTGAGAGAGAGAACATTTAATGTATCAATACTCTCCTCTGAGTTGAACAAACCATGTATTTACATAGACCCTGCCCAGAGTACCTCAATTATACAAATTAGCCAAGAAGTCAGGGACATTAACCCAACTTTAAAGACAAATATTGACCTGTGTGGCCATGACCTAAAGAAAAGACATAGTGAAACTCTAAATCTGAAAAACTGGATGCAACATTGACCTTTAGGATTGAGGGTTTGAGGAGTCTGGTAGGCAGAAAGGGAACTGATGATATATTTGTTATTGATGCCTAATATCATTTTCCTTCCAGTTTTATTGTGAATATAACTGACACATAACATTGTATAGTTTAAGATGTACAACATAATGACTTATGATATATGCATATATTGTACAATGATCACCACAATAACTCCAGTCAACATCCATCATCTCACATGAATATAATTTTTTTTCTTATTATGAGAATTTTTAAGATCTATTCTCTTAAAACTTCCAAATATATGATTCTATATTGCCAGCTATAGTTACTATGGTAGATATTACATCCCTAGAACTTATCTTATAACTGGAAGTTTGTACCTTTCGACCCCCTTTACCCATTCCTCCCACTCCTTGACCCCCTATAGCAACTGACATTATTTCATTTGAAATTTAACAAATGTATAAGAGTCTTCTAGGTTTATCACAGGTAGTATTAATTGAATATTCAATATATGTGCCAGATGCTGAGTTATCTTCCTGACCTGAGTTAATCTCATTTGACCTGAACATAACCCTGTGGAATAAGGACTTACTATCTTCATTTTGTTGATGGGGAAATTAAGATTCACCTTGATTCCTACAAAAACTTCCTGTCTGGTCTTCCTGCTTTTTCTTTTGATGCTTTTCAGTCTATTTAACAGGGATCCTGTTAAAACATAGTCATGATATCGAAGAGAAGAATAAGGATTTTAATTCAAGTCCAAGTCCAATACCTGGACCTTAAAAGTTATTTTAATAATGAAAGATTTGTTCATTTGAAAAAAATTAAGTACCAGAGATAATAGAGTAATTAAGAACAATAGAGTGAACATCTATGTCCCCACTACTCAGATTAAGAATAAAACATTTCAAATACATTAGGCTCCTATGTTCATTTTGCTCCCTCTCTCGCAAAGATGACCATAAACTTTAATTTGGTTTATCATTCATGAGCATGCCTTTATATTTTTTTCTACATATGCTGGTGTACTTAAATAATATTTGATATTGTTTTGAATGCTTATTTAAACTTTAAGTAAATGATACACTGTATCCTTTACAATTTATTTTTTACTCATGGTGATTGTGTGAAACTTATCATGTTGATAAATTTACCTCTAGTTTATTTATATTCTCTGCTATAAAATATCCCACTTCATGAACACATCATGATATATTATCTGTTCTTTTAGTGATGAGCATTTAAATCATCTTTGATTTTTATCATTGCAAATAATGCCACAATGAAAACACTTGTATTTTTCTTCTTGTGCAATATTTATGACTAGAATTGTTGGATCTTAACAGACTCATATCTCCATATTTACTTACTGTTGTAGAATTACTCCAAAGTGATTGTTCTAGTTGCCACTCCCATCACCAGTGCATGGCAGGATCTGCTGCCCACATCTTTGCAGATAAAAAAAGGTTTAATCAGACTTTTTAATTTTTGTCACTCTGAAAAGTATGGAACGACATCCAACTGTGGTTTTAATTTAAACTTTTCCTCATCACCAGTGAGTTTGAGCTGTTTTTCATAAGTTTATTCAACTACTCAGATTTCCTTTTCTGTGATTTGTCTGTTCATCAATTTGAGCCTAAAAGGTATAAATACACGACTCCTCCAGAGGACAAAAAACTGGAACTCAGAGCTCAGTATTAAAGATCCTACTATCTAGAAAGACAGACAGACAAGGAAAAATATCAGTAACTCTGCAAAGTAAGTTGAAAGACGACAGGATTCAATGGGTAGGGGAAAGCTTTCTAGGCTTTCTAAGGCTTTCCTTAGGCTAATGACTTGAGAATTCATGACAGCCATGAACAGAGGTAATAACATTCTACAGTGAGGAAATGGTACCTGCACCTGCAAAGCGAGGGAGAAAAGGAAGAACCTGTTGCGTCCAAGAACATAACTGGTTGGAACAGAGGCTTCTTGAGCAGAGAGTGACTAAGAAGGGGAAGTGGCGATCAGATCTTGCAGGTCGTGTGTTCTGCACAAGATACTTGTAAGTATGCCCATGTTACAGATGCATAAACTAAAGAGTTTAAGCATTTTCTCAAGGTGATCAAAATACATGGCAGGGCCTCAGCTTGAATCCTCTCTGACTCCAGAGATTTGTATTCAATCATGTCTCTCAACACATAAAAGTCTGGTCTCAGTGCCTGTCATATTGTAAACACTCCATTTATGTTACTATTGCAATTCTATAATGGTCAAATATTTACAGAAGAAAGGGTAGAGTCTTGAGGTATTGGTTAGAAATGTTTAAAAAGTACAAGAGAAGTAACATAATCCCAACCAATAATTTCGGAGGACAGCATACATCCACTTTGAATGGTAAAGTAAACTGTGCTTGTAGGTCTGCTGCTAGAGAAGTTTACATTCATCTATAAAGAAATAAAAATAGCACATTTGGGGAACAGAAAGGAAAATGGCCTGGCTGGCATAGAATATCCCCACTGGAGTATGGCAGGTAAAAGAAGTGTGTGTGAGCGCTAAGGGACCAACTAGGGAGCACAAGGTCACTCTATTACTCTCTTATATGTTTAATTTTATTTCCAAGAAGAAATTATCAACTTGGGACAAGAATTACTTCACGACTGAAACAGTGACTGGCCAGATATTTGTGCTTATAAGAACTTTTACTTTGGATAAGGGGTGTAAAATATTATTCACTCCCAAATCATGTGTGGTTTTAATATTAACTTGCAAAGGGATAAGCGGAATTAATGAGGTGTGATTGGAACTGGTGCCAATCAAATAATAAGAATAATGTTTACAGCAGACATGGTTTCTCTCTGAAACAAGTCAGGCCCAGGTGAGGCAGGAAAGAGCCAAATGTTTTCTCAGCCCAGCAATGATGGGACTTACTCTTTTGAAAACTGCAAAGCCAAAGCCAAGCTGGATAGGGAAAACATTGCTTGTCCTGTGAGACTGAACTGTGTGGTTTCTAAGAAAAATGAATGCTTACCCTGGTGAGGGGGCTTACTTTTTAAGGAGGTGAGTAAGAAAATCAGCCATGGAAATACCTTCCTAGCAAAACAGATCCTCATTCAGAGCACCCACACTGACCCTCTCGTACAGGCCAAGGGGCCATCCCATACCTCACCACAGTCCTTGGCAAAAGCCTAAGACACTGGTCATTGTTGCAGTTGCAGGAAGCCCCCAACAGCAGAGCTGCTGCTGAACATCACAGAGTGTGGCTTGGGAGCATGCCTGACTCAGGGCCTTGAAGACGGGTGTCCCGCGGGAGTGAGATTGGAGAGGACAAAATGCCCTCCTAGCCAAGTTCTAAGCCTGAAAAGCCCTCCCCATTTGTGCCGTTCTGAGTAATATAAGGCTCACACAGAACCACTCTTCTGAGACTCCCTTGTCCCTTCAATAAAAGTTTCATAAACTTGCCTAATAGTCCAGTGAGTTTTATCGAGCGGAGAGCAGAGTAGCAGGGAGACTCCAGGAAGAGAAGGGATTCATCCACTCCCACCATCCCACAGAACCCCATCAGAGACAGGCTGCTGGGCTGTCCTCCCCCACATCTCCGTGGATCACTAAATGGAGTGAAGGGGCATGGAGAAGACCCCTGTGTCCTGAGGAACGCTGTGCTCCCAAATAGGGTCCCCTCGCCCAAGCTAAGGAAGAACAAGTTTTGGTAGAACAAAGGGGCACTGATAAGTAAGATCAAAGCAAAGAGGAGCAGGAAGGGCAGGACAACCTACTGATTCTCCAAGCACATACCATGCATTAAGTGACCCTGACCTAAACGTAAGAGAAATAGAAAAATACTTAGCAAATCTGAAATCCTGTGAGCCAACAGCTAGATTCAAGCCATAACCCTTTCTAGATTCTCATACACTGATTTTCTGCCTGAATTATTTTCCCTACATGATGTGTGATAAGTCACTTCAGTCATGTCCGACTCGTTGCAACACTATGGACTGTAGCCTGCCAAGCATCTCTGTCCATGGGATTCTCCAGGCAAGAATACTGGAGTGGGTTGCCATGCCCTCTTCCAGGGGATCTTCCCGACCCAGGGATCGAACTCACATCTTCTGTATCTCCTGCATTGGCAGGCAGGTTCTTCACCACTAGCACCATTCCCTAACTCTCAAGAATTCTATAAGACTGACTTTTCAATCCCATCCCACTTTCTCTCTCCATGGATATACACAGACTTCCCCACAATTTGTACAAATTCCCAAGGAATCAGGTTCACCTAGGCCCTCTGCCTCCAGGTTCCTGCTGAAATTGATCTGTTCCCCACAACACTCATGAAGCATGAACTTAGTCCCTTTTTTAATCTTTACAACCTGAAATGTATATGGGTTAAATCTGATTTAGTGAAGATTTCAGTGAGGCAAAGATGGTTCACATCACAAGGACACGTGCCTTTTCAGATGGAACCATGCGTGGCATCATTCACAACTGTCTGCAGCCACAGTAAGACCTGGCAGTGTTCCTGGCCCTGCTCCCCACCCAGCACCGTTGCTGTTCACATCACTGGCTCTGTATCACCATCCTTCCTTCCTTCTCTCTCTTTACCTCTTTCTTTCAGAGAAAGAAAACAAAATCAAATTCCCCTCCTTGTCCCTGTAGCTCAATTTAGCAGTCACTGTTGGTTGCTTCTGCCCTTGGGAGTCTCATTCCTCATCTTCCCCTCAGCTAGGTTTAAAAAAACAAAAATACAAAGACAATTCTCTCCTTGAAATTTGACGCCAACTAAGCAGGGCCAAGATTCAGGTGAGGTGTGTGAGGCTCTTATCTCAAGCACAAAAATTTGAAGGGACACCAAAAAACTCTATAATCGAGATATGTAATATTTTAATGTGGTATTTTTAAAAATCGAAATTAATATTGAAAAATTCCAGATGAACAAAATATCAAAATTTTAAATAAAGTAGGCTGCTGTTGTTTGTTTGCTGAGGACTCTTACAAACACTTAGTTTCCAATTAGCCCAAGGTTTCCAGGCAGAGGGGCCTCTGTGTCCCCAAATCTGCATGCTTTTGACAGTTGACAATAGAGTGTTTCAAAACATAGGAAGATATTTTGATCAGTGTATCTAGAGATACACATTTGTGTTGTGCCTCAGGCTCCAATATGGCTGGCAGGGTCCCCAGCAGGGCTGCAGCTAAGGCAGTACTGGTGCTCGCCTGGTGTTAAAGGTCACCATGGTAACGCACCAGCGAGGGGAGCAGCAGGGCATCCTGGGTAAGAACTTTGAGTCAAAGAGACGTCGGCTGAGGTACAGCTGCTCCTCAACCACAGGCCATGAGGCTTCAGGTGACTCACTTACCCATCTTCTCTCAGGCTCAGGGTCCTCCCTGGGAACACACAGGAGGTAACAGTGCCTGCTTCCCAGGATAGTTGTGAGGATTAGATGAAATATTAATCATCAAGCAGTTGGAACATACAAAGTGACCCATAAATATTAGTTGTTATTCTGCTGTGTGTTGTGTAATACTTAGCTGTGATGGGCAAATAAGTTGATTGTATTTGACAATATATCTCCTATTCTAATGGTGTGCCTATTTCACTGATAATTTTGCTTGAGGAGGATCTGCTCAGCATATAATAAACAAGTTTGTTTGATAGTAATAAATAAATAGTACCAATGCTTTTTCTTTCTCTCCATGAAATTCTTATTGGTCTTTTAAAGTCTGTTTTTTGATGTACTGTGCAAACTCAATCCAAGGCTGCAAGTTAGCAGACACTAGGTGCAGAAGCATCAACATATACACAACTTGCCTTCTTATCTAATATAAATAATCATACACTGTATACCTACTATGTGCTCTATGTGAGTTGCTTAACAAACTTTAACCTTGCACCAGCTCAATAAGATTTTACAACTGACAGAAGGAAGCTCAGAGAGGTGAAATAACTTACTTAATATAACACAACTAATAATAGTACAATGAAGACTTGAACATTGTCCTGTTTGTGCATTATGAATACTCCCTTTCTTTTTCTCATGGATTACCGTAAAATAGAGATGAAAACAATGGTATGGTCATAGTTCTGAGATTGGAATGTACTTGTGGCACTGCAGGTTAACATGTATTTCCAACCTGGTGAATTTTTCTGACTACAAGAGCCAAACTCAGGGCTGAACCTTTGAATAAAAGCAACTGATGAGGTGCTAAGAGAGGTTAAACACAACTTCTTTTGTTTTCATCAAGTAGGTTTCAAGGTAACAAAGTTCATAGCTTTTCAACAAGCCCTAAGACGTTTAGAGCCTCTAATCGAAGCTCATCAGGAAGGAAAAAAACCAAGCTGGGAAAAATATATTTTATCATTGCCTCAAAACTAGGAATGAGGTTAGGGGACACATTGAAATGAAAATATGTGAATAAACTCACTATAAATTCATTTGCAAACCAGGAGGTTTGAGCAGTAGGGGCTTTTGATGGCCCAGATGTTGTCTCATTCTTTTCTTGCCACTCAATCTACTTGGAGCTTTTCTTTCTTCCCCCTTCTAATGCTCTAACACTGATGATATTGTTTGAAATCAATCTGGGACTGGAGACAAAAATGCAGATGCAGTTATAGAAGCATGAATAGCTGAAGCATGAAACTAATACGATCAAGAAAAGTAATAGAAAAATCCTAGAGGCTGGTTTTTAAAAAAAAGAGAGACAATGCTGAATCAGAATCTTTACTGCTGGGTAAATGAGCTGGAAGGACCATTACTGGAGGGAAAGTAATAATTATTCACAACAACATTAACTGGGAAACAGGGTAGCTGTGAGCAGTATACCTTCCCTTTAAGGCACTAGGCCAGAGCAAGGGCGGGCATCCTGCTTTGCCATGATATTCCTCATTTATTTTTTCTCACCATTCCTGTGTCTCTGTGAGAAGGGATTGCTAGAACCTGATTCCTATCCTGAGATCAGATTTGGAACAGAATTCTTCCCACCTTCTGAGATGTCACATACCCAGCTGGAAACCCTGAGCCTCCGTGACAGTGCCACATTCTGCTTGCTATGAGTTACATCCTCAGCGCCTCCTGAGGCTGCTGGCCCAGGCTGTTCACAGAGAAGGGAGGCACATGTGCCAGGATTGAGATGAGGATGTGTTAGAAAACGCAGAACAGAGTACACCATCCTTCCCTCCTACAGACACAAAAATAAGGCAGAACAAATATCAGCCAGCGGTTACTTTGCGTTCTGAGCAAATTCTTAAGATGTGAGACCATTAGGCAAAATGGGTCCTCCAGGCACAAGTGAAATCATCAGTAAGATCAGAGGAGGAAGTACTAAGAGAAGTGAAGCAGAGACAGTTTCCATGGCTTTCTGTGCCGATTCCAGATATTACTGCCAGAATATTCAGCCTAGAGGCACAGGTGAGTGCCCTGTGTCAATAAAGTCTCTCCATCCAGATTCTGCAGTCACCCACCCACAAGATCCCCTCCTATACAGGTTCCTCCAAGATCTGCAATAGCTTTGGCATCTAAGCTATTTCTTCCCTTTTTAGGCTGTACTAAGATCTTACTTTATCAGCTGGAGATTTACAAGTGTGGGAGGGGCAGATCTTGAGAATGAGCATCTTCTTTCAAGGATCCACCTCAGGTGAGGTCATTTTCACAGACTACAGGGGCTACTTCTGCCATCCTGGGGGCTTCAGGACAATCTGGGGATGTACTGTTCTCAGACACATCTACCAAATGGGTCCATCTCAAGCTTTTGGGCCCCACTTGTTTCCAACCGGGGCCTTGACTCTGACAAAAAAGACCTGCTGGGCTTACTCATTCAGCCCCATTTGTAGCTCTGCCACCCTTCTAATGAGATCCTTATAATTCCATGCAGCCTTCCTGAATCTGCAAGTGGTGACAGCCTCCTTCAGAGCTGTCATCAGAGGCCTTCTGGCTTCAAAGTATGTCATGCATTGGAACTTGATTGTAATAGTCTACTACTGTCTTTTTATTTGTTTTTAAGAGTAACACAGTTAAACATAAAAAGATGCCGAATATCACTAACTACTAGAGAAATGCATACTCAAACCTACAATGAGGTTCCACCTCACACCAGTCAGAATGGCCCTCATTAAAAAAAAAAAATCTACAAATGCTTGGAGAGGGTGTAGAGAAAAGGGGACTCTCCCACACTGTTGGTGGGAATGTAAATTGGTATAACCACTGTGGAAAACAGTATGGAGATTCCTCAAAAAACTAACAATAGAGTTGCAATATGACCCTGAAATCCCACCCCTGGGCAATATCTGGACAAAACTAGAATTCAAAAGGATGCTTGCACCCCTATGTTCATTGAAGCACTGTTTGCAATAGCCAAGACACAGAAGCAACCTAAATGTCTATTGACAGAGGAATGGATAAAGATGATGTGGTACATATATACAATGGAATACTACCCAGCCAGAAAAACTAATTAAATAACATCATTTGTGGCAACATGGAAGGAAGATTATCATACTAAGTAAGTCAGAAAGAGAGACACAAATACCACATAGTATCAGTTGTAGGTGGAATCTAAAATACGACATAAACTACCTTACCTACAAAACAGAAACAGATCTCACAGACATAGAGGACAGACTCATGGTTGCCAAAGGGGAAGGTGAGTAGGGGAGGGAAGGATTGGGAGTGTGGGATTAACAGACACAAATTATTACAAATAGAGAAAGGATAAAGAGCAAGGTCTTACTGTATAGTATAGGGTACTGCATTCAATATCCTGTGATAAACCAAAATGGAAAAGAATATGAAAAGAAAGTGTGTGTGCATATACACACATATATACATATACATATATATAACTGAGTCACTACATATCAACTATGCTTCAATAAAATAAATTTTTTAAAGATTTATATAAAATAAGAGTAATGCAGTTAACAGAAGCCATAGCACCCCATCATCCTCATCATGCCCCATACTGCTCCATCAGTATACTCACCACATGACCCAGGACCTCTTCTTCCACCTGCACAGCCTCCCAGTGAACTAGGGTGAAAGAAGCGTGAATGATTGCAATACCACATGTCAGGGTGATCACCACCTCCCTTACAACAAACAATGGGATCCTGGAAATTCCCTGGTGGCCCAGTGATTAAGAATCCAGCTTCCAACACAGGAGACACAGGTTCAATCCCTGGTCGGGGAACTAAGATCCCATATACTGTGGGGCAACTAGGCCTGTGTGCCACAACTACTTAGCCTGGCACCTCAGCTCGAGAGCCTGCATGACACAAACTAGAGAGTCCGCGTACCGCAACTAGACAGAAACCCATGTCACACAGCAA
Source organism: Cervus canadensis (assembly GCF_019320065.1). Classification (NCBI taxonomy): domain Eukaryota; kingdom Metazoa; phylum Chordata; class Mammalia; order Artiodactyla; family Cervidae; genus Cervus; species Cervus canadensis. The sequence goes on along the minus strand of NC_057390.1, from coordinate 34,668,479 downwards.
AGATCCTGCACACCTCAACAAAGACCTAATGCAGCCAAAAATAAACATACTTTTTAAATAGGATTGTTGGTGCCATCAAACTGCTGAGTAATCCAGTTGAGGAGCTGCTTCCCCCAGGCTTATATTCTGCACCTGCATTTCTTCCCCACAAGACATCCACAAGATCTTCTCCTGCATGTGTTCTCTTAGGTCTGGCAATTCCTTTGGTTTGTAAGCTGTTTTATTCCTAGAGCAGAGACCTTGCCTGGGTTCCCTAGAAAGCAGAGCCTGAGCCAGAAGACTTGTAGCTAGTATTTAATTTAAAAGTAAGATCCCAGAAAACAGGAGGGAAGGACAAAAGAGTGCAGAAGGATCAAGAGCCAATACACTGATGCATCATGGAACTGGCCACACCACTAAGTGTGACTGGTTGCTTGATTTGTAGGACTGTATCCCCGAGAAGTTTTATAAATAGCATTTTAGGGCAATAAACATACAAGTTCCCTGGCTTTGGTCAGATGCACGTGAGAATTGATCTTTGCTTAGCCTGTTAAATTTCTTTTTCCTCCATGCACCTACTTGACATAATCACAGTTCCTGGGACTGCATGGGTGTGGTCTGAGTTTAGTCAGAGCCAGGCATGTGAAGTAGCTTTTTAAACACAAGTTTGGTGGAAGAATCTGATACTTGTGTTCTTAGCTGATACCTAATGGTCCCCAGTGCAGCATCATAACCAAGGAGCAATGATAAAACCAGAGCTGGAAAGTCAATGGAATATGACATGATATGGCTCTTCATATCACGTGGCCAAAATATTGAGTTTCAGCTTTAGCATCAGTCATTCCAATGAATATTTATGGTTGATATCCTTTAGGATTGACATGTTTGATCTCCCTGCAGTCCAAGGGACCTTCAAGAGTCTTCTCCGGCACCACAATTTGAAAGCATCAATTCTTCAGTGCTCAGCCTTTTTTATGGTCCAGTTTTCACATCTGTACATGACTACTGGAAAAACCATAGCTTTGACTATACAGACCTTTGTCAGCAAAGTGATGTCTTTGCTTTTTAATATACTGTCTAGGTTTGTCATAGCTTTCCTTCCAAGGAGCAAGCGTCCCAAGGAGCTTTGGGACAAAACCCCCAAATATCAGTGTCTGGATATCTTAGGCCATCTTGTGGATGCATGGTCTGGTCAAAGATAAGGAAAGCTCACAAGACTATGCACTCCATATTCCAACATGCCACAGGAGCAAGTGCAAAGTCACAGGGCAATTATGATCAATTCTAAAGTAACACTGTCCAGGTTTCTGCCATAAATGCTATCCTGCCATTTATATTTCAGGTGAAATGCTGCAAGGAGCCTCACCTGCTGCTCTAAGTGGCTCTTTATTTTGGAGGTTGAGGAAATGGAGCCCATCACTGGACTTCATAAGGAGGAAAGACCATTGATTTTCTCTACATGTGTGGTCATGTAACTAACCCTAAAGTCAAGTGCACTGGCCTACAATCTTAGAACTCCACCTGGAGTTCTTTCTTTACCAACTAACTTTAAATCCTGCTACTAACCCTGTTTTCTAAATACCAGCTGATTATATGTTGTCCCTACCCAAAAGACTTCAAAAGTTCACCACTGCCTTCAGCCCACATGCCTCACTCCAGCATTCAAAGGCTCTATAATCTGGCCCCAAACTTATATCCTTGGTATAGACCTCCTGTGCATGCCAAACTGATATCCCCACTATTACCTAACAAGCCAAGTCCATTCCCATCACGAGCCTTTTAAAATGCCCTCTCCTTTCTAACTGTTCATCCAAATTCCCTAATTCACTCAAAACCTACCCAGAGTACCATTGCCAAACTTCTTCCCTCTACACAATCCTACCAATAAAATGCTCTTCCTAGAAGCATCAGTTTTTCCACTTCATAGACTACTGTCCTGATGGTCAACTTCTCATGCATGAATAATGTATCATTTTCATACTTAGCATCTACACTGATCCGCTGTTAGCATACTTGAGAAAAAGGAAAAGATCTATATTTCTCATGGAAGGAAGACTGAAAAATCCAAGCTGTCCTTACTAGAAGAAATAGACAGTGGAGTCACAGTCCACAGAGAGCCTCCTTGGGCAAGACTGCTGGCTGCTTCTCTAGGACTCCTGACTCAGAGCACAGTCAAAGGACAAATTCCCAAGGGCCAAGTTCATCCTAATGGTTCATACGACAAGAGCTAGAGCTTTGGGATGCAACTCTTAATTCTAGACTCCTCCCAGTCAATGAAGTCAGGCCTCTTGCTCTATTTACATAAGAGAGGAGATGCAGGTTAAAACAAATATATTGAATTAAGTGTGTATAAAAGTACACATCCCTCTGCAGAAAGTGACATGGTTCCCCACCTACCCCCAGCCCTGTACTCCCTTACTAGAATCTCCACAGCACTTGAATCTTGGCACAGAAGACAGCTTCTTAGGATCTTTTCCTTTAATGAAAAAAAAAGTTAACCTTTGCACATCAACTAAAAATTTCCCAAAGCCTAGAACCTGATTATTCCTAAACTTCATGAATTATTCATGCTGTTTCAACCGAGATAGATCATATTTAATAGTGTTCTGAGGGGGCATCTTCCCTGGAATTAGATGGAAAATATCATCATCTGTCTACTGAGCTGTTTGAAGAACAGGTTATCATGGGTTTTCTACAGAACTGTATATGCTGAGAAACAAAACAGTGTTCACTGGATTGGCATAAGGGGAATTAATACGAAACCAGAGACTCTTTTCCATATCTATGTGGAGCCTGTTTCTATTAAACCTAGGCAAGAATGACAGCAGTACCAACACATACAAACCCTAATAAATTAGCTGCACCCAATTATTAAGAAGGCAGCCTTAGGTCATAAAAATGATTTTGTGAAATTGATCTTAAATGAAAAATGTGTAATTACACTTAAAGCAGTTACAGGCTGCTAGTCAATGAAAAATTTATATTTCCTGTGGAGTTGTACCACTTTCTGTGCATATAAAATTAGTTGGACTAGTAGAAACATTACATTCGGAAGTGGTTCAAGAGACAGAAACATTTTTCATTATACTTTTCAAAATGATCCCACAAACTGGCCAACTATGCACCCGATGTGCATGTTATAATTTTACTGCCTTTGGCCAAAATCCACTGTAAGACCAAGTAAGTGTTCAGAATTCTAAGCAAGTACTTCACAGTATTTTTAAAGCCATGAATGCATTTGTTTCTCTATTCATTTTGTTAGTCTTTCTTTAAGATCTGAAAGGCTTATATTTAGTAAAAGCAAAAATGACTGGGGGAGTAAGTATGCATGTAGGTGAAAAGCCATGGTATTCATCCCTTACCTCACCCGCCATATCCCATCTACCACCAACTTCTGTGGGTTCCATCTCCAAATTTACCTCAAAACCATACACTCAGAAGAAAAAAAAGAAACAAAACTATACATTCCTCTTCATCTCCACTGCTGACACCCTGGCCCAAGCCACCATGGCACCAATCTCTTGACGGGCCTTTTTCCTCCTGCTCATGATCCCTGCAATTCATTCTTCCCATAATAGGCTGAGAGATCCTTTTCAAAATTCAATCAGATCATATCACTGCTCTGCCTCAGACCATTCAAAGGTTTCCCATTGCCCTTTGAATAAAACCCAAGCTCCTCTTGTGGCCCATGAGGCCTTGCTTGATCTGGCCTTTGGCCCCTTCCTCAACTTTGCTTCTTCTTGTTCTCATCCTGCCTCACAGTGGACCATCACAGTGATTTTCTTTCCATCCCTGAAGTTCTTCTACCTCCAGAACTTTGTGCTTACTATTCCTTTCCTCTGGAATGCTCTTCACCTAACTCATGATATCTAAGTTCTTCTGCTTATTTCCTGTAGAATAATCACTTTATTAACGTGTTTACTTGTTGCGGCCTGTTTTAACCTTCAGTGAATGCAAAACTATTGTGTGAGTGAAATAACATATTTAAGAAATGGTAAAGTTATGAAGAAACACTTGAATAAAGAAGCAAATAGCTTAAGGGAAATTCAGCTTTAAGCATATAATTGTCTGCCAAAAGAACTAGCCCATTTCAGGGTTAAATTCTACTTTTTAGTTGCACTAAAAATTACATAAGGCTAGGAATTAAAGACTTCACTGAAGCAAGGGGAGATAAATTAGGAGTTTGAGATTAACATGAAAAAAAAGACTTCACTAAAGAAATTCATGCTACTAATAAACACAAGCAATTTTGTGGCCTCTTTTATACTGAGCATTTCAAAATTTAAATGTATACATTAATTTCACCAGGGATATGTATCTTATCTTTTGTTCATCCTTTGGTAACCTTATATGACTTATCTGAAATAGTCTCATTGACTTAGAGAACAAACTTAATGGTTGCTGGGAGGAGAACATAGGGAATTTGGGATGGACATATACACACTGTGATATTTAAAGTGGATAAGCAACAAAGACCTACTACATATAGCACTTGGAACTCTATTTAATGTTAAGTCATATGTATGACTGAGTCCCTTTGCTTTTCACTTGAAACTATCATAACACTGTTAATTGCTATACCACAGTACAAAATAACAAGCTTAAAAAGTTTTAAAATATGAAATAGTCTCATTGGGGAACTATTAAACATTATTCCCAATACTAGTGGGTGGAGTCAAATAATATATCCACAACACCCACCAACTACCATACTTATGTTTGCAAAACTTAGAAATTAAGGAGATTCAAAGAAGTATAAATAGAGATTCATTCATAATGGATCTTCCAATCTATTCTTGAGACAAAACAAAGATGGGAGAAGGATGGATGAAGGAATGAGTAGATAGATGCTCAAAAGAGGGAGAACTCATCCTACAGGGAAGAGATCAGGGCAGCCATAAGCTGTTCTTTGCAAAATGGCTAAGTCTCAGATAAGAAAGGAGAGCAGGGCAACATTCCCAGCAGGGACAAGAATGACCACATGTGTCAAACATGCATGGAGAGCAGTGAGCAGAGGAAGCAGTCAAAACAAAAGAAAAAGGTAGTCATGAAAGTTTAAGAGAACTTGGGGCTGAACATTCAGATTATCATGCAGCAGCTTACTATGTTTTGGCCTTACAATACTAAAGAGTAATGGAAGATTTTAGCAAAAGAACAAATTAATGGGAGATAAATGCTCCCATTGTGAGAAACTCAGCATTTGAGAGCCTGCATTCATGTAGTGTAAAGATGGACTTCCTCAGTGGTCCAAAGGTAAAGAATCTGCCTGCCAGTGCAGGGAACACCTGTTTAACCCCAGATCTGGGAAGATCCTACATGCTGTGGGTCAACTAAGACCTTATGCCATAACTCCTGAGCCAACAGCCTGAAGTCTGCAAGCCACAACTACTGAGTCCATGAACCGCAACTACTGAAACCTGCAGGCCTAGAGCTCGTACTCCGCACAAGAGACGCCAGCACACTGAGAAGCCCACACACTACAACTAAACAGTAGCCCCTGCTCACCACAACAAGAGAAAGCCTGTGTGCAGCAACGAAGACCCAGTGCAGTCAAAATAAATAACTAAATCTTTTTAATAACAAATATATCTTACTAAATCAATACTCAGAATAAATACATACCTTTTTAAATCTTCAAAGCAACTACAGTACTTTAGGGTACACTCTGTACAAAATCTTTAGTTACAGGAAATAAGGATTTCAGAAACCACACATAACTTTGTTCAGAGGAAGGAAAAGAGCGACCCAGAGAAAACTGTAAAATCATGTTGCAAAGTAATGAGCACATAAGACCAGGTTCTACAGTAAACATGCATACCTGTGCGCTTCATCACTTATCTAATAGTTCACTTTTCTGATAATTTACAATTATCAAGTCTTCAAAAACCCCTGTGAAGCACAGTTCCTGGCTTTTCAAATAAGAATGAAGAATTAGGTGACAAGTTCAAGGTTACAAAGACAATTTAAACAAATAGCAAGTAAAAGAACTCTCTGAATTCTTGCAACTTCCTTTCATCTCTACCATTTTACCAAGAGTAGCAAAACTCAGTGGTAGTTGTTATATGTGCACTGTGAAAACAAGATCCTGGTGGAAAACAAGAACGTAAAGACTGGGAACTGGCCCTTGGAGAAATTTATATCTTTTCCATGTCTTGTGACCATCATACTTAGATTTTATAGCCAAAACCCACAGATTACATTTGACCCTTGAACAACATGGGTTTGACCTGCATAGGTTACTGATACATGGATTTTCTTCAATAAATATATACTACAGGACTACACAATCTTCAGTTGGTAGAATCCTCAGACGCAGAATCAAAGAAACAGAACTATGGATACAGTGCTGACTGTAAAGTTATGCTCATATTTTTTACTACACAATGTCAGTGACTTAACCCTAATGTTGTTCAAGGGTCAACCCTTGAATATATTTGTAACACGTTAGGTGGTGCAATGATAAAGAATCCACCTGCCAATATACGAGATCCAAAGGACATGGGTGTGAGCCATGGGTTGGGAAGATTCCCTGGAGTAGGAAATGGCAACCCACTCCAGTATTCTTGCCTGGAAAATTCCATGAACAGAGGAACCTGGCTGATTACCGTCCATGGGGTCAAAGAGACAGACAAGAATAAGTGACTGAGCACAGCACACACCTTTGTTGTTCAGTAGCTCAGTTATGTCCAACTCTGCGACCCCATGGCCTGTAGCATGGCAGGCTTCCATGTCCTTCACAATCTTCCGGAGCTTGCTCAAACTCATGTCCATTGAGTCCGTGATGCCATCCAGCCATCTCATCCTCCGCTGTCTCCTCCTCCTGTCTTCAGTCCTTCCCAGCATCAGGGTCTTTTTCATCTAAACCGTCCACAAGAAAAAGAAATGCAAAAAGGTAAAATGGTTGTCTGAGGAGGCCTTACAAATGGCTGAGAGAAAAAAAAGAATAGAATTGAAAGGCATAGGAGAAAAGGAAGATATACCCACATGAATTCAGAGATTCAAAGAATAGCAAGGAGAGGTAAGAACACCTTCCTAAGTGAACAATGCAAAGAAATAGAGGAAAACAATAGAATGGGAAAGATTAAAGATCTCTTCAAGAACATTAGAGATAGAAGGGAACATTTCATGCAAAAATGGGCACAATAAAGGACAGAAGCAGTACAGACCTAACAGAAGCAGAAGATATTAAGAAGAGGTGGCAAGAATACAGGGAAGAATTATACTAAAAAGATCCTAATGACCCAAACAACCATGAGAGTGTCATCACTCACCTAGAGCCAGACATCCTTGATTGTGAAGTCAAGTGGGCCTTAGGAAGCACTACTACAAACAAAGCTTGTGGATGTGATGGAATTTCAGCTCAACTATTTCAAATCCTAAAAGCTGTGAAAGGGCTGCACTCAGTATGCCAGCAGATTTGGAAAATTCAGCAGTGGCCACAGTACTGGAAAGGTCAGTTTTCATTCCAATCCCAAAGAAGGGCAATGCCAAAGAATGCTCAAACTACCACAAAATTGTACTCATTTCACATGTTAGCAAGGTAATGCTTAAAATCTTCCAAGCTAGGCTTTAACAGTATATGAACCAAGAACTTCCAGATGTACAAGCTGGATTTAGAAAAGGCAGAGGAACCAGAGATCAAATTGCCAGCATTCATTGGATCATTGAAAAAGCAAAGGAATTCCAGAAAAACATCTGCTTCTGCTTTGTTAACTACACTAAAGCCTTTGACTGTGTGGATCCCAACAAACTGTGGAAAATTCTTAAAGTGATGGGAATACAAGATTACCTTGCCTGCCTCCTGATAAACCTGCATGCAGGTCAAGAAGCAATAGTTAGAACCAGACATGGAACAATGGACTAGTTCAAAATTGGGAAAGGGGTACATCAAGGCTGTATATCATCATCCTGCTTATTTAATATATGCAGAGTACATCATGCAAATGCCAACCTGGATGAAACACAAGCTGGAATCGAGATTGCCAGGAGAAATATCAATAACCTCATATATGCAGATGACACAACTATTATGGCAGAAAACGAAGAGGCACTAAAGAGCCTCTTGATGAAGACGAAAGAGAAGAGTGAAAAAGCTGGCTTAAAATTCAACATTTAGAAAACAAAGATCATGGCATCTGGCCCCATTGCTTTATGGCCAATAGATGGGGAAACAATGGAAACAGTGACAGACTTTTTGGGGGGGCTCCAAAATCACTGCAGATGGCGACTGCAGCCATGAAATTAAAAGATGCTTGCTTCTTGGAAGAAAAGCTATGACCAACCTAGATAGCATATTAAAAAGCAGAGACATTACTTTGCCAACAAAGTTCTATATAGTCAAAGCTATGGTTTTTCCAGTAGTCTTGTACAGATGTGAGAGCTGGATCATAAAAAAGGCTGAGTGTGAAAAATTGATGTTTTCTAATTGTGGTGTTCGAGAAGACTCTTGAGAGTCCATTGGATTGCAAGATCAAACCAGTCAATCCTTAAGGAAATCAACCCTGAATATTCATTGGAAGGACTGATGCTGAAGCTGAAGCTCCAACTCTAATGTTACCTACTTTCGAATGTAACCATTAACTTCAAATATACTATAGAGTTATCACGGGAAACTATTCAACCTGGTGTCCATAATGCCATAGAAAATTCCTTCATTCCTTGATTAGTAGAAAGACCTCAAGTCTCTATGTCTTACTCAATTTCCTTCAGGCCTGATTTAAATGAAATAAAATAGTGGCTCTAATGTATTATTTTTTAATCTATTTTTATTTGAAATGTAACAGACTTACAATATTATATTACTTTTAGGTATAAAACTGATCAACATTTTTATACATTACAAAATAACCTTGAAAAGTATAGTTATCATGTCACCATATGGATTTATTGTAATATTGGCTTTGTGCCCTACACTGTACATGTATATCCCCATGATTTATTTATTTAATAACTGAAAGTTTGTACCTCTAAATCTTCCTCACCTATTTCACTCATCCCCCCATTCTCCTCCCTCTGGAAACCACATGTTTGTTCTCTGTGAGTTTGTTTCTGTTTTATTATCTTTGTTCATTTGTTTTTTAGCCCATACGTAAGTGAAATCACATGTTATTTGTCTTCTCTGACTTAATTCTCTTAGAATTACACTCCTTAGAATATACTCTTGGTCCATTGGTATTTTGATTGGGATTGCATTGAATCTGTAGATTGCCTTGGAGAATATGCTCATTTTAACAATGTTAGTTACTGAAATTCAAGAGTACAGAATGTCTTTCCATTTTTTGCATTGTCTTCAATTTCTTTCATCAACGTCTTATAGTTATCTGAGTACAGGTTTTTATTTCTTAGTTTGATTTACTCCCAGGTATTTTATTCTTTTTCTTGTGGTTATAAGTGTAATTGTTCTCTTAATTTCTCTGATAGTTTATTATTAGTATAGAAACACAACAGATTTTCATTAATTTTGTGTCCTGCTAATTTATTGAATTCATTTACTACTTCAACAGTTTTTTGCTGGTGTCCTTAGGATTTTCTACATATAGTATTAGGACATCTGCAAACATCTGCAAAACAATGATAGTTTTACGTTTTTCCAATTTGGATTCCTTTTATTTCTTTTTTCTTCTCTGATTGCTGTGGCTACGACTATGGCTAGGACTACAGGCCAATATTATGATGAATAAAAATAGCAAGAGTGGGCATTCTTGCCTTGTTCCTGGTATTAGAGGAAATACTTTGCTTTTCACCATTCAGTATGATGTTTGTTTTAGGTTTGTACTTTGTATAGCCTTTATTATATTGAGGTATGTTCCTTCTATAACCACTTTGTTGAAAGTTTTTATACTAAATCATTGTTGAATTTTGTCAAAATACTTTTCTGCACCTGTTAAGATGATCATATGATTATTATTATTTAATTTGTTAATAGGGAGTATCACATAGATTGATTTGCAGATATTGAACCATTCTTGCATCCCTGGGATAAATCCCATGTGACCATGGGGCTTGAGTGTGAGCTCAATTGCTGACTCATACCCAACTCTCTGCAACCACATGGACTGTAGTCTGCCAGTCTCTTCTGTCCATGGGAACCTCCAGGCAAGAACATTGGAGTGGGCTGCCGCTTTCTCCTAGGAGATCTTCCTGACCCAGGGATCAAACCAGTGTCTCCTGCATTGGCAGGTGAATTCTGTACCACTGAGCCATCTGCGAAGCCCCCAATCATGGTCCTTTTAGTATACTATTGAATTCGATTTGCTAATATTTTGTTGAGAATTTTTACATTAATGTTCATATGCAATATTGGCCTGTATTTTTCTTTTTTGGTGTCGGTGATGCTGATCTCAAATCACTAGTTCTGAAGCACTTTCTTTTAAACAGTTTGGCAGTTTATTTTTTATTTTTGTCTGTGCTGGCTCTTTGTCGTGGCTGAGCTTTTTTTTCTGTGCAAGCTTTCTCTAGTTGTGGTATATGGGTTTCTCGTTGTGGTGGCTTCTCTTGTTGTGGAGCATGGCCTCTAGGGCATGCAGCTTCAGTAGTTTTGGCTCAGGGGTTCTAGAGTGCAAGCTGAGAAACTGTGGGGCATGGGCTTAGTAGCCCCATGGCATGTGGGATCTTAGTTCCCGGACCACAGATCAAACCCATGTCCTGCATTGCCAGGTGATTCTTAACCACTGGACCACCAGGACAGTCCCTCAGTAGCCTTTCTTACTTTTCAATTTTTTGGAAAAGATAGGTGTAAACTCTCCTTTAAATGCATGGTATAATTCACCTGTGATGGCATCTGGTCCTGGGCTTTTGTTTATTGGGAGTTTGTTCGCTTTACCACTGATTCAAATTTATATAAGGTAATGAATTTGTTACCTAATTCAGTCTTTGGAGATTGTATATTTATAGGAATTTATCCATTTCTTTTAGGCTGTCCATTTTATTGGTATATAACTGTTTATCATAAACTCTTATTATTCTTAGTATTACTGTGGTATCTGTTGCAAATTCTCCTTAATTTCTGATTTTATTGATTTGTGCTCTCTCTTCACAAGTCTGGCTAAATGCCTACTGATTTTATTTTTCTTTTCAAAGAGTCAGCTCTTTCATAGATCTTTTCCACTCTCTTTCCAGCCTCTATTTCATCTATTTCAACTCTGAATTTATAATTTCTTTCCTTCTAATTTTGGCTTTGTTCTTTTTCTAGTTCCTTTAGGTATAAGCTTTGAGATTCTTCTTGTTTCTTGAGATATGCTGATATCACTATAAACTCTTTTAGGGAAGTGTTTTATGTGCTTTGTCACATACATTCTGGATCACTGTGTTTTCATCTCCATGGAATTTTATTAAATTCCTCTGACTTCTTCAGTGATTCATTGGCTGCTTAATAGCATATTGTTTAGCCTCCATGTGTTTGTGGTTTTTGCAGGTTTCGTTTACATTTTTTTCCTTTTTATTTTTTTTGTAGTTGATTTCTAATCTCATATCACAGTGGTCAAAAAGGTGCTTTATATGATTCCAATCCTCTTAAATTTAGTGAGACTTGCTTTGTAGCCTAGCATATGATCTATCCTGGAGAATATTCCCTGTGCACTTGAAAAGAATGTATATTGTTTTTAGATTGAATGTCTATACATCTATTAAGTCCATCAAATATAATGTGTCATTTAAGATCACTGTTTTCTGATTTTCTGTCTGGATAAGCTATTGCTGTAAGTGGGGTGTTACAGCCCCTTACTATAATTGTGTTGCTGCCTATCTCTTTAATGTTTGTTAATGTCTTCTTTATGTATTTAGGTACTCCTAAGCTGGGTTCCGGAGAAGGCAATGGCACCCCACCCCACTACTCTTGCCAGGAAAATCCCACGGGCAGAGGAGCCTGGTGGGCTGCAGTACATGGGGTCACAAAGAGTTGGACACGACTGAGCGACTTCACTTTCACTTTTCACTTTCATGCATTGGAGAAGGAAATGGCAGTCCACTCCAGTGTTCTTGCCTGGAGAATCCCAGGGATGGGAGAGCCTGGTGGGCTGCCGTCTATGGGGTCGCACAGAGTCAGACACAACTGAAACAACTTAGCAGCAGCAGCAGCAGCAAGCTGAGTTCATATCTACGATTGTTATAAATTATTGATTCAATCTCTTTATCATTATGTAGTGTCCTAGAGCCAGACATCCTGGAATGTGAAGTCAAGTGGGCCTTAGGAAGCATCACTATGAACAAAGCTAGTGGAGGTGATGGAATTGCAGTTGAGCTATTTCAAATCCTGAAAGATGCTGTGAAAGTGCTGCACTCAATATGTCAGCAAATTTGGAAAATTCAGCAGTGGCCACAGAAATGAAAAAGGTCAGTTTTAATTTCAATCCCAAAGAAAGGCAATGTCAAAGAATGTTCAAATTACCACACAATTGCACTCATCTCACACGCTAGTAAAGTAATGCTCAAAATTCTCCAAGCCAGGCTTCAGCAATACGTGAGCCATGAACTTCCAGATGTTCAAGCTGGTTTTAGAAAAGGCAGAGGAACCAGAGATCAAATTGCCAACATCCACTGAATCATAGAAAAAGCAAGAGAGTTCCAGAAAAACATCTACTTCTGCTTTATTGACTATGCCAAAGCCTTTGATTCTGTGGATCACAATAAACTGTGGGAAATTCTGAAATAAATGGGAATACCAGACCACCTAACCTGCCTTTTGAGAAACCTGTATGCAGGTCAAGAAGTAACAGAAATGGAACAGCAGACTGGTTCCAAATAGGAAATGGAGTATGTCAAGGCTGTATATTGTCACCCTGCTTATTTTACTTATATGCAGAGTACGTCATGAGAAACGCTGGGCTAGAGGTAGCACAAGCTGGAATCAAAATTGCCGGGAGAAATATCAATAACCTCAGATAGGCAGATGACACCACCCTTATGGCAGAAAGTGAAGAGGAACTAAAAAGCCTCTTGATGAAAGTGAAATAGGAGAGTGAAAAAGTTGGCTTAAAGCTCAACATTCAGAAAACTAAGATCATGGCATCCGCTCCCATCACTTCATTGCAAATAGATGGGGAAACAGTGGAAACGGGCTGACTTTATTTTGGGGGGCTCCAAAATCACTGTAGATGGTGATTGCAGCCATGAAATTAAAAGATGCTTACCCCTTGGAAGGAAATTTATGACCAACCTAGACAGCTATTACAAAGCAGAGACATTACTTTGCCAACAAAGGTCTGTCCAGTCAAGGCCATCATTTTTCTAGCAGTCATGTATGGATGTGAGAGTTGGACTATAAAGAAAGCTGAGCACTGAAGAATTGATGCTTTTGAACTGTGGTGTTGAAGACTCAAGAGTCACTTGGACTGCAAGGCGATCCAATCAGTCCATTTGAAAGGAGAGCAGTCCCGGGTGTTCACTGGAAGGACTGAGGTTGAAGCTGAAACTCCAATACTTTGGCCACCTGATGCAAAGAGCTGACTCACTTGAAAAGACCCTGATGCTGGGAAAGATTGAGGACAGGAGGAGAAGGGGATGACAGAGGATGAGATGGTTGGATGGCATCACCGACTCAATGGACATAGGTTTGGGTAGACTCTGGGAGTTGGTGATGGACAGGGAGGCCTGGTGGGCTGAGGTTCATGGGGTTGCAAAGAGTTGGACACGACTGAGTGACTGAACTGGAACTGGAACTGGAATGTCCTTCTTTGCCTCTTATAGTCTTTGTTTCAATGTCTGTTTAGTCAGAAATAAATATAGCTACTTGGGTTTCTTTTCATATCCATTTGCATGGAAGATCTTTTTTCATTTCCTCACTTTCAGTCTGTCTTTAGATCTGAAGTATCTTCATATATATGTAGGCAGCATACATATAGGTCTTGTTTTGGAATTCAATTACTATTCAATTCTATTCAATTACTCTGTCTTGATAGAAGCATCTAGTCTGTGTACTTACTGTCATTTTGTTGTTTTCAGGTTGTTTCTGTAGCTCTTTTCTATTTCTTCTTCTTTTGCTTTCTTCCTTTGATTCTGAGGACTATTTTATTTTTTTGTTTGGATTCATTTCTCTTTTATCTATTACAAGATTTTGAGATTGTTTTACCATTAGTATACACACACACACAGCCCACGGGGGCACAAAGAGTTGGACATGCCTTGGCAACTGAACAAAAATACACACACACACAATTATTTCAAGTTGATGATCTCCTAAGTTTGAACACATTTTAATAGCCTAGCATTTTTACTCCTCCACTATGCTTAGTGTTTTTGACATTTTTTATACTTGTTTTGTGTACCCCTTAACTATACTTTATAAATATAGAGTTAACCCTGGAACAAATCATGTTTAAACTCCACAGGTACATTTCTATGTGGATCTTTTTTAATAGTAAATGCTACACAATCAGTGGTTGGTCGGATGCAAAGATGTGGAACCTCAAATATGAAGGAACTGTGGACATGGAAGCTTATATATGAGGGATAACTATAAGTTACATGTATATTTTCAACTGCTCAAAGCATGTGTGTCCCTAATCCCCATTCTATTTAAGGGTCAATCCAAGTTGACTTTACTATTTTTGTCTTTTAATCTATTAGCTTTATAAGTGGTTGATTTGCTACTTTTACTTTTACCATTACTAACAATATTGTTTCTTTCAGAATTCTCCTATTTCTAGTTGTGGTCTTCTATCTTCCAATTAGAGTGTTGCTGAAATATTTTAGCCTTTGTTCATCTGTAAAATTCTCTTATATCTCCTTCAATCTGATTAATAGCTTTGCCAGGTACAATATTCTTGGTCATGGGCTTTTTTCTTTCCATCACTTTGAATATATCGTGTTACTCCCTTCTGGCTTGTGAAGTTTATCCTGAAAAGTCAGCTGCTAGTCTTATGCATGTTCCCTTGAACATATTTAGTTGTTTTTCCATTGTTGTTTTTAAAATTCTCTCTGTATCTTTAATTTTTTCCATCTTAATTATAATGCATTTTGGTGTAGTCCTCTCGGGGTTGATTCTGTTTGGAACACTCTGCTTTTTGAAGTTGGCTGTCAGTTTCCTTTCCCATATTAAATAAGTTTTCAGCTATTATTTCCTGTCCCTTTCACTCTCTCTTCTCCTTCTGTGTTCCTATAAGGCAAATGTTAATATATTTAATATTGTTCCAGAGGTCTCTTAAACTATCCTCATATTTTTACATTCTTTTTTATTATTTCTATTCAGCATTAGTAATTTCCACTACTAATTGGTTCTGTCCTCTGATTTGTTAATCTGTTGCTTTGCATCATCTAAGCTAATGTTGACTCCTTCTAGTATGTTTTATCTGTTACTGTATATATAGTTTTATTTGGTTCTTCATTATATTTTCCAACAGTTTCCAACTATTTTCCAAACTTCTCATTGTAATTATTCTTCTCCCAATTTCACTGAGCATCTTTAGGATTATTACCTTGACAACTTTATTGGGTAGATTCTTTATCTCCACTTTGCTTGGTTCTTCTTCTGGGGTTTAGTTTTGTTCCTTCACGTAAAACATATTCCTCTATGTACTCATTTTGCCTAATTCTGTTTTATTTTTATGCATTAGATAGGTCAGTTACATTTCCTGATCTTGGAGAAGTAGCCTTATATGGGA
Source organism: Cervus canadensis (assembly GCF_019320065.1). Classification (NCBI taxonomy): domain Eukaryota; kingdom Metazoa; phylum Chordata; class Mammalia; order Artiodactyla; family Cervidae; genus Cervus; species Cervus canadensis. The sequence continues at coordinate 34,652,904 of NC_057390.1, read as the reverse complement.
TATCCTGTGAGATCCAGATGCACACTCCCTTCTGGTGTGCCCCCCAATGGCCTGCATGGGCTCTTTCGCTGTAGGGCTGACAATTGTGGGCACACTGCAGCCTGGTTGACTTCCAGGTCCTGGCTCATGCAGTAGCTGTTAACCAGGTCCTGGGACAGCTGGTTGCCAGTCCCAAGGGGGCCCAGGGTTTGTGCCAGATCACTGGTGGGTGGAGCCTTTTACTGGCAAAATTGACTGTGGTCACGGGGGTCATGGGGCTGGTGCTGACCAGCTGCTATGTGAGGCTAGGTCCTGGAGCAACTGGTTGTACAGAGTTATGAGGGTCTGGGGCTGGTGCCAGCCTACTGGTAGGAGGAACAGCTCTAGGTCATGGAGGGCCCAAGGCTGGTGTCAGTTCACTGACAGATAAGTAAGCCCTTAGCATTAATAGGTTAGAGGGAGGACTCTAAAATGGTGCCTGCCAGCACCAGTGTCTTCATGATAAAACAAGCTCCAAAAATGGCTGCCACCAGTGTCTGTATGTTTCCAGGGAAAATCTCAGCCACCTTCTGCCTCTCCAGGAGGCCCTCTGAGTCTGACCCAAGCTCCTTTCAAATTACTGCCTCTTCACTGGAAGTCAGAGCATGTGGAATATTGTGTGCACCTTTGAAGTGCAGAGGCCCCATTTCCTATGTTTCTGGCTCTCCTATATGGAAACCCCATACTGGTTTTCAAAACCAGAAATTCTGGTGGCTTGTCTTTCTGGTATAGGAATCCTGGGTTGGGGAGCTGGATGTGGGTATCAGATGCCTCACTCCTTGGAGAGAACCTCTGCAATTGTGATTATTCTGCTTACGGGTCACCCACTTGCGAGTGTGGGTCTTGACTATACTGCATTTCCACCGCTCCTACTTGTTTCTTTTTTTATATCTTTAGTTGTAGAAAATCTTTTCTGCTAGTCTTCAGGTTGTTCTCATAGATAGTTGCTCTGCAAATAGTTGTAATTTTGGTGTGCTTATGGGCTGCAATGGGGGAGACCTGCATTCAATCCCTGGGTTGGGAAGATCCCCTGAAGAGGGAACAGCTACTCACTCCAGTATCCTTGCCTGGAGAATTTCATGGACAAAGGAGCCTGGCAGGCTACAGTCCATGGGGTCACAAAGAGTTGGACATGACTGAGCAATTTCCACTTTCACGGAAGGAGATAAGCTCAGGGTCATCCTACTCTACTGTCTAGGGTATACCAATATTTTCATTATTTTAAAAAACAGCATTAGAAAATTTTATTTTTGACAATATACTTACCCATGGTTTAACATTTATTTCTCATAGCCTTGAGGCTAAGTCCAAAAATCAAGATGCCAGCAGACTCAGTTCTTGATAAGAGTTCTTCTACTGAACTTTTAGTTCAGTAAACCCACATGACAGAGAAAGAGGGGGCTTCTAATAACTTCCTTTTCTTATAAAGGGCACTAATACCATCATAGGAGTGCCAATTTCATGACATATCTAAATCTAATTATCTTCCAAGGACCCAACCTCCATTAGGAATTAAGACTTCAACATATGACTTTAGAGGGGATACAAATAAATATTCAATCCATATCAGCAAGCCAATCTCAGATAAAATCACTTGCACTCTTCTAGCTCCTTTTGAGACTGTCAAGCAGATTACTTCAAATCAGTTTACAAATTCTAGGGCAGGACTCTACACACTTCTGCCTTTGCATCTTGGTATCAGATTAATCAAGAAGAATACAATGCAGTCAAACCCTGGATGAAAGAATTCTTTACACATAGAGAAAAGACAATGCAAGATTAGCTTCAATAGTGGGTGTCAATCCCCCACAGCCTGTGGATCTCTACCAGAAACATATTCAGGGCAATTTTCCTATGTTGCACCCCTCAGGTACCACAGTAGAAAGACCCTGTTCACTCTTCTGGAGGACAAGTAGGGTTGGCCAGGTGCTATGTGAAACATACTTCTAAAGGAGACAAAAGAACATTCAATGAGCCGGAAAAGGGAAAGATGTTCCCATACAAGTTAATAAACCCAGCACAGGCTGTGTGGGCTCTTTGTCTCTTAGTGAGGAAGTGTTCTAAGCCCAAGGTTCATTCTTATGCCACCAAGTGGAGGCCAAAAGACTGCATACACAAGACTGCCTTTTCTAACACAGATCTTCACCAGCCTATGTACACATGTATAACATACACCACACTTTTACACAGAAATTTCCTTGAGGAAAAGCATTCAAGTACTTTCAACATTTGTTGTTGTTTACTCGCTAAGTCATGTCTGACTCTTTCCAACTCCACGGACTGCAGCACACCATACTCCCCTGTCCTTCACTATCTCCTGCAGTTTGTTCAAATTCATATCCATTGAGTTGGTGATGCTATCTAGTCATCTCATCCTCTGCTGCCCTCTACTCCTCTTCCCTTCATTCTTTCCCAGCATCAGGGTCTTTTCCAATGAGTCAGCTCTCTGCATCAGGTGGCCAAAGTACTGGCACTTCAGCTTCAGTAACAGTATCAGTCCTTCTAATGAATATTCAGGTATTGATTTCCTTTAGGACTGACTGGTACATACATTTTAAAATACTCTGAAGTAGTATTACAAGGGGTAAATCACTTTGTTTATGAAAATACATTTTATTTCATACTAGAGTACCAAATTTGAGAGGGAAAGGGATATAAAATAGCAAAATAAATGTATCAGAATCAGCAAACACTAGTACATGGTCAGAGTTGTATTAGAAAAATGTTTGTCTTGCTGTGTAGGCAGGAAACAGCAACCCATGGGAAGTTTGATCTTCCTCTCCATATCTCAATTTCTGAAACTTTTCAACATGCCACATTTCACACAAAACATTTAATGACCAAGGCTCCAGAACACTTTAAGCACTACACTACTTTTCAAGATGGCTGTGAACTTAAGAAACAAATGGAGTACTTTAGTCAGTGAACATAATTCCATCTTAGCATCTAAACTGCTAAGTGAAGATGCTTGCAACATGAGGACCAAAATAAAACTACATCCTTGCCAAGAAATTAATTTGCAATTTTTCCCTTCCTTCTGGAATGTTTTTCTTCATTAGACTATTCAATTCTCAATACAGTTCTTCCTCCCACCACTCTTGCACTTAAGCTCTTCACATTCGCTTAGTTGGATCCTTGTCTTATTTCTTTGGTACACTGAAAACTCTCAGTAACAGTTATACTCTCCAGGCAATTTGAAGGGTCTACTGTGCACCTTGGCAGCAGGGCCAGGTGCTTTCTATATACCTTGAATATACATATACATTGAATAATTTATATTCAATGTATAATTTAATGTACTATCCAATACCATATTCACCATAAATCCACTTATATCTGGGTAATGCATTTATGTTCCAATGTGTCTAAAAGCCTCATCTGGTCTCCCCTGAGGTTACTAGGCAAGCCCACAATGTGCATTCTGAATAATTCAAAACTAAAGCATATTCAGTATTATGTAATTTGGTGTCTAATAAAACAAACAAACCAAAAAAACCACAAATGCTTAATTTTTTTCCATTAGATATATTGAAACATGAAATTTCAAAACTAAATATAAAACATAAGTATGACTTTAGAATTAAGCATATTCTAATCAATTTCACTAAAATAAATATACCTCATATGATATATACTAAGCCAATATAAAAATATTAGCAGAACATATTCTTTCTCAACTATAGCCAATAATAATTACAGTACAACACAGCTAAAAAAATAAAAAATACTGTAAGCATAGATACACAGTAGATACTTGCTGAATGATCTTCATAGCTATCCTATAATATCCTATGAATCATATTATTTAAATCATAAATTATCTTTCAAGTGTGCCACTCATCTATCCTTCCTGACTATAACTTCTGGAGAGTAGGAAACATTACCTGCTAATTTTTTATATTCCCCTCAAGCACCTCTTCTCTCAGTACCTTCAACACTGCCTTGAATTCAGTGCCCTCTTTTCAGGGAAGTGGGAGCCCAATGACTGTAGTCTGGGCCAGGTGGGAGATATCCAGAGCCTGGGCACAGAGAGGTCTATAACTTACCCATAGGTGAGCTGCAACATCTTGAGAAGAGCCAAACTGAAACCCAGGCAGACCATCCACCTGAATCACTATACAAAGAGGCCAGAAGTGAAGACCAAGCATCCAGTAATGCCAACAGAACCTAGCAAGATCTAAGATCCTAAGAGGCCAGTGAGAAGAGACGCATCTGGAACAATCTTCTGCTTTTGTGAAAAGGCTATTGCTGTGCCTTTCTTTATACAGCTTTCCAGTAGCTTTAACTATAGAGTGAGTCAAGAGTCACCAACCTCACATGGGTACTTTTCTCTCAATAAATGGAAGGAAAAGAAGGAGGCAGAAAAAACTTGGGATCCATTTTTTCCTTCTATAGGCCTGGAGTGCTGCAGTCCAAGGGATTGCAAAGAGTCTGACACAACTGGGCAACTGAACACCAACAAGAATATTTTATGACAAAGGATAATGAATGAACCATACACTTTTGCATACTTTGGGTGGTGAAAAACTAAACACTATCACAGTTCCTTTGCAAATTTTCTTGATAAGTAAAATTTCAAATAATGTTCCTGTATGAGCCTCCTGATGTAGAATCCAATGTGAGAAAATGACTGAAAGGGATAAGGTCCCTTCAGCAATTCCTTATGAAGGAATGTCCTTTGCGTGATGGGAAGGGGAGTAAGGAACCAGCAATGCCCTAGGACTGTTTACCTTTGGGCTTTCGAATAAGAAGCCTCAGGTTTATATGCATAGAATGACTCTTCAGATGCCAAGAATTGCCACTGGCAACACTGTACACTATGCAGTATTGGCATCTTCAACAGAGCTCATAGTTATTTCATATACAACAGCAGGGAGGAGGAACCCCAACAATTTGTATAGTCATGTTATCCTTCCTAATAAATTTAGGCATTTCTTCAGCTTCCAAATCATTTCCTCTAAACCAGAGGGAGGAAAAGTTATTGAGAAGGGAGATGTTTCTTCAATCTCATTTGGACAGGGTGTAATGATTTTGGCTTATTGCTTAAATCATTAATCCCCCATCATTTTCCAATGAGACTGTCATTTCATTAAAAGCAATAATAATTGACAATCTATTACTGTCCCTCATGCCCTAAATTATTATTGCTGCATTTTGTCATGGAGTATAAAAATAAAATATATAACTGCCAAAGATCATCAATTCAAAATAAACCACTCAAGAATTTTATTATCCAATGAAATATTCTATGGGTGCTCTATTTCCCATCTTGGGCATTCTACTATGTTCCATGTGTCCAGAAGAGTGAAATTAGCATATTGTTCCAAAGTTCATCTCCATCACTGTTATTTGAAATAATTTGCTGAACCAAATGGAACTCTAAGTCCTCCAAGGCAGAGGGGAGAAAACATCTTTTCTCTGAGACCCTGCTGGACTCTGCTAGACAGGGCAGTCAACTGAGAACCTTACATTATCAAAGAATAAATATATTTTCCTATTTAGGGTAGTGAGGCCAGGTGGGAGAGAAAAGTAAATTCTACTTAGCATTTGATCTTGGGAAAGCTACTTACAGCCACTAAACCTATTTTCCCATCTTTAAAATAGTAAAAATAATATCTACCACAAAGCACTTACCCCAATATCTGGTTTATCATTTAAACCTTCATAAATGTTACTTGATACTATTTTCAGTATTACTTCCTATGGAAAAACAGCAGTATATGAAATTTAAAAGACTGAAACGGTTCTTATTTAATCTTCAATATTATACTAAAGAGTCTAGATTTCATAGCAAAAAAGGAATCAGAAAAAAAATTAATAACAGAAGTGACATGAACACATCTGAGTTTTAAGAAGAAAACAGAATCAAGCCATGAAAGATACAGTAGATATAAATATAGATGTGGATTTAAATTTTTGAAATTTACATTTTTTTCATTCACCAAAATGGCCCAAAGCTATTAGCATATTTCCTTCTTTGGTATAATTAACATATTATCTTAAATACTACAAAATGTCTATATTGCCAACTTATTTATTTTCCCTCTGGTGATCTAACGCCAATGGCTCAAACAGGGAGAGATTTTACCAGTCAATGTTGTAATCAATAATCTCCTATACCAGGCATAAGCAGAATACTACTGATTCTTAATAGCTAAGTGGCTCTCAGTCATTTGCATGTCATTTCAACTGAGAAAGTTATCTTAGGACATCCAGATCTACAGTGAGGAAGAAAAAAAACCACAGATCTGAAATAAATTTTCAAATGTTAATTTAAAATATAATCTAAACTATTTGTGAAAAGGGAAATTCTTTTACTTTTTTAACCTATCGAATTGGCAAAGATTCCTAAAAAGACAATACCCAGTGGTAGAGAAGACAGATATATTAAGGTAGGAGTATGAACTTTACACTACCTTTGTAGATGATAACTTACCAATTATGTACAAAGTTAGGAACTTCCCTGGTGGTCCAATGGCTGAAACTTCATGCTTCTAATACAGGAGGCCTGGGTTCGATCCCCACTTAGGGAACTAGATCTCACATGCTGCAACTAAAAGATCCCAAGTGCTGCAGAAATGATCAAAGATCCTGTGTGCTGCAACTAAGACCCAGCACAGCAAAGAGAGAAATAATAAAAGTTTTTAAAAAGTTGTATGTGCCTAACTTTTGGCCCAATAATTACACTTTCAGAAATGCATCCTCAGGGAGTTCTCAATATGACAGAGTAGAAAGACCCTAAGCTTATATCCTCTCATAGGCACACCAAAATTACAACTGTTTGCAGAAGTATCAATGACAAAGATTGGAACCTACCAGAAAAGACAACTGAAGATATGAAGGAACCACAAGACAGGTAAGAGGGGTGTGGCTGCAGTATATTCAAGACTCATAGCCCCAGGTGAAGGGCCCACAAAAGGAAGAATAATTACCATTGCAGAGTTTCAGCCCAAGAAGCAAGGGATCTGAGTTCCACATCAAGTTCCCCAGCCAGGGAATCTGTACTGGGAGACAAGCCCCCAGAAGGTTTGGTTTTGAAGTCCAGGAGTTTACTTTCAGGATATCCAGAGGATTGTGGAAAATAGACACACTGGCCTTAAAGAGCACACATCAAAATCACATGCACTCTAGGACGCAGGGTGGAAGCAGTAATTTAAAAGGAGTCTGGGTCAGACCTACTTGCTAATTTTGGAGAGTCCCAGGAGAGGTAGGAAGCAACCGGAGCTCATCATGGGGACACAGATACTGTCAACAGCCATTTTGGGGAGCTCATTCTACCATGTGGACACTGGTGATAGCAAGGGCCCACTTTTGAATCCTTCCTCTAGCCTAGTAGGCTTGAGACCCAGCCCCAGCCCACCCACCAGCCTGTAGGTACCAGTACTATGATGCCTCACGCTAAGCAATTAAATGGGTAGGTACACACACTCCCAACCACCAGCAGACAGGCTGTCTTCAGACACCCTGAACCTACAGCCAGTAGAGGGTTCAGGATACAACTCCACACACAACTGTGTAGGCACTAAAACCAAAACCCCAAGAGCCTTGGAACCAGATAACAGGACCCAGTTCTGCCCAACAGTGGGGTAGGCACAAGCCCCAGAATGCCCTGAGCCCAGGCACCACCCTCCATCAAGTCTGCTCTAACCTCAGGACCAGCTTCACACACCAGTGGGTGGACACAAGCCCTAGGACAACCTCAGCCCCATGGCCTGCTCTAGTAGGACCCAGTTCACCCACCAGCAGGCCAACACAAGCTTTAGAACATCACCATCCACACAACCAACTGTGTCAGGAATTAGCCACACCCACCAGTGGTCCTCCAGTACTTTGGCCACTTCATGCGAAGAGTTGACTTATTGGAAAAGACCCTGATGCTGGGAGGGATTGGGGGCAGGAGGAGAAGGGGACAACAGAAGATGAGATGGCTGAATGGCATTACCGACTCAGTGGACATGAGTTTGAGTAAACTCCCAGAGCTGGTGATGGACAGAGAGGCCTGGCATGCTGCGATTCATGGGGTCGCAAAGAGTCAGACACAATTGAACTGAACTGAACCAGTGGGCCAAAACCAGCTCGGGGACCTCTGTTTATCTGAAAAGATAAACAAAATTGATAAGCCTTTAGCCAGACTCATCAAGAAAAACAAGAGAAAGGGCACAAATATGAAATGAAAAATGAGAAGCTACAAATGGCAACACAAAAATATGAAGAAAAACAGACCATTACAAACAAACAGCATGGCAATAAAACGGACAACCTGGAAGAAATGGATCAACTACTAGAAATGTACAATCTCCTAAAACTGAACCATAAAGAAACAGAAAATATTAACAAACCAATATCAATAATGAAATTGAAATCAGGAATAATAAGAAAAAATCTCCCAAAAAACAAAACTCCAGGACTAGACAGTTTCATAGATAATTCTACAAAACATTTAGAGAGGAGTTAATGTCTATCCTTGCCACACTATTCCCAAAAACTGCAGAAAAAGAAATGCTCATGAACTCATTCTATGAGCCTAGCATCACTCCGATAACAAAATCAGACAGATACCACATAAAAAGAAAATTAGAGGCCAATATCCCTGATAAACACAGGGACAAAAATCCTCAACAAAATATCAGCAGACTGAATTCAACAATACATTTAAAGGATCATGCACCATGTTCAAGTAGGATTTATCCATAGGATACACAGATATTTCAATATCTACAAATCAATGAATGCAATACACCACATTAACAAACTGAAGAACAAAAACAATACGGTCATATAAACAGATGCAGAAAAAGCTTTTGCCAAAATTCAATGTCCATTTATAATTTTTTTAAAAAACTCTCCAGAAAGTGGTTATAGAAAGAACAAAATTCCAAATAATAAAGGGCATATATAATAGGCCACAGTTTATATCACACAAAAGCTGAAAGCATTTCCTCCAAAATAAGGAACAAGATAAGAAGGCTTGCTCATTATCACAATTTTTATTCAGCATAGTATTGGCTTAAAACTCAACATGAAAAAAACTAAGATCGTGGCTTCTGGTCCCATCACTTCATGGCAAATAGATGGGGAGAAAAGGAAACAGTGTCAGAAATTTTTGTTCTTGGGCTCCAAAACTACTGCACACAGTGACTGCAGCCATGGAATTAAAACATGCTTGCTCCTTGGAAGAAAAGCTGACAAACCTAGAAAGCATATTAAAAGGGCAGAGACACTGATTTGCTGACAAAGGTCTGTTTAGTCAAAGTTATCATTTTTTTCCAATAGTCATGTATGGATGTTGAGAGCTGGACCACAAAGAAGGCTGAGCACTGAAAATCTGATGTTTTCAAACTGCGGTGTTGGAGAAGAGAAGACTCCTGAGAGCCCCTTGGACTGCAAGGAGATCAAACCAGTCAAGCCTAAAGGAAATCAACCCTGAATATTCATTGGAAGGACTGATGCTGATGCTGAAGCTGAAGCTCCAAAATTTTGGCCACCTGATGCAAAGAGCTGACTCATTGGAAAAGACTCTGATGCTGGAAAAGGTTGAGGGCTTGAGGAGATGGGTGTGAAAGACGATGAGATGGTTGGATGGCATCACTGACTCAATGGACATGAGTTTGAACACACTCAGGGAGAAGGTGAGGGACAGGGAAGCCTGGTGTGCTGCAGTCCATGGGATCACAAAGAGTCAGACAGGACTTACTGACTGAATAACAACAACAAGCATCAGCTATCAGACCAAAAGAGAAATAAAGGAATCCAAGTTGGAAAGGAAGAGGTGAAACTGTCACTGTTTCTAGATAATACAGTACTATACATAGAATATCTTAAAAATGCCACCAAAAAGCTATTAGAATTCATTGATTAACTTGATAAAGTTACAGGATATAAAATTAACACATAGAAATCTGTTGTATTTCTATATACTAACAACAAAAATATCAGAAAGAGAAATTAAGGAAATAATCTCATTTACAACTGAATTAAGAATAATAAAATATCTAGCAATAAACCTACTTAAGGAGATAAAAGACCTATATTCAGAAAACTATAAGACAATTTAAAAAAAAGAAATTGAAGATTACACAAAAAAATGGAAAGAGATACTGCATTCATGGATTGGAAGATTAATGTTGTTAAAATGACCATACTACCCAAGGCAATCTACAGACTCAATTCAATCCCTATGAATTTTCTGGGGGGGGTGGAGGGCAGTGAGGGGAGAGACCACTAAGTTTATTAAAAGTTAGCTTTGCACCAGTATGATAAACACCACATGTGAAAGCCTAGGACCAGATGGCTTCACAGGTGAATTCCACCAAAAATTTAGAGAAGCGCTAACACCTATCCTACTCAAACTCTTCCAGAAAACTGCAGAGGAAGGTAAACTCCCAAACTCATTCTATGAGGCCACCATCACCCTAATACCAAACCAGACAAAGAAGCCACAAAAAAAGAAAACCACAGGCCAATATCACTGATGAACATAGATGCAAAAATCCTCAACAAAGTTCTAGCAAACAGAATCCAACAACATTTTAAAAAGATCATACATCATGACCAAGTGGGTTTTATCCCAGGGATGCAAGGATTCTTCAATATTTGCAAATCAATCAATGTGCTACACCACATTAACCAGTTGAAAGATAAAAACCATATGATTATCTCAATAGATGCAGAGAAACTCTTTGACTAAACTCAACACCCATTTATGATAAAAACCTCTCCAGAAAGCAGGCATAGAAGGAACACACCTCAACATAATAAAAGCCATATATGGTGAACCTACAGCAAACACTATCCTCAATGGTGAAAAACTGAAAGAATTTCCCCTAAAGTCAGGAACAAGACAAGGGCGCCCACTCTCACCTCTGCTATTTAACATAGTTTTGGATGTTTTAGCCACAGCAATCAGAGAAGAAAAAGAAATAAAAGGAACCCAGATTGGAAAAGAAGAAGTAAAACTCTGCAGATGAACATGATCCTCTACATAGAAAACCCTAAAGATACCATCAGAAAATTACTAGAGCTAATCAATGAATATGGTAAAGTTGCAGTACATAAAATTAATACACAGAAATCCCTGCATTCCTATACACTAACAATGAGAAAACAGAAAGAGAAATTAAGGAAACAATTCAATTCACCACTGTGATGAAAAGAATAAAATATTTAGGAATAATCTACCTAAAGAAACAAAAGACCTATATATAGGAAACTATAAAACACTGATGAAAGAAATCAAAGATGACATAAACATAAAACTCCTAGGGGATTGGGTCATTTATTTTTCTGGAATTGAGCTTCAGGAGTTGCTTGTATATTTTTGAGATTAATCCTTTGTCTGTTGCTTCATTTGCTATTATTTTCTCCTAATCTGAGGGCTGTCTTTTCACCTTACTTATAGTTTCCTTTGTAGTGCAAAAGCTTTTAAGTTTCATTAGGTCCCATTTGTTTAGTTTTGCTTTTATTTCCAATATTCTGGGAGGTGTGTCATAGAGGATCTTGCTGTGATTTATGTCGGAGAGTGTTTTGCCTATGTTCTCCTCTAGGAGTTTTATAGTTTCTGGTCTTACATTTAGATCTTTAATCCATTTTGAGTTTATTTTTGTGTATGGTGTTAAAAAGTGTTCTAGTTTCATTCTTTTACAAGTGGTTGACCAGTTTTCCCAGCACCACTTGTTGAAGAGGTTGTCTTTTTTCCATTGTATATCCTTGCCTCCTTTGTTAAAGATAAGGTGTCCATAGGTTCGTGAATTTATCTCTGGGCTTTCTATTCTGTTCCATTGGTCTATATTTCTGTCTTTGTGCCAGTACCACACTGTCTTGATGACTGTGGCTTTGTAGTAGAGTCTGAAGTCAGGCAGGTTGATTCCTCCAGTTCCATTCTTCTTTCTCAAGATTACTTTGGCTATTCGAGGTTTTTTGTATTTCCATACAAATTGTGAAATTATTTGGTCTAGTTCTGTGAAAAATACCGTTGGTAGCTTGATAGGGATTGCATTGAATCTATAGATTGCTTTGGGTAGAATAGCCATTTTTGACAATATTGATTCTTCCAATCCATGAACACGGTATGTTTCTCCATCTGTTTGTGTCCTCTTTGATTTCTTTCATCAGTGTTTTATAAATAAATGACCCAATCAAAAAATGGGCCAAAGAACTAAACAGACATTTCTCCAAAGAAGACATACAGATGGCTAACAAACACATGAAAAGATGCTCAACATCACTCATTATCAGAGAAATGCAAATCAAAACCACAATGAGGTACCATTACACGCCAGTCAGGATGGCTGCTATCCAAAAGTCTACAAGCAATAAATGCTGGAGAGGGTGTGGAGAAAAGGGAACCCTCTTACACTGTTGGTGGGAATGCAAACTAGTACAGGCCACTATGGAAAACAGTGTGGAGATTTCTTAAAAAACTGGAAATAGAACTGCCATATGACCCAGCAATCCCACTTCTGGGCATACACACTGAGGAAACCAGATCTGAAAGAGACACGTGCACCCCAATGTTCATCGCAGCACTGTTTATAATAGCCAGGACATGGAAGCAACCTAGATGCCCATCAGCAGATGAATGGATAAGGAAGCTGTGGTACATATACACCATGGAATATTACTCAGCCGTTAAAAAGAATTCATTTGAATCAGTTCTAATGAGATGGATGAAACTGGAGCCCATTATACAGGGTGAAGTAAGCCAGAAAGATAAAGACCAATACAGTATACTAACACATATATATGGAATTTAGAAAGATGGTAACGATAACCCTATATGCAAAACAGAAAAAGAGACACAGAAATACAGAACAGACTTTTGAACTCTGTGGGAGAAGGTGAGGGTGGGCTGTTTCAAAAGAACAGCATGTATACTATCTATGGTGAAACAGATCACCAGCCCAGGTGGGATGCATGAGACAAGTGCTCGGGCCTGGTGCACTGGGAAGACCCAGAGGAATCGGGTGGAGAGGGAGGTGGGAGGGGGGATCGGGATGGGGAATACGTGTAAATCTATGGCTGATTCATATCAATGTATGACAAAACCCACTGAAATGTTGTGAAGTAATTAGCCTCCAACTAATAAAAAGAAAATTTAAAAAAAAAAAAAACTCCTAGGGGAAAATATAGGCAAAACACTCTCCGACATAAATCACAGCAGGATCCTCTATGACCCACCTCACAGAGTAATGGAAATACAAGCAAAAATAAACAAATGGGACCTAATTAAACTTAAAAGCTTTTGCACAATGAAGGAAACTATAAGCAAGGTGAAAAGACAGCCCTCAGAATGGGAGAAAATAATAGCAAATGAAGCAACTGACAAAGAATTAATCTCAAAAATATAAAAGCAACTCCTGCAGCTCAATGCCAGAAAAATAAACGACCCAATCAAAATATGGGCCAAAGAACTAAACAGACATTTCTCCAAAGAAGACATACAGATGGCTAACAAACACATGAAAAGATGCTCAACACCACTCATTATCAGAGAAATGTAAATCAAAACCTCAATGAGGTACCATTTCATGCCAGTCAGAATGGCTGCTATCCAAAAGTAAACAAGCAATAAATGCTGGAGAGGGTGTGGAGAAAAGGGAACCCTCTTACACTGTTGGTGGGAATGCAAACTAGTACAGCCACTATGGAGAACAGTGTGGAGATTCCTTAAAAAACTGGAAATAGACCTGCCATATGACCCAGCAATCCCACTGCTGGGCATACACACCGAAGAAACCAGAATTGAAAGAGACACGTGTACCCCAATGTTCATCACAGCACTGTTTATAATAACCAGGACATGCAAGCTACCCAGATGTACATCAGCAGACGAATGGATAAGAAAGTGTGGTACATGTACACTATGGAATATTACTCAGCCATTAAAAAGAATACATTTGAATCAGTTCTAATGAGGTGGATGAAACTGGAGCCTATTATAGAGAGTGAAGTAAGCCAGAAAGAAAAACATCAATACAGTATACTAACACATATATATGGAATTTAGAAAGATGGTAAAAAAAAAAAAATAGAAAGATGGTAACGATAACCCTATATGTAAGACAGCAAAAGAGACACAGATGTATAGAACAGTCTTTTGGACTCTGCGGGAGAAGGCAAGGGTGGGATGATTTGAGAGAATAGCATTGAAACATGTATATTATCATATGTGAAACAGATTGCCAGTCCAGGTTCGATGCATGAGACGGGTGCTTGGGGCTGGTGCCCTGGGATGACCCAGAGGGATAGGATGGGGAGGGAGGTGGGAGGAGGGTTTGTGATGGGGAACACATGTACACCCATGGCTGATTCCTGTCAGTGTATGGCAAAACCACTACAATATTATAAGGTAATTAGCCTCCAATTAAAATAGATACATTTTTAAAAAAATAAAATAATAAAAAACCAATTAAAATTAATTAATAAAAAAAAAACCACATGTGAGCCCATTGACCTCTATGTGCCCGTGTCAGGAACACAAGACCTGCTCTAGGACTGCAGTTATAAATGGGAGATCCAGTTAAACTCTTCCCAGAGGGTGCTCCTAACTGATACATCTTCCCCAAGGGGTCTGAGAGAACAGATGAGGCAAAAGATGAAGATACTGGCACTTTTCACAGTTTCACAACAAATAATTTTAAATTTTGTATGGAAGTACAAAAGACCACAAATAGCTATATCAATCTTTAGAAAGAAGAGCAGAGCTGGAGGCATCACACATTCTGTCTTCAGACTGTATCACAAAGCCACTGTCATCAAAACAGTATGGTACTGACACAAAGAGCTACATAGCTCATCGGAACAGAATAAAAGAGCCCAGAAATAAATCCACACTTATGGTAAATCAATCTACAACAAAGGAGGCAAGAATCTACAAGGGAGAAAAGACAGTCTCTTCAATAAGAACTGTTGGGAAACCTGGACAGCTACATGTAAAAGAATGAAATTAGAACTTTTTTTTACACCATATACAAATATAAGCTAAATATGATTAAAAACCTAAATTTAAGACCAGAAACCACAAAACTTCTAGAAGAAAGCAAACAGAGGATACTCTTTGACACAAAGTATAACAATATATTTTTGGATCTGTCTCTGAAGTCAAAGGAAACAAAAGTAAAAATTATCAAATTGGATCTAAACTTAAATGCTTTTTCATAGCAAAGGAAATCAATAAAATGGAAAGACAAGATACTGAATGGGAGATAATACTTGCAAATGACATGGCTGATATGTGGCTAGTATTCAAAATATATGAACAGCTCATACAACTAAATATCAATAAAACAAACAACCCACCCAGTTAAAAAATAGGTAGAACTGAATAGACATTTTTCCAAAGAAGACATACAGATGGCCAACAGGTATATGAAAGGATACTCAATTAATCATCAGAGAAATGCACATCACAACCACAAAGAGATATTACCTCACATCTGTCAGAATGGTTATCATCAAAAAGACTACAAATAACAAATGCTAGCAAAGGTATGGAGAAAAGGGAACTTTAGTACATTGTTGGAGGGACTGTAAATTGGTTTAACCAGGATGGAAAATAATATAGGGCTTCTTCAAAAAACTAAAAACAGAAATACATATGATCTAGCAATTTCACTTCTGGGTATAGAGCCAAAGAAAATAAAAACACTAATTTGAAAAGATGCATCCACCTCAATGTTCTGCTTAGCATTATTCACAACAACCAAGATATGGAAACAACCTACGTGTCCATCAACAGATAAATGGATAAAGATGAAAGTGAAAGTGGCTCAGTCGTGTCCAACTCTTTGCAACCCTGTGGACTATAAAGCCCACGTACAGACCATGTATAAGTCAATGTACAGTCCATATATATAACACCATGTACAGTCCACATATAGTCCATGTACATATAGCCCATAGACTATATATAGTCCATGTACATATATAAGACCATGTACAGTCCATATAAGGTGTATGTATATATATATATATATATGTATATACACATACACAGTGAAATATGTGGTGTATATATATATATATATATATATACACATGCATATATATACTTAGTGAAAAATTACTAAGTCATAAAAAGAATGAAATTTTGCCATTTGAAGCAACATGGATGGACTTAGAGGGTACTATGCTTAGTGAAATAAGTCAGACAGAGAAAGACAAATACTGTGTATTATCACTCACAATCTAAAAAATAAAACAAACTAGTGAATATAACAATAAAGAAACAAAGTCACAAATATAGAGAACAAACTAGTGGTTACCAGTGAGGAGAGAAGTGGTTACCAGGAGGGGCAAGATAGGAGTAGAGGATAAAGAGGTACAAATTTACAATGTATAAAATAGTAAGATACAGGATATATTGTATAGCACAGGAAACAGAGCCAACACTTTATAATAACCATAATGTTATTGGAGTGTAATCCAATTATAAAAGTTTTGAATCACTATGTTGTATACCAGAAACTACTATATTAAAATGAACTGTATATACCTCAATAATGCTTTTCAGTTGGCTCAATGGTAAAGAATCTGCATACCAATGCAGGAGCTATAGGAGACGTGGGTTTGATCCCTGGGTCGGGAAAATCCCTTGGAATAGGAAATAGCAACCCACTCCAGTATTCTTGCTTGGAAAATTCCATAGACAGAGGATTGCAGTGGTGGGTTGCAGTCCATGGAGTTGCAAAGAGTTGGACACAACTGAGAAAGCACGCATACCTCAATAATAAATAAATAAATAATGGAAGCAGAATTTGCCCCCAGTAAGTAATCATAAATAGTCTCATAGATTTAGCTAACAAGATGTTAATCTAAGTACTAATAATAGTACCAAAAATACAGAACTCTTAGAATATCTATCTAGAAATAATAGGAAAAACCAAATTATGACTCACAGGCCAATTCCAACTCACCAGTTTTTCATCCAGTCTATGACCAAAGAATAGTTTTGACATTTTAATGATAAAATAAATCAAAAGAAGGATAATATTTTATAACATACGGAAACTATGAGTTGGGTAGTTGCCAAAGGCCATATGGCCCCCAAAGCCTAAAATATTTACTATATTTGTCTTTACATAAAAAGTTTGTAACCCTTGGTTAAGTAAACTAAGTTTAAATCATGGCATAATATATGCTGCCATTTAAAATGGTATCAGAGTTTATTTAGTATCTTGCAAGAATCCTTAAGGAATTAAATGAGATAGATTATCCAAAAGTGTATCATGTTATGACTACATTTTTGTTCATTTTAATAACATACAAAATAGAAAAAAGACTGGAAGAATATGTACCAAAATATTAGTGGTTTTGCCTCTGGATAGTGGGATTGCAGGATTTTTCTTTTTTAATTATCCATACTGCTTTTATTTTCTAAAAGAACATATCTTTTAATATTAATAAAATAATATTTGTGGTAGACTAACTCTGAAATAGTTCACAATTGTCAATACCTCATGGTGTTCACACCTTATGTAATCCATTTAGTGTGGATATGACCTGTGACTTGCATTTAAAAATAGAAGATGGCAAAGATTCGTCACTCTCATGATTAAGTTACACAGTAGTGACTTTTGCCTTGCCAGCAAATTCTATTGCCTTTTTACCTTGCATGCTTTGATGAAGCAAGCATCCACGTCAGGGAGATTCATGTGGTCAGGAACTGGGTGTGGTCTCTGGTCAACAAGTAACTAAGATTTAAGTTGGTCTCTGGTCAACAGCCAGCAAGAAACTGCGGCCTTCGGTCCAACAGGCTGCAAAGATCTAAATCCTCCCAACAACTACATGAACCCAGAAGCAGATGCTTCTCCAGTAAAGCTATTAGATGAGACCTTAACCCTGGATGACACCTTGACTGAAAATCATGAGGACTTCCCTGGTGGTCCAATGGTTAAGAATCTACCTTGCCATGAAGGGCACACTGGTTCCATCCCTGGTCTGGAAAGATCCAACATGCCACGGGGCAATTGAGCCCATGTGCCACAGCCACTGAACCTGCACTCTGGAGTCCTCAAGCTGCAACTACTTAAGCCCATGTGCCCTAGGGTCAGTGCTGAGAAACAGGAAAAAACACCTCAATGAGAAGCCCTTGTACTGCGACTAGCAAGTAGCTCCTGCTCACCACAACTAGAGAAAGCTCACATGCAGCAGTGAGGACGCAACACAGCCAATAAATAAATAAGTACATTTTAAAAAGAGAAAAGAAGAAAATCATGAGAGACCCTGAAGCAAAAGACTCAGCTAATCTGTGTCCAGATTCCTGATCTGCAGAAACTGTAAGATAATAAATGTATGCTGTTATAAGGCACTATATCTGCAGTTATTTGTTATGTAGCAATAGATAACTAGTACAAAGATAATGGCTATTTATATTAGACAATAAAGAAGAAAACAGCAACTTTTGGGTAGCTAAGCAATAATCTCAGCGGTTTTTTTCTGGATGGTTGATATAGTTACTGGGTCTTTCAAACTCTGACCTCTAGATAAAATTGTCAGTCTGTAACTGTGGGGGCTACCCCAAATCCTGTAGCTATTCATGTTTGAACTCAAAAGACCCTGGTAAGAAGTTCTGACTACCCAAATCATCCTGAGCCTGAACATGCTACGGTCTAAGCTCAAAAAAGTTCATTTGATTGCCAGTGCTCTCTAGAGTTCTACACCCATCTCCTCCCCTCCAAAACCCAATCTATTTAAATGATATGAAATCTTATTGCCATAGGATTATTGCTCTGAAAATGCAGCTACTATCAATATCTTCCCAAGGCCATAATAAATAAAGAAAATAAAATAAGCATGCTCTCTTATGTTTTTCACTAAAACCAAGTTTTCTTTTTCACCTTGATCAACAAGATAATTACATGTGTAACTCTCCCATTTTGACCCCAAAATTGTCTTTAAATAAATTTCATGCAATTTTTATGTCTAACAAACCATTACATTTTTATTACTGGAGCAGTAACAGTAGTTTATTAAATTTTAAAAATGCCCTACGGATGATCACTGAAGGTCTTTCTCGTTCCTCAAGTAGCTCTTAAGTGACAAAAGTCACTGTTCATCACGATTACTAGGTATTAGTCACAGATCATAAATATCCCCTATTTCTTGCAGTGGGTCTTTAGGGGATTAAAAAAGGACAAAACGAATAAACTGCCCTCTGAACCACTTAAAAAGCATCCCACTTAGATTTAGAAATATTCTGGAGAGATAGTCAAAGCACTGTCACGACCACTATTATCTGCATTTTTTGTAAACAGGAACAACTGATCTTGCACAGCCCAATAACCACCAACATTAAATAAGCAAAAAAATCCCTTCTGCTGAGGTGTCCTCCTCTGTCTGAATCACACTTGAAATATTTATGGTTACTCTTGTTACAGTAAAACTCCTCTCACATCTATCTTCCCCCAGAGTAAAATCTCAATTTTAAAGGACTCCTCAGTAATTTTGTGAGTTTGTGATTCAAATTATCTTAGAAGCTTTGGCAGATGAAGAACTATAAAGATTTGAGAATGAAAGCTCAAACTGGCTGCAAGGATCAATAGTCTCAAGTGGAGTTGTTCTAAAGGAAATAATGAAAAAACTGATATTTTACTCCTTTGGCTCATTACACTTGACATCTGTGAAGTCTTTTGGGACATGGTGAAAGTTTCCATTCTTTATTTTTGTCTTTTTTCTGCCTTGCATAGGTCTCTGAATACCATAGCCCCTATGGCCTGAAGATGATAAAAGTATTTTTTTTCTTTCTTCAAATCTTTCAACACTTTATTCATCCAATTTCTGTCATCATACTCTTTGTTTCATAATCTTTGCATATCTGTTTTGTACTAAGTTATTTAAGGCTATCTCTTTTAGTGTACAAACTTCCTAAAACCTTGTAAAAAGTAGGTCCTTTAAAATGTTGGGAAAACATATAGATTTTTAAGAGATTAAAAGACACATTAACTGATAATAGAATGTGGGATTTAATTGTATCCTGATTCAAACAAATAACGTGTTAAAAAATTTGTGAGCAGGGAAACTCAAACATTGACTACTTGACAATATTAAGTAACTGTTAGATGTGATTTAAAAAAACATTATGTTGTTTAAAAAGAGTATTTGTGTGTGTGTGTATACCTATCAGTTCAGTTCAGTTCAGTTCATTTCAGTCACTCAGTCATGTCCAACTCTTTGCGACTCCATGAATCGCAGCAGGCCAGGCCTCCCTGTCCATCACCAACTCCCGGAGTTTACTCAAATTCATGACCATCGAGTTGGTGATGCCATCCAGCCATCTCATCCTCTGTCATCCGCTTCTCCTCCCGCCCCCAATCCCTCCCAGCATCAGGGTCTATATCTGTGGAAGAAATGATACGAAGTTCAGAATCTGCTTCAAACTAGTTGGGAAAATGGGTGGGGGTATAAATGAAACAATGTTAACTATGACTTTAATTGGGTGGTGGGTACTTGGTAGCTCAGCTGGTAAAGAATCTGCCTGCAATGCAAGAGACCCCGGGTTGATTCCTGAGACGAGATCTGCTGGAGAAGGGATAGGCTACCCATTCCAGTATTCTTGGGCTTCCTTGGTGGCTCAGCTGGTAAAGAATCCGCCTGCAATGTGGGAGACCTGGGTTTGATCCCTGGAGTGGGAAGATCCCCTGGAGAAGGGAATGGCTACCCACTCCAGTATTCTGGCCTGGAGAATTCCATGGACTGTATAGTTCAGGGGGTCACAAACAGTTGGCCACGAGGAAGTGACTTTCACACATACTTGGAGATAAGTATTGATGCTTTAAAAATCACCCCAAGTAGTGGATTAAAACATTTATTTTGCTCACAAATCTGCAATTAGAGCAGTGATTGGTGGGGACAGCTCAAAGATCTTCCACTTAGTGTCTGCTGATGATCATGCTTAGTTGCTCAGTCATGCTAAACTCTTTGCCACCCCATGAACTATGGGAATTTTCAGGCAAGATACTGGGGTGGGTTGCCATTTTTCTCTTCCAGGGGAATCTTCCCCACCTGGCATCAAACCTGCATCTCCTGTGTCCCTGGCATTGCAGGTGGATTATTTACCCACTAGCCATCAGGGAAGGCCCAGTGACAATTGGGGTAGCTCAAAGTTTGAGAGGGATCACTTGAAAACTTATTAGCTTATGTCTGGTGGTTGATACTGACTGTTGGTGGGAACTTTTGCTGAGGCTGTTGGCCAGAACACCTAGGCAGCTAAGTTTCAAGGGTGAGGTGAGAGGGAGAATGCAAATGAGCACAGGACAAACCCTCTAGTGTCTTATGACCTAGCCTCTTATCACTTCTAACACATTCTATTGG
The DNA here is from genome assembly GCF_019320065.1 of Cervus canadensis. Lineage (NCBI taxonomy): Eukaryota > Metazoa > Chordata > Mammalia > Artiodactyla > Cervidae > Cervus > Cervus canadensis. Next base: position 34,631,577 of record NC_057390.1, on the reverse strand, counting down.
CTAGAAGCAAGTCGCTAAAGCTAAAGCCAATTCATATCCAAAACTGTTTTGATGAGAGGCCTGTCAATTTAGAGTTCAGTCTGTAAACCAAAAATTATTTACATCCCCCCCACATGCAAATTATACTCAATCCTCTCAAAGCCCAGCCCCCCGACTTGTTTATCATAACAATAGGCTCAGGACCAAGGACAAGCATCTCATATGAATCAAGCCCAACGGCAGGTGAGTTTACTCAGATTAGTTCCTCAAGTTAAGTTTTTAAATTAAGTTTTTGGTCTAAAGTCATATGAATTAAAGACACAAGGTATCTGGCCTCCATAAAATCTAGCAATGGTTAGAAAGGAATACACACACGATACATAAAGATTTAATTGAATGACAATAACAGCACAAAGGAGGGGGAAATAGAGCTACATAGAAGCAAAGTTTCTGAATATTGAACTTAAACTGATATGAACCTGAGCTAGACTGTTATAGACTGTGATATTAATCCCCAGGGCAACCACTAAGAAAACAACTCAAAAATACATAGTAAAAGGAAGGACAAGGGAATTAAGACCGTACACTAGAAAATACCTATTGAATACAAAAAAAGCAATGGAAAAGGGTAGAATTCCATTAAAAGCAAATATAAAGATAAAAGAGAATGACAAGAATAGCATCCAAACAGATGATATAAGCATGCCAGAGAGACACACACATAAATAGATAGGAACTATAACCTTGTATTTCAAAATGAAAATTAAAGAAGAAATTAAGAAGATGATAAGAGATTTAACCAGAATTAGAAAAACTCAAATGAGAGGACTGGAGATTTGACAAGAGAGAAGAAAAAATATAGAAAACAATTTAAAGTAAAAAAAAAAAAAAATTATTTCTGAAGTAAATACTAAACCAGAAGGAAAACACAGCAAATATGCACAATCAGTAATGCTGGAAGAGAAATAAAAGATGAAAAGGAAAAAAAACTTAACTCAGAAGGAAATGAAAAAAATAATTTGAAGGAAAGCAAAGAGTTCAGAAGGTAGACAAAGTAGATTTCAAAATGTATACAACAGAGAGTCACTGAAGAAGACAGCCAAAGAAATGGAATTCAGAAAAGACTAAAAATTTAAGAATTTTAAAAAATCTTTTGTTGAAATGACATACACCTGGGAAAATCAATCCAGAACAGCCAACACTAATAGAAGAGGAAAAAAAAAAAAATTTCCTTCCACTCCTCTATGTACAACACTTATTTTTCTCATTACTCTTAATATTTATTTCACACCAAATGTATGGTTTTCTCCCCCTACACTGACTAATTCTCTGGCACCGGTTGGGTGTCCTACAACTTCACTCAATTCTGAAGCCATCTACCAAGAGTGAGCGTCAGGTCCCACAGGTTATGGGCTCAGTATCTCTATTTCAGACCCAGTCACAAGCTCAAGCCTGTCATACTTCTAACCAACTGCCTATAAACTGGGGGTTCTCACAACTCTCTCCCCAGGTTCAATGATTTCCTAGGATGGCTCAAAGAACTCAGGAAGGCACTGTGCTTACTGTTACTCATTTATTACAAAGAACACGGCTCAGAAGAGGCCAAAAGAGAGAGCTGCACGGTGCAAGGAACATGACAAGAGGCATGGAACTTCCATAGCTTCTCTAGGGGCACCACTGTCCCAGCACCTCAAAGTGTTCACCTATCCAGAAGCTTTCCAAAGGATGGAAGCATTAATGAGTATGATTCGATAAGAGGAAGTACTTGAGGTTTAAGAACTGAAAGGAAGATGGAAACATCTGTGTTTTTAGATGGCATAATGATATATTTGTAGAAACAATAATAGTAATTCAATGGAAATCAATGGGAAAACTTACTAAAAACAAAGAGACATTAGCAAAGTGGTAGATGACAAAATTAACACAAAATCAAAAGCTTTCATATTTATAAACAAAAACCCAGTTAAAAAGCATAAATGAAGACGACTATGAAATACTTCTGAAAGACATAAAAGTAGATTTGAACAACAGGTAAAACAAACTGTGTTCTTGCACCTCATCAGAAGACACATCAATCAGAAGTCACTTTTCTCTAATTAATAAATTTAGCCTGAAAGAACAAACAAGGGAAAACAGTCACAAAGAAAAGAAAGTATCAATGAAGAGTTGGTCTTGTCAGGTTTCTAAGAGGTACTACCAGTCCTCTATTTTTAAAACAGTTCAGTACAGGTGCATAATCAGAAGACACAACAGGGAAAACAAAAAAGCATTCTGAGATGTAGTGTCAATAAACAGTAGTATCTCAATAAAAGGGGAAAGATGAATTTTCTAATAAATGTTGTTAGGATAACCATGTAAGTTTTAAAGAAATCATGAATATTGGATTCATTCCTACCACCCATGTGAAAAGATGTTCCATTAGAGAAATACAAACTGAAACTATACTGATACATATTTTTCACCTATCAGATTGGCAAAAAGCTAAGAGTTTTACAATCTTCTCTAACAACACTCTCCTACATTACAGGTATACACTATTGCCTCTGAAGGGGAATTTGGCAGTATCCAGCAAATTCATGTATGCATTTTACCTTTTGACACAGCAATCCTACTTTTAGGAATCTTCCAAAGCAAAACTGGCCAAAAAAAAAAAAAAAAAGAGCACAAAACTATTCACTGTAGCACAAGTTTTAATAGCAAAAGACTGGAAATAATCCAAATGTCCATCAATAGGGGAAATGCTGAATAAATCATGGTATATCAGCATTGTTGCTGTAAAGAGAAATGAAGATTATCTCTTTATACTACTACAGAATTATTTCCAGGATACATTATTAAATGAAATAGATGGATAAAATTGTATATACTACCACACAATTGTATATACTCTCACATCCATACATGATTACTGGAAAAACCACAGCTTTGAATAAACAGACCTTTGTGTGTTTATTGAACTTCCAGATGTTCAAGCTAGATTTTGCATCAGGTGGCCAAAGTATTGGAACTTCAAATTCAGCATCAGTCCTTCCAATGACTATTCAGGGTTGATTTCTTTTGGGATTGACTGGTTTGATCTCCTTGCAGTCCAATGGACTCTCAAGAGTCTCCTCTGGCACTGCAGTTCAAAGGCATCAGTTCTTTGGTGCTCAGCTTTCTTTATGGTCCAACTCTCACATCCATACATGACTACTGGAAAAACCATGCTTTGAATAAACAGACCTTTGTGTGTTTAAAATTTGTTTAAAACAAACTTTAAAAAATTATAAAATATAACCAAAAAAAACTTCCCTTGAAAGAGTCAGAAAAGAGGATGAACAGGAAACAGAAGCCAGATTTATTTGAATATACTTTTTTCTTTACAATTAACTTTGTTTTTTTTTTTCTTCTTCTTTTTTTTATTAGTTGGAGGCTAATTACTTCACAATATTTCAGTGGGTTTTGTCATACATTGATATGAATCAGCCATAGATTTACACGTATTCCCCATCCCAATCCCCCCTCCCACCTCCCTCTCCACCCAATTCCTCTGGGTCTTCCCAGTGCACCAGGCCCGAGCACTTGTCTCATGCATCCAACCTGGGCTGGTGATCTGTTTCACCATAGATAGTATGCATGCTGTTCTTTTAAAATATCCCACCCTCACATTCTCCCACAGAGTTCAAAAGTCTGTTCTGTATTTCTGTGTCTCTTTTTCTGTTTTGTATATAGGGTTATCGTTACCATCTTTCTAAATTCCATATATATGTGTTAGTATGCTGTAATGTTCTTTATCTTTCTGGCTTACTTCACTCTGTATAATGGGCTCCAGTTTCATCCATCTCATTAGAACTGATTCAAATGAATTCTTTTTAACGACTGAGTAATATTCCATGGTGTATATGTACCACAGCTTCCTTATCCATTCATCTGCTGATGGGCATCTAGGTTGCTTCCATGTCCTGGCTATTATAAACAGTGCTGCGATGAACATTGGGGTGCACACGTGTCTCTTTCAGATCTGGTTTCCTCAGTGTGTATGCCCAGAATGGGATGCTGGGTCATAATGCAGTCTATTCCAGTTTTTAAAAGAAATCTCCACACTGTTTTCCCATAGTGGCTGTACTAGTTTGATTCCCACAACAGTGTAAGAGGGTTCCCTTTTCTCCACACCCTCTCCAGCATTTATTGCTTGTAGAACTTTTGGATAGCACCAATCCTGACTGGAATGTAATGGTTACCTATTGTGGTTTGATTTGCATTTCTCTGATAATGAGTGATGTTGAGCTCTTTTCATGTGTTTGTTAGCCATCTGTATGTCTTCTTTGGAGAAATGTCTGTTTAGTTCTTTGGCCCATTTTTTGATTGGGTCATTTATTTTTCTGGAATTGAGCTGCAGGAGTTGCTTGTATATTTTTGAGATTAATCCTTGTCTGTTTCTTCATTTGCTATTATTTTCTCCCAATCTGAGGGCTGTCTTTTCACCTTACTTATAGTTTCCTTTGTAGTGCAAAAGCGTTTAAGTTTCATTAGGTCCCATTTGTTTAGTTTTGCTTTCATTTCCAATATTCTGGGAGGTGGGTCATAGAGGATCTTGCTGTGATTTATGTCGGAGAGTGTTTTGCCTATGTTCTCCTCTAGGAGTTTTATAGTTTCTGGTCTTACATTTAGATCTTTAATCCATTTTGAGTTTATTTTTGTGTATGGTGTTAGAAAGTGTTCTAGTTTCATTCTTTTACAAGTGGTTGACCAGTTTTCCCAGCACCACTTGTTAAAGAGGTTGTCTTTTTTCCATTGTATATCCTTGCCTCCTTTGTCAAAGATAAGGTGTCCATAGGTTCGTGGATTTATCTCTGGGCTTTCTATTCTGTTCCATTGATCTATATTTCTGTCTTTGTGCCAGTACCATACTGTCTTGATGACTGTGGCTTTGTAGTAGAGTCTGAAGTCAGGCAGGTTGATTCCTCCCATTCCATTCTTCTTTCTCAAGATTATTTTGGCTATTCGAGGTTTTTTGTATTTCCATACAAATTGTGAAATTCTTTGGTCTAGTTCTGTGAAAAATACCGTTGGTAGCTTGATAGGGATTGCATTGAATCTATAGATTGCTTGGGGTAGAATAGCCATTTTGACAATATTGATTCTTCCAATCCATGAACACGGTATGTTTCTCCATCTGTTTGTGTCCTCTTTGATTTCTTTCATCAGTGTTTTATAGTTTTCTATGTATAGGTCTTTTGTTTCTTAGGTAGATATACTCCTAAGTATTTTATTCTTTTTGTTGCAATGGTGAATCGTATTGTTTCCTTAATTTCTCTTTCTGTTTTCTCATTGTTAG